>NC_052068.1:42105723-42731973 GCF_015852505.1 Tachyglossus aculeatus
CTTGGAAAGTACAAGTCGGCAACATCCCACACCAACTTGAGTCATTCATTCACCAATATGTATTTTCCAAGCATTAACTCTCCATCATATAGCCTGTGCACCAATCTCATGCACTTGTTTGCTTTTCGAGTCAGGTGCCATTCAACGATATTAAAAAAAAAATCCGTAAGGTAATTTCATTAGGATGACTATTTATTTTCAAGTTTTTTCATTAAAAAATAAAACATCCATCCTTCCAGTAAACTAGATATTTGTAGATAGTCAAGAAATAAAAATCACCAAAACCATTTTTGGAGTCTAAAATAATGTTAGACATCTAGGCCATGGTGATGCACTTTTAAATATTCTTTCAAAAAAGGTTTGGCAGGAGGATTATTTGGAAAGGAAGCGGGACCACAAAACTAAAAGAAAAAAAAGTCAGAAATAGGCTAGTTTTGCCTACAGATGCACTGGGGCCCCTGTGGGTGGGGCCGAGTTCTCCCTGGGTGGAAAAAAGCAAAAGACAGTCAGTTTTGTCTTCCTGTATTGTATTTTTGAATTTGGCCTGACCACACCGAAAGAATTAGTTCCATGTGAAAATGTATTTCTCTTCACTTAAACTTTACCTGGGATGAGAAGGAAACTAGTTAATTTAGGGTTATTTTCAGGATAAACACCTAGCCACTGCTTAAGAAAAAATGTGCAACACATAAAAGTCCAGGTTAAACGGATGAGTATAGACACCCCGGAGATTGACTATCTTGTCTTTTACCCCATCATTACTACAGTGATTGGCACATAGTAAGCACTTAACAAGTAGAGAAGCTGCGTGGTTTAGTGGAAAGAGCCCGGGCTTGGGAGTCAGAGGTCATGGGTTCTAATCCCGCCTCTACCACTTGTCAGCTGTGTGACTTTGGGCAAGTCACTTAATTTCTCTGGGCTGGGTTCTAATTCCAGCTCCACCATCTTTCTGCTGTGACCTTGAGCAAGTCACTTCTCTTCGCTGTGCCTCAGTTACCTTATCTGTAAAATGGTGATTGAGACTGTGAGTGCCATGTGGAACAGGGATTACGTCCAACTTGATTTGCTTGTATTCAGCCCAGTACTTAGTACAGTGCCTGGCAATTGGTAAGTGTTTAATAAAAATCGTTGTTATTATTATTACTATTATTATTATTCATGAATACCATTGGTTGACTGTTTGACCTTCACGTTTGCTTTCCAGCTGTCCCTAAGACCCACCCACCAAGAAGCTCTACCCACTTCCGTGTCCACCCTAGGGCTCTCCAGGGGATGCCTTAATTACCCTTACCAGCCTGCAATTGTTACAGGTCACATAGATATCTCCCATTCCCAGGTGATCAAATGAGTAGATCCTGGCACCAATCCCACCTTGAACACATTTCTTAAAAGCCAACTGTATTCTCAATCTCCTTTACTCACTTTCTTCTTCAAAATACTGAATAAAGATGGCTGAAATGGTAACCTCAGTCTACTTTCCACTACATGGAGCAGGCCTGAAAGCTCCACGTCTCCAATTCCACTTTTTTCATTTGAATCATTGTGGTGACATTGGGAATGATAGCAAGATTAGCAGATACCAACCCACTAAGATGAAATAGAGGATGCCTGGTCGATCAGAAGGAGGTTGAATATTTCGATCCTGATCTACAGCTTGAATTGGTGGTGTGACACTGACGGGGTTCACTTCTGCCTGAAATGAAATTCAGACACGTTAGACCAACAGCAATTCAAAACAATCAAAATTTAAGATTGAGGTATATTGCTTTGTGATGCTACAGTCTGTACATCTGGAAACACCATTAGGAAAACAAAACCATAGGACTAGTGAATTTAGCAAAATGATCACCAACTCTCATGGGAGAAGGAGATGGTGTATATTTGCTTTGAATGAACAATTTGATGAATCCTCTCTTAATACAGGACATTTTGCCAGACATGTAGTTTGAATAATGGATATTCAGAATGGTTTCCCTTCCAGGTAGTGTTCTAAAGAAGCAATATTGTTTCATTTCAACATACAAAAAAAGTCACTTGAAAGAAGCTTTCTAGATCTGCAATAAGTGCTAGTTAACAAAGTTTCTCTGTAACGCTTGTGTAAGAAATCTCTTGGAGCCACTTAATGAAGGTCTTGGCATAATAATGGCCCTTCAAAACTCATTGTAGTAGGTCCATTTTCATTAAGTCTCCAATATCATTTGCTGTATTGAACATCCATTTTCTTTATGGCTTCCTCTCCCTATTGTTCTCTGCATCACCAATATAAAAGTAAGGAAACTGCAACTCTATTAAACAAAGACTGCTTTTCTTTAAAATACAAACACCCTGCCTTCAAAAGCAGTTCTATCCAGACCTTACATCAACATATGAAGACTGCAAATAATAATAAGTACTACAATTTAGTGTTATGTTTCAGTAAAACTATTTACTTGGATTTACATTTAAATTAAACCATGTTGAAGAAACTACAAATTGAGATTTAACAAAAGTCAAGATTTTAGAGACTAAAAGGGCCTGATTATGCCTGATGACCAATAAGGCTTCCCTGGATATTAGATCTAATGCGGGAGCTGGGTAGGAGAGCAAAGAGGGTAGTGGAGTGAAGCAGGGACCACAATGAAGTGTTGCCTATTGAAGACATAGATAGTGGTGTTAAGTTCTTTAAAAGCAGAACTCCAAATCCAAGAGCAAGGGCAACACAAAAGGGAGTGGATTAAAAAGAAATGAGCACTTAGTCATGGACGGTCTCTTGGAGGTCTTTAAGAAGTTTTTGAAGGTGGGAGAGTGATTGTCCACCAGATGGGAAGGGGGAAGATATTTCAGGCCAGAGGGAGGTTATGACAAAGGCATCAGCAGCAAGATAGGCAAGACTGAGGTACAGGCATTATAGGAGCAAAGGGTAACAATAATAATAATAATAATGGCATTTATTAAGTGCTTACTATGTGCAAAGCACTGTTCTAAGTGCTGTGGAGGTTACAAGGTGATCAGGTTGTCCCACGGCGGGCTTACAGTCTTAATCCCCATTTTAAGATGAGGGAACTGAGGCCCAGAGAAGTTAAGTGACTTCTCTTCCTCACTTCAAGGCCCTACTGAGAGCTCACTTCCTCCAGGAGGCCTTCCCAGACTGAGCCCCTTCCTTCCTCTCCCCCTCGTCCCCCTCTCCATCCCCCATCTTACCTCCTTCCCTTCCCCACAGGACCTGTATATATGTATATATGTTTGTACACATTTATTACTCTATTTATTTATTTTACTTGTACATATCTATTCTATTTATTTTATTTTGTTAGTATGTTTGGTTTTGTTCTCTGTCTCCCCCTTTTAGACTGTGAGCCCATTGTTGGATAGGGACTGTCTCTATGTGTTGCCAACTTGTACTTCCCAAGCACTTAGTACAGTGCTCTGCACACAGTAAGCGCTCAATAAATACGATTGATGATGATGAAGTGACTTGCCCGAAGTCACACAGCTCACAAGTGTTGGAGTTGGGATTTGAACCCATAACCTCTGACTCCAAAGCCCGTTCTCTTTCCACTGGGCCACACTGCTTCTCAGTTTGAGTTGTAGTTGGAAGTCATGGGAGTAAGGTGGGGAGGGCAAGGTGACTGAGTGAGTGCTTTAAAGCCCTTAGTAAACCTATAATAAGCCTGATGTGAAGGTGGATGAGCAACCACTGGAAGTTTTTGAGGAGCTGGGAAACATGGACTGAACAGTTTTGTAGAAAAAATTATCTGGGCAGCAGAGTGAAGTATGACTGGAGTAGGGAGAGATGGAAGACAGGGAAGACAGCAAGGAGTCTGATGCAGAAATCAAAGTGGACTAGGATAATAATAATAATAATGATGGCATTTGTTAAGCGCTTACTCTGTGCAAAGCACTGTTTTAAGCACTGGGGAGGTCACAAGGTGATCAGGTTGTCCCACAGGGGCTCACAGTCTTCATCCCCATTTTACAGATGAGGTAACTGAGGCCCAGAGAAGTTAAGTGACTTGCCCAAAGTCACACGGCTGACAGTTGGCGGAGCCAGGATTTGAACCCATGACCTCTGACTCCAAAGCCCGGGCTCTTTCCACTGAGCCACGCTGCTTCTCTAATTAATCCAAGGATAAGTGCTTGGATTAATGCGGTAGCTGTTTGGATGGAAAGGAAAGGGTGAATTTTAGTGATGTTTTAAAGGTTGAACTGACAGGATATAAATGTGATGGATTGAATATGTGGGTTGAATGAGGGAGATGAGTCAAGGATAATGTCAAGAGTTCAGGCTTGTGAAACAGGGAGGATGGTGCTGACTTGTACTTCCCAAGCGCTTAGTATAGTGCTCTGCACACAGTAAGTGCTCAATAAATATGATTGAATGAATGCTGCTATCTACAGTGATGGGAAAGTCAGTGGGAGGTCAGGGTTTGGGTGGGAATATGAGTTCTGTTTTGGACTTGTTAAGTTTGAGGTTACAGAGGGACATCCAAGTAGAGATGTCCTGAAGGCATCTGTAAAATAGGGATTAAATACTTGTTCTCTCACCTCCTTAGGCTGTAAACTTCATGAGGGACAGGAACTGGGTCTAATATTATTGTATTGCATTTGACCCAGCCTTTAACAAATAGCACAGTTATCCACCAGACTGTAAGCTTAGTGAGGATAAGGATTCTGTCTATTCTATTGTACTCTCCTAATTCTATGATCAGTGTTCTCTGCACACAGAAAGCACTCAATAAACACCACTAATTGATAGAGGTTTCATTTTAAGAGCAGGGTGAGATCCCATTCTAGGAGCAAACTGGGAAGGAGGTAATTGCTCATTACTTCATGTCATAGGTTTAAGAGAACAATGAAGATTTAAAGGCCCTTGTGAAATCAATGAAGTGGCAGAGTAATGCTGTTGTGCAGATAAAGGGCAAGGTTTATTCATTCATTCACTCATTCAATCGTTTTATTGAGTGCCTACTGTGTGCAGAGCACTGCACTAAGAGCTTGGGAAGTGTAAATAGGCAACATATAGAGACAGTCTTTACCCAACAATGGGCTCACAGTCTAGAAGGGGGAGACAGACAACAAAACAAAATAGGTAGACAGGTGTCAATACCATCAGAATAAATAGAATTATAGCTAAATACACATCATTAATAATAGAAATACAGTAATATGTATGTACAAATATACACAAGTGCTGTTGAGAGGGGAAGGGGGTAGGACAGAGGGAGGGAGGGGGGTGATGGGGGGGGAGGAGGAGGAGAGGAAAAAGCAGGAGACTCAGTCTGGGAGAGCCTCCTGGGGGAGGCAAGTTCCTAGCAGGGCTTTGAAGGGAGGAAGAGAGCTAGTTTGGTGGATGTGCGGAGGGAGGGCATTCCAGGCCAGAGGTAGGATGTGGACCAGGGTTCGATGGCGGGATAGGCAAGAATGAGGCCCAGTGAGGAGGTTAGCAGCAGAGGAGTGGAGTTTGTGGTCTGGGCTGTAGAAGGAGAGAAGGGATGTGAAGTAGGAAGGGGCAAAGTGATGGAGAGCTCTGAAGCCGAGAGCGAGGAGTTTTTGCTTGATTCGAAGGTTGATAGGCAACCACTGGAGATTTTTGAAGAGGGTATTGACATGCCCAGAGCGTTTCTGTACAAAGATAATCTGGGCAGCAGAGTGAAGTATAGACTAAAGTGGGGAGAGATACAAGGATGGGAGATCAGAAAGGAGGCTGATGTGATGCAGTAATCCAGTCGAGATAGGATGAGAGATTGAACCAGCAAAGTAGCGGTTTGGATGGAGAGGAAAGGGTGGATCTTGGCAATGTTGTGGAGGTGAGACCGGCAGGTTTTGGTGATGGATTGGATGTGTGGGGTGAATGAGAGGGCGGACTCAAGGATGACACCGAGGTTGTGGCTTGTAAGACAGTAATGATGGTAGTGCGGTCCAAAGTGATGGGAACTCAGGGAGAGGACAGGGTTATAGTGCTACAGGGAGCATGCATAAAGGAAGACAGTTCATTCATTCATTCATTCAATTGCATATTTTGAGTGCTTACTGTATACAGTAACACTATGCTATGTAATAAGTGCTTGGAAAGTACAATTCTGCAACAGATAGGGACAATCCCTACCCAACAACGGGCTCACAGGGTGAGACAGACAACAAAGCAAAACAAATAGTCAGGCATCAATAGCACCAAAATAAACAATTCTATATTCTATGTAAATGTAATTGTGTCCTTTTCCCTTTAGGTCCTAAGTTTCTTGAGAGCAGAAGCTATGTCTCCCATTTCTTCTGTAATACAATATCTATTGCTGTGCTCAGCACACTATGGGTGGATGACAGTGGATCATTTCACAACTAGATGAAGATGATGACAATGGTGAAATGACATTTGAATATGAAGGAAATGTGAGGGTATTGCAAAAGATTAAAGTCATGAGACTTTAAGAAAACTATAGCTCTATCCAGAAAATACACAATAAAAATTTGGATTGAAAAAAAAATCACATCGCTGAAATATACATATATATATATATATATATATATATATATATATATATATACTTTTTTTTCTAATATTCTTTGGGACTAAAACAAACTGGTTCATCCTTCAATGTGTAATGTTTGGCTGGAAATCTAATCAGCACATACTCTGCACGACCATTTCCTGCACGTGCTTTCTTTCTTGATGAGTCTCACAAGACGCAGCTAAAGGAAAACTACTACACTTTTACCTATCCTGAACTGTGCATAAATAAATGCACCTGAAAAGTACTGTGGAATTAACCAATGAGTTGAAACAAGCAAGAAAATCTAACATAAGAAATAAGATGCTGTCAAATGGTGTAGAAGAAAGTTTATTTTTGTATTATAGAAAACAATTATTTCAATTTGGAGTTAATGTCACTCCTTTCATGAAGTTGTCATTCCTTAACGTTTTCTTGGAAACTATAATTCAACGATGAGGAGATTTTTAAAGCACTGGTTCTATCTTATGAAATTACAATTACAACATCTTGACCTTACGTGAATAAAATTGATACTGTATTCTACCTCAATTTATTGAATCTGTCAGGATTTACTGGAAGATTGTGTTCAAAATCTAACTACATTTCTTCAGAGGTCACAACCATCAATACTAATCCTTTTCACAGTAGTGATTCCCATAAAAAAAATTAACATAACTTTGGGTGGTGCTCAACACCTAGCATCCTTCAAAGCCTTAGGAATTGGTGCGGGTAATTTTTTTTCTCTCTCTCTCTCTCTTGCTACTTCAGTGGTAGCTATCTTTTCTGGAACTTCATAATTCTTAAGAAAAGAGTGACTTTTTAAGAAGAAAGATTTGCTTGTCTGGCATATCTTGGGCAATATGTGAAATACAGATTTATATTGGAAACATAACAAACAAAATAATTATTGGTATAAAAACTATTTCTAAGCGAAGTACATCATGGAAGATTGCCATACAGTTAGTCAATCATATTTATTGAGCGCTTACTGTGTACAGAGCATTTACTAAGTGCTTGGGAGAGTACAATCCAACAATTAACACATTCCTTGCCCACAACAGTCTTACAGTTTAGAGGGGGACACAGATATTAATATAAATAAACCTATTACAGATATGTACACAAGTGCTGTGGGGTTAGAAGGGGAATGAAAGGGGAGCCATTCAGGGCGAAGCAAAAGGGAGTGGGAGAAGAGGAAAGAATGGTTTAGTCATTGAAGGCCTCTTGGAGGAAATGTATTACTGTGTATCAACTCTCAATCGTCTGAAGTGACTGGAAAAAAGACATTTTAATAGCTGACCATAATGACCTATGCCTCCATTCCCATCTTTGATGATTGAGTCAATACTACCAATATTGGATGACATCTTTAAAAGTACTCACTTGTATCCTAATCCAGTAACCTCCCCAGGGACAAGACCCACCTGTTTCTTCAATTCTCCTTCACCTTCCTATTTTGGAGTAGAATCCACTGCTTAGCCTTAGAACCAGGACCCTCAGTTAACCCACAGTGAGTTAAGACTCCTGGAGTAGGAAGCCAACCAGCATGGCATGAAACTCTTTGCAACCACTGCTCAGCTGTTGTTCACTGGGACCAGAGCCAGGCTTGGTATAAAAAATAATTGAGCCATTTTCACAGTGGCTTCAGTAACAGGAGTTGGGATGTTGTTCTTTTCAAATGAAATGCCCCTGAGCTATAGAAAAGGAAGCATTCCAGGACCTTGTGGGGTTTGTCTCAATCTGGGGTGGGTTCTCTGGATTTTTTTCAGTTCTGCTCAGCTAAACTGGACAGCCAGAACTGTTGGACTGTCACGGGTCACAGGTCTGGCAGATATTCAGATTCCCATCCAGAATCAATTAGATATTAATGGGGGAGGCTGGCTTCTCCGCTAATTGTGGGAAAGCTCCAATCTCTGAGGCGTGGGACCAGATATTCCTGAGGGCAAAGTGAAGGGAAGTCAGGCAGTAGGAAGCTGACTGTTGACTGAGATGTGTGCTTTGCCATTTTTTTTTCTGACACCCAGCCAGATGAGATGATAATAATAATGATAAAAATATTTATTAAGCACTTGCCACGTGCTAAGCACAGTGCTAATCTCTGTGAGAGATATAAGATATACATACAGGACACAGTCCTTATGCACACAGGATTCAAAGTCTAAGAGGGAAGGAGAACAGCATCTGCATCCCCATTTTGTATTTGACGAAACCAAGTTACAGAGAAGTTAAGTGACTTGCTCAATGTAGCTTCTGATTCCCAGCCTTCTTCTCTTTAAAGTAGGGAACAGTGTCTCTCCCCTCTGAAATCTTAATAGGGTAATCAATTTTTCTCATTAAGTGATTTATACTAAGTACACTAAATCCTAAATACTCCCCAGTACTCTTATAACAAGAAGGCTGCATTCTCATGAAATTTCATGTTGAGGAAAACATGTGCTAGTATCCATCTGTTCCGATGTCATGCATATGCACTCAAGTGATTTCCTTGGTAACATGGTGCATTAGATCAAATGTCAGAAAAACGGTCTTTAATTTCCTAGCTTTAATTTCCTAAGTAGTGCACTAGCTAAATTGCATAATTATGACACTCATTACAGAACTGAGTGGATCAAATTATTTTAATTTCAGAGAAATCAGAGAATGAAAATACAAAACAAATGATCTTCCTCAAAATTTATTTTGAACAAGTAACTGATGATGAAAATATACAGTTTCAGTTGAAACTGTTGAAAATATACAGTTTCAACTGCAATTTCAAATCAATTTAGTATTGTAATTATTATTAATGATAATAACAATAATAGAGGCATTTGTCAAGCACCTAATATGTGATAGGCACTATCCTAAATATTGCTATAGATAAAAGAAAATCAGGTGGGACATTGTTCCCATCCACATGGGACTCACAGTCTGGATAGGTTTAGTCCCTATTTTAAATATGGGGTAACTGAAACACAGATAAGTTGATTGACTTGCTGTAAAAAATGTGCTGTATTTTTTGCTCTAATTAACTATATAATGTAAACCTAATAATTTTGTCAAAGTTTTTCAATTTTGCATATTTGCTTTACTTTTATGCTGCTGATCTCTTTTTACTGACTTTGTAAGATTTGTTCTATCAAAGCAATTATTATGTGGTAACTTGCACCTATCATGAATTATTTAAGATTTTTAAAGGTTTTCTGATTTTTTCAGTAGCTATGTTTATTTGCATTTCATTGCAAATAGACTCCCAACTTCAACTCTTAGTCACATGCTCTTTCCATTTGGTCAAGCTGCTTCTCTGCTTTATACTCTTGTAGTAAAAAATACTAGGTAAATATTGAATTAAGTAAAAGGAACAAGGCACTCTGAGACAATCTCCTACTTGTTCTGCCTTTTTGACCATTTTTGTCCATTTTTTCACTTGTTCCTCCTTCTCCACTCATTCTGTTACTGTTTCTATCCCCCAGTGCTCAATTCTATATCCCTTATTCTATTCACTCTGCACTAAATCTCTTAGGAAGTTATTCTGCTTTTGTAACTTCAGCTACTATTCCTATATTGAGAAGCAGCGCGGCTCAGTGGAAAGAGTACGGGCTTTGGGCATTCCCCGGGCCTGGAATGCCCTCCCTCTGCCAATCCGCCAAGCTAGCTCTCTTCCTCCCTTCAAGGCCCTACTGAGAGCTCACCTCCTCCAGGAGGCCTTCCCAGACTGAGCCCCTTCCTTCCTCTCCCCCTCGTCCCCCTCTCCATTCCCATCTTACCTCCTTCCCTTCCCCACAGCACCTGTATATATGTATATATGTTTGTATATATTTATTACTCTATTTATTTATTTTACTTGTACATATCTATTCAATTTATTTTATTTTGTTAGTATGTTTGGTTTTGTTCTCTGTCTCCTCCTTTTAGACTGTGAGCCCACTTTTGGGTAGGGACTGTCTCTATATGTTGCCAACTTGTACCTCCAAGTGCTTAGTACAGTGCTCTGCACAAAGTAAGCGCTCAATAAATACGATTGATTGATTGATTGATTTGGAGTCAGAGGCCATGGGTTCAAATCCCGGCTCTGCCAATTGTCAGCTGTGTGACTTCGGGCAAGTCACAACTTCTCTGGGACTCAGTTCCCTCATCTGTAAAATGGGGATTAAGACTGTGAGCCCCTGTGGGACAACCTGATCACCTTGTAATCTCCCCAGTGCTTATAACAGTGCTTTGCACATAGTAAGTGCTTAATAAATGCCATTATAATTATTACTATTATAAGAATGACTCTCAAATCAATCTCTCTAGACATAGTCTCTCATGTGATCAGCAATCTCACATCTCCTCTTCCCTCTACCATATCTCCACTGGATGTCCAGCTGTCATCTCACACTCATTATGCCTAAAAGGGACCTATTTATCTTTCTCCTTAAACCCATTCCTCCTCCATCTTTCCCATCTCCCACCTTTCCCACCTCCATTGAGAACACCATCATTCTCCCTGCCCTAGAAGCCTGCAATCATGGCCTAGTGGATAGAGCTCAGGCCTGGGAGTGAGAAGGTCCTGACTTCTAAACCTGGTTCTGCTCTGCCATGCCTGCTGTGTGACCTTGGGCAACTCACTTAACTTCTTTGTGTCTCAGTCATCTCATCTGTAAAATGTGGATTAAGATTGAGCCCCATGTAGTACAGAGACTGTGTCCAACCTGATTTACTTGTATTCACCCCAGATTTAGTACAGCAAGATGCTGCACTTGCACATAGTATGTGCTTAACAGCTACCATAATTATTAGTATTATTAATTCAGATTAATTAGTATTATTAATTCAGAGCTGCCTCACATTTAATCTATTATCAAATAATACTGATTTTTCCAACAGGCATCTCAAATCTGTCCCTTTCTCTTCATCCAAACTGCTACTACCTTGGTACAAGCTCAGGCTGACCACTTCATCAACTCATTACTGTTTTTCCAATCTCCAAGATCATCCTCCACTAATCTAAACTATACGTTGTTGTACAGATTATCTTCTTGAAGCATCACTGTGCCCACATCATTCCTTTCCTCAAAATTGTTACTAGCTTCCTCTGCCTCTCTGTATCATCCAAAAACTCCTGACAGCTGGATTTTGGGGTCTCCACCATCTGGCTCCATCTTTAATTGCCTGTTATTTCCCACTCACCTGTTCCTTTCAAGCTAACTTTCTAACTGTACCTCACTCTTTAACTCCGTCCCCTCAATCCCCTTGCTTCTGCTCCTTCTTTAACTTGGAACACCCTCCCTTCCCAAATCTAACAAATTACAGCTCTCCTCATCTTTAGAAGCTGAGTGGACTAGTGGATTAGACCATTGGTATGGGAATCAGAAGGACCTGGGTTCTAATCCCAACTCCATCATTTGTCTGCTTTGTGACCTTGGGTGTCAGAGTCTCTGTGCTTCAGTACTACTCAAGATTCAGACACATGTATCAAAGAGAAGCAGCATGGTGCAGAGGAAAGAGCACAGGACTGGAAATTGGGAGATCTGGGTTCTAATCCCAGCTCTGCCACTTGCCTGCTGTGTGACCTTGGATGTAATATGGACAGAATGTCAGGAGAGCTTGGTGACAAAGCCATCTGGGATATCCTCAACTCACCCTTCTCAGCTATGTAAGCTTCCTGCAGGAGATGCAATTTGAAAAGCAAAATATTTCACGTAAGTCACAGCAGCTCAACATGGCCTATCACTCTACCCGTAAGCAGAAGCAGCCTGAGCATGTCTCCGCAAAACTACGAATCTTGGGAAGACCTTCCACATCAAACAGAAACTCCTGACCAGCAGGTTTAAGGCACTCCATCATCTCTCCCCACTCCATCATCCCTCCCCCGAACCGCCAACCTATCCTCAATCCTCTCCCACAACCACCCAGCCCACACGCTTCACATCTGTAAAGCCAACCTCCTCACAGTGCCTCTTCGTCATCTCTGTTATTGGTGGCCTCTTGGTCATATATTCCTTTCTCCTCATACCTGGAAACCCACTACTCTCCCCATCTTCAAAGCCTTTCTAAAATTAAATCTCCAAGAAGCCTTCCAAGCTAGCCTTCCAAGCTAGCTCTCTTCCTCCCTTCAAGGCCCTGCTGAGAGCTCACCTCCTCCAGGAGGCCTTCCCAGACTGAGTCCCTTCCTTCCTCTCCCCCTCGTCCCCCTCCCCATCCCCCCCATCTTACCTCCTTCCCTTCCCCACAGCACCTGTATATATGTATATATGTTTGTACATATTTATTACTCTATTTATTTATTTATTTATTTATTTTACTTGTACATATCTATTCTACTTATTTTGTTAGTATGTTTGGTTTTGTTCTCTGTCTCCCCCTTTTAGTCTGTGAGCCCACTGTTGGGTGGGGACTGTCTCTATATGTTGCCAATTTGTACTTCCCAAGCGCTTAGTACAGTGCTCTGCACATAGTAAGCGCTCAATAAATACGATTGATGATGATGATGATCTTTAATCACCACTAAAATCCCACATTTTCCCAAAGACTGTTCCTAATTAACTCTCATCATCCTAAATCATTCTAATCCCTGCTCTGCCACTTGTCTGCTGTGTGACATTGGGTAAGTCACTTAACTTCTCTGTGCCTCAGTTACCTCATCTGTAAAACGGGGATTAAGACTATGAGCCCCACGTGAAACAACCTAATTACCTTGTATCTACCACAGCACATAGAACACTGCTTGGCTTGTAGTAAGCGCTTAATAAATATTGTATTATTATTATTATTTAATCATTTCAGCCAATTCTAAGCACTTACCAACTCTTTTATATGAATCAAAAAATCAATCAATGGCATTTATTGAAGGCTTACTCTGTGCAGAGCACTGTACTAAGTGCTTGGGAAAATACAAT
Source organism: Tachyglossus aculeatus (assembly GCF_015852505.1). NCBI lineage: Eukaryota > Metazoa > Chordata > Mammalia > Monotremata > Tachyglossidae > Tachyglossus > Tachyglossus aculeatus. The sequence continues at coordinate 42,119,051 of NC_052068.1, forward strand.
CTTATTGGTAGATCAATCCTTGACTGCAAGGATCTTACAGTCACAGAGGGAAACAAATATTCAAACAAATTACAGAAAGGGAAAACTGCAGAGTGAAAAACATTCATTCACTCATTCAATCGTATTTATTGAGCGCTTACTGTGTGCAGAGCACTGTACTAAGCACTTGGGAAGTACCAGTTGGCAACATATAGAGACAATCCCTACCCGACAACGGGCTCACAGTCTAGAAGGGGGAGTCAGACAACAAAAGAAAACATGTAGACAGGTGTCAAAATCGTCAGAACAAATAGAATTAAAGCTATATGCACATCATTAACAAAATAAATAGAATAGTAAATATGTACAAGTAAAATAGAGTAATAAATCTGTACAAATATATATACAAGTGCCGTGGGGAGGGGAAGGAGGTAGGACGGGGGAAATGGGGAGGAGTATGTGCTGTGGGCCTGAAGGTGGGGTGATTCTCAATAGTAATAATAATAATAATAATAATAATAATAATAGTGATGGTGTTTAAGTGCTTACTATGTGCAAAGCACTGTTCTAAGCACTGGGGAGGTTACAAGGTGATCAGTTTGTCCCATGTGGGGCTCACAGTCTAAATCCCCATTTTACAGATGAGGTAATTGAGGCACAGAGAAGTTAAGTGTCTTGCCCAAAGTCACACAGCCAATGATTGGCGGAGCCAGGATCTGAACCCATGACCTCTGACTCCAAAGCCCGTGCTCTTTCCACTGAGCCACGCTGCTTCTCAAGTGTTTAAGAGAACAGGTCTGAGAGCACAGGTGATGCTAAGTGAAGAGAGGGTAATGAAAATGAGGGCTTAGTCAGGGAAGGCCTCTTGGAGGAGATATAATTTTAGGAGGGCTTTGAAAGTAGGGATAGTGGTGGACTGTTGGATATAAAGGCCACAAGGCTGACATAGGCCAGAGGTCAGCAGCAAGATCAAGGTACAGTGAGTAGGTTGGTGTTAGTGGTGTGTTGTGATAGGCGATCAATGAGGTAAGTCACTTAAGCACTTAGTACAGTGCTCTGCACATAGTAAGTGCTCAATAAATATGATTGATTGATAAGCACTCAAACACTGAGGTCGCTATGAGATCAGGTCAGACAATCTGTAAATTTTAAAATGAATACATGCTTGTAAGCATAGTCTCCAGATTTATCTGTGTAACTGTGTGTGCATGAGAATAAAATAAAAAAAAAATGAGTACTTAACCAATTAATGTGGATTCAATGATAGGCTTCCTGGATTAAGCCAGCTTTTCCCCTACTCTCTCTCTCTTCTACATTACCTATGAACTTGGATCTGTAGCCTTTAAGCACTCTTGATATTAATCCCTCCCTCAGCCCAACAACTAGAGAGTGTAAGCTCTTTGTGGACAGAGTGCATGTCTACCAATGCAGCACTCTTCCAAATGCTTAGTACAATGCTGTGGACCCAGTAGTGCTCAATAAACATGACTGATTGATTGAGTGAAGTATTGAGGGGAGAGACAGGACGCAAGGAGGTCAGTGAGGATGCTGATACAGTAGCCAAAGCAGGATATTAGTGTTTGCATTAGCATGGTATCCGTTTGGATGGAGAGGAACGAGTAGATTCTTGAGATGTAATTAATTTCAGTCTTTCCTGTAGCTATTTATTCTTATTGCAATGCTTGCAAACAATTATCTCTCTCTCTCCCCTATTAAAGTATAAGCTTTTTGTAATGAATGGTGTGCCATCTCTATGTTTTGAATTTCTCATTCATTCATTCAATCGTATTTATTGAGCACTCACTGTGTGCAGAGCACTGTACTATGCGCTTGGAAAGTACAATTCAGGAACAAGTAGAATGCATTGGTCCAAGTGTGATCTCAATAACTATTAGTGCTAGTGCCATTATGACAAATGACACTATTCTTATCTCACACCAAACTACGTGAACTCCAAGTTCTGTGAGGCTTTTTAAACTGCACAAGCACTCAACTGCATTTACTCTCCCAAGCACTTAGTACGATGCTCTGCAAATAGTAAGTACTATATAAATGCCACTGATTGATTGATTGATTCTATATTCAAGGCACCCCTACTAGTGGAAAAGAAGAACAATTAATACCATTTCTTTTCCTCGGAAGCCTGTGGCTCATCCTTCCATTCTCCTTTACCTTTCCCATTCTTTTGTGGATATCTTTGCTTCACAGAAAAAAAAAAAATGGAAAGAGACAATCTGTGAATGTAGATGTTACACAATAAAGTCTGCTGTTTCACAAATTTCAAAAGAAAAGTCAAGTGACACTTTGACTTAAGGTCTTAGATGACTTTCCTGAAATAAAAACAATCTATTCTGTTCCTTAAGGAATAAAAAGAGATGAGCATACGATTATGTAATCAGACGGTTACCTCCCTAAGGAATGTCAAAACTCACTAGAAACAAAATAAGCCAGATAGTTGGAAATTGGAATTTAGTATAAGAATGATTTCTAATAGTCACTTAGCATTTTTCCCAAATGTTTTGATCATCCTTGCACCTTGTGGAACCACTATGACAGAAAAATGGGATGAAGGCCAAGAATTACAGCTTGCCTAAAGAATTTAACAAGTCAGTGTTATAGTCGGAAAAACAAAAAAAGAGCAGTAGATCTCCTAAAATAAAGCTTAGAGTTTATCGAAGAAGACAAAAGCTGAAATAAATTTCAGCAAGGAGGGCTAAAAACGTGTACATAAGTGTTACTGGAGGTTAAACTGTGTACATAAGTGTTATTGGAGGTTCTGGGAACACCAGTGCTTTGGTGGCATAGAAGTGCTGAAGTGGCAGGTGGGAGGATATGAAATGAGGAAATGGGACATTAATTGAGGAATGCTTCCTGGAAAAGATATTCATTCATTCATTCAATCGTATTTATTGAGCACTTAATGTATGCAGAGCACTGTACTAAGCACTTGGGAAGAACCAATCGACAACATATAGAGATGGTCTCTACCCTACGCTACCCAACAACAGGCTCGCAGTCAAGAAGGGGGAAACAGACAACAAAACAAAAGTAGTAGACAGGTGTTAATACCATCAAAATGAATAGAATTAGAATTATGATTTCAGCAGTGATTTAAAGATGGAATGAGCAGTAATATGTTGCATGTGAAGGGGCAGGCAGTTCCAGGAAGAGGGGAAAGTAAAGCAAGAGAACAGATGTGGGAGATGAGTCCAAGGCACTATCAATCAATCAATCAATCAATCAATCGTATTTATTGAGCACTTACTGTGTGCAGAGCACTGTACTAAGCGCTTGGGAAGTACAAGTCGGCAACACATAGAGACAGTCCCTAAGTAGGTTAGCTTGAGAGAAATGAATATTGGAGCTGGGGTGAAGTCAGACAGAGAGTGGATTAGTAGGAAGGAGAGAGGTTATTGAGCTTATTAAACAGAATGGCCAGGAGTGTTTGATGTGGAGAGAAATGGGCAAACAATGGATGTTGAGAAATAAAAGTTATTAGTTCGATGGTTTTGGTATTCACCACTGATTACATGTATTTCCAAGTTTGATCTAATATGCTTCATTGAAGGACTTTGTAAAACCCTACATTTTGTATGTAGTAGTACTATTTTTTAAGTATTTCTTTGGGCTAAGTCTTGTAATAAACAATGGGAAAGAACCACATGGATGAGTGGTAGGTAGGATCCAACAATCACAGGTGAAGCCACAGATTTTCCAAAGCTCTACATTTTAGGGAGGTGGCGTGATGCCCATGCCTTTATACTTCCAACTGGTTTGGACCAACATAGGTGGGGTTGGAGGTCCCAGGATAACGAGGAATTGGGTACCAACCTGGTCGCCAGCATGGCAGCTTGGCCACCTGGTTTTGGGCACCGCTGCTGTTTTAGACTTGCCCATCCCAAATCTCTGATGAAAACTGAGAGTTTCTAATCATAATAATAATAATAATGGCATTTATTAAGTGCTTACTGTGTGCAAAGCACTGTTCTAAGCGCTGGGGGGGATACAAGGTGATCAGGTTGTCCCACGTGGGGCTCACAGTCAATCCCCATTTGACAGATGAGGGAACTGAGGTTCAGAGAAGTGACTTGCCCATGGTCACACAGCAGACATGTGGCGGAGTTGGGATTCGAACCCATGACCTCTGACTCCAAAGCCCGGGCTCGTTCCCACTGAGCCACGCTGCTTCTCCGATTCTAAAAAGGGTTTGCTTTTGAACTACTTGGTCTCTGAAGCCTGTTATCACCCTATCCTTAGTTCCTCTAGAATCCCTAATCCTCTTTTCACCCTCACATGCAAAATGAAAAAAAAAATGACGACTCTAAACAAATCTAGATTGTACTATAATTTTTCTTTCTGTTAGCACTGTTTTATTGCTTGCTTGATTATTTCTCATTGTTAGGGCAGTTATACCCATGATGATAATAATGTACTGTTGCTTTATCGGTTATTGGTTACTATACCTTGAATAATCTTGTATTTGAATAATGGCTTTTTGAAGACTAGAGTTTTTCCAGAAGGTGGTGCCACCCAACTTCATGTACAAAGATTCAAACACGCATACACACATAAAAGGAACATTATGGTTCAAGCTATTGATGACAGTAATTGAAGGAATGAATGATGAATATTAAATTATTCCTGCACGAGCTTTACTGAAGTTTTTCTCATCATGCAGTGTGGATCCTTTTTCAAATGACAACTTTATCGAGATCATTTTAAATATAAGTCAGAGGTATATCGATTTCTAGACTATACCCCATTTATTAGATAATCATTAGATCTCTGGGCCCACAAGAATAGAGAATAATTCAATTCTTTTAAATCTTTTCTTCATGGCTTGAGAGCTCCAAAAGAGGGGAACAATGCAAATTCCAATAGGAAAAAGCAGATAGGTTTAATAGTGAAAGCAATCCATTTCAAATTCAAGATGTAGTTCTATAAGGCCTACAAAAAGCATGGTAATCTTATTAAGAATTTTCTGTTGTAATTGGAGGATTTCCCTCATCCAAACACATGAGCAATCTGACCTTGGTTTAGCACTCAGTATATGTCAGCTCAATCTATTCACTGTAACCATTCTAATTGCACAGATTTTGTATTTGTCTCCCCTGTTAGAGTATAAAATGTTTGCAAGGCAAGGAACATGTCCCTTTGTCATTCAAAACAGCCTAAGCATTTAGTACTGTATACTTGCTCTTCACCAAACTGGTGCTCAATAAATGCTACTATAACTCTAACAATCAATCAATGGTATTTGTTGATCACTTATTGTGTGCCAAGCACAGTACTAAGTACTTGGGAGAGTTCTGTGCAACACAGTTAGTAGACAAGTTCCTGCCCAACAAAAGCTTACAATCTAGAGGGGAAGGCAGACATCTGTGACTACTTGGTTTCAAATAATTTGTTCATCCATTCATTCATCATATTTATTGAGAGCTTACTGTGTGCAGAGCAATAAAGACTCTGTCTTTCTTCTGAAAGGTGGCCACAGATACCTATTTAAGTTCTTTAACACTCATGACTCCACTAGAGGATATGCATAACACCAAAATTAGGAATAATAAAGTGGTGACTTATTTTTATCCTCTAAAAATGGCAGAGCCATGTCTACCAAGTCTGTTCTAGTGTACTCTCCCAAGTGCTAAATACAGCACTCTGCACACAATAAGTGCTCAATAAATTTGATGTAAACTCATTGTGGCAGGGAGCATGTCTATCAACTCTGTTGTACTCTCCCAAGAGTTTAGTACAGTGGTCTGCACACAATAAGCACTTAATTAATGTCATTGATGATGATGATCTATTAATTATTCCTCTAGGTAATAATAACAATTGCGGCATTTAAGATCTTACTATGTGCCAGGCACTGTACTAAGCACAGAAGCTACTGAGCAACAATTTCAGAAAACTCCCAGAATGCTAGCTTTGTGCATACAGCTGAATAGACACAAAAGAACATTTCAAAATGTCCATTAATGCTAATTCATGAAAATAGGCTTTCCAAAGTGTGTGATGCGTTAATCAATGTACTGTGTTCCTTCAAAACACAAACACATATTAATTCACTTGAGGGTTGAAATGTGAAATCAATAATTCTATATCATAAATCTATTACTTTATATTATTGCTAATGATGCCTGTCTACTTGTTTTGATGTCTCTCTCCCCCTTCTAGACTGTAAGCACATTGTGGGCAGGGATTTTTTTTTTAATGGCATTTATTAAGCGCTTACTATGTGCAAAGCACTGTTCTAAGTGCTGAGGAGGTTACAAGGTGATTAGGTTGTCCCACGGGGGGGCTCACAGTCTTAATCCCCATTTTACAGATGAGGTAACTGAGGCACAGGGAAGTTAAGTGACTTGCCCAAAGTCACACAGCCAACAATTGGCAGAGCTGGGATTGTCTCTCTTTATTGCCGAATTGTACTTTACAAGCACTTAGTACAGTGCTCTGCACACAGTAAGTGCTCCATAAATACGATTGAATAAATGAATGAATAAATATGATTGAATGAACGAATGAATGAATGGTGCCTCTACCTACTGAATAAATGAAATGCATAACAGCTATAAGCCTGGTGAAGGTTTATAATTATGCCAATAGATTACTTATGATAATTTATGTACTGTGGAATGCCCCAAAGTAAACAAAATACTTGTTTTTCTTGGTCTACAAAAAATACACTTTTCAGATAGTATGCAAACAGGAATATTGTCCCTTCTTCTAGTACTGCATGAATAGAATAACTCCAAAAGTTTTTTTGTGAGACTTAAAACTGAATTATTCCTCAGCCCTTACATAGTCAACTATACTATGAATCATTTGGATTTATTCAGTTTCATCCTGTCATGGGTCCAGCGCTTAGAACAGTGCTTAGAACAGTGCTCAGCGCTTAGAACAGTGCTTTGCACATAGTAAGCGCTTAATAAATGCCATCATTATTATTACTATTATTACTATATGATCTTTGTTCTTTTTACCCCTCCCAACACTTCAAGCACGGCTCACTGGAAGGAGCCCAGGCTTTGGAGTCAGAGGCCGTGGGTTCAAATCCCGACTCTGCCAACTGTCAGCTGTGTGACTTTGGGCAAGTCACTTAACTTCTCTGGGCCTCAGTTACCACATCTGTAAAATGGGGATTAAGACTGTGAGCCCTCCGTGGGACAACCTGATCACCTTGTAACCTCCCCAGCGCTTAGAACAGTGCTTTGCACATAGTAAGCATTTAATAAAATGCCATCAATACTTCGAGTAATATTTTATGCCTATTCTTCCCCAGGTGTTTATAAATTCCATCTAGGTGGGGCAAATATGTCCTTTTGCTTCTGTTAACTTTGTCAAAGGCTCATTGCAGTGCATTGCACTCAGTAGCTGGATGATGAATATGTTACCATTGGATTTCAAAAACTATTTGTATTTTTAGAGAGATGACTTTCACTGCATCCATAAATGTGCTGCTATTAACATTGTATTGCACTGTGTTTGCCTTTTTTGTCCCGGTTTTCACGAGAACACGGAAAAGACTCCCCCAACCCTCGTAATTCATTCTGACAATCATATTCCAAAACTAAATGGGTGGTGTCTGCTGCTGTTGAGGTCTCAGAGACAATCTGTTCGGTGACCACAGGCTGAATCTGTATTCCCTTCCAGATGTCTCTCAATGCCTGCCACTGGGCATGGTGGGGCCTGTGGCCTCAGGATTGAGACCTGTCCATCACTCTTGACAGGAGACTCCGCAAGTATTGGACTTAAAGGAAAACACTAAAAATGAATCACAAATACTAAACAGAGCTTCTAGGGGAAATGTTTATGAACTTCAAGCAGAGAGAGAATCAAACATGCTCCCCTGGAAAGTTCTCTGGATCCAAGTTAGATAAAAACTGGCAATATTAACAGGAGAAAAATTAAGAGGATTAGAGTCAAGATTTCACAACAGACCAAATAATATTTGAATGATAGATTAGGAAAATAAATTTGTAGTAATGTTTGACTTGAAAAAACATTTTGTGTGGAATCTGCAAATCAAATTAATGACTCCAATTAATCATATTTTTAAACAAATGCTATAATTATTATTTAGCCCACTGTTGGGTAGGGACTGTCTCTATATGTTGCCAACTTGTACTTCCCAAGCACTTAGTACAGTGCTGTGCACACAGTAAGCGCTCAATAAATACGATTGATGATGATGATGATGACTTGCCCAAGGTCACCCAGCGGACGAGGGGTGGAGCTGGGATTGGAACCCATGACCTTCGAGGTTCGGGCTCTATCCACTACGCCGTGCTGCTTCTCCACTAGCTCTAATACTATGAGCTGTACTATTTGGTGATCCTGGAGGAACTGTAGCACATCACTCCTCCGTCCAACAAGGGCCACGGACCGAGCCTCTTATGTTGCCAACTTGGACTTCCCAAGCGCTTAGTCCAGTGCTCTGCACACAGTAAGCGCTCAATAAATACGATTGAATGAATTTAAAAACAATCCGAAGAGAAACGAGGATTCAGAGGAAAAATGGAACGTTTTTCAATTTACTAAAAAAAATTGCTTCTGATAGAGGCTCTCTTGTGGACTAGCATGGCTTATTACTTTTAAAGAAATTAAAAACTTCATCTTCATGACTTTATTGACTAATAAGGTTGAATAGCAGTAACTTCAACCCAGTAAGTTTCTTTTATGTTATTCAGCAATTATACTTATGGAAATGTAATTACCACTTCCGTTTTTCTGCTATCTTTCCAGATACAGTAAGTAATAATATTTGCTACTCTTGATACCAATGAATCCGATTTGATTCACTATGAAATATTTACAATGTAATTTCAAGAACTGTAAAAGTTTTTGAAGTTCTCCCAGAAAGCCAAACATTTCAAACATTTCAACACTTCAATTAACAAAGAACAGAGCTAACCGATGGTCTCTGATCACTTGGGTCTGCCAAATTTTGGGAAACCTGGAATCTCCCCTGCTCCTCTCCAGCCCCTCCCGCCTTCTGCCCCTTCTTTGACTCTCCCATTTTCCCAGCAGTATCCCAAGAGGGAATTTCCTGCCTTATATCAAAATCTATCCCCTCCACCCATGCCTCTGAACCCATCTCTTCACACTATATCAAAACACCTCATTCATTCAGTCAATAATATTTATTAAGTGCTTACTGTGTGCAGAACACTATACTAAGCACTTGGAAACTACAATTCAGCAACAAAGACAAACAATCCCTGCCCACAATAGGCTCATAGTCCAGAAGTCAGGGAAAGAGATATCAAAACAAGTAAACAGGTATCAGTAGCATCAATATAAACATAATTATATATAAATATCAATCAGAATAAGTACACAGGCATTAGTATAAATAAATAGAATTATAGATATGTACATATGTAAACAAGAACAAAGGGGGTGAGTTGGGGCGATGGTGCGGGGAGGGGGAGCTGAAGAAAAGGGGGGCTTGCCCTCTCCCATTTTCCCTCTCTGACTGGCAGCTTCCAACATTCACTTTCCACTGCTTTCAAATGTGTTCATGTCACCCCTATTGTAAAAAAAACCTCTCTTGAACCCATGGCTCCCTCAGTTATTGGCCCAATTTCTTTCCAAACTCCTTGAGTTAGTTGTCTATAATCGCTGCCTCCACTTCCTTTTTGCTCAAATACTCTCCATGGCCCACTGTGATCTGGCTTCCATCCCTTTCCGTCTATGGAAGCTGTCTTCTCCAAGATCACCAGTGATCTCCATCTTTCCAAATCCAGCAGCTTCTATTCCATGATAATCCTCCTCGACCTCTCAGCTGCCTCCTTCACTGTGAGCAACCCTTTCTTCTAAATTTTATCTATCTTGGATTCAATGGCACCATTCTTTCCTGGTTCTCCTTCTATCACTCGGGACGTTCATTTTCAATCTCTTTCGTGGGCTCCTCCTTCTTCCATCCACCCTCTAACAGTGTGAGTCTTTCGAAGCTCAGTTCTGGGTCTCCTATTCTCCAGCTACACCAACTCCCTTGAAGAACTCTTTCGGTCCAACAGTTTCAACTACCATCTCTTTGATACAAATATTCATTCATTCATTCAATTGTATTTATTGAGTGCTTACTGTGTTCAGAGCACTGTACTAAGCGCTTTGGAAGTATAAATTGGCAACTTATAGAGAGAGTCCCTACCCAGCAATGGGCTCACAGTCTAGAAATATCTAGAAATATCAACTACATGTCGAGCCCTAACCTCTCTCTTCTGTAGTCTCGCATTTCCTCCTGCCTAAAACTTAGCATGTCCAAAACAGAAATTTGCGTCTTCCCATGTAAATCCAATCCTCCTCTTCTACCACTGTTAACAACACCACCCAGGCCCATAACATTAGCATTATCCTTGATTCACCTCTCTCATTCAATCCTCATATTCAATCTGCCACCAAATCATGTCAGTTCTACCTTCACAGTATCACTAAAATCTACTCCTTCCTTCCCATCCAAACTACCACTATGCTGTTCAAGAACTTGTCATATTCCACCTTGATTACTTCATCAGCTTCTTCACTGACCTCCTTGCCTGCTCCCTCTCTCCATTCCAGTCCAGACCTCACTTGGCACCGAGATTATTTTTCTTAAAAAATCAATTAATCAATCATATTTATTGAGCACTTACTGTGTGCAGGTAACCATACTAAGCACTTGGGAAGAGTACAATATAACAGATGTGATAGACATATTCCCTGCCCACAAACAGCTTACAGTCTAGAAGGAGAGACAGACAATAAATTAAAATACAGATATGTAAATAATAATAATAATAACAATAATAACGATACTTGTTAAGTGCTTACTTTGTGCCAATACTGTTCTAAGCTCTGGAGTAGATACAAGGTTATCAGGTTATCCCACGTGGGGCTCCCAGTCTAAATCCCCATTTTACAGATGAGGTAACCGAGGCACAGAAAAGTGAAGTTACTTGCCCAAGGTCACACAGCAGACAAGTGGCAGAGCCAGGATTAGAACCCACGACCTCAGACTCGCAAGCCCGTGTTTTTCCCACTAAGCTATGCTGCTTCACGTACTTCTCATAAGTGCTGTTGGGTTGTGAGTTGGGTCAATAAAGCATAAATTCGAGTGCAGGATGAAACAGAAGAGAGGGGGCATAAGGAAAATGGTGGCTTAGTTAGGTGAGACGTCATGGAGGAGATGTGATTTTAATAAGGCTTTGAAGGGAGGGAGGGTGACCGTCTATTCGGATGATTCTCAAATTTACATATCCAGTCCTGATCTCTCTCCCTCACTGCCATTTTGCATTTCCTGCTGTCTTTCACTTGGACGTTCCACTAACACCTCAAACTTAACATGTCCAAAATGGAACTTCTTATACTCCCACCAAAACCTCTTGATTTTTTCCATCACTGTAGACACCACCACCATGCTTTCTGTCTTACAAACCCGTAAACTTGGTGTTATCCTTGACTCATCTCTCTCATTCAACCCACATATTCAATCTGTCACTAAATCTTGTCAGTTCAACCTTAAAAACATCGTTAAAATCTGCGACTGTCTCCATCCAAACTGTAACTACTTTAAGCCAAACACCCACGTTGATTACTGTATCAGCCTCCTTGCTAACCTCACTCTCTCCTGTCTCTCCCCACTCCAGTCCATACTTCACTCTGCTGTCCAGATCATTTTTCTACAAAAATGTTTAGTCCATGTTTCTCCACTCCTCAAGAACCGTCAGTGACTGCCCATCCACCTCCACATCAAACAGAAACTCATTGCCATTGGCTTTTTAAAGCACTCAATCAAGTTGCCCTCTCCTTTAATTCATTCAATCATATTTATTGAGTGCTTACTGTGTGCAGAGCACTGTACTAAGTGCTTAACACTTCGCTGCTCTCCTATTACAATCAGGCCACACACTTTGCTTCTCTATTGCTAACCTCATCACTGTAACTCATTCTCGTCTAGCTCACCTCGATCTCTTGCCCACATTCTGCCTCTGGCTGAAAATGCCCTCTCTCTTTATTTCCAACAGTCACCCAAATTTCAAAGCCTCAATGAAGGCATATCTTCAAGAAGCCTTGCCTCACTAGACTCTCATTTCCTCTTCTCCCACTCACTTCTGCATCACCCTCACACTTGGATAGACTCCCTTTACCAGTCAACTAATCATATTTGTTGAGCACTTACTGTGTGCGGAACACACAGAGCTTGGGAGAGTACAATATCGCAATATGACAGACACATTCCCTGCTCACAATGAGTTTACGCTCCTCCTTCGGTCCCACAGAACTTAATTTATTTATTTTTATTAATGTCTTTCTTCCCCTTTAGACTGTAAGCTTGTTGTCATCAGGGAACAAGTCTACCACTTCTGTTATTTTGCGATTTTGTACTCTTCCAAGCACTCAGTACAGTGTTCTGTTGGATATGAAGGGGGAGGAAGTCTAGGCCAGAGGAAGGCAATGGGCAAGGGGCTAGTGGCGAGGAAGACAAGATCAAGATACAGAGATGAGATCTGGTTGGCGTTAGAGGACAGAAGTGAATGTTCTATGTTTTAGTAGGAAATCAGCAAGGTAAGATAGAAGGGGGCAAGGTGATTCAGTGTTTTAAAGCCAATGAGTTTCTTTTTGATGTGGAGGTAAATGGACAGACCCTGGAGGTTCTTGAGCAATAATAATAAAAATAATCTTAATAATACTAGTAATCGTACTTAGTAAGCATTTACTATGTGCCAAGCAATGTACTAATCACTGGGGTAGATGCAAGATACCCCAGGGCCCACATGGGTCTCATAGTCCAAGTAGGAGGGAGAACAGGAATTGAATTCTCATTTTGCAGATAAGAGAACTGAGGAACAGAGAATAATAATAATAATAATAATGGCATTTATTAAGTGCTTACTATGTGCAGAGAACTGTTCTTTGCACTGTCACTAAGAAGTCACTAAGTGTACCAAGTGCAGTAAATCACTAAGAAGATAAGTGACTTTCCTAAGGTCACAGAGCTGCTAAGTGGTAGAGTCAGGATTAGAACCCAGATCTTCTGGCTTCCAGGCCTATGCTTTTTCCACTAGGCCAACCTTCTTCCATGGGGAAACATGGATTGATTTTATTATTATTATTATTATTATTATTTTTTTTTTTTTTTTTTTTTTTTTTTTTTTTTTTAGAAAAAATTCCAGGCAGCAGAGTAAAGTGTGGACTGGTATGTGGAGAGATAGGAGTCAGGAGTCAGGAGTCAGCAAGGAAGTTGATACCATAGTCAAGTTGGGATGGGATAAATGCTTGGGTCAACACTGTAGCAGTTTGGATGGAGAGGGAAGGATGTATTCTAGCAATGCTGTGAAGATAGAACTGACAGGATTGGGTGAAAGAGTGATTATGTGGGTTGAATGAGAGAGATGAGTATAAATTAATTGCATTTATTGAGTGTATACTGTGTTAGAGCACTACTAGGTACAATATAACAGAGTTGGTAGGCACATTCCCTCTCCACAACAAGCTTACAGTCTAAAGAATAATGCTATGATTACAGATTTGTAATACAGGGAAGATGGTGGTGCTCTCTACAGTGACGGGAAAGTCAGGGGGAAGAACAAGGTTTGGGTGGGGAGATGAGAAGTTGCGTTTTGGACATTTTTAGTTTGAGGTGTTGGCAGGATGTCAAAGTAGAAATTCCCTGAAGTCTGAAGAGAAGGCGAAATTGCTGGAGGTACAGATTTGTGAATCATATGCATAATGCTATGAGCTGGTTGGTAGAATAATAATAATAATAATAGTGGTATTTATGAAACGCTTACTATATGCCAGGCACTGTACTAAGCAGTGGGGTAGGTACAAGGTATCTAATTTGGTTGGAAACACTTCCAGGCCCACATTGGACTCACAGTCTTAATCCCCGTTTTACAGATGAAGTAACTGAGGCCCAGAGAATAATAATAATAATAATAATAGTGGTATTTGTTAAGCACTTACTACGTGCAAAGCACTGTTCTAAGCGCTGGGGGGCATACAAGGTGATCAGGTTGTCCCACGGGGGGCTCACAGTCTTAATCCCCATTTTACAGATGAGGTCACTGAGACCCAGAGAAGTTAATTTACTTGCCCAAGGTCACACAGCTGACAAGTGGCTGCACCGGGATTTAAACCCATGACCTCTGGCTCCCAAGCCCACACTCTTTCCACTGAGCCACGCTGCTTCTCTAGAGAAGTGAAGTAGCTTGCCCAAGGTCATACAGCAGACAAGTGGCAGAGCCAGGAGCAAAACCCAAGTCCTTCTGATTCCCAGGCCCGTGATCTAGACACTAGACTATGCTGCAACGATAAGAGGGCATGAATTTCCCAAAGGAGGATAATAGGGTATCCAGACTGAAACCTGAGAGACTCCCACAGTTAAATAGACGGCAGAGGAGGAACGGGAGAAAGAAACTGAGAATGAGTGACCAGAGAGACAGGAGAACCTGGAGAGGACAGTGTCAGTGATCCACGGTTTTATAACATTTGTAGTAAAAGGGAGTGGTTTGCAGTGTTGAAGGCAGCTGACGGCTCAAGAAGGATTCGGATGGATTTGGCAAGAGACTCACTGGTGATTTTAAAGATGGCTGTTACCATGGAGTGGAGGGGCTGAAAGCTAGACTGCAGGGGATCTAGGAGAGAGTTGGAGAGAAATTGGAGGCAGTGAGGGTAGGCAACTGTCTCGAAGACTTTTGAGAGGAATGATAGAAGGGATCAGCATGGCCTAGTGGAAAGTGCACAGGCTTGGGAGTCAGAGTGACTGGGTTCCAATCCCTGATCTGAAACCTGTCTGATGTGTGACCTTGGGCAAATCACTCGACTTCTATGTGCCTCAGTTCCCTCATCTGTAAAATGGGGATTAAAACTATGAGTCCCATGTGGCACAGTACATGGAATAATAATAATAATAATAATGGTATTTATTAAGCGCTTACTATGTGCAAAGCACTGTTATAAGCACTGGGGAGGTTACAAGGAGATCAGGTTGTCCCACGGGGGGCTCACAGTTTTTAATCCCCATTTTACAGATGAGGGAACTGAGGCCCAGAGAAGTGAAGTGACTTGCCCAGAGTCACCCAGCTGACAATCGGTGGAGCCAGGGTTTGAACCCGTGACCTCTGACTCCAAAGCCCAGGCTCTTTCCACTGAGCCACGCTGCTTCCAGTCAGAATGTGTCTAACTGGAATTTCTTGTATCTCCCACAGCACATAGTGCAGTACCTGACACAAAATAAGTGCTTAACAAATACTATTACAAGCTGTGGGGCCATGGGAGGGTTTTTTTTTTGGTTGTTTTTTCAGGATAGGAGAAACATGAGCATATTTGAAAGCTGTGGGGAAGGAGCAATTGGAAAGTGAGAGGTTTAAGATGGAGTTAGGGAGTAAAGAAGGACAGAGCATAGGTTTGAACTGCTTATCCTTTAACCATCACAGTGTATAGAGCTTAGTAAGAATGACTAAATTCCCTGTAGGTAGGAAATGTGTCTACCAACTCTGTTATATTGTACTCTCCCAAGTAAATCAATACATTGTATTTATTGAGCACTTAATGTGTGAAGAGCACTGTACTAAACACTTGGAATTCTACAATATAACAGAATTTCTAAACAAGTCCCCTGCCCACAATTAACTTAAAAATATTATTGATTGCTTAACAAATATCTCAACCAAGTAGTAATAATAATACTAATAGTGGTATTTGTTAAGTGCTTACTATGTGCTGGGCCCTATACTAAGTGCTGGGGTAGATTAAAGTATTGTCATTAAATATAATCCTGGGTAAATGATGTGAGGCATTACGGAATGGAAGGGGGTTTCTTTCATATCAGGAGAATACCAACCTATGAAAGTTTCTAGGACCTATTCTTGATCTTTGAACAAATATATATGTTCGCTGAACTTTTGCCCTGTCCCATGGAGAAACTACATAAAAAAAAATTGCCTGAACCTGATCACTGAGGCAATCACTACCACCTCATTCAACACTGTAGTCACGAGAGTGTTTCGAGTGCATCTCAGGTCATTTTAATTATACCTTAACTGCTCTCCAGCCAAGACCTAGAGCTCTTTCTGTTTGTTTCCTTGTTTACTGCATTTGCAAATAAACATTGGTTCCCCGCTTTATTTTCCTGTTTGAACTCTTATCACCCACATAGGGGCAGGGAATGTGTCTGGTAATTCTATTGCATTGTACTTTCCCAAGTGCTTAGAGTAGTGTTCTGCACGTAGAAAATACTCAATAAAGACCACTGATTAAGCAATGGATTGATTGGAGTTTCCCAAGACCATTCTATAATTCAGGCCTCCCATTATCTGGCTAATGAGTTCCTCAGAGGAAACTGATCCAGATGATTTTTTTCTATTCAATTATCCAGTGAGAGAAACTGCATCCATTATTTAATTGGATAACTGTCAAATTTTGTCTTTGAAGAGTTAAGTATTGACTTTCGACCTTCTGAAAAAGAGGAGAGTTCTTCTCTTGGAGATTCTGCTCCCTTACAGCGAAGGCAGGGGAAAAACAGTAGCCAAAGTTTGAAAAACTCTACCTTAAAAATTTAGTATTTTCCAGCCCACAGAGATCTGTGGAGGGAACTATCTCCATTCCAGAATTAAAAAAAAAAATGGTTTTGTTTTGGTTCTTACATCTCTGGTTGGAAGAATTTAGATGGTCTTTACTTATGTTTTTTTATTTCTTTTGGACAAATTCACCCAGTTTATATTAGGTATGTTTAATAGCTAATAGCTAATAGAGAAGTTTGATGATGTCCTTCAAGGGAAGTGATTTGTAATGTCAGATAGAAACAAATCCTAGCATCTCCTGCCAGGTATATGATGAGAATTGATGAAAAAGAGTTCGCACAGTGTTCTGAGATCTCTAGAGGAAGTTCATTTACCATGATTAAAATTGTTATTGTGAGTCTGCCCCAGGCATTGAAAGGTTGTTTTTATGTGGCTGACTGGGAGTTTGAGGCCAGAGTGGAAAACAGCCCATCTGCTTCTAAGAACTGAACTAAAGATGAAGGAGAATAATGATGTTCTAATCACCAGAAGTACTTCCTGCTTTTCCAGACCTACTCACCCAGACCCTGTGCAGGATTGTATAGGGACTGGAGAAAATTCCCAAATTCTCTTTGACAAGTGAAATAACTAAGAGGAAGACAGATGCACAGCAGGTACAAGCAAAACTGCATATTTAAAGGAGCTTCTACAAACTGAAATCCTTATTTTACTTGTTTTGTTCGACTCGCAGGGGGGTGATGTAAATGAAGTTTCATCTTTTGAAAAATTGGCTTGGTGGAATTGTATCTGCAAAACTGAACCTTACAAACCAATCAACTGAACCTTACAAACCAATCAACCATTCTTGATGACTGCCTTCATCATGCTTTTCCTTGTATTCATAATGTAACAACTCCCAAACCGGACTTCTTCTTATCTTCTCATTTATTGTGAGGCACAAGAGTCCTGGACAATCCCTACCAAATTTGGACTAACCATATGCACTAGATCACAGGTGATAGAGAACTAGGCATATTGATCTACCCTCAGTGAGGAAGCTATCCTAAGTTTCAGTTGTAGGTATGTATTGTAGCTATATGACTTTTAAATCACCACATTTACTCATAATGCTGACCTTGGCAGGGAGGTGATAGATGTGTCATAAATCACTTTTCAAACGGTAACCTTGATATTACAACACAAGGAGGCATTAGCTGAAAGTAGTACCATTATCTAGATGCATTTTAATATTAAATCACGTTTGTTCTCATCTCTCCCACCACCAACCTCTTGCTCATGACCTCTCCCGTCTTCACATATGGCAGGCCACCACTATCCTCATCTTCAAAGCTCATCCGAAATCACATTTCCTCCAAGGGAGCCTTTGATTAATTTTACATCTCCCCCTCCTATGTCCCCTCAACCACTTTTCAGCAGTCTTAGGTAACATTAGCATTTGGATACTCACACACCATTGTAATAATAATAATGATGATGGCATTTATTAAATGCTTACTAAGTGCAAAGCACTGTTCTAAGCACTGGGGAGGTTACAAGGAGACCAGGTTGTGCCTGGGGAGGCTCACAGTCTTAATCCCCATTTTACAGATGAGAGAACTGAGGCACAGAGAAGTTAAGAGACTTGCCCAAAGTCACACAGCTGACAACTGGCAGAGCTGGGATTTGAACCCCTGACCTGACTCCAAAGCCCGTGCTCTTTTCACTTAGCCACATATGTACGTATCTTTAAAGTCTATTACTTTCTCCTATTAGCAATGTATTTCAGGGTTTGCCTTCCCAGCTGAATTATAAGGACCTTGAGGACAGGGATCATGTCTACTAATTCTTCTGTACTTTCCCAAGTGCTTAGGAATGTGCTCTACACATAGTAAGTGCTCCATAAATGCTACTGAAGTGATCGATTGATCAACATTTGCCCATGTGTCCCATAGGATAATAATAATAATAATAACAATTATAATGATAATAATAATAAAATTGGTTAAGTACTTAATATTGCCAAGAATTATATTAAGCACTGGGGTAGATATGCTATAAGCATATTGGACACACAGTTCTTTTCCCACATAATAATTGTGGTATTTGTTAAGTACTTACCATGTGCTAGGCACTGTACTAAGCATTGGGGTGGATACGAGAAAATTGGGTTGAAATTTGGGGCCCTGTCCCAAATGAGGCTCTCAGTCTTAATCTCCATTTTGCAGATGAGGTAACTGAGGACCAGAGAAGTGGAGTGACTTGTCCAAGGTCACCCAGAAGACACATGGTGGAGCCGGGATTAGGTCCTTCTGACTCCCAAACCCATGCTCTATCCACTAAGACAAACTGCTTTCCTATCTGCTTCCCAGTCTCAGAGGGAGTTAGAACAGGTATTGTGCCCCCCCCCTCATTTTACATAATAATAATAATGATGGCATTTATTAAGCGCTTACTATGTGCAAAGCACTGTTCTAAATGCTGGGGAAGTTACAAGGTGATCAGGTTGTGCTATGGTGGGCTCACAGTCTTAATCCCCGTTTTACAGATGAGATAACTGAGGCCCAGAGAAGTAAAGTGACTTGCCCAAAGTCACACAGCTGACAATTGGCAGAGCCGGGATTTGAACCCATGACCTCTGACTCCAAAGCCTGTGCTCTTTGCATCGAGCCACGTTGCTTCTCTACGTGAAACTTAGATTGGAAATGGGTGGGACAGGAGGCTGGGTGACCAACAAGGAAGGTGATGCTAGTCTAGCCGTGGCAAGACCAGAGTTTGTGCCAGGATAGTAACAGTTTGGGTGGAGAGGAAAGGGTGATTGGAAAGATGTTGTACACAAAAAAAGACTGGTTTTGGCAAAACACTGATTGTGAGAATAGAATGATACTGAAGAATAAAGGAGAACACCTAGGTTATAAGCTTCTGGGACAAGTTCCCTCATCTGGAAAATGGGGATGAAGACTGTGAGCCCCCCGTGGGCAACCTGATCCCCTTATATCCCCCCAGCACTTGGAACAGTGCTTTGCACATAGTAAGTGCTTAACAAATACCATTATTATTATTATTAAGGTGTTGTTGCCTGAAATGGGAAAGTTAGGGGGAGGAGTGAGTTAAGGTGGAAAGAAGAGTTTTGTTTTAGTTCTGGTTTTAGACTAAAACTACCTGAAAATAGAAGCAGGGAATTCCACTCTTCCATATGTATTTTTAAAATAAACAACATTTTGCCCACTAAACCTCAGTCATTTTTACTAATGAGAAAACATAACTAGGGGCTTCCTTAGAAACAGTAAATGCTGCCCTTTAAAGGAGGATTAATGGTCAAAGACTGAATTAGATTGATGTCTCATTTTTGTTTGTTAATGGAATTAATTTATTTTGTTGAGGGGTTGGGAACATGGGTATCGGTAGGGAAGGAAGGAATCTTACTGTTTTTCCTTTGCTCAGAAATCCACTAAAATAAAAACAAGGAAACAGACAAAGCTTGGTATTATGAGAATAATCCTCTTCAGTTGGAGAGTGACTCCAATTCAGACATTCCTCTATTAAAAATATGACGTTGGAGTAGTTCTAGTAGGGGATAAACCCAAAGCATATCCTAAAGAAAAGTGTCACCTACTAGGAAGGCAGAATTTCAGATTAAGATTGAGCCATCAAATCCAGTACAAACATAATAGGGCCAAAGGTTTTATTGTACTGCTACTGGAGTCAAAATGGATTTTCATGGGTCATATGAAAGAAGTTCTGGAATATAAACTGAGTCTCCTATCCATAGAAAGTAGTTCTAATATTAGATCTAAGATCACCGCTCACATTAGCAGCTCTTTTCCAGAATTCCAACAGGGTCTCTCCACCACGCAGACCACCCTGCGTGTTCTTCACCATTGATGGCATTTTCCGAGCAAGCATTCTTCTGCTTGTAGTCGGGACTAGAACTTTGGTTTCCTGATTCCTGGGATGGTGTCCTTTCTACTGGCCCAACATCATGGGCCAACATAGAAACTAAAGATTGTGAGGAAGGCATTGTTTGTATAAAATATATTTCATTAAAAAATAACAAACTTTGCTTGGAAGTCTGAGCACTCAAATAAATTGTCCTTTGCCCTCCAATTGTCAGTGCAGCATCAATGGTTCAAATATGTGTGCAACCAGGGTTTGGCAGCCTGGATTTCATCAACACAAAGGGCTAAGAGAAGGGAATTTTTACAAGGATTTTTGCCCATGTGTTTTTGTCTGGGGAGCAGAGAGAGGGTGAAAATGCCATAGAAAAAGTTCCCAAGAAGCAACTTAAAATAAGGAACAAGAAAGAAATTAAACTGATTCAGTCTCAAATTGCTATCTGACGGGGGCATGGACATCAATAAAAGAAAGTACCGTGCTTTCCGAACTCAGTCATAGTTCACTCATGAGAACTGACAGAAGACAACTGACAAGGACCTTGAGAGCAAACAATAAAAAAAAATATGGAACCTTGTCCAATAAGGATTCCACCTCAGATTTTTCTGAGGTTAGTGACCAAAAGAATAAAATCATTTACTCCCAAGCTGCACAGAGCACAGCTTGATGACCCTATCTTTGAAGACTGTACTATCTTTATTATCTCGGGTTTTTTTTTAAAAAGCCCTTTACCTGGTCCTCCTCTTCAGAAATAGAAATGAGAAAATAACAGCTACAGTTTTTCATCTTGGCCTTTGCGGCAATTAAGGTTCCAAGGCTATTAGGGAAATGACTTTTTTTTCCAGTAATCTATAGAAATCTGCTTTCCATATAGTTATCTCAGTTTTGACAGAATAGCTTTCTATGTGATTAACCATATTGCTACTAAATCATTCATAGATCTTACTGCATTGACAATACCGTGGCAAGAAGGCGTTCTCTCACCTTTAACGAATAACCATTTTATGGCCTTACATGAGAGGCTGGTAATTGAAATTAAAATCAAATCCATGGGAAATGGCACTTTGACAAAGATGAGCTGTTTGTGAAGTGGAAAATGCAGATAAGGAATCGCTGTGAAACTATCCTGTCTAAATACCATCATCTAAAAACTTTAAAATGGCTTAATATAACATTTATAGATCAAAGAAAGGAATATATACCAATCCATGTCCCATATAATTTTGGTTAGTGTTTCAGTTGTGCTTTGCAATTAGCTTATTTGTCACTGTAAAGGTCCAACAGACTCATGCAATCACTCAAAAATATATTTCCTGAAATGGTTAGGGTAAAAAAAAGTGGTGATCACAAACATTTTTCATCACAACAATAATTTTCAATGATGAATTTGTCAAGGAACAATAAACACACTGTTGGAGAAAAACAGAAAATCTGTAATTAAAATAATCTCCAACATTTAGTCATAAGAAATTAGACAGCTATTGATTTCTCTAGACATATTTACCCTGGCTAGATGTCCTGCAGTAATCATGAGATTTCTTATTGTACACATCAAGCCCTTCAAGACCTTCACTTAACCGTCTCTGTCAAATCTTTCATTGCCCTATTTCTTTAAATGACCTGTCAGACAAACACTTCAGCCTCCTATATTTTCGGATGCTCCTATATTACAGTCAGAAAAGAAAAAGAAAACGACAGTATAACTGACTGCAATTTTTACCAGGTTAAAAATGTCTCTGAAGGCCCTGAAGTTTCTTACCATCTTTCTAAAGAAATAGGAAGCAAGGAATTGAGGAAGCAAAAATAGAATGGAGTGAGTAAGTGAGGGAGGGAGAGAGAAAGGATGAAAAGGAGAGGAGATTTATATCATGAATCCACTTAGGGACAAGGACCGTGTCTAAGTTCCACTGTGTATTTTTTTGCCAGTCGTTCATATGGTGCTCTGCACACAGTATATGGTTAATAGATACCATTATTATTATTACTACTACTACTACTATTATTACTCCTACTGATAAGTAGTGTGGCCTAGTAGATAGATCACAACCTGGAAGCCAAGAGGTCCTGGGTTCTAATCCTGTCTTGGACACTTGTTCACTGTGTGACCTTGGGCAAGTCACATAATGTCTAGGTGCCACAGTTGCTTCATTTGTAAAACGCAGATTAAGGCTATGAGCCCCTGTGGGACATTTATTTATATCTAACTCAGCACTTAATACTGTGGCTCGGTGGAAAGAGCCTGGGCTTTGGAGTCAGAGGTCATGGGTTCAAATCTCAGCTCCGCCAATTGTCAGCTGTGTGACTTTGGGCAAGTCATGTAACTTCTCTGTGCCTCAGTTACCTCATCTGTAAAATGGGGATTAAGACTGTGAGCCCCCCGTGGGACAACCTGATCACCTTGTAACCTCCCCAGCGCTTAGAACAGTGCTTTGCACATTGTAAGTGCTTAATAAATGCAATTATTATTATTATTATCATTACTGTGACATAGTAAGTGCTGAAAATATCATTAAAAAAATACTACCATTAGGCTCGACCCAAGAGAAAGGTAGATTGTGCAAAAGTGTGCATGAGCAACCCAAATCCTTGGCTCAAAAAATGAGCTGATGGTTAAGAATTGCAGATGTAATTCCTTCTACCCTATTCATGGTCCACTCTATCCAATAATCTGTCTCAAACAGTTACAGTAAATCAATACTATTTATTGAACTACCACTGCAGGCAGAGCACTGTACAACTTGTTGGAAAAGAACAATGGATACCAGGAGAACTACCCACTTTACATCCCTAACTCTCCCAACTAGTAACTCATTACAGACCTGAAGAAGCAGTTGATATTTTTCGTCTGCATAGGTTGTCTTGTTGAGGGAGGTAGCATGGCTTAGTGAAAAGAATCTAGGCCCAGGACAATGGGACAATGACATGAATAATAATAATAATAATAATAATAATAATAATAATAATATAAATGGCAGAGTCGGGATTAGAAGCCATGAGTACAACAGAATTAGTAGACATGTTCCCTGCCCATGATGAGCTTACAGTCTAAGAAGGTAGACAGACATTACTATGTCATGCTGCTTCCCCATCCTTATGAACTCCCATGCTCATCTCCCACAACAGCCATTTCAGACTTTAAATTCCAGACTCTTGATTCCCTCTTCAAATCCACTGTCCACGCAGCCTCCCACCATAATTTATCCCTAATGATCTGGCCACATACTTTATCAAATAAATTGATATTCTTAGTCATGGTCTCCCTAAAATCTCTCCTGTTCCTTTACAGTCCCTACTCGTCCCACTCGGTGTATCCCATTCTTTCCAAACAGTACTGCAAGCGGAGATTTCTGACGTTTTCTCAAATTTTGTTCCCTCCACACTGTTTTTGGCCCCATGTCTTCTCATTAAATCAAAGTGATTGCCCCCTCCCTTTATCCTTCCTTGACGTCCATCTTCAATCACTCACTTTATAATGCCTCTTTCCCCACTGCTTTGAAGCATTCCCATGTACCCCCATCCTAAAAAAAAAAAAAAAAAAAAAAAGAAAAACAACCCGCCTGACCCCACAGCTCTTTCCAGTTATGGACTCAACTCACCTCTACCTTTCCTATACAAATTCCTTGAGAAATTCCACAAATTATATAATTAAACAAATTCCACTATTATACAAATTCCATGGGAAGCAGCATGGCTCAATGGGAAGGGCACAGGCTTGGGAGTCAGAGGTCATGGGTTCTAATCCCGGCTCTGGCACATGTCTGCTGTGTGACCTTGGGCAAGTCACTTAACGTCTATGAGCCTCATTTACCTTATCTGTAAAATGGGGATTAAGACTGTGAGCCCCACGTGGGACAACCTGGTGACCTTGTATCCTCCCAATGCTTAGAACAGTGCTTTGCACATAGTAAGCACTTAACAAATACCATTATTATTATTACTGAGTGAGTTGTCTACCCTGGCTGCATCCACTTTTGTTCCCTCCAACTCTTTTCTTGATCCCCCGCTACCTGGCTATCAACCCCACCACTCCACAGAAATAAACCTCCTTACAGTCACAAATGATCCTTTTTTTAAAAAAAATGCTATTTGTTAAGCACTTACCATTTGAGAAGTACTGCTCTAGTCACCAGAGTAGGCACAAGCCAAGAAGGTTGGACACAGTCTTTGTCCTACACTGTGCTCACAGTCTAAGTAGGAGGGAGAGCAGATATTGACTTAACCTTTTTTAGGTAAGGAAACCGAAGCACAGAGAAGTTATATGACTTGTCCCAGGTCACACAGCAAGAAAGGAGCAGAGCCAGAATTAGGCCCAGGCACGTTCTTTATCCACTAGAATGCACTGCTCTTCTTGCCAAATACAATGGCCATGACTCCATTCCAATCTTCCTTTGATATTTCTACTGAAATAGCCCTTCTGGAAACATTAAGTTTCAGCCAATACTGTCCTCTTCTGGTTCTCCTGCTATTTCTCTGCCCACTCCTTCTCAGTTTCTTTCACAGGCTCCTACACTGCCTCCCACCCCTTAACTATGGGAGTCCATCAAAGTCTAGTTCTGGGTTCCCTTCTAGTATTTATCTACACCAACTGCCTTGGAGATCCCATTTGCTCCCAAGGCTTCCACTACCATCCCTATGTGGATAATTCCCAAGTCTTCCTCTCCAACCCTGTCCTTCTCTGCAGTTCTTCATTTTCTCCTGCCTTCAGGACGTCTCTATATGAATTTCCCACCAACACCTCAAACTAAACATAATCAAAACAGAACTCATCTTCGGACCTAAATCCTGTCTACCCCTGTCTCTCCCATCACTGTAGACAACAACACTATCCTCTATATCTCACAGTTGTGTGATCATCTTGGCATTACCCTCAACCAATTTTTCATACAACTCCCATATTCAATATGTCACCAATTTATGTCAGTTCTACCTTCACAACATTACTGAAATCTTCCCTTTCCTCTCTGTCCAAACTGCTACCATGCTAATCCAAGCATTTACTATATCCCTTGCAGATCTCCCTGACTTTTGTCTCTTCTCACTCTAATCTACAGAAGCAGCAGAAAGAGCACGGGCTTGGGAGTCAGAGGTCAAGGGTTCTAATCCCGGCTCCGCCACTTATCGGCTGTGTGACTTTGGGTAAGTCACTTAACTTCTCTGGGCCTCAGTTACCTCATCTGTAAAATGGGGATTAAGACTGTGAGCCCCACACGGGACAACCCAATCACCTTGTATTCCCCCCGTGCTTAGAACAGTGCATTGCGCATAGTAAGCACTTAACAAATACCATCATTATTATTATTAATAATAATCCATACTGAATTCAGTTTACATCACCCACTCTTCAAGATCTTCCAGTGGGTTGCCCATCCATCTTTGCACCAAATAGAAACTACTTATAATTGGTTTTACAGTATTCAATCAGCTAGCCCCTCCTACCCATCCTCACTGATTTCTCCACACTTCACTCCTCTAGTGCCAACTTGGTCACTATACTTGGCCTCGTCCAACTCACCACTCTTGCTCAAAACCTGGAACTAGCCTAGCCTGGAACTTCCTCCCTCTCCATATATGACAGACCACCACTCTTCCACCTTCAAAGCCTGATTAAAATCACATCTCCTCCTAGAGGCCTTTCTCCCTATTCTCTCTCCCTTCTGTGTCATTTATGCACTTGGATCTATACCCTGTAAGCTCTTGATACTTGCCATACCTTCAATACCACAGCACTGATGTACATATCTGTAAATTTATTTATTTATTTTAATGTCTGTCTTCCCCTCTAGACTGCAAGCTCCCTGTGGCTAGGGACTGTGTCTACTACCTTTCCAACCACTTAATACAATGGACTGCATGCAGAAAGTGCTCAATAAATAGTAATGATTGATTGATCATTCCTAATGTCCTCTTTTTTAACTCTTCTATATGGAAAAGTGATGGTTCCTGGCCTCATTTTTCTCATCATCATGACCTTCCCCCTCTATATATCATTAAAAACTGCTGGCTCATTGCAGAATATTACCTCCAATAACTCTTAATCTGCCCGTCTTTGTTTTTCCACGTCGCCAACACCCAAATCCTCCTTCCACTTCCTTTTTCATTCTAAACTGCCACCCAACAGGCCTTTCCTCCTTGGCTGTCTGTCATCCCCTTTCTGCTCTTAGACTGCATACCTTGTTGGTCTCTCTCATTACTAAAGCTCTCTGCTAAATTGTAAACTCCCTGAGGGCCAGGATCAGGCCTAATAATTTACTGTACTTTCTCAAAGACTTAATATACTGTCCTGCCCACAATAGATGCAGTAAATATTATTGTTTGATTGTTCTAACCCATTTCTAATGATGTCCTGGACATTTAAGTCAGAGAAAAGTGCTTGTAGTCACTAGTACCAATAGATGCCAAAAGAAACATGAGGAGTAAAAGACAATTCTTTTGAAAGTATATGCTTTCAACCCCACCTCTTAAATTCAGATCAAGATTATTCTCATTCCTACCTTTGGGTGATACTAATAGAGAAGGAAGAGTCTTCTCCCTAATTAAAAATTTCTGATTAACTTTAACCATAGCACTACCTCTAAGGAAGAAGCAATAGTGATTTCTTTTCAACCTCAGTCATTTTCACATCACCATTAGGGACAGGTTTTTTTGTTTTTGTGTTTTTGTTTTGTTTTGAATTAGCCCTGCCATTCTTAGAACAGCCTAGATAGATAAAAACTAATTACCTATAAATTCACATATGTATAATTTTAACCTTTTCATGCCTCTCTTGTTTACCATGATGCGCTTTAACATCCTTATCAGAGAAGCAGTGTGGTTCAGTGGAAAGAGCCCGGGCTTTGGAGTCAGGTCATTGATTCAAATCCCGGCTCCGCCAATTGCCAGCTGTGTGACTTTGGGCAAGTCACTTAACTTCTTTGTGACTCAGTTACCTCATCTGTAAAATGGGGATTAAGACTGTCACTGTGTAACCTCCCCAGCTCTTAGAACAGTGCTTTGCACACAGTAAGCGCTTAATAAATGTTATTATTATTATTATTATTATTATTATTATCAAGGGATTTCACATGGAAGGAAGATGATTTATCAAAGGGGAGAGAGAGAAAATGAAAGACAAAGTTTTTTAATAGACCCTTCAGCAAATAGTAGCTCATCAAAATTTTCCATTTTTACATTGCTGAAAGAACCATCCTATTAAAATGTTGTTAGTATAAAATCACTGTTTTCATTAAGTTATACCATCTCCTACCAGATAATATGGATGTAGTTGGGGAGAAACTTTACCTCACCACCAGTAAACATTTAGCATTATTCTGGTGAGAATCTTTCTTGCTCATAAAAACGGGATCAGATAGTTCAAATGGCAAAATCAAGTTTATCACTGAGATTCAAAGAACTGTCACTATTGGGGATTTATTTTCTCATTCCTTCTAAATAGCTTTTCACTTCAGCAGCAGTTTAACACCTATCCACTTGCCATGCTTTTTGGGTATAAAATTAACAAAAATTGCCATCTGTTGCCAACTCTAGAGCAAATTAGTTGGACAGAGAAAATTGATTTCTGTTTTCAATTGACAAAAAAGAATTTCATTGACCAAATTAATTTTAATTTACCTATTTTTCTAGCAAAATTAATTTAATTCTCCCCTCAAAATCTATAAAATGTGCAACTGATAAGATAAATTGATTTTTCAATTAGAGTCTACCAGACTGCTAAGGTGAAACATGAGGGATGGGGACTTCACAACTAAACTGTTGTAAATAAATTATCATAACGATTGATGTTGGGATAGGGTTCCATTTTTAGAATAATTCATTGTATTTTGGTTCAGAAAGCTGAGAAGTTCATAATTGAAATATAGATTTCACCAGCTGATTTTTGGCCAATAAATATGCAGTTCCATTCACTGCATAATTTGACACCTGACCGCACATATTGTCATAAAAAAACTAATCTAATTAATAGTAGGCTCTTCAAAGCTATTCCTCCAAGCATTTCACCCCACTTCCTTGATGCTAAAATAAATTTCAGATAACTATGATTATATCTATTCTTTTCCATTTGGTAGTTTCTTCAAATTTTTTTCATGAAATTAAATAGATAGCCTCAATGTTAAACTTGACCTTCAAATCACCTTGAAGATCAGTTCCATACAATATGGATATGTTCCAAACATCTTTGGACTAGCAGAAATTTGAGATACCTATAAAATCTACCCTGACTCCACTCATATTTAGATCGCTTTTTCCTTTTCCTAGCTGTGACATATCCTTGTACTTCCCAAGCGCTTAGTACAGTGTTCTGCACACAGTGAGTGCTCAATAAATACTACTGAATGAATGAATAGTATTTCCAATGTTAATATTCATTCATTCATTCAATCATATTTATTGAGTGCTGAATATATGCAGAGCACTGTACTAAGCACTTGGAAGGTACAATTTAGCAACAAAAAGAGACAATCCTTCAATCAATCATATTTATTGAGCACTTACTGTACTAAGCACAATGCAACAAAATAGCAGACACATTCCCTGCCCAAATCCAATATTACTAGATGTAAAGATGTTACAAATAGAGAATCCTTTAAAAAGGAGTAAAAGGAACAAGATCAGGGAAGATAATATTTTCAATAAGGCTTATTCTGACTTCCATTAGTTCATGGAGGCAAGTTAAATTTTGTGGCAGGACTAATGCCATCACTTAATTCTAACCCAATATTTCTAATTGCGTCCTGTGTATATGCTTCCATGAGAAGGATATTAGTTGGTTTTTTAATGAAATGAAGACCTCTAGGCAAAATGGAGGGAGATTTTTCATTGTCATTGTTTCCAAACTCTTAAATTACCCCATCATTCCTTCCCTGTGTGTCTGTCCTGCCCCCTCTTCCCTATTCAGGATTTTGAACCCCTGAGTCAAATTCCATAAGTCACCTCTATCAGAGCTTCACATATTGTAAAAATTGTGAATATTTCTTACTAATACGGAATAAATATTATTATTCTACCAATAATAATAAACATTTGTTAAGCTCCCTCTATGTGCTAAGAACAACACTAAATTCTGGGTAGATAGATACAATTAGATCAGACACAGTTTCCATCTGTCATAGGATTCACAGGCAAAGGGGAAGGGAGAACAGACATTTAGACCTTATTTTACCGATGAGAAAACTGAGGCACAGAGAAGTTAAGTGAAATGCCAAGTTGTAGAGCCAAGATAAGAGGCCAGGTCTCCTCACTCCCAGTTCCATGAGCTTTGCACCTGGCCATGCTGTTTCTCGATCTCATCTTTGTGCAGAAACGCTCTGGGCATGTTACTCCCCTCCTCAAAAATCTCCAGTGGCTACCAATCAACCTACGGATCAGACAAAAACTCCTCACCCTGGGCTTCAAGGCTGTCCATCACCTCGCCCCCTCCTACCTCACCTCCCTTCTCTCCTTCTCCAGCCCAGCCCGCACCCTCAGCTCCTCTGCCGCTAACCTCCTCACTGTGCTTCTTTCTTGCCTGTCCTGCTGTCGACACCCAGCCCATGTCCTCCCCCTTGCCTGGAATGGCCTCCCTCCACACATCCACCAAGCTAGCTCTCTTCCTCCCTTCAAAGCCCTACTGGGAGCTCACCTCCTCCAAGAGGCCTTCCCACACTGAGCTCCCTCCTTCCTCTCCCCCTACCCCCCCATCCCCCCCACCGTACTTCCTTCCCTTCCCCACAGCACCTGTATATATGTATATATGTTTGTACATATTTATTACTCTATTTATTTAACTTGTACATATTTATTCTATTTATTTTATTTGTTTTATATGTTTTGTTTTGTTGTCTGTCTCCATCTTCTAGACCGTGAGCCCGCTGTTGGGTATGGACCGTCTCTATATGTTTCAAACTTGTACTTCCCAAGCGCTTAGTACAGTGCTCTGCACACAGTAAGCGCTCAATAAATATGATTGAATGAATGAATGAATCTTCCTCTATTTAATCCACATACTTTGAGATTTCACGTTTGAAAAATGTTCACCATCAAATCAATCATATTGTGGTATTTGTAAAAGGATTACTGCATGCCAAATACTGTACTAAGCACTAATGTAGATACAAGTTACTTGGGACCCACGTGGGCCTCACAGTTTAAGTAGGAGGGAGAAGAATTTTGAATCCCCATTTTTGTGCTAAGGCACAGAGAAGTGAAATGACTTGTCCAAGGTCACACAGCAGACATGTGGAGGAGCTGAGATTAGCATCAGGTCCTATGACTCCCAGACTCTTTTCACTAGACCATGCTGTTTGCTAGACACATCCCCTGCCAACAATCTTACAGTCTCGAGAGTGAGACAGACATTAAAACAAACTACAGATAATAATAATAATAATAATGGTGATGGTATTTGTTGAGCACTTATTTTGTGTCACGCACTGTTCTAAGCCCTGGGGTAGGTACAAGCTAATTGGGTTGGACACAGTCCCCATCCCACATTAGGCTCACACTCTTAATCCCCATTTTACAGATGAAGTGACTGAGGCCCAGAAAATTTAAGTGACTTGCCCAAAGTCACACAGCTGACAAGTGACCGAGCCGGGATTAGAACTCCCAGGCCCGTGCTCTATCCACTAGGCAATGCTTCTTCTTACATAAATACTGTGGGGATGAGTTTGGGGTGAATATAAAGTACAAATCCAAGTGCAGAAGGGTGATGCAGAGCATATAAGGGAAATGGGGACATAGAGAGGGAACGCGTCTTAGAGAAGATATTAATTCAATTGTATTTATTGAGCACAATAAACAGGCACATTCCCTGCCCACAATGAGATTACAGTCTAGAGGGGGAGAGGCACTATCATAAATAAATTAGAAATGTATACATAAGTACTGTGTGGCTAGGAGGAGGATTAAGTCGGGGTGATACAGAGGAGAGTGGGAGAAGAGAAAAGCAGGGCTTAGTCAGGGAAAGCCTCTTAGAGAATGTGCCTTCAATAAGGCTTTGAAAGGCAGCAGAGTAATTGTCTGTGGATTTAAGGAGGGAGGGCATTCCAGGTCAGAGGCAGGATGTGGGCGAGAGGTCAGCGGTGACATAGAAGAAATTAAGGTAAAGTGAGAAGGTTCACATTAGCGGGGCAAAGTGTGCAGGCTGGAATGCAGTAGGAGACGTGATTTTAATAAGTCTTTGAAGGCGGGGAGAGTGATCAACTGTCAGATATGAAGGGGGAGGGAGTTCCCGGCCAGAGATAGGACACGAGCGAGAGGTCAGTGGTGAAATGGGCAAGATTGAGATACAGTGACTAAGTTGATATTAGGGAAGTAAATTCGATGTGCTGGGTTGTAGTAGGAAATCAGTGAAGCAACGTAGGTAAGGGCAAGGTGATTAAGTGCTTCTAAAACCAATAGTAAGACGTTTCTCTCTGATTCCAAGGTGGATGAACAACCGCTGGCAGTTCTTGAGGAGTGGGAAAACATGGACTGAATTTTTTTTTTAGAAAAATGATCCTGGCAGCAGAGAGAATCAGTCAGTTGACTAAGTGCTTAGTCTGTGCAGAGTACTATACTAAGCGCTTGGGAGAGTACAGTATACCTATACTAAGTGCTGGGTAGTGTATGAGCTAGAGTGGGAAGGGACAGAAGGAAAGAAAGCAAGAAGGCTGATACAGTAGTCAAGGCAGAATAGGGTTAAGTGCTTGGGTCAACATGGCAGCACTTTGGATGAAGAGGAAAGGATGCATTTTAGCAATTTTGTGAAGGTAGAATCGGCGGTAGACTGAATGTCTGGGTTGCATGAGAGTGAAGACTAGAGGATAATGCCAAGGTTACAGGCTTTTATACCCCCGATAGCAAAACATATAAAAGTTGGTTTCGGGTGTTGTATATCATTAATGAAATGTTGTCTGGTCAATGAAAAGAAGCCGTTACTACTGGCAGAAAGTTGATGTTGGCACTTTTTGATTTATTTTAATTTGCATTTCTATTATAGTGTTGCTTTTTTATTGCATTTAGCTGAAACAGGTGTCAGGGTTTCCATGCATAAAGAAGGAGAGATTTTAGTACCGGTATATATCAAAAGGATTAATAAATCAACAGAGTAAGAACTCTATAATTAAACTCTAAGTCTTGACCATGCCAGTACAGCAAAACTACTATGTAGTTGTTGGATAACTATCAGGTTCCTAATTTAAAGTAATATAAGAGTTATTAAAGATAAAAATGACTTAGAAACTCATCCCGCATAACCTCTTGCCAAAGTAATAAAAGCAATAACAGCTGCTCATTCCTAATCAAGAAAAAACGTGCTTTGGTTCTTTATGGCTATTAACAGTATGTATTTTCCAGCAGGAAGATCCGTTTCAGCTGCTTTCTCAGTTGAATTCCTCTGGGAGGAATGTTTACAAAATTGAACCATCTATAAATTGAACTATCTATCCTTACTAAGTATCTTCGGATAGACACTTCTACTGTGCGACATTACCTAAGTCACTTCTTGATGCCTCACTTCCTCATCTGTAAAATGGGCATTAAATCTTACATGGTTCTACTTGTACTGTGATCTCCATGTGGAACAGGGTCTGTATCCAATCTAATTATCTCGTATCCATCCCAGTGCCTAGTACAATGGTTGGCACATAGTAAACACTTCACAAGTACCAGTATTATTAAAATTATCATTTTAATTTACACTTTCTAAAATAGAGTGAAACAATTTTGCAAAAATGTAAAGATATGTGATTGTCTCCAATATTAATCAAATGGACTCATAAAGGTTTTACCCATAACGCAAACAATGCTCATTTTAAACGAGGTTTAATACCTATTTTGTCGAGTAAAAAATGAAATTACTATGAACCGCTCATTTTCAAGTTGTCATTTCAAGCAGGATAAAGGCTTTGAACTAAGTGGTATCTTAATGGCTTATTCATTCATTCAATCAATCGTATTTATTGAGTGCTTACTGTGTGCTTAATGTATATATGTATATATGTTTGTACATATTTATTACTCTATTTATTTATTTTACTTGTGCATATCTATTCTAGTTATTTTATTTTGTTAATATGTTTGGTTTTGTTCTCTGTCTCCCCCTTCTAGACTGTGAATCCACTGTTGGGTAGGGACTGTCTCTATATGTTGCCAACTTGTACTTCCCAAGTGCTTAGTACAGTGCTCTGCACACAGTAAGCGCTCAATAAATATGATTGATTGATTGATTGATTGCAGAACACTGTACTAAGTGCTTGGAAAGTACAGTACAGCATTAAAGGGAAACAATTCCTGCCTACAACAGGCTCACAGTCCTGGGGAGTTGGGGGGAGACAGACATCAATACAAGTAAACAGGCATCAATATAAATACATAGAATTATAGATATATACATATATACATGAGTGCTGTGGGGCGGGAAGAGAGGGAAAGAGCAAAGGGAGTGAGTCACGGTGATGTGGAAGGGACAGGGGCTGTGCAAAAGTGGGGCTTAATAATAATAATAATGGCATTTATTAGCATTTACTATGTACAAAGCACTGTTTTAAGCACTGGGGAGGTTACAAGATGATCAGGTTGTCCCACGGGGGGCTCACAGTCTTAAACCCCATTTTACAGATGAGGGAACTGAGGCACAGAAAAGTTAAGTGACTTGCCCAAAGTCACACAGCTGACAATTAGCGGAGCCGGGATTTGAACCCGTGACCTCTGACTCCAAAGTCTGTGCTCTTTCCACTGAGCCACACTGCTTAGGCCTCTTTTAGGAGGTACACCTTCATTATGGCTTTGAAGGGGGAGAGTGCATGTTGTGCTAAAATCTGATTATTTACAACTTTCTCACTAATAACATTAGGGCTTTGTTTTAGTAAAGTTTGCCAAGCCATTCTAGGGTGATGATAATAGGCTGATTTAAGGATAAGTGCACTGGGATAGAGCGACCATCGGTCAATGCTATTTATTGTGTGCTTACTGCTTGCAGAGCACTGTATAGGAGTTGGTGGACATGATCTCTGTTCTCACACTATTCACATACATTAAAAGAAATTATAAAAATGAGAAATGGCAGAATATAAGGCTATGTACATAAGTGCTTACGAATTATGAGTGGGTAAATACCAAAGTACTTAAAGGGGTCACTCTTAAGTGCATAGGCGATGCAGAAGGGAGGGTGAACAATGTGAAGAAATACGAGAACTTACTTAGGGAAGACCACTTGAAAGAAAGGAAGGCTTTGAAGATTAGGGAGCAGGTCAAAAAAATTTTAATTTTTGTAATTAATTTTAGATATATCCCCATCCAGACTGCAAGCTTCTTGGTCCCAGCGATCATGTTTACCATCACTCTTGCTCTCCCAAGAGCTCTCCCAAGAGCTTAGTTCAGTGGTCTGCAAACAGTAAGTACTCAATAAATACCATTTATTCATTCAGTTGCATTTCTTGAGAGCTTCCTATGTCCAAAGCAGTCAACAAAGCACTTGGGAGAGTACAATATAGCAACAGACACATGCCTGCACACAGTGAGCTCATTGAATGAATGAATGAAGAAGCCTTCAATAACTAACCCTTCATTTCCCCACCCTATTTGTCCTGCATTCAGCACTGCATTCAGCAGAGAAGCAGCGTGGCTCAGTGGAAAGAGCCTGGGCTTTGGAGTCAGAGGTCATGGGTTCGAATCCCGGCTCTGCCCCTTGTCAGCTGTGTGACTTTGGGCAATTCACTTAACTTCTCTGGGCCTCAGTTCCCTCAACTGTAAAATGGGGATAAAGACCGTGAGCCCCCCTTGGGACAACCTGATCACCTTGTAACCTCCCCAGCGCTTAGAACAGTGCTTTGCACATAGTAAGCGCTTAATAAATGCTATCATTATTATTATTGCCTATGGATTTGGGTCTGACCCCCTTAAGCATTTTGATACTCATGCCACCCTGCCCCAGCTTCAAAACACTTATGCACTTATCCTTATACTCTGGTGCTTTCTCTATTCATAATTTAAATTAATTTAATGACTGTCTCCCACATTAGATTATACATCTTCAAGGAATATATGTCTACCAATTCTATGTGAACTGAAGCAAGTCACTTAACTTCTCTGTGCCTCAGTTATCTCATCTGTAAAATGGGGATTAAGCTTTGAATTCCCTGTAGGATGTAGACTGTGTCCAACCTGATTATCTTGTATCTTCCTCAGTGCTTAGAACAGAGTCTGGCACATAGTAAGTGCTTAACAAATATGATTAAATAAACGTAATCAGAATTATTAGACATAAAACAGGTAAAGCGTACTGCACCAGGATTTGTGCATTGAATGTTTCTAAAAATAACTTTGAAAGAACCCAAACAGCACATTAAAGATTGGTCATCTTTTCAATTTGAGCCTTTAGCTTAAAACACCCACTAAAACAGAGTTAATGTTCTTTCTATCATGAAATTCTCAACAGCTTAGCCAGAGGGAAATCCTTAAGCTCCTTTAATTTTCATATCAGATATATTGTTGTCCTTTAATGGCAATTTTCTAAATTTATTTCTCCTTCTCAGTGTATTGATCTTAATGCAAAGCCCAATAAAACTTTGAAATAAAAGATATAACCTTTTTGAAAGATGGGAAACTATACTGAGTAAAAACCCTCACTATTCCTGAATGGAGCTGTAGAATGATTAGCTTTTTTAGAAGTGCAAAATCTCATTGGGTAAGAGGTAATTACATTTTTGAGTTCTCAGAATGGAGTGTAGAGGCATGGCTTTTGGGATGGAGCTGAAAGCAAATGCAAAGAGAATGATAGAAGGGGAGAGAGAAGAAAAGACGGTCATGGAGGTAAAGTTGACAAAAATGCATTCACAAAGAAATATATACATGCAAACACAGGTATACATACGAACATCTAAGCATACTTGCATATGTGCATACACACACACACACACACTCTTTCTCTCTCTCTGTTGTTTATAATAATAATAATAATGATAGCATTTCTAAGAGCTTACTGTGTGCAAAGCACTGTTCTGAGCGCTTGGGAGGTTACAAGGTGATCAGGTTGTCCCACAGGGGGCTCACAGTCTTCATCCCCATTTTACAGATGAGGGAACTGAGGCCCAGAGAAGTGAAGTGACTTGCCCAAAGTCACACAGCTGGCAATTGGCAGAGCCGGGATTTGAACCCATGACCTCTGACTCCAAAGCCCGGGCTCCTTCCACTGAGCCACGCTGCTTCTCCTTGTTTGGCACCAATGATGATGGCAACAATGGGTAGTGGGGCTATTTCCAGCAGCTTATCGCTGTGATGCCAGGTGAGAGGAATTATGGCTGTAATGCAGCCAACTTTGCCTTTGAGCCTGCTGCAGTAATATTTTCCATTTTTCTGATCTTTGACTTTAATATAATTTCCATTGCAATGACAGGTATCTCCACAGATGGAAAGCAGAATCCGGGGCAGGTATCAAAGATCAGTAACAGCATCAGGGGTAAGGAGACTGTTTCCCCTCACCAGCTAGCCTCTCAGCTTCCTTCAACATCATGGTCCATCCTCTACTCCTGGAAACACTGACACTGTCTTCTATCTCTCTGGCCAGCTCAGTCCATCAATAGTGATGGCGTTTATTAAGCGCTTACTATGTGCAAAGCCCTGTTCTAAGCGCTGGGGAGGTTACAAGGTGATCAGATTGTCCCACGGGGGGCTCACAGTCTTAATCCCCATTTTACAGATGAGGGAACTGAGGCACAGAGAAGTGAAGTGACTTGCCCAGAGTCACACAGCTGACAATTGGTGGAGTCAGCATTTGAACCCATGACCTCTGACTCCAAAGCCCGGGCTCTTTCCTACTGAGCAACGCTGCTTCTCACCCTACTGCCACAGGCCTAAATGGTATTTGTTCAGAGATAATTGTGTACAGTGAATTGTACTAAGCACTTGGGAAAGTACAGTATAGCAGAGTTAGTAGTTGTGATTCTTGCCCAGAAGGAGCTTACAGTCCACAGGGAGAGAAAGACATTAAGAGAATATGAATATGAAAAATACTAGAATATCAAAGTATTTGCATAAATCATGTGGGCCTGGGGGGAGAATCAAAGTGCTTATAGGCTCCTCCTCTGCTTCTCACTGCTATCTGTGGGAATCCTTCAAGGCTCAATCTGGGTCTCTTCCATTCTCCATCTATATTCACTCGCTGGAAAAACCTACCATCTCCATGCAAATGATTCTCAAATGATTCTCCAGACCAGACATCTCTTCTCCACTGCAGTCACATTTCCTTTGGTCTCCAATACATCTCTACTTGGCTATCCCATAGACACCTCAAACTGAACATGTCAAAAACAAAATTTCTCATCATCCCATTCAAGTCTTGCTTTACTACTGGCATTTTCATCACTGTAAACAACACCATCCTTAAAACAACACCAGCCTTACAAACCTGTTACCTTGACATTATCCTCAGATAATCTTTCTCACTTAACCCACATATTCAATGTCACCAAATCCTGTCTCACTAACTTAGCAATATCTCTAGAATCCATCCCTTTCTCCATATCCATGAGAAGTGGCATGGCTCAGTGGAAGGACCGCGGGCTTTGGAGTCAGAGGTCATGGGTTCAAATCCCAGCTCTGATAATTGTCAGCTGCGTGACTTTGGGCAAGTCACTTAACTTCTCTGGGCCTCAGTTTCCTCACCTGTAAAATGGGAATTAAGACTGTGAGCCCCCGTGGGACAACCGGATCACTTTGTAACCTGCCCAGCGCTTGGAACAGTACTTTATACATAGGAGGCGCTTAATAAATGTAATCATTATAATTATTACTATTATCCAAACAGCTACCATGCTGGCCCAATCATTCAGTCATGTGAAACTGAATCACTTAGTCATTGGGAGAAGCAGCATGGCTCAGTGGAAAGAGCCCGGGCTTTGGAGTCAGAGGTCATGGGTTTAAATCCCGACTCCGCCAAATGTCAGCTATGTGACTTTGGGCAAGTCACTTCACTTCTCTGTGCCTCAGTTACCTCATCTGTAAAATGGGGATTAAAACTGTGAGCCCCCTCCCACTCCCGGGACAACCTGATCACCTTGTAACCTCCCCAGAGCTTAGAACAGTGCTTTGCACATAGTAAGTGCTTAATAAATGCCATTATTATTATTATTATTATTCAGTCAATTGATCGTATTTATTGAACGCTTGCTATATGCAGCACACTATACTAAAGACTTGGGAGATTACAACAAGGTTGGTAGAAGCGTTCCCACCCCTTAAGAAGCTTACAGTCTAGCCTTCTCACCTATGTCAGTTTCCTTGTTTTTTTTCTGCTTACTTTCACTCATTCATTCAATCATATTTATTCATTCATTAATTCATTCAATCGTATTTATTGAGCACTTACTGTGTGCAGAGCACTGAACTAAGCACTTGGGAAGTACAAGTTGGCAACATATAGAGACAGTCCCTACCCAACTTGTTTTCCAATCCAGTCCGTACTTAACTCTGCTGCCAGTATCACTATTCTAAACAAAGTTAATTCCATATCTCCCACTCCTCAAAAATCTTCAATGGTTGTATATCCTCTTCATGTTAAAAGAAGATCCTTTCCATTGGTTTTAAAGCATTCAATCTGCTCTACCCCTCCTACCTAACCTCGCTAATCAATCAGTAGTATTTATTGAATGCTTACTATGTACAGAACATGATATTAAGTGCCTGGGAGAGAATTTTATTTTGTTTGGCAAAGTTTGTCAAGCCATACTAGGGTAATGATGATAATACATTAATTTAATGAAGAGTGAAACAGTCTAGAATATTAATCACTTATTCAGTCAGGGGTATTTATTGAGTGTTTACTGTGTACAGAGCACAGTACTAACTTCCTGGGAGAGTAAAACACAAGGATCACAGAAAAATCTAGCAAATCATTAAATGGGTAAATCAGTGTTTGGTTGGCAAATTCCTCAGAACTAGATTGTCTGAGGTTTATAAGGACAGAAAATCAGTCAAAGGACAGTTTAACATATGAGGTGTTAGTGCTTCAGAATGTTCTCTAGATCCAGGCGGTCTCATTCATTCATTCATTTAATTCAATTTTTTTACTGAGCATTTTATTTATTTATTTAATGCATGTTCTTTCTTGCTGAGGAATGAGCAGTTATTATTATTTTGACTGCTTTGGCAAGAGGTTACGCAGGATGAGTTAAGTCATTTCATCTTTAACAACTCTTGTATTACTTTAAATTAGGAACCTGATAGTTACACAACAACTACACAATAGGTTGTACTACCATGGTCAAGACTTAGAGTTTAATTATAGAGTTCTTACTCTGTTGATTTATTAATCTTTTGTGCTAACCTCACTAATCAATCAGTAGAATTTACTGAGTGCTTAGTGTGTACAGAACATGGTACTAAGTGCTTGGGAGAATTTTGTTTGTTTCTTTCAGCAAAGTTTGCCAAGCCATACTAGGGTAATGATGATAATACATTAATTTAAGGAAGAGTGCAACAGTCTAGAGTGACTACCAATCACTTATTCAGTCAATGGCATTTATTGAGTTATGGAGCACAGTACTAACTGCCTGTGAGAGTATAATACAAGAGTTGGTAGAAACATTTCCTGGCCCACAAGAAGCTTCTGAACTTTGAACTCACCTGTCTCACTGTTAAAGCTTGTCTTCTAGACTGTAAGGTTGTTGCAGGTAGGGAATGTCTTTATTGTTGTAGTGTAATAATAATTATTATTATGGTATTTGTTAAGTGCTTACTATGTGCCAAACACTGTTCTAAGCACTGGGGTAGATAAAGGGTAATCAGGTTGTCCCAAATGGGGCTCACAGTTGTAATCTCCATTTTACAGATTAAGAATTCACAAAAGCCATAATAATAATACCAATAATGAAAATGACAAAGTTCCAAGTTCGTGAGACAGGGAGGATGGTAGTGTCACCTACAGTGAAAGGAAAGCCATTGGAAGGATGCAGTTTCTGTGGGAAATGAGGACTTTTGTTTTGGACATGATAAATTTGTGATGTTGACATGACATTCAAGTAAAGTTGTCCTAGAGGCAGAAGAAATGTGACACTGCAGAGTAGAAGAGAGACCAGGGTAGAGAGATAGATTTGAGAATCATCTGCACAGACATGGTTATTGAAGCCATGAGAGCAAATGAGTTCTCCAAGGGAGAGGGTATAGATGGAGACTAGAAGGGAACCCAGATCTGAATGTCAAGGCATCCCAACATTTAGAGGGTGTCGGGCAGTGGAGGAGCTAGTGAAAGAGGCCAAGTAGGAGCAGTTGGAGAGATAGGAGGAGAACTTGGAGAGGACAATGTGGGTGAAGCCAAGGTTAGATAATGTTTTGAGGAGTAGGGTGTGGTCCACAGTGGTGAAGGAAGCAGAAAAGTCGAGGAGGACTAGGATGGAGTAAAGGCCATTGGATTTGGCACT
Source organism: Tachyglossus aculeatus (assembly GCF_015852505.1). NCBI lineage: Eukaryota > Metazoa > Chordata > Mammalia > Monotremata > Tachyglossidae > Tachyglossus > Tachyglossus aculeatus. The sequence goes on from NC_052068.1 coordinate 42,159,780, forward strand.
GGTGACCTTAGTGAGCGCCATTTCTCTAGAGTGAAGAGGGTGGAAGTCAGATTGCAGGCAGGCAGTCGAAGAGAGAATTGAAGGAGAGGAAGTAGAGGCAGCAGGTATAAACAACTCACTCAAGGAATTTTGAAAGGAATGATGTCTTCGCCCATGAGGCGGAGCGAGCGGGGGATGAGCCTCTTGGTCGGTGCCAACGGCTCCTCGCTCTCGCCCGCTCCTGCCCACCTGCCGCTGCCATGTCCATCACCATCGAACGGGAGTTCGAGGAGGTGGATGCCGCCAACCGCTGGCACCCCGTGCACTTGATGAGGGAACTGAGTCACAGAGAAGTGAACTGACTTGGCCAAAGTCACACAGCTGACAATTGGAGGAGCTGGGATTTGGACCCATGACCTCTGACTCCCAAGCCCTCATCTGGACTTCATCTATCCACATGCCTTGTTTTGTTGTCTGTCTCCCCCTTCTAGACTGTGAGCCCATTGTTGGGTGGGGACCATCTGTATATGTTGCCGACTTGTACTTCCCAAGCGCTTAGTACAGTGCTCTGCACACAGTAAGCGCTCAATAAATACAATTGAATGAACGAATGAATGGGAGGGAGATGGGGTGTTAACTGGAGAGTGCTAAGGCTTCGAAGGAAGGTTGTTCTAAGATAGAAGAAACATGGGTATTTGTGAAAGCAGTGAGGAAGGATCAACTGGAAAGAGACCAGTTGAAGATTACATTGAGGGAGACAAGGGAGGGGGTGAATGTTTTCAATTCAATTTTCAATTCAATCGTATTTATTACTAAGTGCTTACTGTGTGCATATAACTCTACTAAGCACTTTGGAGAGTACAGTACAAAAATGAATGGACACATTTCCTGCAACAATGAGCTGACAGTCTAGAGGGGGAGACAGATAATATGACTAACTAAATAAATCAATGAATTACAGCTAGGTACACAAATGTCATGGGGCTGGGAGGGGGGATGAATAAAGGGAGCAAGTCAGGGTGATGCAGAGGGAGTGGGAAAAGAGGAAAGGAGGGCTTAGTCAGGGAAGACCTCTTGGAGAAGATGTGCCTTCAGCAAGGCTTTGAAAGGTGGGGAAAAACTGTCTCTTGGATATGAGGAAGGAGGACATTCCAAGGCAGAGGGTATAAGTGGGCGAGAAGTCAGCAGTGAGATAAATGAAATCGAGGTACAGTGAAAAGAGCATTAGTGGAGCGAAGTGTGAGGACTGGGTTGTAGTGGGAGAGTAGTGAGGTGAGGTAGAAGGGGGCAAGGTGATTAAGTGATATGGAGCAAAATTATGGGGTTGGAGGGACAGATGATGAAATTTTGAGAAGAGTCAGGAGGTCTCCTCTTGAGAGACCCATGGGAAAGGTAGGAGAATAGAAGAGAGGGCAGGAAGAGGGTAGGACTGGAGAGGATTTGGAGTGATTTTAGGAAGGTATACTTTGAATGAAGAATATACTATCTATCTACTAACTACTATTCATTCATTCATTCAGTTGTATTTATTGAGTGCTTACTGTGTGCAGAGCACTGTACTAAGCGCTTGGGAAGTACAATTTGGCAACATATAGAGACCCAACAGAGGGCTCACAGTCTAGAAGAGGGAGACAGACAACAAAACAAAGCATATTAACAAAATAAAATAGAATAAATATGTACAAATAAAATTAATAAACAGAGTAGTAAATACATACAAACATATATACATATATACAGGTGCTGTGGGGAGGGGAAGGAGGTAAGGTGGGGGGGATGGGGGTGAAGGGGGGAGGGGGGGAGATAAGTGTCTACTACCAACCAGTATCTACTATCTATAGTATTGATACAATATCAATGAAGTATATGCAAAATCATATAGGGAAAGGGATGGGAGAGGCCGTAGGGCAGGATTTCTGAAGAAGGAATTAAATGTCTGAAACAGCTGGTTTGGGCAAGGAGCTTGGACGTCAATATGGAAAACCCTATTCAAATATTATACCCAATGTCCCACAGTTCATGAATAATTCTCAAGTTCTTATAAATAAGTTTGTGGCTCTTCTCCAAAATTCCTGCCAGCAACTTCTGGCCAGGATAAAACACCCAAGTGATTCCAGACTGTACTTTGGGAAAAATGCACTGTTTGGTTTTCAGTGATTTCCTGCTGCAAACTCAGTTGTGCTCTTTAGTGTGATCAATGACACTAATTTAAATGCCATTCATTTCATTAGCTCTTGGCAACTGAACCTAGTTGGAAACTCAAATGTCTCGGTCAGGCCAGGAATCCAGCTCAGCCAGGTATACTCTATGACTATTCCAAGATCAGTTCAAGAACAGAATCATTCTATCACTCTTTTTCTGGAAATCCATGTGGTCCAAGAAATACTATTTCTAATTCTGGGATATTGGAAAAACGAGCCTAAGATTACTAAGGAATTTGCAGGTACATCTGAAAATGGAATCCATTTCAAATCTATTAAACGTATGATGGAAATAGTTGGGGAACACACAAAAAATGGGGATATGTTCCCTATCTTGAATGACTTTACACTTTATTTGGAGGATGTAAATTGATGAATGTGCCAATCAGTAAACTAATCATATTTATTAAGCACTTACTATGTGCAGGACACTGTACTAAGTGCTTGGGAAAGTACAACATAACAATATAACATACACATTCCCTGCCCACAACAAGCCTACAGTCCAGATGGGGAGATGGACATTAATACAAATGAATAAATTATGGATATGAAAATAAGTGCTGTAGGGCTCGGGGGGCAGTGAATAAAGGGAGCAAGTCAGGGTGATGCAGAAGGGAGTAGAAAAACAAGAAATGAGGGTTTAGTTAAGGAAGACCTCTTCAAGGAGATGTGCCATCAATAAGGCTTGAAGGTGGGGAGAGTAATTATCTGTTGGACATGAAAATGGAGAATGTTCCAGGCCAGAGACGAGGGGTCGTAGGAAAGATAGATGAGATAGACGTACGGTGAGTAGGTTGGCATTGGAGGAGCGAAGTATGTGGTCTGGGTTGTAGTAGGAGAGTAGTGAGGTGAGGTAGGAGGGGGCAAGGCGATTGAGTGCTTTAAAGCTAAAAGTAAGGAGTTTGTGTTTGCTGTGGAGATGGATGAGCAACCACTGGAGGTTCTTGAGAAGTGGGGAAACATGAACTGCACGTTATTGTAGAAAAATGATTCAGGCAGCAGAGGGAAGAATGGACTGAAGTGGGGAGAGACAGGTACTTGGATTAACATGATAGCAGGTTGGATAAAGAGGAAAGGACAGATTTAAGCAATGTTGTGAAGGTCAAACCAAGAGGATTTAGGGATGGATTGAATATATGGATTGAATGAGAGAAAAGAGTCAAGAATAAAGCCAATGTTACAGGCTTGTGAGATAGAAAGGACTGTGGTGCCGTCTACAGGGATGGGAAAGTCAGGAAAAGGACAGGGTTTGGGTGGGAAGATAAGGAGTTCTGTTTTGGACATGTCAAGTTTTGAGGTGGTGGGAGGACATCCAAGTAGACATTTCTTGAATGGCAGTAGGAAATGCAAGGGTGAAGAGTGGGAAAGAGATCAGGGCTGGAGTTGTAGATTTGGGAAATATCCACATAGAGGAAGTAGTTGAAACCATAGCAGAGAATTAGTTCTCCAAGGGAGTGGCTGTAGATAGAGAAGATAAGGAGACCCAAAACTGAAACTTCAGATATGCCCTAAGTTAGGGGCTGGGAGGCAGAGAAGGAAGAGACTGAAAATGAGCGGCCAGAGATAGAGATAGAATGAGTGGCCAGAGGACAGTGTCAGTGAAGCCTAAATTGGGTAATTCATTCAATCATATTTATTGAGAGCTTACTGTGTGCAAAGCACTGTTCTAAGTGATAATGTTTCCAAGACAGAGGGGTGGACAACAGTGTCAAAAGCAGCTGAGAGGTGGTGAAGGAATAGAATGGAGCAAGGGCCATTGAATTTGGCAAGAAGGAGATCATTTATGACCTTTTGAGAGGGTGGTTACTGTGGAGTGAAGGGGATGGAAACCATATTGGAGGGGGTCAAGGAGAGAATTGGAGGAGAGGAACTTGAAACAGTGGGTGTAGACAAGTTGCACAAGGAGTTTGGAGAGGAATGTTGGGAGGGAGATGGAGCAATAGCTTGAGGAAGTCAAGGGGTCAAGGGAGGGAGACATGCTGGAGTTCAGATTGAGAGACTAGATATAAATAAAAGAGGAAAATAAAGAGCATACAACTAAAAAATTAATGCACAACTAGGGTGACAAACTGGATTGGACAACTTGTCTGACTGGAACTTTCTAAGGCTATTAGCCTGAATCTTTAATCTTCACAGGAATGGAAAATTAAGGAACTGTCTCTACTCTTTCCTGGTTCCAGATGCAATTCCCTTTTTGTGATGCTTAGCTGCATACATTTAGTTAAATTACTTCCTAGGCTATTCTTTGTGAAGGTAACTGGAGTCCTTTCCAAAACCCAAATGGATGCTGTTGTCACCAATATACTGTTAACAATTTTGAAAGAAAATTCATTTTAATAGCTAGCCCACACAGAGCATCTCATAGTGAATAATGATCTGCTGTACCTCTGCCCAACTAATACTTAGTAAATTTTCTCTTTGAGACAAAGAAGCATTTTAAGCTATGTATGTGAGAATCTGGAAAAGCCTAATGTTTTACACTTAGTACAAAAATCCTGAGACAGTCTTGAGGATGAGTGTTTGAAATAAAGACTTTTTAACGGAGAAGTCTGAAAAAATTAAAGGTGCTTGATCAATTTATAAATACACAGAGATAAACCCAATTGATCACTTCCTGGTTATGATACATATTTTTGTATTAGGGCCTGTTTGACATCTTGGAAAATTTTCTCAATACTCTTATAATGACATTATTTTATATACTGTACCATTTAACTTACACGAATTTTTTTTGTTTGTTTTCTAGGGGGCCTTTCAACCATTTCTTGAAATATAAATCTTTAACCAAGGAATGGATTAGATAGTTATACCATATTCAAGTAGAATATCCACATGAGGTAGCAATACAGATGTTTAGAATGCTTTGAGTTCTGACTACAGAACTCTTTTGAGGCATATAGTAGTGTTACATGGGTGGCTTGCAGCATAAACTGAGCAATCAGTTGTTTTGACTATTACCTGATAATACTTATACCTCTATTTATTAATCTAAAAGCGTTTATTCACTTCACTTCTTCAGCTTTGCCCAAATCCAGGTGTCACCTGCAGTAACATTCATTGCCATGACTATTTACATTTGATCAGCCTTCCTCCTGCTTTCCAAGGTTGTGGAAAGATCCTTGCAGAATCAGTGTCGTCCTGGAGGATAGAGTTGACTCACCTAGCTCTGAATGGGAGGCCAAATTGGTGTCTGGGCTTGATTAACTGTGAATGGCCAAAAGTATATTTCTACACACAAACTGAAAGCCTACTAACTGCAGTTCTTTAGTGAAACATTTTTTTTTGTTTTTTCAATGATGCTTTTCTTAGTTCCTGTACCCAACTTGGGTGAGAAGTACATTTCCACAAGCCTGCTTTGAAACCTAGGATACTACCTGGATGCTGTGACTTCTTTAGCTCCTTCTTTAGCAATCAAGCAGGTGAGGTCTGGTCCACTTTCATTGGATTTTAGTTTGTTTAACTTTTTTTCTTTTCAGTATTGGTGTATGTTTGTGAAAAGCCATCCACACACTCTCACTACAAGTGGCCAACAGTACAACCTGCAAATCAGCTGTCTGTTAGGCTTTTGCCTATTGATGAAACATAATATATTTGTGTTACCACAACCTTCTCTTCCTTTGCTTTTGTTGAGACTGGCTGCCCCTGGAGACCTGCCCTGAAATTGGGATGATAGAGACATAACAGCCCCAAATAAAAGCAGGAGATGAGACGTCCTTATCACTCCTTTGTTATTATGGTACTTGCTAAGAGTTCTAAGCACTGGGGTAGAGACAAGTTAATCAGGTGTCCCACATAGGCTCACACTCTCAATCTCCATTTATAGATGAGCTGAGGCCCAGAGGAGTTAAGTGATTTACCCAAGGTCACACAGCAGACATGAGCTGAAATCGGTTATTAGGACCTATGTCCTTCTGACTCCCAAGCCTGTGCTCTATCCACTAAGCCACAGTCTTCTTTTCCTCTTCCTCTGCCCATTTAATTTTGTCTTGTCTCTAGCTCCAGAAAACTTCCATTTTATTTTCCATGTATTTGTCAGTGAGTGCTTATCTACTTGTCTGTCCTCCTCTCTCATGATCTGGAATACTCTGTCATAATAAATAGTTGTAGGAAAACATAATATACTTTTGAAAATTGATTTGTTGAAATCTAGAGAGGCAAAGAAAAATCCTTGCAAGAGATATTTCTAAGCACTCCATGGAGGTCATTGCAACTTTGCCCATTCATTTTACCAAACTATTTTATCACTTGCATTTGTATCTTCCATATGTTTTAATGTACCAATGCTCATGCCTTTATCAATTATGTTCAAAAATGGTTCCTTCAGAACTCAAAATATTGTTCTTCATTTTTCATTGTGAGCATGAAAGATTTACCTCTAATATATGGTGGTCACTGTGGGGAAAGAATATGTATCATACTTCAGTTGCATCTTCTTAAGCAGTGGGTGTTTGGTAAACATTATTGATATTACTAGTTTTGAGAGCCATGCTTTTGGTTCAATGGAATGAGCCCTGCTCTTGGAATCAGACTGTGAGCCCGTTGTTGGGTAGGAATTATCTCTGTTGCCAAACTGTACTTTCTAAATGCTTAGTACAATGCTCTGCACACAGTAAGTGCTCAATAAATATGATTGAATGAATGAATGAATGAATCAGAAAACATGGGATCTGCTCCCTGGTATACTCCAGCCCCCTTTTTCCTCTCCTCCTCCCTATCCCCCCGTGCCCGCCCTACCTCCTTCCCCTCCCCACAGCACCAGTATATATGTTTGTACAGATTTATTGCTCTATTTATTTTACTTCTACATATTTACTATTCTATTTATTTTGTTAATGATGTGCATCTAGCTTTACTTCTATTTATTCTGATGACTTGACACCTGTCCACATGTTTTGTCTTGTTGTCTGTCTCCCCCTTCTAAACTGTGAGCCCATTGTTGGGTAGGGACTGTCTCTATATGTTGCCAACTTGTACTTCCCAAGTGCTTAGTACAGTGCTCTGCACACAGTAAGCACTCAATAAATATGATTGAATGAATGAATAACCACAGATGCATTCCCCAACCTGCTGCCCCTGACCTGCTTTCTTGTGCAACTGTGTACCTCAGTGGAAACAAGACTGACCAAGTTGACAGACCACAAGCAGTGCTAGGCAAACCACCAGCACTATATTCAAATCTGGGCCCTGAAACTTTAGGAAAAAGGCTCATCTGACATCCCTGACTGGAGACTCCATCATCACTAGTCCTGCTCCTATTTAAAATCTGATGGTTCGATGAAGTTTCAGTTTGCACAGCACATGAGACATTTTGGACTTACAATGACTATTCACTTACAATGCATCTTGCATGCTGTATAATTTGACTTTATTTTTTATGGTATTTGTCAAGCACTTACTATTAGCCAGGCACTGTACTAAGTGCTGGAGTAGACGCAAGATAATCGGGGTTGAGTACAGTCCCTGTCCCACATAGGGCTCACAGTTTTAATCCCATTTTACAAATGAGGTAACTGAGGCACGGAAAAGGTAAGTGACTTGCCTGAGATCACATATGAAATAAGTGGTGAAGCTAGGATTAGGACATAGGTCCTCTGAATCCCAGGACCATGTTCTTTCAACTAGGTCATTGTGTTTCTCACTTGCTCTTGATTATTTACCCTGCATTCCCCAACACCCTCCCCCCCAAAAAAAGTTTGTTTTTCTAATTAAATATTGATTCTTTTTAAATCTCCCAAAATTTTCCGAATTTATATATCTGTTGCAGGAAGTCAATTAATTATAACAAGGTTAAATGTCAGAATTTCTGAAAACTTTACCAGTACATAATAGATTTAGCTATTAAAATTGTTTTCAGGAAACAGTTGAGAATTCAAATACTAATCTAAATGAGCTGATGTAGATATTTTCTACATATATAACTTCCTAGTTGGTACAGGAGAGCAGTTAAAACAAGAAGGGAATTATGTGGGTGCAACATGTCCCTTTACTGTGCGGAAGGTGGCAATGGTAAACCACTTCTCTATTTTTACCAAGAAAACTCTATGGTTACACTACTAGAACAATTACACATGGAGAGCGGGGGGCTCTGGGAGAGATGTGTCTGTGTCCCCTTTTAGACTGTGAGCCCACTGTTGGGTAGGGATTGTCTCTATATGTTGCCAACTTGTACTTCCCAAGCGCTTAGTACAGTGCTCTGCACACAGTAAGTGCTCAATAAATACGATTGATGATGATGATGATGGTGTTGCTATGGGTCGGAAACGACTCGACGGCATAAGACAAGAATATGCCCCTGAATAGGCATGTAGTGACATGAAAAAGTAGACTAAGACTACCATACCATTTACAGGAAGAGAGTATCAGAGAGCTAGAAGAGATTACAAAAGTCAACTAATTTCAGTTGACTTCTCAACCACCTTAATCATATGACTGTCAATCTTAATTTTAAATATCTACAGAAAAAAAAATACCGCAACCTCCTCCATCGCATTTATCATTTTAAAATTACAGCATTAGTCAAGGGTTGCTTTTTCATATCTAACTGAACTCTGACTACAATTCATATTAAATTTCAGATGATACAGAGAACCACTGATTAGCATCCTCTCTTAAAATGAAAATCTTATAATGGACTACGGCTGTTAAATCACCTCTTTGGAGTTTTCTTTCACCAGCTCAAATCCCCATCTTAGATTCCATTTCCTAACATTTTAATGATTTCTGTTACATGTTTCTCTGGGTCCTTTCTCCATTTGCCATTTGTCTTTAAAATGACAAGTTTTGAGTTAGGACATGATTACCAAGGAGGAAAGAATTATTTAGAAATCCTGCTGATTGATTCCATGATCACATTAACATTTAAAAAAAATGAGAGCATCATGTTTATGACTCTTATGAAGCTTATGATACACAAAGACTCCCCAATCTTGTAATTTTGTCCTTTCTAACAACTGTTCATTGACTCCTAATTTGTCGCAGTTATTTTGAATTTCATATTTTCCAAAATATTAGCATTCTACCTAATTTAATATAATCCAAGTATTTTCAATTTCATTCCAACGTATTGATAAATTTTTAATAATTCTAGGTTATGCCCCTAGTCGATTCAATTTGATAATTGTTCCCAAGGTGAATGGTGAGAAAATGTTACATCACCAACTGATGGGTTAGCTAGTGAAGTGTGCAATGCAACCCATAGTAACATTTCAGTGTTGTATATATGATGCATTTGAATCAGAATGATAAAGTTACAAATAATATGTATATGTCAAAGCTCACTTTTAAATTGTTAATAGGAAGGTAAACTAATTAATAGTAATCATCAATTTAATAGCACATAGAGTGCAAAACACCATGTACGCATTGCAAAAATTTTGCCACAGTTTCAGCAACACTCTGGAGAACAGAATTATATTACAGTTGGAAAATGTTGGTAATGAGGCTAGGCTGGCAGGAGATCAGTTCCATCTGAAGGATCATTATCATACTAAATTGCTTGAAGTCGGAGAGAAGTTCATTACCTAAATCTTGATAGTATAAAAGTCCGGTTGGTGACTTTCAGCAGTTATTTTTGTTTCCGTCTTCCCATTGACTCATTGTTTTACGTTTCCAATCCTAAAATTAACATCGTCTTTTGTTGCACAGAAAATGATGTCAGTGAGTCCCTGAGATACCTTGCCTTTAAGTTTCCTTATTCAGATCTAGCTTTATCTGGATCTGTGACTGAATTGTAAAACCTTACTCTGTGTGTGTGTATGTGTGTGTGTGTTTTATAGAAAAATATCTTTAAATTTTCACAGAGGATTTAGTTTTGTGAAGTAGATTTTTATTTTATTTTCTTATAACCTAGGTTGGTCATTAAACCCTATAGTGAACTATCAATCCATTTCTAAGTTCACCTGGACAGCAAAATTGCTCCATGCATTGAGCTGGCTTGAGAATGGTGTTTCAAGGCAATGACTACCACTGCGGTAATTGGCAGAAAATTTCAAATGCACACAGAAGGTTAGCAGGTGTCAAAGCTTTTAACTTTTGAAGAATTAGTTCAGGAAAAGATCAGTAAGTATGTAATTAGAGTCATCATGTCCTATTGAGCTGACATGAATGGTTAGTTCTCTTGCTCTGAATAGCCAGAGTCTGGGTGTACTGAAGCCTGCAGGAGTTTTACAAGATACTGAAATTGTGGGGGCTAAGGGAAAAGAAGTGGTGGTGAAAAAATGTGGGGACGAACAGTGAATAAAAGTTGAAGAATAAAAGGAAAAGATACAACAATGTACTTTGAATGTATTTTAGATGGACTGTAAGTGGGGAAAAGGTAAGACCGCAGTAATCTTTTATTTGAGTAAAATTCTAAGATGTAATGTTTATAATGCAAATCTGTTTTTCTAGAACAAGCTCACATTGTTTTAATCAATCAGTCAATCAATTATTGTAAGTATGGAGTGATTACAAGATGTACTGTTCATCATGTGAATTTGTTTTTCTAGAACAAGCTCACATTATTTTAATCAATCAGTCAATCATTTGTAAGTATTGAGTGATTACATGTGGCAGAATACTGAACTAAGTGCTTGGGAGATCACATGCAATAGAGTTGGTATTCCCATCCCTAAGGACTACATTATTACCTCTGTCATCTCAGCTTCTGAGGTTGATGAGGGTGATGATGAAAATGATTGCTGATGGTGATTGCACTGTACTTGCCCAAGTGCTTAGAACTGTGCTCTGAACATAGTAAGCACTTAGTAGATATCACTGATTGATAGATAATGCAACATAAAGTTTCCATTGAAACTATTGAAACAGTTGCTAATGCGTTAATTTCAGTAAGGCCATGAGAAAATATGGGCTTTCACCTACACCAACCAACCTATTTCCAAACAATAAAAGGGATCCCAATGTGGTAGGAATATTTTTCATAATAGCTTAGATTATGCTTTAAAGAGAAAAAGTGGAAATTTTGGAAAAAAAATTGAAAAAACAGAATCTCCTCATTTTTCTTCTATGGCAGATGAGTCTCATTTGTTATTTACTCTTAGGATACACCTGGATTTGGTAATGAATAGAAGATATCATTCTATCTATTTCTAGACTGTGAGCCCACTGTTGGGTAGGGACCGTCTCTATATGTTGCCAACTTGTACTTCCCAAGTGCTTAGTACAGTGCTCTGCACACAGTAAGCGCTCAATAAATACGATTGAATTCTATGGCTCTTCGAACCTTTTGTAAGTACAGTTCAAGGATCTGTCCAAGTATTTTTCAACTCGAAAAACAGTAGGGGCAGGAAACAACAGAAATGGGTGTGTGAAACAGAGCTGATTTTATGGCATACCTTACCGGAAAAAGTGACATACATAGAGAAGAACTAGACACTGTCCCTCTTCCCTAAAGGGCTCACAGTCTAAGAATGGGTTGGGGGGAGGTTGTGGCAACAGACACGTAAGGAAGATGAACAAAAACATAGAAGTCAAGAACATTGATTAATAGGAAATGAACAACAGAATTTAGGGGTCCTGGAGGCTGAGATATCACTAACACAATAACACTAATACTCTTACTATCAGCCTCAGCAGAAACACTAAGTAGCTAAGAGGATGATAGGCTGAATCGTGTGGTTATTTTTCCCATCTGAAATTGTTTCTTCCAAGGACGTTGAATCGGATTGGGGATTTACTGAAAATAATCAGTGCTGCAAATAAAATGATGCTGTCATTACCCAGATCTGCTGAAGTAGCCTCTTAGGCAGTATTAACATTTTCTTCTTATCTTAATAGTTTCCCACTTTGCATAGATAAGCAAATTTTACTAGCAATTTTCATGGTATTACATGCATCTCTTCTCTTCGATCTGATCTTGCTCATTCATTCATTCAATCGTATTTATTGAGCGCTTACTGTGTGCAGAGCACTGTACTAAGCACTTGATGTGAAGCAGCATGCCCCAGTGGGAAGAGCATGGGCCCGGGTGTCAGACGAACCAGGTTCTAATCAATCAATCAATCAATCGTATTTATTGAGCACTTACTGTGTGCAGAGCACTGTACTAAGCGCTTGGGAAGTACAAGTTGGCAACATATAGAGACGGTCCCTACCCAACAGTGGGCTCACAGTCTAGAATACTGGCTCTGCCAATTGCTAGCTGTGTGACCTTGGGCAAGTCACTTCTTTGTGCCTCAGTTCCTTCAACTGTAAAACGGGGATTCAATATCTGGTCTCCTTCCTACTTGAGAAGCAGTGGGGCTCAGTGGAAAGAGCACGGGCTTGGGAGTCAGAGGTCATGGGTTCGAATCCCAGCTCCAACACTTGTCAGCTGTGCGACTTTGGGCAAGTCATTTAACTTCTCTGTGCCTCAGTTCCCTCAACTGTAAAAAAAAATGGGGATTAAGACTGTGAGCCCCATGTGGGACAACCCTGATTACCTTGTATCCCCCCCAGTGCTTAGAACAGTGCTTGGCACATAGTATGTGCTTAACAAATACCAACATTATTATTACTATCATTATTACTTAGACTGTGAGTGCCAAGCAGGACACAGACTGTATCCGACCTAATTAACATGTATCTACTCCAGCACTTAACAGTGTTTAACACATAACACATAGTGAGAGCTTAACTAATGTCACAAATAAAAAATCAAATAATCTATCCTTCATATCATCTGTTTAAAATGGAACATACTAGTCCCCTCCTCTACCAATTTATTCCTACATAAAACCCAAATTCCTAATCTTCAGCTTCAGGGCCCTCCACCAGTTCTCTCCCTCCTGTCCAGTTGCTGCACACATTTCACTCCTTCCAAGCTAAATGTTCTGTATCTCACTTGCAATATTCTCACCTACAACACATGGCTAGATATGAGAATCCCAGAAAACTTTACTGAGACCAGAGAATCTTGGAGTTTCTCTGGTGTGCTTAGTTACAAGGGAACAATATTGTTGCTCCAAAACACTTTAGACAACCTACATCTAGTTAACCATGAATTAGCCCTAGGGCAGGCACTGAGGCTGGTAGTAGTTTGGCAGTTTTGATCTTGGTCACAAGAAGCAATATCAGAAGAAGGACAATTCTCTAACAGTTCTTTACTGTGAAAAAGGGCAAGCAAAATTATTGCTTAGTACAGTGCTCTGCACATAGTAAGCGCTCAATAAATACAATTGATGATGATGAGATTCCCCTAATTTGTTGGATAACTTAGAGCCTAGCATTAGCCAACATAAGTTCTTTAATTATTTTTTTCCCATTACTACACCATTTCTTTTTCAGAATGTGTATATCGTACTATTTTTTGCTTTCTGTGTTTTTGTTTCTTTTGCTTCTGCAAGGACACGCATATCCAAAGACAAAATCAAGAGGGATGGTTTGTCTGATTGACTTTACCCAAATGGTGGGAGCTTTGTGTGGTTAGAGAGGAAGGAAGCAACCAAGGAAACAAATCTCCTTACCGGGCTTCTCAGTTCAGGCACACTGGCTTGGTAGGTGAGAGGTCGGCAATCACGTGTGTGAGCCACTAACTCGCAAGGAAGAAACATTGGCCCCAGATCATCCCCATCAAGTACATCGACCGTGAGGGTCACTGTCGTTGTCCTTCGTTGGTTAAGATTTTGAGCACGGTCCTGAGGGAGAAAAAATATTTTTTTTCAAATAATGGTTTAGAGACTACAATATGGAATACATGTATTTCAACGGTTGCCACAAAACTGGATCAGGTCAAGAACTTACCCACTTAAGCTCCATGTAGGCAGGGAATGTGTCTACCAACTGTGTTGTTGTGTTGTATTGTACTCTTCCAAGCACTTAGTAGAGGGCTCGGCACACAGTAAATACTAAGCTTGAGAACATACCCAACTCTGGTTAACTGTACTCTCCCAAGTGCTTAGTACAGTGCTCTGCATCATCATCATCAATCGTATTTATTGAGCGCTTACTATGTGCAGAGCACTGTACTAAGCACTTGGGAAGTACAAATTGGTAACATATAGAGACAGTAAGCATTCAACAAACTCCACTGATGATGATAAATTCACACTATTGATTGACTTCTTGAAAATTACAGTTTCTTACAGGAGGCTGGAAGATATCTTATTTGGAGGTCACCTTTTCATACAGGGCATTTGGTCCCTTCCAACTACAATGTTGCAAAAAATAGTCTGGGAACAGAAGTCCTTACGTACGTGTGCTTAGTGACATTTGTTGTAAACAATTACCCTAAGTGGTAAATATAAATGTTCTTGTTATACAGATTTTTCTTGCTGCCTAACCTCATTTGGTTAAAGTGATGAAAAATATAGAAAAGGATGACAATTGTAATGGGGACTCAACGACAGTAGCTGAAGAAAATATGTGAAGCCAATCCTAACAAAGTAAACTTGGGGCAAGAGGAGACCTAGATCTTGGTATTGTATATATGTATATATGTTTGTACATATCTATTACTCTATTTATTTATTTATTTTATTTGTACATATCTATTCTATTTATTTTATTTTGTTAGTATGTTTGGTTTTGTTCTCTGTCTCCCCCTTTTAGACTGTGAGCCCACTGTTGGGTAGGGACTGTCTCTATATGTTGCCAATTTGTGCTTCCCAAGCACTTAGTACAGTGCTCTGCACGTAGTAAGCACTCAATAAATACGATTGATTGATTGATTGATATTGCAGTTGTGGGAGCGTTGTTTGTTTTGTATTTTTTTTGGGGGGTGAGAGAGGGATATGTGTGTGTGTGTATGTGCCTATGTGTTTGTGTAATAACAATAATAATAATTGTTGTATTTGTTAAGCTCTTTCATTCATTCATTCATTCAATTATATTTATTGAGCACTTACTATGTGCAGAGCACTGTACTAAGTGCTTTGGAAGTGCAAATCGGCAACATATAGGGATGGTCCCTACCCAACAATGGGCTCACATTCTAGAAGGGGGAGACAGACTAACAAAACAAAACAAGTAGACAGGCATCAATACCAACTGAATAAATAGAATTATAGCTATATACACATCATTAATAAAATAAAGGGGGAAGGAGTGTGGGATGGGAAGAAGAGGAGCAGAGCTGTTACTATGATACAGGCACTGTACTAAGTGTTAAGATAGATACAAGCAAATCGGGTTGGACACAACCCCTTTTCCTCATGGAGCTCACAGTCCTACTCCCAATTTTACAGATGAGGTAACTGAGGCTCAGAGAAGTTGATTGACTTGTCCAAGGTCACACAGCAAAGTGGTGAATCTAGGATTAGAACCCAGGTCCTCTGACTCCCAGGGAGGTCAAGCTGCTTTTTCTAAAGATACATGTGAAATATTATGTTGCTTAGTACAGTGCTCTGCACATAGTAAGCGCTCAATAAATACGATTGATGATGATGATGATGATTATGTTCCCTCATTAGGACTAGAAACCAGGTTGCGGTGGTGAAAGTGTCAAACCTGGTGGGGTTGGAGGGGGAGAGAGAGAGAGAGGGTGTGTGTGTGTGTGTGTGTGTGTGTGTGTGTGTGTGTGTGTGTGTGTGTGTGTGTGTGTGTGTGTGTGTGTGTGTGTGTGTTAAACAAAAGTGGAAGTGGACCAATTTTCAGAAGGTATTTCTAATATTTGGAGGTTCAATTTTCAAATATTTAGTTTACTGAAACGGTTAAATTCAGCTGTCAGGGATTCTTATAGGTACACATATTAAATATGATTTCACTATATTATCAGGGATTTGCAGCACAGAAAAAAAAATACACACTAATTAGAACTGCCCGGAACAGCTTGGCAATAATTCAGTTACTTTGGAATAGAGGTGCATTTATCTTGCTTCCGCTCACCAGTGACAGATGGAATGTCACCTACTCCATGGCTCTGAGTTTGCTTAAATGGAAGTGGTTTCTTTCCTTGTTTTGTTTTTATATTAAAATATCAACATGTCTTTAGGCTCAACACCTAAAGTTACACTGGATTTTAGGGCCACCCTTACATGTTGTTTTCCTTGGGTATTGAAACAAAACAGTCCTCCAGTGGACAGGTACATTGGAATTGATTTGCTTCACACTCCCTCATTTTTTAAATTTTTACACCTTGAACAATGTAAAATTATGTGAACTGCTGTTGATAGGACAATACCATTTATAGAGCAAGTTTCTGAGACCACAAAGAGACAGAACTTTCCTTAGTGCTCTGGAGGAAAGGGGAAATAAAACATAAGACCAGGTGACCACGATCAGACTAATAATCCCTCAAGCCTAAGATTCTGTCTGTCAATCAATCAATCGATCAATCGTATTTATTGAGCGCTTACTGTGTGCAGAGCACTGTACTAAGCACTTGGGAAGTACAAGTTGGCAACATATAGAGACAGTCCCTACCCAACAGTGGGCTCACAGTCTAAAAGGGGGAGACAGACAACAAAACCAAACATACTAACAAAATAAAATAAATAGAATAGATATGTACAAGTAAAATAAATAAATAAATAAATAAATAGAGTAATACATATGTACAAACATATATACAGGTGCTGTGGGGAAGGGAAGGAAGTAAGACGGGGGTATGGAGAGGGGGACGAGGGGGAGAAAAAGTGTAAAAGTGGCAACAAGACATTAAAGACCAGGAGAGAATTTAGGAAGGGGAGATGGCACCGTTTTAACTCGGAAGAGGGAAATTTTCACATTATAACACTAATGATTGAGGGGTAGAAATCTCTTGAGAGCTGGGCTCTGGGATTTGCCCCACCAATTGTGCCCAGACCAGGGTCTCCAGGATCTCTGGACACCTTTGTCTGAAGCCTACTTTTCCAAATTTTATGACACTGTAAATAAGGAATGTTTGCCCGGAGGATTCTAGGCAAAGTCAGAATAAGTGTGGCCTAGTGAAGAGAGCATGGGCTGGGAGTCAGAAGGCCATGGGTTCTAATCCCAGGTGTGCCACTTGTCTGCTGTGTGACTTTGGGCAAGTCACTTAACTTCTCTGTGCCTCGTTACCTCATCTGTAAAATGGGGACTATGACTGTGAGCCCCATTTGAGATATGGACTGTGTCCAACATAATAATAATAATAATAATGATGGCATTTATTAAGCACTTACTATGTGCAAAGCACTGTTCTAAGCACTGGGGAGGCTACAAGGTGATCCGGTTGGCCTACAGGGGGCTCACAGTCTTAATCCTCATTTTACAGATGAGGTAAGTGAGGCACAGAGAAGTTAAGTGACTTGCCCAAAGTCACACAGCTGAAAACTGGCAGAGCTGGGATTTGAACCCATGACCTCTGACTCCAAAGCCCCTGCTCTTTCCACTGAGCCATGCTGCTATTCCACATGCTTACTTTGTATCTACTCCAGCGCTTAGAACACTGCCTGGCATATAGTAAGCGCTTAGCAAATAGCATTTAAAAAAAAGAAGGATTCACACATCCAAGTACGGTTCATTTAATTGTCCTGACACAGTTGTCTTGGTTTGTTGCTATGTTACTTGTCGTTTGCCATCCATTTCTATTCCCAATCAGACTGTGAGCCTTGGGTGGGAGAGGGCCTGGTCCTAATTTATTCTATTTGCATATATCCCAGTGCTTAAGCAACATGCCCCGTGACAGGAAATAAATCTTTCAAGGTAATTTGTGAACCCTACTGGGTTAGGAACTGAGATACAAAACAAATGGGACACTTGGAAGAATTGGGTGAAGTTTACTTCCCATGACATTAATCATAAAATTTAGTAATGTACCAACCAATATTTTCAGATTTCCTTTCCACATCCCCCTTTCCCTCTAGTAACCCATTTTGGACCACATATCTATGTATATCTCCTGATTCATCTTGATCTTGTTGTTTTCTTTCTGTAAAACATCCTATGGTAACTAATCCCTGTACACTTACCCCTGCTGAGTGAAGAATTGTTTCCTTTTTTAAAGTTTCAATAAATTTCACTTAATTTGAGTTATCATGGCTATTAGTGAACAACAATCCCCTGCATGCTTAACACACCACATTTATAGAGACAGTCATAGAGAAGCAGTGTGCACAGTGAAAAAAACACAGGGTTAAGAGTCCAGGAGACCTGGATTTTAACCCCATCTCTGTCCCTTGCCTGCTATGGGATGTTGGTGTGTCACTTAACTTCTTTGTGCCATAGTTTCTTCATTTATAAAATGGAAATTAAATAACTTTTCATCCTCCCTTTTGGACTTTGGGATAAGGACTGTGTCTAATCTGTATTGTATCTACCCCAGCACTTATCACAATGCTTATTCATTCATTCATGCATTCAATCGTATTTATTGAGCGCTTACTGTGCGCTTGGGAAGTACAAGTTGGCAACATATAGGGACGGTCCCTACCCAACAGTGGGCTCACAGTCTAGAAGGGGAAGCACATAAGCACACTTAGCACATATGTGCTTTATGTAACAATCATTATTATTAATATTTCCATGATTTTAAAGGCTTCAATCATGAACCTACTGAGCCTCACTTTTCAAAGTGAAGGGACCTAACCCTTTCAATTTACTATGATAAGGAGACATCTCCCTGGCCATTTCGGCTTGTCCAACTCTAAGATCCAACCTAGAAATGCTAAGCAGGTTGAGAGGTGAAGGTGAGGAAGCATTTCTTAGGAAGCCTGGAGACAGTCATTAGGAACTATTGTAAATAGATTACTGTGCCTAGAAGCCCACACCCAGGGAGATAAGTTATTGATTGTGAATCAAAATCCTCCATTTCATGGTGACAATAACTCTCGGGAAAACAGAAGTTTATCTGCCTGAGCCCAGGAAATCATATACACAACCAAAAAATTAATTTGGAAATACAGAGTTAAAAGCCATAACAGAGTTATGCTCCCCAGGCAGCACAATGATCAATGGTGCCATGACAGATGGGAAATTGAAAACAGCATCAAGAAGTCCAGCCCAACCTTTCGTAGACGGTCAACAGAATATGATGGCAACATGTTAGGAGACTCCAGTCCAAGCTAAAGGTCTACAGTGTTGTCCAAATTTATCTAGGGCTTTGAGACAAGTACCAACCCAGGTGCCACAACACTCTTTGAACAATTCCACCAATGTCACTTATGGGCCAGACTCAATATCAGATATCAAGGTGAGATCATGAACAGTAAAGTTAAGGAGCACAGTCAATCTCATAGCATCAAAGCTATATCTCATTTTCAAAGCTATGTTGGGTGGGATGTGAGGGGAATGGGCAGTGGCAGGATAACCAACAATTTCTGCTTGTGCTTTTGGTCAAGTCACTTAATATATCAGCCCCTCAGTTTCATCATCCGTTAAATGGGCATAAAACACCTATTATTCCTCCTTTAGATTGTGAGTACCACGTGGCTCCGTCACATTTCTCCTGACAGCATTCATCTGCTCTGGACACAGTTGTAATAAAATAGTCATGGCCAGGTCAGGAAAGGGAAAATAATCCCAGACATTAAGGCTCCAGAAGGCTTGAATTGGGTGATCATTGACCTAGGGTGTCCACTATGCTCCTTCTTCCCCAAGAGCCTTAAGCATCTGGCCCTGCTACCAGCTCAATTACCTACTAGTAGCCAGTGAACTGAGCAAATACTCTTAACAATATAAAGGTCTGGGCTATTCTGACCTCAAGTAAAAATGGAAGGCATTGAATTTTCTTCATTCTGGGCTTTACTTAGCACTTCTGGAGTATCCTGGTTTGGAAAATGTATTGGGTTACTTTTTTTGTTTGTTTTTGAATGGCCACTGCCACTTTGAACATTAAAGACAATTATATTGGCTGCCAACAAAAAATAGAAGCAACATTCATTCATTCATCCAATCATATTTACTGAGCACTTACCGTGTGCAGGACACTGTACTAAGCACTTGGGAGAGTACAATAAAACATTAAATGGGCACATTTCCTACCCATAACAAGCTTACAGTCTAGATGGGGGAAGACAAAAATTAAGATATATACATAAATGCTGTGGGGCTGGGAGGGGGGAAGAAAAAAGGAGTAAGTCATGGTGATGCAGAAGGGAGTGGGAGAAGAGGGAAGCAGGGGAAAGACCTCTTAGAGGAGATGTGCCCTCAATAAGGCTTTGATGGGGAAGAGAATAATTGTCTGTCAGATTTGAGGAGGGAGGGTGGCAAGAGACAAGATCTGGGCAGGGGGTCAGTGGCAAGATAAGCGAGATTGAGGTACAGTGAGAAGGTTAGCATTAGAGTGAAGTGTGCAGGCTGGGTTGTAGTAGGAGAATAGAGAGATGAGACATGAGGGGGCAAGGTGATAGAGTGCTTTAAAGACAATTGTGAGGAATTTTTGTTTGATGTGGAGGTGGATTGGCAACCACTGGAGTAGTGGGGTGACATGTCCTGAACGTTTTTGTAGAAAAAATGATCTGGGCAGCAGAGTGAAGTATGGACTGGAGTAGGGAGAGACAGGAGACTGGGAGGTCAGCAAGGAGGCTGATGCAGTAATGCAGGCGATATAAGGTGAGTGATTGTATTAACCTGGTAGCAGTTTGGATGGAGGGGAAAGAGCAGATTTTAGTGATATTGTGAAGATGGGACCAACAGGATTTAGTGACAGATTGAATATGTGGCTTGAATGAGAAAAAGGAGCCAAGGATAACACCAAGATTATGGGCTTGTGGGACAGGAAGGATGGTGGTGTTGTCTATAGTGATGGGAAAGTCACAGGGAGGACAAGGTTTAGGTGGAAAGATACGGAGTTCTGTCTTGGACATGTTAAACTTGAGGTGCCAGGAAGACATCCAACTAGAGATGTCTTGAAGTCAAGAGGAAATTCTTAGTACGATGTTTTGCACACAGTAAGCACTCAATAAATACAATTGAATGAATGAAGTGTGAAACTTCTGAGAGTGAGAGAGATCAGGGCTGGAGATGTAGATTTGGGAATCATCTACATAGAGACAGAAATGGTAGTTGAAGCCATGGGAGTGAATGAGTTCTCATGAGTGTAGATAAGAATAGAAGGAAACCCAGAACTGAACCTTGAGAGACCCCCGCAGTTAGGGGGTGAGAGGCAGAGGAGGAGCCCATGAATGAGACTGAGAATGAACACCTAGAGAGATGAGAGGAGTACCAGGAGAGGACAGTCAGTGAAGCCAAGGTTGGATGACGTTTCCAGGAGAAGGGGGTGGTCGACAGTGTCAAAGGTATCTGAGAGGATGAGGAGGATTAGAATGGAGTAGAGGCCATTTGATTTGGCAAGAAGGTAATCTTTAGTGACCTTTGAAAGGGTGGTTTCTGTGGAGTGAAAGGGACAGAAGGCTGATTGGATATGGGTCAAGAAAATAATTGGAGGAGAGGAAGTTGAGACAGCAGGTGTAGTCAACCCACTCAAGGAGTTTGGAGATGAATTGTAGAAGGGGAAGGGGGCGATAACTGGAGTGAGCCGTGGGGTCAAGGGAGGACTTTTTTTAGGATGGGGAGATTTGGGCATGTTTGAAAGCAGTGGGGAAGAAACCACTGTAGAGAAAACAGCTGAAGTTGACTGTTAGGAAGGTAAGAAGGGAGGGGGCAAGAGTTTGGACAAGGTGTGGAGGAATGGGGTTGGATGCATGGAGGGGGTGGCTTTTGAGAGGAGGCAGGAGATATTATCTAGAGATACTGCTGGGAAAGATGGGAGAGTTGAAGAGAGGGCCAGAAGGGCAAGGGACTGAGGAGAGGCAGGGCAGATTTTAGGGACCTCACACCTGATAATGGCAATTTTATTAATAAGGTAGGTGGCCAGGTCACTGGGGACAAGGATTGGGGGGGTGGGGGGACAGGGGACCTGAGGAGGGAGCTAAAATTCTGGAACAACTGGCAAGGGAGATGTGCATGGGTGTCAATAAGGGTGGAGAAATAATTTTGCCGGGCAGTGGAGAGGGAGGAGTTAAATCATGCGGGAATAAACTTGAAGTGCACGATGTCGGCCTCATATTTATATTTCTGCCAGTAGCACTCTGTGGCTCAAGCACACAAGCAAAGCAGGCAGACTGTGCAGGTGATCCAGGGCTGGGGGTTAGTGGTGCACAGTAAGCACTCAATAAATATGATTGAATGAATGAATGAATGAATGAATGAATGGTACAAGATCAATGAAGGGATAGGGGAGCGAATGAGTGGAGTTCAGTAGAGAAGGTGGTGTTGAGAGCATCTATTTGGTCATCAAGGGAGGATAGTTTGGATATGGAAGCTAAGTGGAGCATGATGAGAAAATTGGATGGGGTCAAAAGATCAGAGGTCTATGAGGGGGAATGGTAACAGATTTAAGAGGAGGTGGTGTGTGGGAGAAGAGGCAAGTGAGGAGGTGGTGGTCAGATAAAGGGATTTCAGAGTTGGCGAGGGTAGAGATTGTGCAGTGGTTATAGATGATGAGATCGAGTGTGTGTCCAAATTGGTGAGTGAGGGAAGTGGGGTGGAGCGGGAGTTTAGTGGAGTTGAGGAGTGATAGGAGGCAGTCAGCAGAAGCGTCATCAGAAACATCTAGGTGGGTACTGAAGTCCCCAAGGATCAATGTGGGTACTGAGGGAGAAGGAATGTAAGAAAGTGTTCAAAATGTCTATATCCCCCACTAGTTTGTAAGCTCCTTGAGTGCAGGAATCATATCTACTAACTCGAGAAGCAGTGTGGCTCAGTGGAAAGAGGCCGGGCTTGGAAGTCAGAGGTCATGGGTTCTAATTCCGGCTCCTGCACTTGTCAGCTGTGTGACTTTGGGCAAGTCACTTAACTTCTCTGGGCCTCAGTTCCCTCATCTGTAAAATGGGGATTAAGGCTGTGAACCCCACGTGGGACAATCTTGATTACCTTGTATCCCCCTAGTGCTTAGAAGAGTGCTTGGAACATGGTAAGTGCTTCACAAATACCACTATTATTATTGTTATTATTATTATTATTACTCTCCCATGCATGTGGTGCAGTACTCTGAACACAAGTGCTCAATAAATGCCATTGATTGACTGATTGATTGAAATGTACAGCTGGATTCCTCATCCCTATGTATCAGTTATATTTATTGAGCAGTTACTGTGGGCAGACCACTGTGCTGAGAGTGAAATGCCTATTGGTTTTATAATCTAACATATGCCACTGGGAAGACGAGGTGTAGTAAATTAATGCTTTAATTTACTGGATGCCTGGTTGCTTGGCATCCATATGGTCTCACTGACAGATTCAATAACCTTCCTGAGTTTTCTCCAGTTTCTTCACCATGGGGAATCTACAGAACACTGACTACACTGTAAAGAAAACTCAGGTGTTTTCCTTGGTATAGGTGTGGCAGAAACAAAACTCCTTTTAAAAGAAAAATAGTTGAGTACTCCCAAGCTCTGTCAATCATCCTGCCCCAAAATTTACACGACTGCAAAAGAAGATGGCCTACAAAGACCATGTATACAGATGAATGAATGTGGTAAGTGTTCACTGATATTCCTCAAAATTTAAATTCATTCATTCAATCATGTTTATTGAGCACTAACTGTGTGCAGAGCACTGTACTAAGCGCTTGAGAGAGTACAATAAAGCAATGAACAGTCACAATCTCTGCCCACAACAGAGTAACAGAGGAATGAAATGAAAAACCCAAGTTGTTTTTATTCCTTACCTTAAATGTATAGCCTAGATGGAGTTTGATCTTTGGTTTTCTGCATCATTTTACTTAAACATCATTAGGCACATGTCTCCCTATACCTCAAAAACACCCATGGGTTGTACATCCCTCTCCATATCAAGCAGAAACTCCTAACTACTGATTTTAAGGCACACTATCAACTCCCTACCAACTTCTTAGCCTTGCTCCTCTCTTTCTATATCCCATGTCACATGCTTTATTCCTCTCAAACCAACCTACTTACTATCTCTCTCTCACTGCTGTCCTCTGGTTCATGCCCTCACTTCTGCCTGGCACTCCACCCTTTCATAAAAATAATAAAATTTGGGGTATTTGTTAAGTGCTTAGCAAACTGTAAACACTTAATAAGTACCATAAAAAGTCCTTAGTGTTTACCAAGCATTCTGCTAAGCTAGGGGTAGATAAAAGATAATCAGGAGGGACACAGGACAGGGAATGTGAATCACAATCTAGGGGTGAGAGTGAGAACAGGTATTCATTCATTCATTTATTCAATTGTATTTACTGAGCGCTTACTATATGCAGAGCACTGTACTAAGCCCCTGGGAGGTACAAATCGGCAACATATAGAGACGGTCCCTACACAACAACAGGCTCGCAGTCTAGAAGGGGGATACAGAAAAAAAAAAAAAGAAGTAGACAGCTGTCAATACCAACAGAATAAAAAGAATTATAGCTATGTACACATCAGTAATAAAATAGAGTAATAAATATGTACAAATATACACAAGTGCTGTGGGGAGGGGAAGAGGGAAGAGCAGAGGGAGCAGGGGTATGGGAGGGGAGGAGGAGGAGAGGAAAAAGGAGGGGCTCAGTCTGGGAAGGCCTCCTAGAGGAGGTGAGCTCTCAGTAGGGCTCTAAGTAGGGCTCTCAGTAGGTATTGAATCCCCATCTTACAGGTGAGAAAACTGAGGCCTGGACAAGTGACATGACTGCCAAATATGCCTCAGCAGGCTAATTAGAATTAGAACCCAGATCTGTATGTCCTCTTTCCAGTAGGCCACACTGCTTCCCATCACACAAACCACTGTTCTTCCCATCTTCAAAAACCTTCTGAAATCATATGCACACTCCAGAAGGCCTTCCCGGAATATCTGCTTACCTTCCTATGCAATATTCCCTGCTTTAGCAACTTAGCATTTCTGCATTACCTAAGTACTGGGGTTCTCACACGTGCCCCTACACGTGTGTACGTATCTTTGTATTTATTCCAGCACTTGCCCTCCCTTCTTCATGTAGGCAGGAATCATGTTTACTAATTCTGTTGTACTATCCCAAGCACTGAATATAGTGCTCTGCATATAGAGGGTACTCAATAAATACTAATGATTGATTCCCTCAATCCTTACTCTGTAATTGGAATATTTCTATGTCAACACTGTAAGTATTCCAAAATCTCAACTGACAACTTTTCTAATTTCTCCAGGGTCACCCTTGTCAGCTTAATTATGGCCGTGGTTAATTTTGTTATCAATAAAGAAAAGAATTTTCAACAGCTGTGTCCTGAGTTAAATGGTATATTTTATAAACCAATCAGGGCCAAGTCAAACTAATACGGCAAGAGCTTACCGTAAAAACTTTAATTAGCCTCACAGACTCCATCTTCTTTAGGGTCAAAAATTGTAAATAATTGAGATGGCACCTGACTAAGAAAATAGAAATTCATTTTCATTTTGTATGAGTATTGACCTAATATTAAGCACTAAAATGAGAATTTGAAATCGGCAAAGAAAAAACTGAAAGGACACATTTTAAAGAGACAGGGATATTATACTGTTTTCATTTTTGCGTGGGCATGAAGTGGAGAAGGGAGAGGGAGAAGGCTTGGAGCCCCAATCCTAAAGAACTTATAGACCTCCTGTGGCAGAGGAAAACAGCTGAAAGAACTAGAACAGAAATCTCAAACACCAGTTGGTTTAAAGTAAACTTTAAAATAAACAACTTTTTAATCCCTTAAGAGACCTATCTGCTATATAAAATAAACAGATAACTATCATCTTTATAAAAAAAAGCAGAAAGTCCAAAGAGATTTGGGAGGAGCCTTTCATGAGACCACGCCTCATGAAGAGTATTGCTTATTTTATTCATCTCAAGCAGAATAAAGATACTTTTCTACTGAGATCATGTACGGAGTAGCAAATTTAAAATTCCCATTTATGAGGAAAAAAAAGCTAGAGGGTTAAGACATACTCCTTTTGTCAGATTTCATGTGCATTAACCTAATTTTTCAAATGCCTTTAGAAATCAGTCAATTTTATTCATTGCATTATGTTTGAATAAATGGTCGATAAGCTCTCAATAAATACTTTTGATTGTCTAATTGATTAAATCTACCCCTTTCCCCATCCATTTTTTAGTAAAGGTTTAAATGAGACATTTATCTGTTTGCTCACAATGAGATGAATTTTTTGCATATTCACATTAAAGAAGTTAACTTTTTAGATCAAAATTTGAAATAATATTTTTTCCAGAAGACAAGTTTCAACCCACTTTTACATTCAGACTAGAGGAAATTTTACACTACTGCTTAAAAGCCCATAATTTCGGGTTCAAACTTCCTGCTCTTCACCCCACACCTTCCTAAAAATATAGTGCTTCAAAATTGAAACAAATCCTTCTTTCCTGTAACTTTTCACTGCTTGCCTGGGTGCCCACGGTGATAGAGAGACATACAGAAAGGAGAAGAAAGGAAAAGAGAGGAACAGAGAGAGGGAGAGAGAGAGAAAGTGATAGAAAAAAACCCCAAAACTGTGTCATATATGATTGAGAAGCACAGAAGCCATCATCACCCCTTTGAAACAGAATGATCTGAGGACCCACTGAAATTGACTAGGACCCTGCAAATTTAAAAGGGATTATGGCCAAGTATTTTCTCATACCTGGAAATCCAATTAAACCAGTAGAGCCTTAGCACACATGTGCGTGCATGTGTACGCACACAAACACACACACACACACACACACACACGCGCGCGCTAATTATGTAAGGTCAAACCTGCAATCTTAAACATCATAATTTCACCTGTCCATGATACAACACACAAATACATATTGCTATGTAGCAGTCAACTCGAAGATGCACACTAGACAACCTACATTAGTCAATATGACAAAATTGAAAGTTAACTAAACCCGGTGTCAACATTTAATCCAGAACAGGGCAAGCAGAAAGCAGCACTAAATTAAGTTACCAAACGCTTGAACATGACCTGGAAGAGGTCCAGTGAAATCTGAATGAAATATCAGTGAAAGAAACTGAGTGAAATCAGACATAAAGCAGAGATGAAAATCTATGCAACATTCTGTGTATGTGTTTATACATATATTACATTCAGAAAATTATGGTTCTCCATGGAAAGAGCTTTCCCAAATTTTTAAGTATCTCAGACTAAAACTATAATTATCCTATTATTGGGTGACTTTACCCTAGCCCCTCAATTTTTTTTTCCATGTACCTGTAGATGCAGCAATACAATGGAGTGGAAAGTTTGTTCCCAATCCCTTTCTTTCAGTCTCCTATGAAACGTCAATAGAAAAATCACTGACTATCAGGGAACCATCTACAATCTCCTGTGTATCACTGGAAGTCACAGAAATGTGGCTTCTAAGGAGCATATCACCTAATTTACTCAAAGTCCATGGGGCTCCTTAGTATCACCTGGGATTCTGGGCTGTGTTAAATTATTGGATCCTCTTAAAGAAATCCAAGTTCTCATAGCTGGAACTCTGATTCAACTGTCCTTATTCGGATTAAAGCAGTTCTGGTCTAGGATCCATGGGGTGCCCGAGGTTACTCTAGCAATCCTGGTTTGGTGTAATAATAATGAAGGCATTTGCTAAGCGCTTACTATGTACGAAGCACTTTTCAACGTGCTGGGGAGGATACAAGGTGATCACATTGTTCCATGTAGGGCTCACGGTCATTCATTCATTCAATTGTATTTATTGAGTGCTTACTGTGTGCAGAGCACTGTACTAAGCATTTGAGAAGTACAAGTTGGCAACATATAGAGATGGTCCCTACCCAACAGTGGGCTGACAGTCTAGAAGGAGGAGACAGAGAACCAAACAAAACATATTAACAAAATAAAATAAATACAATAAATATGTACAAATAAAATAAATAAATAGAGTAATAAATACGTACAAACGTAAATACATATATAGAGGAGCTGTGGGGAGAGGAAGGAGGTAAGGCGGGTGGATGGGGAGGGGGAGGAGGGGGAGATAGGTAGTCTTAATCCCCATTTTACAGATGAAGTAACTGAGGCTCAGAGAAGCTAGGTGACATGCCCCAAGTCACACAGGAGACATGTGGGGGAGCCGGGATTAGAACCCAGGACTTCCGACTCAAAAGCCCTTGCTCTTTCCACTGAGCAACGCTGCTTCTCTAAGTGTAAGATTAGCATGTAGCTTAAGTTGGGTCTCACGGTGGAGATCCATAATTGCTCAATACTCTTTCCTGATTTCCTCCCAAAATCAGGGAGTCACAAGCCCCAAGAGTAGTAGCAGTACTAGCAGCAATAATATTTATAAAGTACTACTGTGTACTAAGCACCAGGAAATAATACACAGGTGGGAGAGAAGCTGCATGGCTCAATGGAAAGAGCATGGGCTGTAGAGTCAGAGGTCATGGGTTCAAATCCCGGCTCCACCAAAGGTCAGCTGTGTGACTTTGGGCAAGTCACTTAACTTCTCTGTGCCTCAGTTAACTCATCTGTAAAACGGGGATTGACTGTGAGCCCCCCGTGGGACAATTTGATCACCTTGTAACCTCCCCAGCACTTAGAACAGTGATTTGCACATAGTAAGCATGTAACAAATACCAAAATTATTATTATTATTATTAACTAGATAGGGCACCTACCCATCAGGAAGCTCACAACGAAAAATAAAATGTGGGAGGGGGGGATTTGCGGTAGACACTTAAGAAGAGTAGAAACAATACATTGAGACTACAAAATGATAAGAAAAACAAAGATCTGTAGGATACTGCAACTAGCGGAGCAAAATTTCAGACATCATTATTATTATTATGGTATTTGTGAAGCACTTACTATGTATCAAGCACTTTCTTAAGTGCTTAGCACTGTTCTAAGACTTCTCATGGCTCAGTGCCCAGAATCACAATTGTGATCCCAAAAGGACTTGGAACTTCTGGGGGTCACCTTTCTTACTTAGTGGCCATGAAGAACACTTTATTAAGGACATTCAGCAATCAATCAATCAATCGTATTTATTGAGCGCTTACTATGTGCAGAGCACTGTACTAAGCGCTTGGGAAGTACAAATTGGCATCACATACAGACAGTCCCTGCCCAACAGTGGGCTCACAGTCTAAAAGCAGTGCATCCGTTAACCGCAGAACAACATAATATCCACTGGGCACGTTCAAACCAAGCTAAACAAAATGGGAAGGGCACGTTTGTAGCTTTGACTGCCTGGGTTATACTTTATATTCAAACTATGCCTTTGGCTTGGCTAAATGTGTTCAATTTTGCAACAAGGTAAGCTGTTACAGAAAGAAATTGCATGTCAAATTATGTTGTAAGCACTAAAGAGTCATAAGTCCATGATTTCTCATCAGTAGTGATTGAAAACAATCATCCCTCTCTAATTTCTGGGAACAATGAGAATATAAGCTCTTTAAGATGGAGATCAGATCATATACACACTGAATGTGGACTGATATATCATTTACATTCACTAAATAGAAAACAAAATACACAAATTCTTTATAAAACAATTCTTGCTTGAAATTAGTCACAGGAAATACTTACATTAGCTTGGACAATGACAAAATAGCGGGTCTTTTCTTCATAGTTCAACCTCTCTCGCAACACCACCGCTCCAGACAAAGTGAGGGGAATGTCAAAGGTCCTATTGGATGTCTGCAAAATTAAAAAAAATCAAAGAATTAAGGAGACATATTTAGGGAGGAAGAAAATAGATCATGGTTTGAGCAGTACACTTGGGAATCACAGATGGTGTGTCTTTTCGGTGATAGTAGGATCTGGGCTCTAGTTTCTCATTTATCATTTTGATAAATTATTTAAATACTTCAGGTTGATCCATTGGCTCTCATCAGAGTCCCTTGATAAAGATAGCCAGGTGACTTGTTTCCTTGGGTAGTTTTTCAATGTATTATTGCTATAATTCATCAACTGTCATGACACTTTTCCAGGGCAAAGCCTAGGGACCTAGGTCTTTTCCAAGCTCTGTAACCAGCTCATCAGTCCTATCTGAAACCAGAAAGGTTCAAACAAACATTTGATGTCTACCTGAGGTGTTCTCTACCTCTCTGCATCTATTTGTGATTCTAAATATTTTTAAAATTTTGGAGACCCAAAATTAAACCTGAAGTTGTTATTCTGGGCAAACTTCGGTTTCCAGGATGGAAAGAACGTCAGCATGGGAGCCAGAAGACTTGTGTTCTAATCCCAGGTTCATCATTTCCTGCTGTCACTTAACTTTTCTGTGTCTCATTTCCCTCATTTGCAAAATGGGGAGTCAATACCTGCCCTCTCTCCTGTTCCGACCAAGACTCCCACGGGGGACCTGATTATGTTTTATCTAGCCCAGTGCTTGGAAAATAGTTTAAAGTTTAAAATTTAAAGAGGGCAAGGTGATGGGCAGTGGATGGAATATTGGAGACTAGGATTAATCAAACTCCAGGCAGAGTCACAAGGGAGGGTTGGTATGTCCATTTTACAATGGATGAAATAACAGTTAATGGTTAACTAAAATAGCTACTTTGATGCTTATTAGATACATCTATGTAGTTTATGTTACTCATCTATAATTACTTAAGTATACAATTTACCCCTCATTAACAGCATTGTTCCTAGGTGAAAAATGCTTATGACGCTTTCAATGCAGTTTTTAGTAACCAGTTGTGTTTTATATTTGAGACTCTCCTATAATCATCCTCAGGTGTAACTAATGGGTTACAAATTAATTGTTCCCCTAATTTTCACTTAAATTTGATTGACTATTACAACTTCAATCTTACTTTACTGAGCTTGAAGTGTGAGGTGGAGTCGCGGCCAGAAATGTGTGACAATATGGACAAAGGGCAGGAAGGTTATAATAATAGTAATAATAATAATGACATTTATTAAGCACTTACTATGTGCAAAGCACTGTTCTAAGAGCTGGGGAGGTTACAAGGTGATCAGGTTGTCCCACGGGGGACTCGGAGTCTTAATCCCCATTTTCCAGATGAGGTAATTGAGGGCCAGAGCAGTTAAGTGACTTGCCCAAAGTCACACAGCTGACAAGTGGCAGAGCAGGGATGTGAACTCATGACCTGTGACTCCAAAGCCCAGGCTCTTTCCACTGAGCCACACTGCTTCTGCTGTTTCTTCTGCTTCTGCTGAAGAGGACAGCCCCTGGGCCCAGCCAGTTGATTTCCTACTACTCCAACCCAGCACACAAACTTGCATGCAGTGGTTAGAGAACAGGCCTGGCAATAAGAAGGACCTGGGTTCTTATCCTGACTCTGCCACATGTCTGCTGTGTGACCTTGAGCAAGTCACTTAACTTCTCTGTGCCTCAGTTACCTCATCTGTATTATCTGTAAAATGGGGATTAAGACTGTAAGCCCCATGTGCGACAGGATCTGTGTCCAACTTGATTATCTTGTATCAACCCCAGTGCTTAGAACAGTGCTTGGCATATAGTAAAAGTTTAACAAATACCATTATTATTACTCTAACTCCAATTTAAATCACTGTATTTTGCTCTTGTAACAATAGTAATAATAATTATTATGGTATTTGTTAAGCACTTACTACTTAGAGAAGCAGTGTGGCTCAGTGGAAAGAGCCTGGGCTTGGGAGTCAGAGGTCATGGGTTCTAATCCCGGCTCCACCACTTGTCAGCTGTGTGACTTTGGGCAAGTTGCTTAACTTCTCTGGGCCTCAGTTACCTGCAAAATGGGGATTAACACTGTGAGCCCCCCATGGGACAACCTGATCACCTTGTAACCACCCCAGTGCTTAGAACAGTGCTTTGCACATAGTAAGCTCTTAAAAAATGTCATTATTATTATTATTATTATTATTACATGCCAAGCACTGTTTCAAGTGCTGGGATAGATACAAGTTAGTCATTCAGGCTGGACACAGTTCCTGTCCCACATAGGGCTCACACTCTTAATCCCCACTTTACAGATGAGGTAACTGAGGATAACAATAATGGTAATAATAATAATAATTATGGTATTTGCTAAGCACTTACTATGTGCCAAGCACTGTTCCAAGCACTGTGGTAGATACAAGGGAATCAGGTTGGATGTAGTTCCTGTCGACGTGGGGCTCAGAGTCTCCATCCCCATTTCACAGATGAGGTAACTGAAGCACAGAGAAGTGAAGTGGCCTGCCCAAGGTCACACATCCGACAAGTGGCAGAGTCGGGACTAGAACCCAGGTCCTTCTGACTCCCAGTACCAAGGTCTATCCAATAGGCCATGCTGCTTCTCATCCACCTATCACCTCCACCTGCTGTGCTTCTTAGAAAGAATACAATGAAGGGACAGAATAGCTTTCTAGTGTTTCCCTCACTGCCTAAACTTTTCTTACATCCTCTCTCTAGCCTGGAAATCCCTCCCTCATCATGTCTGACAGACCACTACTCTCCCTACCTTCAAGTTCCTACGAAAATCATATATTCTCCAAGAGGCATCCTCAAATTATCCCTCATTTCTCGCACTCACTCTCCCTTCTGCATTGCCTATGAAGTTGGCTCTGTACCATTTAGATACTTGATATTCACCCCACCTTCAGCCCCAGAGCACTTATGTACATAGTCATAATTTATTTCAATGTATGTCTCTTTCTGTAAGCTCCAGTAGGCTTACAGAACTGTAACAACTAACTTTCAGCTTCTTGTGGACAGGGAATGTGTCTATCAGTAAGTGCTCATTAAATACCATTTATTGACTAATTGACTGCATCAATCCATTCACTCATTCATTCATTCAATCGTATTTATTGAGCGCTTACTGTGTGCAGAGCAGTGTACAAAGCACTTGGAAAGTACAATTCGGCAACAGGAAGAGACAATCCCTACCCAACAACAGGTTCACAGTCTAGAAGGGGGGAGACAGACAACAAAACGAAACAAGTAGACAGACATCAATAGCATCAAAATAGATAAATAGAATTATAGATATATTCACATCATTAATAAAATAAATCAAATGATAAATATGTACAAATACACACAAGGGCTTTGGGGTAAGGAAGGGGGTAGAGCAAAGGGAGGGAGTAGAGTCGATGGGGATGGGAGGAGGAGCAGAGGAAAAGGGAGGCTCTGTCTGGGAAGGCCTCCTGGAGGAGGTGAGCTCTCAGTAGGGCTTGGAAGCGGGGAAGAAAGCAAGTTTGGTTGATGTGAGGATCAGTTGCTTGATCTGCCTCGGACACCCAACTCTGACCTCTTGCCTCATCTGCAGTCTCATATTTCCACCTTCCTTCAGGCCATCTCTGCTTGGATATCTGGCCTACACCTCAAACTTAACAAAACAGAATTCCTCATCTTCCTACCCAAACCCTGTCCAGCCCAATAATTTCCCAATACTGTAGACAATATCACCATCCTCCCCGTTTCACAAGCCCATAACCTTGAATTATCCTTCTCTAGTCTCTTTCATTCAGCCCACAGACTCAATCTGTCATCGAATCCTGTCAGTTCTACCTTCACAACATCTACAACATCCATCTATCCCTTTCCATCCCAAATGTTACTGTGCTGATCCAAGTACTTATCCTATCCCTCCTGGAATACTGTATCAGCCTCTTTGCTCATCTCTCTACCTCCTATCTCATCACTCCCGAGTCCACTCTGTTGCTGGACCACTTTTCTGAAAAATGTTCAGTCCATATCACCCCACTCCTCAAAAAGCCCCAACAATTCCCCATCTGTCTCCACATCAGACAGAAACTCTTTACCATTGGTTTTAGGGCACTCAATCAACTCTTTCCCCACTACCTTAACCATCTCCTACTACAACTCAATCCACATATTAATCTCGACACTGTCCCACTGCTCAAGCCCTCCATCAGGCCTGGAATTCCCTCCCTCTTCTTATTTGATAGTCCATCAATCTCTCTACCTTCAAAACCCTTCTAAATTTTCATTTCCTCCAGGACAGTCTCCCTAACTAAGCCTCCATTTCACCTTTATGCCCTTCCCCTGTGTCAACTATGTACTTGGCTGTGTATCCCTTGAGAACTTTGATATTCATCCTAGCCCCACAGGATTTATGCCCACATCCTTATGCTCTACTGTTTTAGCTATCCATCTGAATGTCTGTCGTTCCCTTTAGACAGCTAACTTTGTGGACAAGGATCGTGTCTATGAACTCTTGAATTGCGTTTTGCCAGTGTTCTGCACACAGAAGACACTCGATAAATACCACTGCTTGATTGATTGATCAATTAACCAAGATTTTAAGAAACCTGTTGGATGATATCTAATGCATTGGACTGAAAAAAATCATTTAATTATTTTATTTTTTTAATATGGGGATTATTTGTTTCCACAATCTTTTTTCTGCATCTTATTATAATACAATAGGCAATTTTTATGACATCAAATTGAAAAAACTCTAACCTTAGAGAGCTATTATATTTTAAATATTTACATATACACACATATATAATTGTGACTAACTGAATGTCCACTTTATATTTTAACCGGAATGGTAGTATTTGGGGATAATAAGTATCAAGAGACTATAAACAAAGTACTATAGGCATGAAATGGTTTCTGTTTTAAGAAGGTGGGCTCAGAGGCACATTCTTAAACTGCTACTTTAAAAACACTCTTAAATGCTTTAGATTTTCCCATTTCAATGGTAAAATGAGGCTCTTTGTTGTGGCAGTTTTCCTTTGGTCATTAAGACAATTTGGTAACATTAATTAGTACAATCAATGATTCAAAGTCTATTTAATTAAACACCTGTACTGTTCCCCACTAGCTATTATGTGTGTGTGTTCATTCTGTAAAGTTAGTAGGCACATTGTAATGGCAGGAGTCACTACCAGGATACATTTGTCGGGTTATTTATACCACAGTTAACTTATCATGAGCCTAGAGAATGGGTAGTTTGAATTCTTGTTTTAGCTAAAGTGCAATGAATGTCTCTAGGGAATCAACACCACAGTGAAACCAATTGAAAGGAAGTCTGACAGTCTCCAGTGGAGTTATGTGGGAGAAGGGAATTTGCTTCTCAACTCAATTACCAGCTGAAAGAAACAAAAATTATTCCTATTCTCACTTCGAAAAGATCCAAATATAAATTAGCCATGATATTATGAATTTTAATCTAGTCTCAACTAGACCAAGAAAGCAATCACTATGCAGGCAGGTTTTGGCAACTACCATGGCCTCATCAACAGGGCTTAATGTTCTCATCTAACAGGATTTTCAGATTCGGGGGATGAGGGAGTGAGAAGAGAAATCGATAACTAAAGTCAAAATATTACCTGCTGTGATTAAAATTCAAATGCATACGCTATTATCAAATGTAAGAAGAAATATGTCCTAGTGGATAGAGCACGGATGGCTTGGGAGTCAGAAGGACTGGGCTTCTAGTTCTAGCTCCACTACTTTGCTGTATCACCTTAGTGAGTCATTTCATTTCTCTGTGTCTCAGTTACTTCATCTGTAAAATGGGGATTAAGACTGTGAGCCCTATGTAGGACAGGGATTGAGTCCAACATGATTAGCTTGTACCAACCCCAGCACTTGGTACAGGAACTGGCAGATAGTAAACGCTTAACAAAAACCATGAAAAAAATTGTCTAAATATTGACATATTTAAAAGGTTTTACAGGCCAAAACCCTTGTGTCAACTTTGTATGATACTAAAATTCAGATATTCCTGATTAGGAAACAATGTCTTCTTCCTGACTTTCCTGTCACTGGACAGCACTATCATCCTTCCTGTCTCACAAGCCCAAAACCTTGGCATTATTAACTCATTCATCCCACATATTCAGTCTGTCACTAAATCCTGTCAGCCCTTCACAATTTTTCTTATCCTATCCCACTTTGATTACTGCATCAGCTCCTTCCTGTCCACCCTGCCCCCTGCCTCTCCCCACGCCAGTCCATACTTCATTCTGCTTCCTGGATCATTTTTATGAAAAAATGCTCAGTCAATATTTCCCCACTCCTCAAGAACATCTAGTGGTTGTCCATCCATGTCCACATTAAACAGAAACTCCTTACCATAGGGTTTAAAACACACAATCACTTTGCCCCCTCTTCCATTACCTTGCTGCTTTTCTACAGCCCAGACAATACACATCACTCCTCTAATGTTAACCTATCTTCATCCTGTCTATCTCACTGCTTACCTCTTGCCCACATCCTGCCTCTGGCCAGGAATGCCCCATCATTTCACATCCAACAGACAGTCACTCTCGCCACCTTCAAAGCCTCATTGAAGTCACATCTCCTCCAAGAGGCCCTCCCTGATTAGGCTTTCATTTCCTCTTCTCCCACTCTCTTATGCATCACCCTTGGATTTGCATGCTTTATTAACTTCGGCCTCACTCCCATGGCATCTATGTCCATATCTATAGTTGATTTTTTTATATTAGTGTCTGTCCCCTCTAGGTCATAAGCCCGCTGTGAGCAGGAAGCATGTCTACCTACTCTGTTATACTGAAGTCTCCCTAGCTCTTAGTACAGTGCTCTGCACACAGTATATGTTCAATAAATATGATAATAATAATAGTAAATACAATTGAGTGATTCATCGATTGAAAATTGATGATGGGGCTAGAATAAAACATTCTTTGCATCTATGGATATTTTTAATATTGAAAATATTCCTAAGAAACAGCAAAAGCTCAAAAGATATTAAAACAATAAAAATCATTTTCCTGCCTGAAAACTGTTTAAAGATTACAAATATAATAAATCTGAACTTTGCTTGATGTGGGGAGAATAAATACATTTTTAAAGCCCTAAGCTAAATGTATATAATTACATTGTAATATTTGTATTTTTCTGACAATGTGTAAGATATCCAGTCACACATACACATGCCATTCATACCTATGTTAAACTTTAAGGTCAAACTTATTCAGTGAACATGAAGTTCAGTATATGTGAAAAGTAACAAATTATATTTTCTTCAATAGGGTCATGATGGCACTTTCACAGAAGTCTAATGCTGGCAAAAGTTAGGTGATGGGAGCAAAATAAAAACAAAACATATAATTCATACATAAATCCATTGTTGCCTATCACACCGAAAACTATACTTGTACAGAAATGAATTTTTTTGAATGATCTGGTATTCCTGAACCAATGTCTAATATGGCTGATTTAACCAGATAAGAAGAACCAGCAATGGTAGGAGTTTGCACCAAAATATTTCACACTCTACCCTTGTTACTCCAGGATGGAAGATGGACAGGATAAGAATGGTAAATAACTAATTGTACTTTATCAATCAATCAATCAATTGTATCTACCGAGTGCTTACTGTGTGCAGAGCACTGTACCAAGTGGCAACAGTTCCAATGTCCTGGCACCATCATGGCTTGTCAAGCTGAAGGCCACTTGCAATTTTTATTATATCCTAGCAAACTATTTTGATCATTTACTTTTTTCTATGCAGTAAAGGCTGAAAACATAGGACCGCGGTTCTATTTCTGGCTCTGCCTCTTGTCTGCTGTGTGACCCTGAGAAAATCATTCAACTTCTCTGTGCCTCAGTTACCTCATCTGTAAAATGGGGAATAAAACTGTGAGCTCCATGCAGGGCAGACACTGTATCCAATCTGATTAGCTTGTATCTACTACCCCAGCTCCTTGAATAGTGCCTAGCATGTAGTAAGCTCTGAACAAATACCATTAAAAAACTGGAGAACTAGAATTTTAAAAAATATCTCTGAAAATGAATGAAACCCTACTTTGTCAGTCAATTGTATTTACTGTGCACTTACTGTATGCAAAACATTGTACTTGGGAGAGTACAACATAACAATATAACAGAATTGGGAGGCACATGTGAGCCCACTGTTGGGTAGGGACTGTCTCTATATGTTGCCAATTTGTACTTCCCAAGCGCTTAGTACAGTGCTCTGCACACAGTAAGCGCTCAATAAATATGATTGATGATGATGATGATTACCTAGCCAAAATGAGCTTACATTCTAGAGGGGAAGATACATCTTAATATAAATGAATAACTATAGATTTGTACATAAGTGCTGTGGGACTTAGGAAGGGGTGAATAAAGGGAGCAAATCAGGGTGACGCAGAAGGGAGTGAGTGAAAAGGAAATGAAGGCTCAGTCAGGAAAGACCTCTTGGAGGAGGTGTGCCTTCAATAAGGCTTTGAAGGTAGGGAGAGTAATTTTCTGTCAGAAATGAAGGAGAGTGTTTCATGCCAGAGCAGGATGTGCTTGTAAAAACTAAGATGATTCTACAACTCAGAGATCTCTAGGTTAATTGTTGACTCAAGTCTTTGAGATGTTCACTCCATCAGTAGTGTAAAGATTTCAAGGACTAATGCAATTTTAATGCAATTATTTCAATAATATTAAAAAACTTGTATACTTCTGTTGCATCAAAATTTACCAAAGACATGACTTTTAGGAACTTTATTAATTCCCAAACTACTGCTGTTGCAGCAGTTTGCTAACTAGCTGATAGTAGAGTGCTTTAAGAGACTGTCCCCACTCATTTCTCCTCTTAGCATGCCTCTAGTAGATAAAATGTCTGAAAATTACAAAAAAAAGATGATCACCTTTCTTTTAATCATTCTTACCATATGGGAATTGCTTTCAGCCTTTTTCCCCATTCAAACATTAACATATATAAAAAGTCAATGTGGTAATGTGATTTATTATGTGAAGTGATTTTAACATGATTTTATTAATTGTGAGGAGCAGCATGGTACAGTGGAAAGAGTATGGGCTTGGGAGTCAGAGGGCATGGGTTCTAATCCCGGCTCTGCCACTCGTCTGTTGTGCGACCTTGGGCAAGTCACTTCACTTCTCTGTGCTTCAGTGCCTCAGTTCATTTGTAAAATGGAATGAAGACTGTGAGCCCCACACTGGACAACCTGATTATCTTGCATCTACCCCAGTGCTTAGAACAGTGCTTGGCACATAGTAAATGCTTAACAAATACCAACATTGTTATTATTATTATAATTATTATTATTAATGGCAATAAGACTCACATACCAGAGGAAATAAGCTTTTCATTATATTCTGAGAGGACAGTTAGAATATATCATCCAGATTTGATTAGGAGGTATTAACACTAATGTGAAAAATCTGAAGAGACCCCAGGAAAATAGAACTTAATTGTGCTGGGGTCTATGGAAGGGCTGCAGATATCAGCATTTTTTCCCATGGTATACTGAGGGCTCATTGTGGGCGGGGAATGTGCCTACTAACTCTGTTGTATTGTACTCTCCCAAGCACTTAGTACAGTGCTCTGCATAGAGTTATTTCTCAATAAATACCACTGACTGATTCATTAATTGATGCACAGTCTCCACTTGATCTTGTCTACATCACTGCCAACTCTTGTCCATATCCTGCTTCAGTCTGGGAGTGCCCTTCCTCTTCATATCTGACAGGTGATCCCTCTCCCCACCTTCAAAACCTTATTAAAAGCACATCTCTTCCAGAAGGACTTCCCCAATTAAGCCATCGTTTCCTCGTCTCCTACTCCCTTCTGAGTAGCCCTTGTAATTGGTTTTGCAGCTTTATTGATTCCTCCCTCCTCCAGATAGGATTTATGTACATATGAGAAGCAGCAGGGCCTATTAATAGAGTACGGGACTGGGAGTCAGGAGGGTCTGGGTTCTAATCCCCTTTCAGCATGTGTCCGCTGTGTGACCATGGGAAAGTCACTTAACTTCTCTGTGCTCAATTACTTCATCTGTAAACCGGGGCTTGAGACTAGGAGCTCTATATGAGACAGGGACTGTGTTCAACCTGATTATCTTGTATCTGCTCCAGTGTTTAGTGCAGTGCCTGGCATATAGTAAGTACTTAACAAATACCACAATCGTTATTACTATTATAATCCATAATTTATTTATTTATTTAATTGTCTGTCTCCCTTTCCAGACTGCAAACTCCTTGTAGGTAGGGAATGGGCTTACCAACTCTGTTATATTGTACTCTCCCAAGCGATTAAAGTACAGTGCACTGCATACAGTAAGTGCTCATAAATATAAGTGATGGATTGATATTCTGTGTGAATCTTAATGCACCTAATCTAGAGTGTATACTATTTCCCTCATTCCCCCATTCCTCCCACCTTATAAAACTCTAGCCCCTTCCCTCCTCCCCTCCTTAACTTCCATCTCCAACTGCTCACTCTCCAACGACTTCTTCCCCTCTGCTTTCAAACATGTCCATGTCTCCTCCATCCTAAAAAAACCTTCCTTTGACCCCACAGTCCCCTTCAGTTATCACCCCATCTCCCTTCTACCCTTCCTTTCCAAACTCCTGGAACGAGTCATCTACACTCACTGCCTCAAATCCTCTCCTCCAACTCTCTTCTGGATCCCCTCCAATCTGGATTCCATCCCCTCCACATCACCGAAACCTCCCTCTCGAAAGTCACCAATGACTATCTTCTTATCAAATCCAATGACTCCCACTCCATCCTGATCCTCCTCGACCTTTCATTTGCCTTTGATACTGTGGACCATCCCCTTCTCCTCAACACATTAACCAACCTTAGCTTCACTGACTCCATTCTCTGCTGGTTCTCTTCTTATCTCTCTGGCGGTTCATTCTCGGGCCTTTGAGGGTTCCTCCTCCCCATCCCATCCCCTAACTGTAGGGGTTCCTCAAGGGTTAGTTCTTGGTCTATTCTCCATCTGCACTCACTCTCTTGGTGAATTTATTCATGGCTCAGTGGAAAAAGCGCAGGCTTGGGAGTCAGAGGTCATGGGTTCGATTGCCAGCTCTGCCATTTGTCAGCTGTGTGACCTTGGGCAAGCCACTTAACTTCTCTGTGCCTCAGTTACCTCATCTGTAAAGTGGGGATTAAGACTGTGAGCCCCACGTGGGACAACCTGATCACCTTGTATCCCACCAGCACTTAGAACAGTGCTTCACACAGAGTAAGCACTTAAAAAATACCAACATTATTATTAATTTATTCACTACTATGGCTTCAACTATCATCTCTACATGGATGATACCCAAATCTATATCTCCTCGCCTGTTCTCTCTTCCTCCCTCCAGGCTCGCATCTCCACCTGCCTTCAGGACATCTCTACTTGGATGTCCTCCCACAACCTAAAACCTAACATGTCCAAGACTGAAGCTCCTTATCTTCCCTCCCAAACCCTGTCCTCTCCCTGACTTTTCCATCACTGTGGATGGCACTGCCATCTTTCCCATTTCACAAGCCTGCAACCTTTGTGTCATCCTTGACTCCACTCTCTCATTCACCCCACATATCCAATCCATCACCAAAACCTGCTGGTCTCACCTTCACAGCCTCACCAATATCTGTCCTTTCCTCTCCATCCAAACTGCTACCATGTAGTACAATCACTCATTTTATCCCGACTGGATTACTGCATCAGCATCCTTTTTGACCTCCCAACCTCCTGTCTCTCCCTACTTCAGTCTATATTTCACTCTGCTGCCCCAATTATCTTTCTACAGAAACGCACTGCGCACGTCATCCCCCTCCTCAAAACTCTCCAGTGGTTGCCTATCAACCTCCATATCAAGCAGAAACTCCTCACTATTGGCTTCAAAGTTTTCCATCACCTTGCCCTCTCAATCAATCAATCAATCGTATTTATTGAGCGCTTACTATGTGCAGAGCACTGTACTAAGCGCTTGGGAAGTACAAATTGGCATCACATAGAGACAGTCCCTACCCAACAGTGGGCTCACAGTCTAAAAGGGGGAGACAGAGAACAGAACCAAACATACCAACAAAATAAAATAAGTAGGATAGAAATGTACAAGTAAAATAAATAAATAAATAAATAGAGTAATAAACATGTACAACCATATATACATATATACAGGTGCTGTGGGGAAGGGAAGGAGGTAAGACGGGGGGATGGAGAGGGGGACGAGGGGGAGAGGAAAGAAGAGGCTCAGTCTGGGAAGACCTCCTGGAGGAGGTGAGCTCTCAGCAGGGCCTTGAAGGGAGGAAGAGAGCTAGCTTGGCGGATGGGCAGAGGGAGGGCATTCCAGGCCCGGGGGATGACGTGGGCCGGGGGTCGATGGCGGGACAGGCGAGAGCGAGGTACAGTGAGGAGATTAGTGGTGGAGGAGCGGAGGGTGCGGGCTGGGCAGTAGAAGGAGAGAAGGGAGGTGAGGTAGGAGGGGGCGAGGTGATGGACAGCCTTGAAGCCCAGGGTGAGGAGTTTCTGCCTGATGCGCAGATTGATCGGTAGCCATTGGAGGTTTTTGAGGAGGGGAGTAATATGTCCAGAGCGTTTCTGGACAAAGATAATCTGGGCAGCAGCATGAAGTATGGATTGAAGTGGAGAGAGACACGAGGATGGGAGATCAGAGAGAAGGCCGATGCAGTAGTCCAGATGGGATAGGATGAGAGCTTGAATGAGCAGGGTAGCAGTTTGGATGGAGAGGAAAGGGCGGATCTTGGCAATGTTGTGGAGCTGAGACCGGCAGGTTTTGGTGACGGCTTGGATGTGAGGGGTGAATGAGAGAGCGGAGTCGAGGATGACACCAAGGTTGCGGGCTTGTGAGACGGGAAGGATGGTAGTGCCGTCAACAGAGATGGGAAAGTCAGGGAGAGGACAAGGTTTGGGAGGGAAGACAAGGAGCTCAGTCTTCGACATGTTGAGCTTTAGGTGGCGGGCGGACATCCAGATGGACATGTCCTGAAGGCAGGAGGAGATGCGAGCCTGGAGGGAGGGGGAGAGAGCAGGGGCAGAGATGTAGATCTGGGTGTCATCAGCGTAGAGATGATAGTTGAAGCCATGGGAGCGAATGAGGTCACCAAGGGAGTGAGTGTAGATTGAGAACAGAAGGGGACCAAGCACTGAACCTTGGGGAACCCCCACAGTAAGAGGATGGGAGGGGGAGGAGGAGCCTGCAAAAGAGACTGAGAAAGAACGACCGGAGAGATAAGAGGAGAACCAGGAGAGGACGGAGTCTGTGAAGCCAAGGTCAGATAACGTGTGGAGGAGAAGGGGGTGGTCCACAGTGTCAAAGGCAGCTGAGAGGTCGAGGAGGATTAGGACAGAGTATGAGCCGTTGGATTTGGCAAGCAGGAGGTCATTGGTGATCTTTGAGAGCGCAGTTTCTGTGGAATGAAGGGGACGGAAGCCAGACTGGAGGGGGTCGAGGAGAGAGTTGTTGTTGAGGAATTCTAGGCAGCGCGTGTAGACAACTTGTTCTCCTACC
The DNA here is from genome assembly GCF_015852505.1 of Tachyglossus aculeatus. Taxonomy (NCBI): domain Eukaryota; kingdom Metazoa; phylum Chordata; class Mammalia; order Monotremata; family Tachyglossidae; genus Tachyglossus; species Tachyglossus aculeatus. The sequence goes on from NC_052068.1 coordinate 42,202,929, forward strand.
TAACCTCCCTTCTCTCCTTCTACATACCAGCCTGCACACTCCACTCTTCTGCTGCTAACCTCATTGTGCCTCATTCTTGCCTGACCCACTGTCGACCACTGCCCCATGTCCTATGTCTGGCCTGGAATGCCCTCCCTCCTCAAATCCACCAAACAATCATACATCCTCCCTTCAAAGCCCTACTGAAGGCTCACCTCCTCCAAGAGGCCTTCCCAAGCTAAGCCCCCCTTTTTCTCAGCTCCCCTTCCCCGCGGTGTTGTCCTGACTCACTCCCTTTGCTCTACCCCACCTCCTGCCCCACAGCACTTGTGTATATATTTACATATCTATAATTCCATATGTCTATATTAATGCCTGTTTACTTGTTTTGATGTCTTTCTTCTTCTAGACTGTGAGCCTGTTATAGGCAGGGGTTTTCTCTCTTTTTTGCTGAATTATACTTTACAAGCACTTAGTACAGTGCTCTGTACACAGTAAGTGCTCAATAAATACGATTCATTCATTCAATCGTATTTACTGAGCGCTTACTGTGTGCACAGCACTGTACTAAGTGCTTTGGAAGTACAGGTTGGCAACATATAGAGACGGTCCCTACCCAACAGCGGGCTCACAGTCTAGAAGGCGGAGACATACAACGAAACAAAACATATTAACAAAATAAATGGAATAGTAAATATGTAGAAGTAAAGTAAACAGAGTAATAAATTTGTACAAACATATATACAGGTGCTGTGGGGAGGGGAAGAAGGTAGGGCTGGGGGGATGGAGAGGAGGAGAAGAAAAAGGGGGCTCAGTCTGCAACTATCTTTCTTTTCCCTGAGATAATCCCTCCCTCATAAAATACATTGACATCTGTGATTGTAAAGACCCCCAGGTAGATCTCCAGGTGGTTGTTTCAAATTGCTAATTTTTATTGAGTTCTGGCAAGTGGCCAGACCAAAAGAGAGAACCTATGAGAAAGTGTCAGTCAACTCACACTTCTGGATAGGGATTGAATACCCACTTAGTTTCTTTTGCACACATCAACTTTAGCCTCCTGCTACAGGAGAGTCTTGGCTGATTCTCCTTAGTTGCTGAACCTAACTAATATTCTTTATCAGATAACTACAATGTGGAAACTTATTTTTCCTTCTCTGATGATTTGTAGAGTAGGAGTAATAAAAAGTTGTTTTTTCAGTTTGAAGACAATATTGCTGAACATTAAACATCAGTATTCTTCACTCTGGAATCAGAAAGATGAGCTTGGGAATGTTAATAGGTGGGCCCCAAAGTAGCCAAATTCTTCATCTGGCAAGAAGAATGCAGCAGCACTCCATTGAAATCCTGGATATCCAGTATATTGATGAACCAGACCACTTATGCAACTTTTTTTCTTCCCAAAGCTGTCTTGTGGCCTTTCACAGTTCATTAACACTTATTCTTGTGTTAGGATAGGCTAAAGACCCTGACTGTCTCTGAAACTGTCCCAAGCAATACCTGAGAATTAGTGGCATTAAGAAGATTATTGTAATATATAAACACTATAGATGCTCTATTTGAGGTTGAATAAAGTAATAAATAGAATTACATTACGATGCTAATTTCCTTTTTAGCATAGCAAAATACCCATTATCTTTTGGTCTTTTTTGTTGTCATAGCAGCCCTATAAAAATTATCTTTCCTCATTCAGCTACATGTTTCACCAGATCTTATAAAAGTAAATTGCTCTCCTGAAGGAAAATTCAAAACTGTTATCTATAAACAGTGGACATTATGCTACCCTTCTGAAAGCGTTTTGAGAAAAGGGGACATATAATAGTAGCAATACATAAGTGGTTCTTACGTAACGTCTAAAGCCTAAGAAGTTCAAAGTGTGATAAAATGTAATTAATTTTAAAAGCTGGTCCATCAGGAAGAACTCTACTATAACCCTGAATTTTTCTTCTGTCTCTTAAATAGGCTTTTATTGTTTCATATGGAGATTTTACCTTCTTTGTTCTGTTCCTTTGGGCTTTTAAATCTCCCAGTTCCTTTTGCTTACCCTTTCCCCAATTCATCAGTCAACTCAATCCTTCCTTCAGTGTCACCTTTGAACACAGGCAAGGAACTCCTTTTCCCACTGAATCAGCCAGTTCTAGGGTGATTTAGTCTAAATTGTGGGGATTACAGGAAATCTCACAGCACAGTGTAAGGTGACTGAAGGGTGGCCATTCATCTGGTTTTATACTGGACAGTCCAGTTTTGATCTGGTCTTTCTTCTGACTGTCCGACTATGGCACGGGATGTCTTATGACCAGGATTTTCATCATACAGGCTCAGACTTCCTCTGCTTCTTCAGTACCTGTGGCTCAGAAGTGGTAAATGGGACCCAGAAGAGTAAAGCACTGATGCTGGGCAAAGGAGAACATGAAGGGTTACTTTGGGACCACACTTTAGGTACTGCAGATTTCCATTAAAGGTGTCCCCTGACAGTAAAAGACTATACAACATGGAATGTAGTAGTTGCCATTATAAAAATATTCACTGAGGGTCTATTGTGTGAGGTATACTATACCAAGTGCTTGGGAAGTATAAAACAAGCACAGGAAGTTATCTCTGCCACTCCAACAGGGGAGACAGAGAAATAATCAACTGCAGACAAATAAGTATGTACTGAGCATAAATAAATACATAGAGGCAATAAGGTGCTAAAGGGTTAATAAGAATTGTCTTCTCATGCCATGGAGTCATCTTTGACCAATAGCAAGATCAAACTGGGGCAATAAAATTACTTTGGGAAGTCTTGCTGGAGGAGGTGAAATTGTAGGATTTTGGTATTATGAAACATTGAGGGGTGGCTGATTCACTGGAAAAACGGAGTTTCTTGCCTTAGGGAGAATGGGAGCAAGAGATCAGAGATGAGCAAGACAAGAGCAGGGTACAGATAAGGAGGTGATAGTGGGAGGAGAGAAGAGTGATGAAAAGTGAAATGGAGAAGTAATTTACAGTTACATCTGGTATTCACAAGTGGCAGCACTGTGATCACCCTAGCTCAGTAATCGAAAGGCGGGTGGAACCACCATTTAAACTTTTTTTCTTAAAACTGAAAATTAAGTTTAAAGTACAATTAAAGTACCATCACTGCCAAATCAAGGGAAGGCCAAAATGCCCTTAGAGATTTGTTTTTTTTTTAATTTTGATTTTGGAAATGAAGTAACAGATTGGGGGGTGGTCACTGAGGCTTCCTGAGTTACTTGGCAAGGCCCTACTGGGGCAAAAATATTCATTCATTCATTCAATCGTATTTATTGAGCGGTTACTGTGTGCAGAGCACTGTACTAAGCACTTGGGAAGTACAAATCGGCACCATATAGAGACAGTTCCTACCCAACTACAGGCTCACAGTCTAGAAGGGGGAGACAGACGACAAAACAAAACAAGTAGACAGGAGTCAATACCATCAGAATAAATAGAATTACAGCTATATACACATCATTAATAAAATAGAGTAATAAAAATGTACAAATAAAATAGACTAATAAAAATGTACAAATAAAATAGAGTAATAAATATGTACAAATATATACAAGTTCTGTGGGGAGGGGAAGGCGGTAGGGCAGAGGGAGGGGGGCAATGGGGAGGAGGAGGAGAGGAAAAAGGGGGGGGCTCAGTCTGGGAAGGCCTCCTGGAAGAGGTGAGCTCTCAGTAGGGCTTTGAAGAGAAGAAGAGAGCTAATTTGGTGGATGTGTGGAGGGAGGGCATTCCAGGCCAGAGGTAGGACACGAGCCAGGGGTTGACAGTGGGACAGGCAAGAATGAGGCACAGTAAGGAGGTTAATGGCAGAGGAGCAGAGGGTGCAGGTTGGGCTGTAGAAGGAGAGAAGGGAGGTGAGGTAGGAGGGGGCGAGATGATGGACAGCCTTGAAGCTGAGAGTGAGGAGTTTTCACTTGCTTCAAAGGTTGATAGGCAACCACTGGAGATTTTTGATAAATAAAAATCCATGGGATTTATTTTAGGTGTTTATCAACAGACAAGTCCGCCTGTGATATATTATGGAATTTTCAGTTTAAAAGAAATGTTTTTGATGGTTATATTTTAAGGGGAAAGGCATACGGTTTTATTCAAAATCCATCATTTGGCAACTTAATAATGAACAGGCAGAAATAAGTTGGTGTTAATGAGAATTTGGAGATCAGTAAGGATCTTATCTTGTCTTATGCCGTCAGGTCAGTTCTGACCCATAGTGACAAGAGAGTCGAGGGTAGAGGCTCGAGTTTACTGCACGGAAGGTGGCAATGGTAAACAACTTCCTTATTTTTACCAAGAAAACTCTGGCTACACTACCAGAATGACTGCAGATGGAGAGCGGGGCGTTCTGGGACTGATGTGTCCCTGGTGTCACTGTGTGAAAATGGCTAATACGATCTAAAAATTGTGCTTTCCACTCTATTCACATAGCCTTTTCAAAAGACTACTTTGTGTAATGCTTTATTCTTTGCCTAATGCTTCAAGCTGAACTGCGGGATTATTAAATGTATGTTCTGTCACCTAAAGATGAAACTGGTTGTTTAAGGTCTCTGACTGATAATAGTGCAGAAATTAAATAACAGCTTATCTTTTGTTATGGTGAATCAGGAAAATGCTCAGAGCATTCCTTTATTTTCTCAGATGCCAGGCTGGCTTGCTAAAGTACATTTTTCTTTGTTGCAATTTAAAAACGGCAAGTGGCTGATTGGCCCTTCGGTTCAGCTGGTTATGAAGAAACATATTTCATTTGAACTACACAGATCCCTGAAACCAAAAACAAGGTTTCTCAGAAGGGAGAATTGTCCACTCTGGTTAAGTAGAGACAGTGTCAATGACACAAACATAAATGTCAGAAAAAGAACGGCAAAGGTATGTTCTTCTTCAGCTTTCAGACAAGCAACAGAAGGAAAATAACTAAACTATAAATACCGCCATTATGAATTAGAAATTGACATAGAAGCTACAGTTTACTTTTAATTTTTCAAGAAATATGAATATTGTTAACCCTTTGTTTAGAGGGCTTTGAGCAGTGTGCTGACCTATCATCTTTTTGGCCCTACTGAGAGCTCACCTCCTCCAGGAGGCCTTCCCAGACTGAGCCCCTTCCTTCCTCTCCCCCTCGTCCCCCTCTCCATCCCCGCCATCTTACCTCCTTCCCTCCCCCACAGCACCTGTATATATGTATATATGTTTGTACATATTTGTTACTCTATTTATTTATCTTACTTGTACATATCTATTCTATTTATTTTATTTTGTTAGTATGTTTGGTTTTGTTCTCTGTCTCCCCCTTTTAGACTGTGAGCCCACTGTTGGGTAGGGACTGTCTCTATATGTTGCAACTTGTACTTCCCAAGCGCTTAGTACAGTGCTCTGCACACAGTAAGCGCTCAATAAATACGATTGATGATGATGATTGATGATCTTTTTCCACATTGTAAGCCCATTTTAGAGAACAATCACAGACTAGTATTCATTCCCCCATCAAGAGGAACAAAATTTTCTAGATATGTGCAGGTCTTCATATCTCAGCAAGTTTCAGAGCCCAAAACAGGTCATAATCAATTGATCAATCTAACAATATAACAGACACTTCCCCTGCCCACAGTGAGCTTACAATCTTGAGAAACCACAGAAAACCTGGTTGTGCCAGATTTATCACTTTATGTAGGGCACTGAATCAATTATTCTCTTTCACTGTGCTTCAATATCTCCCAGAAAATGAGTCCTCTCTGCCTCCCAGGGGTGTTAGGAAGACAGATGAGACCATATTTGATGAGGGCTTTAGGTGTCTCAGAGGAAAATATATTGAGGCTATTTAAGATCAACATCCAAAGGGCAAAATCTAAAGGAACTTAATAGCTGCTTCCCATCTTTACACACTCCTGCATTGTCTTTCTTTCTTCCTGTCAACAAACTTCACCCCAGCCTTGGAGACTAAATGTCAAACAGCTGTCCTCCACAAAAAGATTCACATACGCTTACTTGTTCCTCCCAGATTATCTGGCTGAACATGGAATTGGTTGTCTTTTGAACAGACCAGCAGTGAGTGAGAAAACCAGAAAAACTTGATTCTTACCAATAGCATCTTACATACACTAAATGTGGGGAGGTGAGAGGAAGAGATTTGGAGTACAATAGCCTCTAGATTGCTCTACTGGTAACCTTTTTGTCTATATATGTTTTTAAACCATTCACTAGCACAATTCTAAAATGCATATCAAAAAGGCATATTTCATTCCCCTGCTTAACCCCAAGACAACATTAATCTCTCCAAATCATATCATCGGGCACCCTGATGTTTCCTCTGTATTATCACCTATTTATACAACCTTACCTTCTCAGGGTCGCACCTGGAGATTTTCCAATACTCTACCAGTCTCGACTATGGGAGGGAGAGTCATGCAGAGACAGACCCATTCCATTCCAAGCTTGGGCAGTGGCTAACGAGTGGAAGGCAATCTGCTAAAAGTCAAAACACACCTGTGCTGGCCATAAGCGGCATGGGAAAGAGTCTAGGGTGGAGACTCAAGTTTAATGCAAGGAAGGAGGCAATGGTAAACCAATTCTGTATTTTTACCAAGAAAACTCTATGGACGCACTACCAGAATGACTGCGAGCCTGTTGTGGGGTAGGGACCGTCTCTATATGTTGCCAACTTGTACTTCCCAAGCACTTAGTATAGTGCTCTGCACACAGTAAGCACTCAATAAATACGATTGAATGAAATGAATGAATGATGTTCTCCAAGAAGAACCTGGTGGTTTTAGCAATGTATCTAAAAGGAGTAGAACGGACTACTCTGCTTTTGCTGCTAATTGATCTTGAATTAATCAATGGATGATATTTATTGAGCTCTTACTACGTGCAGTACACTGTACTAAGAGCTTGGGAGAGTGCAATACGGTGGAGTTGGTAGACACAATTCCCTTCAAACAAGGAGCCTATACTCTAGAAGATGAGGGTGTTGTTGGTGTTTTTCCAGGAATTCTTCTCTGGCAGGGGGAAATTATTGCATTGTGGTTCCCTGGGATAAAGGAGACATGTGAGAGCAACTACCTAGCACCAGGTATAGCCACCCCTTTTAGTCCAGGGCCACCAGCACTCCTCCAGAAAGGGATGGAGGAGCAGGTCCTCGAGGAGTTGGGACTGGAGTATGTCCAGCATAGACAATAGTCTGACTTTCGCATTAATGCGTTTTAATATGGTAAGACAAGCTAAAATCCTGAAGTGGGCTGGGTTCAAGCACCTCAGTGCCCACACATAAGAAGGATTTGTTAAATCACAGTTATTGGTTAAAAGGGATGATATGGTGCTGTGGGGAGAAGGGTTTCCTACATAGCTCTGTCTTTGCATCTTTGCCAAATATAAAATAGACATGTGTGTGTGTGCATGTGTGTGCATTTTCAGAGGAAATAAGTGAGAATAAATTAGAACAATTTGGCAAAGTATATTTGGCAAAGTAAATCCCTGTAAGAGAATAAGACTCTGCCAGTATTGACTATCAATCAGTGCGGATGTTACTCAAAATAATTTTTCCTCAAAAGATTGAAACGACGTCTGTAGACTTTCAACAATAGTGTCTGTGCTTTTCTCTAAAGAACTTGATGGCTTTGATCTAAAAATAGCAAAGCCGAAATTAAAGATAGAAAACAAGCAGAAACAGTGCATGGCTGTTATAACTGATATACACAAGAAAAGATATGTTTTAAATGTACTTAGTGGTAAGAATATTATTGGTGATGTGATTCTAAGGAGAAACAGTACCATTAAAACAAATTAGGTATAAGCCTTTCCTGGAATTTCTACAATGAATGTTCATTAAAAAGGAGCTATTCACTTACCGAATCATCAGGATTGTACTGAATAACATATTCTATCTGGCCATTAGGACCATCATCTATGTCGGTAGCTCCATTGTCTCCTGAAAATCCTGTGAAAATGGTGGTCCCAACTGGAGTTAACTGGATGAAGGAAAAAAAAAAGCTTCAATTCTTCAGTTCTCATTATTAGAGTACAATTCATAATCATTCTTAGTTCTTTTTTGAGTGTCTACTGTATGGAAGCCCTATGCTAGGAGCTTGAAAAGTGAAAAGCTCAGCTGCTAAATTCATAGCACTTCATGGAAACTTTTTGCATAAGAAAAACAAGTATTTTCATATAAAAAAATTAAGCTGGGAGAATTTAAGCATATATCTTTGGTTGAATGAAGTGGAGATTTCTTTTGGAACTTTGAAACCCTTCCACTGAAATGCTGTTTTGTTTTGTGCATACATTTGTAAAAATAATAATGTAAACATAGTGAATGACATGGAGGAAAGGAATAGAGGGTTCTGTTTTGTGAAATGACCAATTTTTGTCATTAGGGATACACCACCTATTTTCTCCAAGCTTTAGCCCTAATAACCCCTCATGGACCTATTATCTGTAATTTCTTTTTACACTTCAGTCATTTATTATTATTTATTGAACACCAAAATAGAGAGCTACACTAGGCATATAGGGGCTTATTATAAAAGCAAAATATATAGTTCTTATCTTCAAGAAACTTACAAATTATTAAGGGAAACAAGTCAACACAAATTTGACATATATCAAACTGGGAACAGGAGGATATAAGACCTAAGCTAACAGTAAAAATAAGCAAAATACAATAAAAGAAATAGAGAATAAATAAGGTGGTCAAGAAAAGGTACACTTCAAGTGTGAGCTTGGGAGAAGAAAAAGTGTCAGCTGGGGTCTAGTTGCAAGAGGAGAGGTAAGAAGAGAGCTGGAGTGGAAAACCCGTGATCTTATGGTCAGGAGAAAATACTACTACTACTACAAATAATAATAATGGTATTTTTTAAACACATACTATATGTCAGGCACTGTACTAAGTGCCAGGGGGAATACAAGCAAACCAGGTTGGACACAGTCCCTGTCTCATATCAGGCTCACAGACTTAATTCCCATTTTACTGATGAGGTAACTGAGACACCGAGAAGTGAAGTGGCTTGCCCAAGGTCACACAGCAGACAAGTGGTGGAGCCGGGATTAGAACCATTAGAAGCAGCGTGGCTCAGTGGAAAGAGCACGGGCTTTGGAGTCAGGGGTCATGGGTTCAAATCCTGCTCCGGCAATTGTCAGCTGTGTGACTTTGGGCAAGTCTGGGCCTCAGTTACTTCATCTGTAATATAGGGATTAAGACTCTGAGCCCCCCATGGGACAACCTGATCACCTTGTGACCTCTCCAGTGCTTAGAACAGTGCTTTGCACATAGTAAGCACTTAATAAATGCTATTATTATCATTATTATTATTTTTATTATTATTATTATTTGAACTTCCAGGCCCATGTAGGGGTCAGCATTAGAGGAGTGAAATCCATGGGCTGAGTTGTAGAAGGAGAGAACTGAGGTGATGTATGAGGGGGCAAGATGGTGGAGTGCTTTAAAGCCAATCGTGAGGAGTTTTTCTTTGATGTGGAGGTGGCTGAACAACCACTGGTGCTTTTGAGGAGTGGAAGGACACGTCCTGAACATTTTTGTAGAAAAACGATCTGCGCAGCAGAGTGAAGTATGTACTGGCTAGAGACAGGAGGCTGGGCGGTCAGCAAGGAGACTGATGCAGTAATCTAGGTGGGATAGGATGAGTGACTGTATTAATGTGGTAGCAGTTTGGATGGAGAGGAAAGGGCAGATTTTAGCTATGTTGTGAAGATGGGACCGACAGGATTTAGTGATGGATTGAATATGTAGGTTGAATGAGAGAGAGGAGTCAAGGATAACACCAAGGTTATGGACTTGTGAAACAAGAAGGATGGTGCTTCTTAGAAGCAGTGTGGCTCAGTAGAAAGAGCATGGGCTTTGAAGTCAGAGGTCATCACCAACTGTCAGCTGTGTGACTTTGGGCAAGTCACTTAACTTCCCTGTGCCTCAGTTCCTTCTTCTGTAAAATGGGGATTAAGACTCTGAGCCCCACGTGGGACAACCTGATCACCCTGTATCCCCCAAGTGCTTAGAACAGTGCTTTGCACATAGCAAGCACTTAACAAATACCATCATTATTATTATTATGGTGGTGCCATCTACACTGATGGGAAAGTCAGGGGGAGGAGGGAAGATAGGAAGCTCTGTTTTGGACATGTTAAGTTTGAGGTGACAGAAGGACATCCAAGTAGAGATGCCTTGAAGGCAGGAGGACATGTGAGAAGAGAGAGAGAGAGAGAGAGAGAGAGAGAGAGACAGAGACAGAGACAGAGACAGAGACAGAGACAGAGACAGAGAGAGTGAGTGAGTGAGTGTAGATTTGGGTATCATCCACATAGAGGTAGTAGTTGAAGCCATGGAGTGAATGAGTTGTCCAAAGGAGTAGGTGTAGATGGACAATAGAAGGGGGCCCAGAATTGAACCCTGGGGGACCCACCACAGTTAGGGGGTGGGAGGCAGAGGAGCCCGCGAAGGAGACCGGAAATGAAAAACTAGAGAGAACTGGAAGAAGAGTCAGTGAAGTCACGGTTGAATCATGTTCCCAGGAGAAGCAGGTGGTCCACAGTGCTGAAGGCATTTAAGAGGTTGAGTAGGATTAGGATGGAGTAGAGGGCACTGGATTTGGCAAGAAGGAGATCATTGTGACCTTTGAGAGGGCGATTTCTGTAGAGTGAAGGGGATGGAAGCCACTGTGCCTTGATCTTGCCTGTCTCACCATTGACCCCTAGCCCTCCTACTGCTTCTGTCCTGGAATGCCTGCCCTCCTCTAATCTGACAGACAATGGCTCTTCCTGTCTTCAAAGCCTTACAGCAAGCAAATCCCCTCTAAGAGGTCTTCCCAGACTAAACTCCACTTTTCCTCATCTCCCACTGTGTTGTCCTGACTTGCTCTCTTTGATCTTCCCCCCTTCCAGCCCCACAGCTCTTATGTACACATTTGTAGTTTTATTTCTTTTTATTGATGTCTGTCTCCCCCATTCTAGATTGTAAGCCCATTGTGGCAGGGAATGTGACTGTTTATTGTTGTATTGTACTCTCCCAAACACTTAGTACAGTGCTCCGCACATAGTAAGTGCTCAATAAATATGACTGAGTGAATGAAAGACCAGGCCCACTGGACCCCACACTCAGGAGGGAGAGGAAGAAGCCATAAGTAGCCCTCCTGGAAGTATAAGACAAACCAATCCGAGGGAAGGATTGGGAAAGAACTGGAGGGGCAAGATTGGGGGAAGACAGTACCCTTAACTCCCCTGGAGGGGAGGGGAAGTGAGCTGCATGCCTAGAAGAGCAAGACACAGGAAGAGCTTGTGTTTTGATGCTGGATAGACACGGGGCACAGGAGGAGCTCAGCAAGAATCCCTGGAGGTTCACAGTCCAGCAGCCAGGACTCTGGAAAAGGTGGGATCCTGCCCCTCAAGGGGAGAAGAATGTGAGCCCTGAGACACCTTCAGGATAACACATAGGGCATCAGAGGGAGAAGTAATAGATTCAGGGAAAGGTGATCTGAACTGGATTTGTATTGGATGTTACCTTATTAAGGACTTCAAGCTCCTCCTCTAGACAGCAATCTTCTTATAGAGACTGTAAGTTCCCTGTGGGCAGGGAACACGTCTACCAGTACTTTCTCAAGTGCATAGTACAGTGCTCTGAATAAAGTGCTCAACAATGCATCTGATTTATTGATTGATACTAAACAAAAACTCGTCCACTAGCTTTAAAGCATTTCATCACCTTGCCTCCCTCCTACCTCACCCTCCTTCTACAACCCAGCCCACAAGCTTCGCTTCTCTAGTGCTAACCTTCTCACTGTGCCTCAATCTTACCCATCTCGCCACAGCCCCTAGCTCATGTCCTGCCTCTGGCCTGGAATGCCCTCCCGCTTCAAATCCAACAGACAACCACTCTCCCTTGCTTCAAAGCCTTATTGAAGGCATATCTCCTTCAACAGATCTTCCCAGACTAAGCCCCATTTTTCCTCATCTCCAGCTCCCTTCTACATCTCCCTCATTTGGTCTCTTTGCTCTTCCCCCTTCCCAGCCCCAAAGCACTTACGTACCTATCTATAATTTTATTTATTACTTTGCTCTTCCCCCTTCCCAGCCCCAAAACATTTATGTACATATCTGTAATTTTATTTATTTGTATCGATGTCTGTCTCCCCCATTCTAGACTGTGAGCTTGTCATAGGCAGGCAGTATCACTGTTCATTGTTGTACTGTACTTTCCCAAGTGCTTAGTACAGTGCACTGCATATGATAGGCACTCAATAAATACGATTGAATGAATGAATTAATTAAATAGTGTAGAGATCTCAGATCTTACATCCTGTCTGCAGTAGGGGCTGGGGAAGATGTTCATTCATTCATTCATTCATTCAGTTGTATTTATTGAGCACTTACTGTGTGCAGAGCACTGTACTAAGCGCTTGGGAAGTACAAGTGTTCCAAGTGCTGGGGAGATAGGTGAACTGGGGAACCATAGGAGGGAGTATTTCAACTTCAGCCAATCTCAGGAGGTAGAGTGTGGATAGTAGATTAGTCCCTTAGGATCTCTATGCCTTCTGGGTGATACCTGGGCTTTAGCTATAGAGGTGGCAGCAATTAAGCGCTTAGTACAGTGCTCTGCACATAGTAAGAGCTCAATAAATACGATTGATGATGATTCGTGTACAGAGACGTGTGCAGAAGAGAGAAGGATGCCTCAAATCCTGTATCAGAAGAATGGGAAAACTTCAGGGCAGACGAACACAGTAGAGGTGGTCTGGTCACTTCTAAAATGACCCTGGAGACACTTTTTGCCTGGATTTGGAGCTGAGGATAATAATGACGGTATTTGTTAAGTTCTTACCATGTCAAGTACTTTTCTAAGCACTAGGGTAGATACAAGCTAATCAGGTTGGGTATAGTCCCGCCTCACATGTGGCTCACAGTATTTATCCCCATTTTACATATTAATCCCCCATTTTACCGAGGCACAGAGAAGTGAATAGGCTTGCCCAAGGACACACAGCAGACGGCGGAGGAACCGGAATTAAAACCCAGGTCTCTGGTTCCCAAGCCTGTGTCCTATCCACAGGCTGCAAAGGAACCACTGAAAAGATCACAAATAGTAATTTGAGGTATCAGAGAAGCAGCGTATTATGTTCTGCATGGCCCTTTAAGAAGATGATCTGAGCAGCTGATTGTAAGATAAATAGCAGGAGGAGGGGAAAATCTAGGGGCAAGGAGGCAAATCTGGAGGATGATAAAGTGAAGCCAGTCAGGAAAAGGAGGAGGAAGAGTAGGAGGAACAGGAGAAAAGCTCTGTAACATGCATTGTTTCAGAGTTTTCCTGTTAGCAGACCTGAAATATGATCTGAGAGTTGAAACCTACAAGGTAATACAAGGTAGACTCAAGTGTGAAACTGACAAAGCCTCAGTTTACTAGCTTTAAGGGACCCCTGAAAAACCTCTTTCTTTTACTGGCTTTGCCCTGGTAAGCAGATTCTAGTTTATCAGATAAAACTGTAAACCCATTTTTTCTTAACTACTTTTCAGCTTGTTTTTTTTTACTACTCAGCAGGGGCTAGGATAGGTGATTTTCTCATTTTCTCTTCAAATATGATACTCTTCCCACTTGTACCACTGAAACGACTATGTAACGTGCACATAAATGATAGTCTCTGAATACCCTGATGATGGCCAAGAAAACACTTCAGAACCCCAGAGCCTGGGGCAGTAGCTTGGGTATCCACGGGAGAAACTACACTGGGGCAGATGGGGATGATTTAAGAAAAATACATGAATAATTAGATATTTCAAAACTACACACAGTTGAGGATTTTAAAATATCAGTACTCTTCCAGAAAGTATCAGTCAATCCATTAGTGGTATTTATTGAGCACTTACTATGCATAGAGCACTATTCTAAGCTTGGAAAAATACAATACAATGGAGTTACCAGCATCAACAACAAAAAATTTTCTAAAAACATCACTCATGCAGACAAACTATTCTCTCCTTTGAGAGAAAAATAAATCTCAGAGACATGAAGCTTGATTTCAGACGGGTTTCAAGAATGCAAGGATAATTTCTCATCACAGAATGGAGATTAGGCAGCCAGGAGAGAGTTTACAGAAGCCAGTTACTGCAATTTCTCTTTGTTCTTGCAAGCAAACAGGCCCAAAGAGATCCTTTCCCCACCAAATCATGTCATTTGCAGCTTCAGATAAAGGCCAGGTAAAATACTCATTTTCAGGATAATTTTTTGCCTACAGATACTATTCCATGCCATTATTGCCCCCACTATTAGCCAAAAAAGAAACAGAAGTCAAAATTATAGGTTTCAGAATATAGAATGACTTGTACACTTTATTAAGAAAATAGAAATCCTTAAATACCAGTTTACAAGACATCTTGATTAAATATTTCCTAACATTCTATTGCCCACATATTGCAAAATAAATGCAAAAGGCAGGTACCCAAATCTACATTATCTTCTTATTAAAAATATATTTCACAACACAAGCAATTAAATAGAGAAAAGAACTCTGGAAGGAGGATTTTTCAGTAAAAGGAAGTGAAATAGCAATCTGATATAACAGTAGGTGGCTCCCATGGAAGACAATTCTCTTTTGAACATATCCTGAACTTGTATTATAGCAACTAGTGGGGAAAAAAGAAAGAGAAATTTTCAACCGGAGCTCACATTTAAGTAATCTTTCTTAGGATTTGGTTTTGTGATGTAAAATACTCTCACCAAAAGCTCTTGTCATGTAAGGATTTTTATGTTTGACAAACAAATCTTTAATAACCAACTGAGAGGAATACAGTAAGAGTATCTGCAGACAGACCAGGTTGTCCTAGGTAGGAGGATGTCCACTGATCTAAAGAGAGCAATGGTTTATCCATTGGTAAAGTAGCAAGCAGACTGGACCAGCAAGACGACATCAAGCTTTGAAACCAACTAAGGTCTATAAATCATCAATCGTCATCATCAATCATATTTATTGAGTGCTTACTATGTGCAGAGCACTGTACTAAGTGCTTGGGAAGTACAAATTGGCAACATATAGAGACAGTCCCTACCCAACAGTGGGCTCACAGTCTGAAAGGGGGAGACAGAGAACAAAACCAAACATACTAACAAAATAAAATAAATAGAATAGATATGTACAAATAAAATAGAGTAATAAATATGTACAAACATATACACATATATACAGGTGCTGTGGGGAAGGGAAGGAGGTAAGATGGGGGGGATGGAGAGGGGGACGAGGGGGAGAGGAAGGAAGGGGCTCAGTCTGGGAAGGCCTCCTGGAGAGGTGAGCTCTCAGCAGGGCCTTGAAGGGAGGAAGAGAACTAGCTTGGATCTATTGAATCAATCAATTGAACTGCCGACCTTTGTGAAAGTTATGCGACTTGGGTTTATCACAGAAGCCTCCTCCTCCTCACTGAGCAGTTATCTACTTAACCTACAGTTGGTACTTCATGTCAGATGTCAATCTGGAATTATTAATAAAATGTTCCTGGAACTCATTCCACCCAAATCAAAGTAGTGATAGTCCCATTTTAATGTGTGAGAAGAATGAAAGACAGTAGGAAACTTAACTGAAGTGAGAGAACTATAAATAAGGCAGAAGAAGTTATTTTAAGAAGCAAAACCTCAGATGATGTAGACTAGCAGTAGAATGTTAGGAGAAAGCCCGGCAAGTAGCAATTCGAATCGGGAAAATTCTTAAAGGACTTACAAAGTCTACGACACTAAGAGGGAGAACTGAAAATTAGCCAGGCACTGTGAAGAACAAATAAATGCAGAAGTACAAAGTGACAGAGATTGCTTAATTTGGTCTCCTGGACACTCTCACACACAGGGATCAAATCTCACCATGAATTGCATCACAATGGAGCGACAGAGGATAGCAAAATCGCTACACTAATATAAGAATTTATGTGACAGCACAATGAAAGACACTCTGTGAATCCAAGGTAATATTATTAATAATAATGGTAAAGGCATTTGTTAAGTGCTTCCATGTGCCAAGCACTGTACTAGGCTCTGGAGTAGAAACAGCAAATAAGGTTGGACACATCCCCATTTTACAGATGAGGTAACTCAGGCCCAGTGAAGTGACTCACTCAAGGTCACCCAGCAGACAACTGGCAGAGTCAGGATTAGAACCCATGACCTTCTTACTCCTAGGCCTATGGTCTACCCACTACATCATGTTGTTTCTCAAGATTTAGTCATGGCAGGGATCCTGCATTGGTCCTTTCACCCATACCCACGGCTCCAGGTGAGCTTTACCATCTTCAAGAACAAAGGACAAAATCAAAAAAAGGTGCTTGCAGTTTAGTTTTGGTTAATTGAAATGTTTACATCAATTATTCAAGATTATCATCATACACTTTTTCATTGGCAACCCAAAATTGGCATGGTTTCATACTGCTTCATATCCTTTTTTGCACTGACTATAAATTACTTGACTGACCCTGAACAAAAAACATTTTTTTTTTCAGTGAAAAACATATTGTAATGGTATTTCTAAAAACTGAAAACTCCTTTGTCATTCTGAAGGAAAACGTGATGACAGCAAAACAGCCAGAGTAGGTGTGTTGTAGGAATTTGATAGTTTCTGAAGAGAAGCAGCTTGGCTCAGTGGAAAGAGCACGGGCTTTGGAGTCAGAGGTCACGGGTTCAAATCCCGGCTCCGCCAACTGTCAGCTGTGTGACTTTGGGCAAGTTACTTAACTTCTCTGTGCCTGTTACCTCATCTGTAAAATGGGGATTAAAAACTGTGAGCCGCCCGTGGGACAACGTGATCAACTTGTAACCTTCCCAGCACTTAGAACAGTGCTTTGCACATAGTAAGCACTTAACAAATACTATTATTATTATTATTAAGAGAAGATAGGACTTCAATGTTGCTGAAACTAAAGGAGTTGACCCCCTCTTCTAAACTGCTCCTAGTATCCCCATCAGCGATGCATGCATTTTTACAACTGAGAAACTACTGAAGGTGAAAAAGAGGATTTCAGCTGTTTTAAGTGGAAGAACAGGGCTCAAAAAGTAAAATAAAAAGAAAGCTGCATGGCCTACAGGATAGAGCTTGGGCCTGAGTGTCAGAAAATCCTGGCACTGCCACTTGTCTACAATGTGACCTTGGGCAAGTCACTTCACTTCTGTGTGCTTCAGTTACCTCTTGCGTAAAATGGGGATTAAGACTGTGAGCCCCACGTTGGACAGGGACTGTGTTCAACCTGATTAGCTTGTATCTACCCCAGCATTTAATACAGTGCCTGAAACATAGTAAGTGCTTAACAAATACCATAAAAAAAAAAGAACTGGAAAGACGGGACATAATTATGTTTAAAAAGCAACGTGCAGGATCTGCAAAACTAGAAGACGACTTGAAATCTAGGAAATTTGCTCCCATTGTCTCTTAATAATGATAACAGTAAAAGCAGCAAGGCCTTCTGGAAAAAGCCTGGGCTTGGGAGACAGTAGATGTGAGTTCAAACCCCACTCCACTACTTGTCTGCTGTGTGAACTTGGGTAAGTCATTTACTTCTCAGTGCCTCATTTTTCTCATCGGTTAAAATGAGGATGAAATCATTCATTCATTCAATCATATTTATGGAGCGCTTACTGTGTGCAGAGCACTGTACTATGAGCTTGGGAAGTTCAAAGCCCTTGGGAAGTACAAGAATGTAGTCCCATGTTGGGCAGGGACTGTATCTCGCCTGATTAGCACGTGTTTACCCCAGTGCTTAGAACAGTGTTTGACACATAGTAAGTGCCTAACAAATCTCATCATGATAATTATAATTACAATAATGATAATAATAAAAATGTGGGTTCTAATCCCGCTCTGCCACTTGTCTGCCGTGTCAGGTCACTTAATTTCTCTGTACCTGAGTTACTCCATCTGTAAAATGGGGATGAAGACTGTGAGGCCCATGTGGGACAACCTGATTACCTTGTATCTATCCCTGTGCTTAGAACAATGCTTGGCACATAGTAATGTTTAACAAATACCATAATAGAAACCACATATTGTAATGGATAAAGGACAGCCCTGGGAGGCAGAGGGTTTTGGCTTCTAATCCCAGCTCTGCCAATCAATCAATCAATTGTATTTATTGAGCACTTACTGTGTGCAGAGCACTGTAGTAAGCGCTTGGGAAGTGCCACCTGTCTGCTGTGGGACTTTGAGCAGGTCCCTTCACTTCTCGGGGCATCAGTTACCTCATCTGTAAAATGGGGATTGAAACTGTGAGCCCCACATGGGACAGAGACTGTACACAACCCAATTTGCTTGTATTCACCCCAGCGCTTAGTACAGTGCCTGGCACATAGTAAGTGCTTAAAAATAACACAATTATTATTACTAATAATAAGAATAATAATCATAACAATGCCAGTGATAATAATAACATTAGTACTAAAGTACTTACTGTGTGTCAAAGACTGTATCAAGTAGTGGGATGGAGACAAGAAAAACAGGTTTGATACAGTTCTGGTCTAGTATGAATTTCACAGTATAAATAGCAGGAAGAAGTGGTATTCTTGTCTACAGTGTGACCTTGGGCAAGTCACTTCACTTCTGTGTGCTTCAGTTACCTCTTGTGTTAAATGGGGATTAAGACTGTGAGCCCCAAGTGGGACAGGGACTGTGTCCAACCTGATTAGCTTGTATCTACCCCAGCATTTAGTACAGCGCCTGAAACATAGTAAGTGCTTAACAAATACCATAAAAAAAAAGAACTGGAAAGACGGGACATAATTATGTTTAAAAAGCAATGTGCAGGATCTGCAAAACTAGAAGAAGACTTGAAATCTAGGAAATTTGCTCACACTGTCCCATTGTCCATTGTCCACATCTTACAAATGAGGAAACTGAGGCACAGAGTCACACAGCAGGTAAGTGGCAGAGATGGAATTAGAACCCAGGTTCTATGTAAAAAGAGTCATGAAACATGCTTTTCTAGAACTCAGTGAACAAAAATAAGCAGTATTAAACTTTCAAGGGGTAAGGGAGGTCCAAGTCAACATCATGGACCGAACAAATGACAAAGTCCTTAGGGGGTCGCTAAAAGATTTCTTCAACAGAAAGCTTCTACAGTGTTTGGGTCATTTCAAACATTGGTTGGATTAATTAAAATTTGGTTTCTGTTTCTTTGAATAGGTGGATGGGAACTGAATTACAAAATGGCCATTAAAGTTCTCCCAGTTTCCTTGCTTCCAAACAGTACTGCATATCGTGTGCCCAAGTAGGGCAAACCAGCCAGCAGGAAAACTGCTCTCCAGAGAAATAACAGTAGCTAGGAAGAGAACTGCAAGTCTTGATTCTCTTCCCTTAAACAAGCCACCACAGCATCAGCTTGGCAAGCAATTGAAAACCAATTTCTGAGGACTATTCCACCCATAAATTGCATATTTTATTTCAGGAAGCAAGGGCTAGAATGAGAAATTATAGTGAAACAAACATATGGCCACAAATCTTTTCTCGTAACTGAACTTAATCAGTCGGTCATATTTATTGAGAACTTGGTGTATGCAGGGCACTATACTTAGTGCTTGGAAGAGTATAATATAACAGAGTGGATAGACATGTTCCTTCCATGCAATAAGGCCTAGTGGAAAGAGCATTGATCAGAGGACCTAGGTTCTAATTCCGGCTCTGCTAAATGCTCACTATGTGACCTAGGGTGACTTAACTTGTCCATTACTCAGTTCTCCTGTTCGCCCTCCCACTTAGACTGTGAGCCCCATGTGGGACAGGTATTGCATCTAACCTAATTCACTTGTATCTACCCCAGCGCTTAGAACAGTGTTTGACATATGATAAGCATTAATAAATACCATAAAAAAGACCTTACAACCACAAAAACAAAAGCAACAATAACGATAGTAAGTGCTGGAAGAATATAATATGAGAGAGTCGAGGGACACGTTCTCTCCATAAAATGAGGCCTAATGGAAAAAGCATGAGCCTGGTTGCCAGAAGACCTGGGTTCTAATATCCGCTCTGTCAAATGCTTGCTGTGCTATCTTCGGCAATTCACTTAACTTCTCAGTGCCTCAGTTCTCCTGTTTTCCATCCTACTTAGACCGTGAGAATGATGTGACAGGGACTGTGTCCAACCTAATTGACTTCTACCTACCCCAGAGCTCACAAGTGGTAGTAAGCGATTAACAAATATGATAAAAATGAGCTTATAACAACAAAAACAATAATAAGAATAGTAAACATTTACTATTTATTCTGTACTAATCAATGGAGTGGATACAAAATAATCAGGTTGGACGTAGTCCCTGTCCCACATGGGATTCGCAGTTTAAGTAGTAAGAAAGGATATTTAATCCTTATTTGAGAAGCAGCATGGCTCTGTGGAAAGAGCCCAGGCTTAGGAGTCAGAGGTCATGGGTTTTAATCCCGGCTCCGCCACTTGTCAGCTGTGTGATTTTGGGCAAGTCACTTAACTTCTCTGTGCCTCAGTTACCTCATCTGTAAAATGGGGATGGAGACTGTGAACCCCCGTGGGACATCCTGATCACCTTGTATCCTCCCCAGCACTTAGAACAGTGCTTTGCACATAGTAAGCGCTTAACAAATGTCATCATTATTATTTATTTATTATTTAACAGGTGAGACAGAGAGGAGTTAAGTGAATTGTCCAAAGTGGCAGAGCTCAGATGAGAACCCAGGTGCTCTGACTCTCAGGCTCATGATCTTTCCAGTACGTTGCTTTTTGACATTAACCATTATAGTTTCAGGTAGCTACCCCAAGAAGAAGGATGAAAGCAGCTGTACTTTTTAAAGAGATCTTTCTTGCATCAGACTTCAGTCCTCTCCCAATCTGCTGTAACATTTTCCTTTTTTTGCCTTCTGACCCTGGTGGAAATAAATACCTGGCCCCAGCACTCCAAAATGTTACCCTTTCTATGTTAAAAGAAAGTTACTCTACTTGAAGTCATCCTTTAATCTTTGTGTCCTCTAGATGAAATAAACCTCCTTTTTGTTATACTTTTCAATCAGTTAGTCAACGGAATTTATTTAGAACTTATTGTGTAGTGAACTGTATTCAGTAATTGGAAGAGTATTCAATCAATTATTGGTATTTCTTGAGCCCTTACTGTATGCATAGAACTGTACTATAATTTCCTGGGAGACTAGAGTACAACAGAGTTAAAACCAGATCCTTTTGGCTTCCAGGCCCATGCTCTATCCACTAGGCTATACTGTTTCATAACATTTAAGCACTTAGTCTGCACAGACTAAGTGTAAGCACTTGGGGAAGTATAAGAGAGTTAGGAGACACGTTCCCTGTCCTCAAGAAGTTTACAATCTAGCAGACTGCATCAGAGTGTCAATGATGTTCTGCATGAAGTAAAATGAAAAGTCAATTATCCAGGACAGACTTTTAAACTATGCTACTGATAAAAACAAAAAAAAGCAAAATTATGAGCCTTCCTTCCTGCAAAATGTTTCTCTGTAGGCTTCGTTCTCCACAAATCAACTCTCCGCATTGCTCACATGGGGTATAATGTGTCCTTCCCTCACTGTTTTTCTTTTGAATTACCTATACTATTTTTTATCTACGATCACCCAGGTAAACGAGAGCCAGTGTAACTAGGCCCAGCTAATATTTGTCTCTATTACATAAAGGAAGAAACCACTTCTCATTTTTTGCCTGATTTTTGTGAGTGTATTGATGGGGTTACATAATGCTTATTAAATTGAGCAAATCCACTTTAAACTAAGGGTATTAGATCACTTTTATAATATTCATTGGACTTGGATCAAACAAAGCCATTCTCACAATCTATCAATCAATAAATAATATTTATTGAGCTTTTACTGTGTGTAGAGCATTGTTCTTAGTGGTTGGAAGGGCACAATATAAAACAGAGTAGGCAGACACATTACCTGTCTTCAAAGAGCTAAGTCTATATATATAAATATATATTTATTTTATTTTGTTAGTATGTTTGGTTTTATTCTCTCTCTCCCCCTTTTAGACTGTGAGCCCACTGTTGGGTAGGGACTGTCTCTATATGTTGCCAATTTGTACTTCACAAGCACTTAGTACAGTGCTCTGCACATAGTAAGCGCTCAATAAATACAATTGATTGATTGATTGATTGAGGAGACAGACAACATAAATGACTGATATATGCAAAAGTACTGTGGGGCTGAGAGTGGGTTGAATAAGGTTTACAGATCCTGGTTCAAGAATCACACACTAGGAAGAGGGAGTAGAGGAAATGAGACCACAGTTGGAGAAGGGCTTTTGGAGGAGGTATGATTTTAAAGATACTTTGAAGGTTGGGGGAGTGATCATCTGCCGGATATGAACAGGGAGGGAGTTCCCATCCAGGCCAGAGTCAGGAATGGACGAGGGGTCAGTGGTGAAATAGTTGAGATCAAGATAAAGTGAGTAGATTGGTGTTAGACGAGTGAAGTGAATGTTTGGGTTATAGGAAATCAGAAAAGTAAGATAATAAGGGTTGAAGTGATTGAGTGCTTTAAAGTCTATGCTAAGAATTTTTTGTTTGATATGGAGGTAGGTGGACAACCACTGGAGGTTCTTGAGAAGTGGAGAACCACAGACAGGACTTTCTTTTTAGAAAAAAATGATCCAGGAAGCAGTGCGAGGTATAGATTGGGGTGGGGAGAAACAGGAGGCAGGAAGCTCAGTAAGGGAGCTGATTAAGTAGTCAAGGCAGGATAGGATAACAGCGTGGATCAATGAGGTAGTATGGCTGGAGAGGAAAGAGTGGCTCTTAGCAATGTTGTAAAGGTAGAACTGATTTGGTGACAGATTGAGTATAAGGGTTGAATGAGAGAGATAAGTTGAGGGAAATGCCAAGGTTTCAAGCTTGTGAGACAGGGAGAACGGTGGTACGTGTACAGTGATGGGAAAAAGAGGGGAAGGACTGAGTTTGAGTGGGAAGATTTAGGAGTTCTGTTTTGGATATGTTAAGTTTAAGATCATCATCATCATCATCATCAATCGTATTTATTGAGCGCTTACTGTGTGCAGAGCACTGTACTAAGCGCTTGGGAAGTACAAGCTGGCAACATATAGAGACAGTCCCTACCCAACAGTGGGCTCACAGTCTAGAAGGGGGAGACAGAGAACAAAAGCAAACATACTAACAAAATATAATAAATAGAATTGATAGGTACCAGTAAAATAAATAAATAGAGTAATAACTACGTACAAACATATATACATATTTACAGGTGCTGTGGGGAAGGGAAGGAGGTAAGATGTGGGGGATGGAGAGGGGGACGAGGGGGAGAGGAAGGAAGGGGCTCAGTCTGGGAAGGCCTCCTGGAGGAGATGAGCTCTCAGTAGGGCCTTGAAGGGAAGAAGAGAGCTAGCTTGGCGGATGGGCAAAGGGAGGGCATTCCAGGCCCGGGGAGGATGTGGGCCGGGGGTCGATAGCGGGACAGGAAGGCTGAGTAGGTGTGAATGAGGTCCTTAATGTAACTTGGTGATAACAAGGGCCTTTTCCCCGGGGTGGGGGTGTGGGGGGGGGGAGAGTCTTAAATTTAAGATGTCAGCAGTTCATCCAAATAGACATGTCCTGAAGGCAGGAGGAAATACAAGACTGCAGAGCAGAGAGATCAGGTCTGGATATGTAGATTTGGGAATCATCTGCAGTAGTTGAAGCGATGGAGGTAAATGAGTCCTCCAAGGGAGTGGGTGTAGATGGCGAGTAGAAGGGGACCCAGAACTGAGCCTTAAGGGACTCCCACACCTACAGGGTCGGAGGCAGAAGAGAAACCTCCTAAAGAGAATGACAATGAGTGGCCAGAGAGATAGAAGAACTGGAAGACAGTGTCATTTATGCTAAGATTAGTTAATGCTCTTATTCATTAATTCATTCATTCATTCAATCGTATTTACTGAGTGCTTACCGTGTGCAGAGCACTGTACTAAGTGCTTGGGAAGTACAAATTGGCAACATATAGAGATGGTCCCTACCCAAAAACGGGCTCACAGTCTAGAATGGGAAGACAGACAACAAAACAAAGCAAGTAGACAGGTGTCAATAACATCAGAATAAATAGAGTTATAGCTATATACACCTCGTTAATAAAATAAATATAGTAAATACATACAAATAAAATAGAGTAATAAATATGTATAAATATATACAGAAAAAAATATATATATATAGAAGTGCTGTGGGGAGGGGAAGGGGTAGGGCAGAGGGAGGGAGGGGGGAGATGGGGAGAGGAGAAGGAGGAGGAGAGGAAAAAGAGGGGGGCTTCAGTCTGGGATGGCCTTCTGGAGGAGGTGAGCTCTCAGAAGGGCTTTGAAGAGAGGAAGAGAGCTAGTTTGGTGGATGTGTAGAGGGAGGGCATTCCAGGCCAGGGGAAGGACGTGGGCATGGGGTCGATGGCAGAATAGGTGAGAATGAGGCACAGTGAGGAGGTTGGTGGCAGAGGAGCAGAGGGTGCGGGCTGGGCTGTAGAAGGAGAGAATGGGGGTGGGACTAGGGAATGATCCAGAGTGTCAAAGACAACTGAGAGGTCGAGGGGGATTAGGATTTAATAAAAGTCACTATATTTGGAAAGAAGGAGGTCATTGGTGGCCTTTAAGAGGGCAGTTTCAGTGGAGTGAAGGGAGAAAGCCAGATTGGAGAGGAGACAAGGAGAGATTGAAGGAGCGAAAGTGGAAGCAGTGGGTGTAGAAAACTTTCTCAAGAAGTTTTGAGAGTTTTATCCCAACCTAAACAATAGAAAATAAGTACTGTAAAGCACTGTGCTGGGGAAATAGCAAAGGAGAATTAAGAATTCCTAAAAATATTTGGGGGAATGATTTTCTTTTTTCCAATCACTCCTCATATTTTCTTACAGAAGGAATAAATTTCGGACTTTGGTGCTTAAAATTTTTATTTTATTTGTGAGTAAATTGCATATGCGCTTATTCATCACCCTTATTCATTCATTCAGTTGTATTTATTGAGTGCTTACTGTGTGCAGAGCACTATACTAAGTGCTTGGAAAGTAGAAGTTGGTGACATATAGAGACGGTCCCTACCCAACAACGGGCTCACAGTCTAGTAGGGGGAGACAGGCAACAAAACAAAACATGTGGACAGGTGTCAAGTCGTCAGAATTATGACAGACTGAAAATAAATTAACCAATTACTACTTATTAACTAAAAAATACCCCAAGTAATTTGGCAGAGTGGCCCCACATAGAGAACAAAATAGTATTTACAGGTAATCACTGTGAGTTAATAGTATTTGGATGGTGTATACCAAAAGAGATTAATTATCTTTGTACCAAAAGGAAAAGGACTTAAGTAATTACATTGAAAGGGAAGGGAATTTGGATTAGACTGTAATTACGAGCAACTACAGTGCCAACATTTTCGAGAATTAATGTTCAAGGATTATTAATACTAATAAAGGGTTTCCTTATCTCCCAAAGGTTCCAATGGTATGTGCAGTTCCCAATGCAGTATGGGTTTCTAATTACAGAACAGCAGAAAAAAATATGCTTCTATAACATATTTTAGTGTCTTTCTTTAAAATCAATATTCTCTTAAAAACCATTGGAATGTCTCCTAATAATAAAGTGGCAAGAAAACATCTGAATATTATAAGGAAGGAACAGTGCAAATCAAGAAATGATTTTTTCTTTGGAATTTTGTGTTGAAACAAAGCAACATTCTCCTCATGGAAATATTATAATTCCTAACATAACTATCATCAGCCTTGCTTTGGTCCTAAACTTCGGTGCTCCATGTTTCTTTGGTTTACTAAGTTGGGGATGTCTTCTTTAGAGCCCTTCAAGCATAGTGAAGGACAGATTGGGTCCTTTCCAGAACTAGTCCCTTACTTTATTAGGTGTTTTTGGAAAAGCCCAAGCTTTCATTCACGTAAGAAATACCCCATGCACTACCATAATGTGAAACTGCAGCATTGATCGAACTGCAACAGAGGTGCTTATCCTTCATTCATTCATTCAATCATATTTATTGAGTGCTTACTCTGTGCAAAGCACCATACTAAGCGCTGGGAGAGTACAATATCACAATAGACACATTCCCTTCCCGCAAAGAGCTCACAGTCTAGAGGGGGAGACAGATATTAATATACATGAATTAACAAACTACAGATATACACATAAGAGCCATGGGACACTTCATTCTGCATGGAAGTGGATGGGAAGACAGAAAGGAGGGAAAGCTTTTGAGGGAAGCAAACAGGAATAGATTTTTGTGGGACAGTCCTTGTTAATAATAATAATAATGTTAGCATTTATTAAGCCCTTACTATATGTAAAGCACTGTTCTAAGTGCTGGGGAGGTTACAAGGTGATCAGGTTGTCCCACGGGGGGCTCACAGTCTTAATCCCCATTTTACAGTTGAGGTAACTGAGGCACAGAGAAGTTAAGTGACTTGCCCAAAGTCACACAGCTGGCAATTGGCAGAGCTGGGATTTGAACACATGACCTCTGACTCCAAAGCCCGTGCTTTTTCCACTGAGCCACGTTGCTTCTTGCTCAAGTGGCATTTGTTCAGTCAGTCACTGGATTCAGAATTTAGCTCTGTGCAGTTGCTTTTCACACTGGTGGTCTCAGCCAAATTTTTTAGGGGCATAAACAATAGTCTTGATTACCCCCATGAAGTTGGCATTAAGGTCCTTGAAGGCAGGGACTCAACTCTATTGTATTGTACTTTCCCAAGTGTTTGGTACAGTGCTCTGCACAGAGAAAGAGCTCTACTATCGAATGACTGATTAGACTGTTTTAGACTGTGAGCACACTGTTGGGTAGGGACTGTCTATATATGTTGCCAATTTGTACTTCCCAAGCGCTTAGTACAGTGCTCTGCACACAGTAAGTGCTCAATAAATACGATTGATTGATTATACATTGCAGAGAAAGAAGAGATTTATTCACTGATTTCTGTAAAATCAGAAAGTTCAAGTTCATTAACATTACAGCAAATATACAATCTAGTGCTCATGCTTTTTTTCCTCCTCTTCTTCCATGTGCAGTTATTCCAAACAGGTTTCTATTTGGTATTAACTCTTCTGAGTTGACTATTTAATCTAACTAAAACCATCATGTATACATGTATTTAATTTATTCATTATGGTGATGGCTTCTTTCCCCAATCCATATGCTGTAGCTCCTAACGATGTGGTCAGAGTTGTCACTCCATTGGATCGAGACTTCTCTCTTTAAGGTCACCAAATCTTATAGATTTTACTTCATCGTAATCCTCCGTAACTTCTTTGCTGCTTTCAATATTGTGAACCTCTCCCTTATCCAGGAAACACTTGGTATTTTAGACAAAGTTTTCTTTTGGTTCTCCCCTTAGCTCTCTGGCCAATCCTTTTCAATCTCTTTTTCTGACTCTTCCTCTACCTCCCATGCACTATCTATGGGCATGCTGACAGGCCAAGTTTGAAGCAGTATGGCACTGTGGAAAGACCGTGGGCCTGAGAGTCAGTGGACCTACTTCTAATTTCCATTCCACCATATGCCTGCTGTGTGACCTTGGACATGTCACTTAACTTCTCTGTGCCTCAGTTCCCTCAACTGTAAAATGAGGGTTCAATACCTGTTCTCCTTCCTATTTAGACTCTGAGCCCTCTGTGGGAGGAACAGGAACTGTGTCTGGCCTGATTATCTTGTATCTTCCCCAGTGTTGAGAACAGCGCTTGACATCCACCATCTCTCTCCCTCCTACCTCTCCTCCCTTCTCTCCTTCTAGAGCCCAGCCCGCACCCTCCGCTCCTCTGCTGCTAACCTCCTCATTATGCCTCATTCTCGCCTGTTCCGCTGTCAACCCCTGGCCCACGTCCTTCCCGTGGCCTGGAATGGCCTCCCTCCACACCATCCACCAAGCTAGCTCTCTTCCTCCCTTCAAAGCCCTACTGAGAGCTCACCTCCTCCAGGAGGCCTTCCCAGACTGAGCCCCCCTTTTTCCTCTCCTCCTCCTCCTCCCCTCCCCATTGCTCCTCCTCCCTCTGCCCTACCCCCTTCCCCTCCTCATAGTGCTTGTGTATTTATTACTCTATTTATTTTACTAATGATGTGTATATAGCTATAATTCTATTTATTCTGATGGCATTCACACCTGTCTACTTGTTTTGTTTTTTTGCCTGCCTCCCCCTTCTAGACTGTGAGCCCATTGTTGGGTAGGGACCATCTCTATATGTTGCCGATTTATACTTCCCAAGCACTTAGTACAGTGCTCTGTACACAGTAAGCACTCAATAAATACAACTGAATGAATGAATGAAATACAATAAGCACTTAACCAAGTCCACAATCATTATTATTTTCCCCTTCTCCTGAATATGCACTCACTTCCGTAGGGAACTTCTCTGCTCCCATGGCTTCAACTACCACCTCCAAGTGGAGTTTCCACATTTTCAAAATCTGTTCCTTCCTCTCCTCCCAAACAATCATCATGCTGGTCCAGGCATTTCTCATAACCCAGTTTAACTACTGCTGCCATCAGTCTCCTTACTGGTCTCCAAGTCTCCAGTGTCTCCCTTTCCATTCATTATTACTCTCCAACCTGGATTCTGAAACAACATTCTGCACATTTTGCCCGATGACTCAAAAAACTCAAATGGTCGCCCACTAAATAAGCAATCTTTCTTCTATCAATCAATCAATCATATTTATTGAGCACTTACTATGTGCAGAGCACTGTACTAAGCGCTTGGGAAGTACAAATTGGCAACATATAGAGACAGTTCCTACCCAACATTGGGCTCACAGTCTAAAAGGGGGAGACAGAGAACAAAACCAAACATACTAACAAAATAAAATAAATAGAATAGATATGTACAAGTAAAATAAATAAATAAACAAATAGAGTAATAAATATGTACAAACATATATACATATATACAGGTGCTGTGGGGAAGGGAAGGAGGTAAGATGGGGGGATGGAGAGGGGGACGAGGGGGAGAGGAAGGAAGGGGCTCAGTCTGGGAAGGCCTCCTGGAGGAGGTGAGCTCTCAGCAGGGCCTTGAAGGGAGGAAGAGAGCTAGCTTGGCGGATGGGCAGAGGGAGGGCATTCCAGGGCCGGGGGGACAGGCGAGAACGAGGTACGGTGAGGAGATTAGCGGCGGAGGAGCTGAGGGTGCGGACTGGGCTGTAGAAGGAGAGAAGGGAGGTGAGGTAGGAGGGGGCGAGGTGATGGACAGCCTTGAAGCCCAGGGTGAGGAGTTTCTGCCTGATGCGCAGATTGATTGGTAGCCATTGGAGGTTTTTGAGGAGGGGAGTAATATGCCCAGAGCGTTTCTGGACAAAGATAATCCGGGCAGCAGCATGAAGTATGGATCGAAGTGGAGAGAGACACGAGGATGGGAGATCAGAGAGAAGGCTGGTGCAGTAGTCCAGACGGGATAAGATGAGAGCTTGAATGAGCAGGGTAGCAGTTTGGATGGAGAGGAAAGGGCGGATCTTGGCAATGTTGCAGAGCTGAGACCGGCAGGTTTTGGTGACGGCTTGGATGTGAGGGGTGAATGAGAGAGCGGAGTCGAGGATGACACCAAGGTTGCGGGCTTGTGAGACAGGAAGGATGGTAGTGCCGTCAACAGAGATGGGAAAGTCAGGGAGAGGACAAGGTTTGGGAGGGAAGACAAAGAGTTCAGTCTTCGACATGTTGAGCTTTAGGTGGCAGGCAGACATCCAGATGGAGATGTCCTGAAGGCAGGAGGAGATGCGAGCCTGGAAGCCTTTGCCCTTTCTACCTTACCTGGTTGCTCTCCTGCTCTTCTACTTACCTACTGTACTCTCCAATTACAGCACAACTTCATTCCTTTAAGCCAAGTTACTTATTGTGTCTTTTTCCTATCTCTCCTTCCTGCCAAAGTCTTGTTCATTCCCTATCTTTCAATCAATCAATCATATTTATTAAGTGCTTACTGTGTGCATAGCATTGTCCTAAGTGTTTGGGGGAGTACAGTATAACAGGGTTGGTAGATACATTCCCTGCCCACAACAGGCTTACAATCTAGATGGGGAGACAGACATTAATATAAATGAACAAATTAAGGATATAATAATAATAATAACAATAATAATGATATTTGTTAAGTGTTTACTATGTGCTAAGCACTGTTCTAAGCACTGGAGTAGATACAAGGCAATCAGGTTGTCCCACATGGGACTCAGAGTCTTAATCCCCATTTTACAGATGAGGTAACTGAGGCACAGAGAAGTTAAGTGACTTGCCCAAAATCACACAGCTGACAAATGGCGGAGCTGGGATTAGAACCCATGACCTCTGACGCCCAAGCCTGTGCTCTTTCCACTAAGCCACACCGCTTCTGTACATAAGTGTTGTGGGGCTGAGGGAGGGGTGAATAAAGGGAGGAAATCCAAATGTAAGGGATATAAAGAAGGGAGTGGGAAAAGTTGAAATGAGGGCTTAGTCGGGGAAGACTTTTTGGAGGAAATGTGCTTTCAATAAGGCTTTGAAGGTGAGGAGAGTAATTGCCTGTTGGATATAAAGAGGAAGGGTGTTCCAGGACAGAGGCAGGACATGGGCCAGAGCCTTGGAGGTGAGATAGACGAAATCAAGTTACAGTGATTAGGTTGGCATTAGAATAATAATAATAATAATAATAATAATAATAATAATAATAATATTGGTGGCATTTGTTAAGTGCTTACTATGTGCAAAGCACTTTTCTAAGCACTAGGGGGATACAATGGGATCAAGTTGTCCCATGTGGGGCTCACAGTCGTAATCCTCATTTTACAGATGAGGCAACTGAGGCTCAGAGAAGTTAAGTGACTTGCCCAAGGTCACACAGCAGACATGTTGCAGAGCTGGGATTCACACCCATGACCTCTGACTCCAAAGCCCGGGCTCTTTCCACTGAGCCACGCTGCTTCAGTAGAAGAGTGAAGTGTTCAGTCTGGGTTGTAGCAGGAGAGCAACCAGGTAGAAAGGGCAAAGTGATTGAGTGCTTTTAAGGAGCTTCCGTTTGATTGGCATGTCCTCCTCCTTGACATTCAGGAAACTTCTGATCTCCCAAATTTCAAAACCCTTCTGAAATCACATCTCCTTTTGGAGGCTTTCCCTAATTAATTTATCATCCATCTCTCCTATAAATTCACAATTTATACTTCAGCGCTTCTGTGTTGCTTGAGCAATTGGGTACTGACCTTAATGCTATCCACCGCCTATTACTTATGTATATTCTGTTATGCTCTATTACTTCCAGTGATCTGTAATATATATTAGTGGTTGCTTTCCACAGTATATTGTAAACTCCTTTAGAGCAAGGATATGTCATCTAACTCTACTGTACTCCTCCATGCATTTAGTACACGGTAGGTGAAGTGAATGCTACAGATTGATTGATTGATTGTTTTGAAGAGCAGTGTGGTCCAGTAGAAAGAGCATCTGACTGCAAGACAGAGGACCTAGGTTCTAATCCCAGCTCTATCACTTGTCTGCTGTGTGACCTTGAGCAAGTCACTTAAATACTCTGTGACTATTTCTTTATCTGTAAAATGGGGATTCGATGACTGTATTCCCTCCTACTTAACTCAGTGAGTCCCATGTGGGACAGGAACTGTGTCCAACTAATTAACTTATATCTACTCCAATGCTTAGAACAGGCTTGACATACAGTAAGTGAATTGAACTCATCTCCATTATGAACTGAATTATATATGTTTTTAAAAAATTGATTGTAGACAAGACGATGTTTGGATTGACAAACGTGATTGTAAACAAACAAAAAGAAAAATGAGCATATTTTATAAGTTTTGTAGTTCAAATTTGTTAGGAAAAAGTTATGCTGCTGATTGATAGGATCATTATTTTTTCTTAATCACTTTCTGAAACCTTCAAGAAAATGTTAAACACTTGAACACATTTGTTTTTAATTAATGACAACATTAACCTAATGTATTGTTGAAGGACACAGTCATGTCTTGTCAGAAGATAGACGCAAAACAGTAACACAAAGTGAAATAAAAGACCTCATTAAATCTGGATCATTCCAGTTTCCGAAACTGGATCGTAAACCAACCACTGCATAAGAAGGTGACAATGAATTGCTTCTACTATCTACTGACACATTTCATTTAAGAAAAATGTTTATTGCCCTTTTTAGTAACTCATTCCAGCTGAAAACAAACTTGACTAACATTTATTTATGATCATAAAGTATTCCATCTATCTTGAATTCAGTAACAAGAGAGATTTTCTAATGATCCTTTACTGAAGCATAAAAATGAATCTTGAGCTTGATGTACGGATTCTATGTCCTTATGGGGTTTACATGTAGGTAATCAGATTAGTTTTCTCATTTTACTGTTAGCACGGATGCTATCACCGATGATACTAATCCGCCGTGTGGGAATTGAAACAAATCATTTCAAAATTGTTACTAGAGTTTTCTAGATTGAGTACTTGATCCTGCATACAAACACTTAATCCTTCATATTCATTTAGTTGCATTTATTGAGTGCTTACTGTGTGCAGAGCACTGTACTAAGCGCTTGGAAAGTCCAATTTGGCAACAGATAGAGACAGTCCCTACCCAACAATGGGATCACGGTCTAGAAGATAAGAAGCAATGAGCCGGGTGGATAAAGTACATGCCGGGAGTCACAGAAGGACCTAGGTTCTAATCCCGACTCTGTCACTTATCTACTGTGTAATTTGGGACAAATCCACATGAATTCTCTTTGCCTCAGTTCCCTCAACTGTAAAATGGGGATTAAGAATGGGAGCCGTCTGTGGAACAGGGACTGTGTCCAGTACACCCTGATTATCTTGTAGCTACCCCAGCACTTAGAACCGTGTCTGGAATACAGTAAGCACTTAACAAATGCCACAATTATTATTATTATTATTTTCTTTATTTCTTAAAATAATTTGGGAGACAGTGTGGCCTACTGGAAAGAGCATGCAACTCATCTTGCTTGTGACCTTGGATAAATCACAACATCCCTGAGCCTCAGTGTCTTCACCTATTAAATGTGGATTTATTATTTTATTGTTTTGTTAATATGTTTTGTTTTGTTGTCTGTCTCCCCCTTCTAGACTGTGAGCCCATTGTTGGGTAGGGACCGTCTCTATATGTTGGCAACTTGTACTTCCCAAGTGCTTAGTACAGTGCTCTGCACACAGTAAGTGTTCAATAAATACGATTGAATGAATAAATGAATGGATAAACTAGATCATGAGCCCTGAGGATATCTACCCTAGCACAGTAATCATGGGTATATACAGGATCCCATATGGGGTATATATAAGAATTTCTGGGGTCTCTAATTTGGCATATTGCAATCTATCAACCCATTATTGAAAAGTTTAAAAAATGGTTAAAGGGACTATTGTTGCCCATGGAATATAGTTATAGGCAATAATCTCCTTTCATGATGAATGTAGTTTAGCTTTAATTTATCTTCACTAAAATCTACTATGGATTTGTAATTTTAAAATCATAAACAAATTATTAAAGTGCACACTTTAATTTTTATTTTTTCTTTTAACGTAAATTTTGTCCATTCTGAAAAGCCTTATCTGCAATGTGTATATCATGATTCCACAAACACATTCAACTGTCCTGGAGGATAGCAAATTAGACCTACTAATTATATTGTACTTTACCAAGTGATTAGTACAGTGTTTGGCACACAGTTAATGCTCAATAAACATTACTGATTGCACTCCAAGGTCAGTGTGGCCATATATGTCGTAACATATTTTAGTTAGGGAATCACTTCATGAAAGGCTGAAACTTTTCTATAGGTTTTAAAAAACGACCAGTGATTATGTCCCATGAAATACATTAGTACTCTATGCTTCTGCATCAGTACATCCAAAGTTTTGATTGACTAGTGCAGCTCAAAAATATTAGGAATAGACTGGGTGAGGAATATTGACTTAACTGTGAAGAAGCAAGTCCTATTTATTGGCTATTTCCTTGCCCTTGCACAACTCTTTTTGATAGCTTCCTCCTGACTACCATTTCCCCTGTCTGCATTGTATGAATGTCTGTATCTCACTCTAGGTTGGAAGTTCCTTGTGGGCAGGGATCATTCTACAAACTCATTATATTATACTCTCCCAAATACAGTGCCACGCTCACAAAAAGTGCTCAATAAATACCATTGATAGATTGATTGAAATAGTGGAGAAACTGTGACATTGAACTGCAATTCTTTGCTAGCAATAACTGAGTCAGAATACTTCTGAACTTACTACTGAAGAACATTGTTACTCATGTGCTGATTGATTGAAGTTCTCCCAGGATGACAATGTTGGTTTTAATCGTAGCATGTCAAATACAGAAAAGCTTTAAGGCCTCTTTCTTCTATTCTTTAGCCATATGAATAGGCTAGCTGCCCTGGGAACTTTATTAAAATCTACAATGATATAGCCAGCCATTTCTCATTCAACCCACATCAAACAGCAACTGGAGTTCAATAGGTCTGTGTAATAAGTACAGTCCTAGTCATCTTATTCTACATAGATATGTTTAAAGCTGCAAAAGAGGACCTAGAATTTGATGTTAGAATAAGGGAAGCTCTACAAACTCAGCAGGACTCAAACATCAATGAGCTTGAAAAAATGTGAAGATGTAAGTGAAGTAAGTAAATGAGTGAAGTGGATAAGCCTAAACTGTAAGCTCCTTTTTGCACAGGAAATGTGTCACTTCTTGGCTTGGTACTTCCCCAGTGCTAAATACAGTATATTGCACCCAGTAACTGTCAATACTATGACTGCTACTGACGTTAAGGTCCAGTCTGTGCCTAGGAAACCCTAGGCAAAAAATTCATAGGAAACTGAGTTGAATACAGCCATTGAATTCTGCCATCTAAGCATTTCATTATTCAGTGATCAGTTCATTCGATTGTACTTACTGAGCGTTTGTGTGCAGTGTACAAAGACGACAAAAACTAAATCAAAAGGCCAACAAGTTGGGATACTGTGGCATCAAGCTAAAGACTAGTCTACAGAGCATCTGTAGCAAAGACAGGCTTCTGCGTGGCTGCAAGACTTGGATCTACCACAAAGATGACAGATGATTTCTTCAGCAGACCCACTACTTTCTTCATGGTAAGCACATTTTATGAGCCAGGCACTGTACTAAGCACTGAAGTAGATACAAGCTAATCAAGTTGGACACGGTCCATGTCCCACATGGGGATCACAGTATTTGTCCCCATTTTACACATGAGGAAACTGAGGCACAGAGAAGTGAAGTGATTTGGCCAAGGTCAAATGGCAAACAATTTTAGGATTTAGAACCCAGGTCCTTCTGACTCCCATGCTCAATCCACTAGGCCGTGTTGAAAATTACCCTAATTTTCCCAGAGAGGGTCACAAGGATAACAATGCTGGAAGGCAGTTAATTTGCATGAAGTGAAGCAGTACTTCCCTAATCACAGCTTTTCTTATGCAGGACATGTGAGGAAACAATATGTCACCAAGACTCCCAAACATCTTTTAAATTTTAAGAAAAGACTACACATAAGGAGAGCAGAAATAATTTGCAGACAGAGTAAAGCATAGTTTCAAACATTGTGACAGCTGTGGGTTATATGAAGCTGTCCATTTTTGAACATGACAATATTGTTCCACAGCACATATGTACAAACCTTTATACTGTGCCACTTCCCCATGTAATTAACTTATTTTAATGTCTGTCTCCCCTATTAAATGTAAGGATCTTGAGGGCAAGGATCATGGCTACCAACTCTATTGCATTGTGCTCTCGCGAGTGCTTAGTAGAGTGGTCTGACTATATAAGAACTCAATAAATACCACTGATTGATTGGTGGGGAAAAGGAACATTGAGAAATTTTCCAAATTGCTGAAAGGTCATATATTCCTTCCACTTGCCTCAACCCCTTATCTCCAAGGCATAAAATGGCCTCTTCAGGATGAAAAGTAAAATTGCGGACAATCATGTAGGCTTTTGGACAATGGACAAGAACTACAGTTCAAATGGAAAGAGTTGTCAGATTTGCTGATGCACACACTGCTTTATTTGAAAAATCTTACAGTGCTGAACATGCTGAGTTTAAACTTAAGCTCAATTTCTCAATATGAAGGTACAAAAAGCAATTATATTCTAAAAAAAACCAACAAAACCTTACACCCAGCAGGAAATATGAAAGTTTAAATTGACCTGGAATCACATAGCTTCCTGAGACATGTGTACTGCAGAGACATATGAAAAAGAAACGGATAAAGAATAAAATTAATGATAAAGCTGCATTTTTCACAAGGGTTTGGGTGACTGGCTAAGGTCCAATTTGTGACTCACCTATAATGTCAATTTTTCTGATATAATTAGATTGTCCATAACACAAGCCTAGGGCTATTTCATCTGTATAGTATTCACCTTTCTAAACTGTAAATTTCAACTGAATTCAAATATCCTTTGAAAATGTTACACTATAATTTAGGTGTGGAAATAAGAGGACATGATCGGGTATACATTTATTCAACCAACAAGGGTGTTCCTGGGACAACACCCTTTAGTGGTACCAAATACAGATGTTTTCTCTAGAGAAAATAAAGGAGACTGGATTTCAAAGCAGTAAGTGCTTCCTCTTTCTTTTTTCTTTCTAACCTGGTTTGTGTATAAATGAATACTGACGATTATTCCCACAAGCGTGAGCCATAAATATGGTGTACAGCACATTTTAATCAATCAATCAATTGTATTTATTGAGCGCTTACTGTGTGCAGAGCACTGTACTAAGCGCTTGGGAAGTTCAAGCTGGCAACATATAGAAATAGTCCCTACCCAACAGTGGGCTCACAGTCTAGAAGGGGGGAGACAGAGAAAAAAACAAAACATATTAACAAAATAAAATAAATAGAATAAATATGTACAAGTAAAATAGAGTAATAAATAGAGTAATAATAAATAAATAGAGTAATAATAGAGTAATATAAATAGAGTAATAATAAATAAGGTAATAATAAATAGAGTAATAGTTTTGACAACTGAAACAAAACCCCCAAAATTGAATCAAAGCAAGTTTGCTTTTGGTGATCAAATCTCTATCTAGATCTATGACCAAGAACACCATCCCAGGAAAACTGCAGGAAGCAACACCGGAACCTTATTTTCCTTATGAAGATCACCAACAGATCTGGAATTTCACAACTGCTAAGCAGATTTATCCACCTTGCCAAGTTCTCTCTCCCAAGTGCTTAGTATAGTGCTCCGCACACAGTAGTACCCAATAAATGCCACTGACTTATTGATTCCCAAGATCCTTCAACTACTCTATGATAGGCCAAATGAGAGCTAATGATATTTTAGCTCAGTCTTTCTCCATCACCCTAAGAGTAAAGCCTGGCTGCCTGGTAGGCTCAATTCTGTTCATTTTATTCAAAGCCACCATTCTGGGGGTCCAGCAAGAGATCTTGAGGAATGCTTCAATTTTCAACCACATCTGTGCATCATCAAAAGTCTTTGTTGCTGACATCCAGAAACTGCTCTATGCCTTTGGCAAGTATTACTGAGGCGTACGTTCAAGCAGCATGCAAATGATCATAAAATGCATCAATCAAGCAATAGCATTCATTGAGTGTCTATTGTAAGAAGGTCACTCTACTAAGTGCATTGTATACTAAGTATATTGTACTAAGTACAATACAATTAAAAGATCCGGAAGGCAGGGATCATGGCTACCACTAACTCAATTGCATTGTATTTTGTACAGTGCTCTACACACAGTAAGTGGTCAATAAACACAATTGATTAATTGACATCATCCCTCTCCTCAAAGAGTTAACAAGCTATTGGGGAAGACTACATCACAGAGGAGGTATTGTAGAGCAGATGGACTTTAAACCTGAAGAAAACTGAAGTTATGCATGAGCTGATTCCCAGGAAACACTACATGCAACCAAATACTTTTGACTGCCACATAAAAGGCAGTGTGGTTTAGTAGAGAAAGTGCAGGCCTGGGAAACAGAAGTCCTGGGGTTCCAATTCCAGCTCCACCATTGTTCTCTGGTGTGACCACGGACAAGTCTGGTAATTTCTCTCAGTCTCAATACCTAATCTGTAAAAAAGGTTGAGCTAAATTGCTAACTCATGTGGGGCAGGGATTAAATCTAATCTCACAATCTTGTACATACCCCAGTGTTTAGCACCTACAAATACCAATATTATTATTATTATTATTATTATTATCATTGTTATTATAAAACCTAATACTGTGACTGACTTGTATACCCAAAGGGATATACAAGAAGTTTGATCCTTTCCTAATGAACAACCCACCACAAGAAATGACAGTTTCTGGATGATGTTTTTTGATCATACTCCACCAGTTAAAAGCATTGCTTTTCAGGCTTGTTCCTGAGGCTGCTTCCTGCTTCCTGATTGATTGGTTCCCCCAGAAAAACCTGATTGATGATATTTTTTAAGAGCTATACTGAGCATTGAAGTTGATTCAAGCTAATCATGTTGGAGACAGTCCATGTCCCATATAGAAGAGAAGCAGCGTGGCTCAGTGGAAAGAGACCGGGCTTGGGAGTCTGAGGTCATAGGTTCGAATCCTGACTCTACCACTTGTCAGCTGTGTAACTTTGTGAAAGTCACTTCACTTCTCTGTGCTTCAGTTACCTCATCTGTAAAATGGGGATTAAGACTTGTGAGCCCCCCATGGGACGACCTGATCAGTCTTTCTAGACTGTGAGCCCACTGTTGGGTAGGGACTGTCTCTATATGTTGCCAATTTGTACTTCCCAATCACTTAGTACAGTGCTCTGCACACAGTAAGTACTCAATAAATATGATTGAATGAATGAGTGAATGAAATGATGCTATTATTAATAAGGATCTTACAGACTAGAGGGAGAGACAGACATTAAAATAAATCACGGCTGTGCACATGTGTTGTGGGGATGGGGGTGGGGTGAGTAAAGGGCACACACCAAAGCTTAAGGGTAAACCCCAACAAAGTGCATAGGCAATGCAGAAAGGAGGGCAGTAGGATGGGGAAAAGGAGAGATTAATCAAGGAAGGCATATTGGAATAGATAGGATTGCTACAGGGTTTTGAAGGTGGGGAGAGTGATGGTCTTTCAGATATGAATGGGGTGTGAGTTATAGGAAAGGGGGAGGACATTGGAAAGGGGAATAGTTATGGTCACTCTTATGGTTTAGTCCAGGAACACTGGAGGCATCCCTGTCCCCAACAACCTGAACGTATGCAGGGCCACCTGTCAAGATCTCAGAAATCTATACCTTTCAGAATGACAATTCATGAAAGAGCATTCCCAGGAAAACTTTGTCACACCTGGCCAACCACTCATATCCTCTGCTCAGAACTACTAATAATAATGATACTACTTCTACTACTACCACTAATAATAATGATCATTATAATAACTGTGGTATTTGTGCAGTGCTTACTATGTGCCCAGAACTTTATTAAGCATTACAAGACAATCAGTCTTGGGACTTACTTGAGACTCACAGTCTAAGAAGGAGTATAAACAGGTTTCCAATTCCCATTTCAGATGTGAGAAAACTGAGGCACTGATAAGTTGAGTAACTCTCGGGGTTACACAGCAGGAAAGTGGTGGAGCTGGTATTTGAATCCTGGTTTCTTGACACTCAGGTCCATGGCAACCAACCTTAGGAGTACGGTCAGTTGGAAAACTGCTGTTAGCACGTTTGTATGCCCAAATAATTCATTAATTAGCTGAACACCATATAGAGTGAATGAAAGCATCAAAACTCTATAAATGGGTTTAACACGTTCTCCACCACCAGTGGAACAATATTCAGTTGCAAATTAGTTAGATTTCCAGCTTGAATTATCCCCGTAATAAATATGACAAGTCTATTTCTATAGAAACCATTTGCCTGGTTGTTTAAAGCTTTGCAAGCGTACAATGTCATTGCCTAGGGTGATAATGGGATTGGTGAGATTAAAACAATAGGAAAAGGTGACATCTAGAGAATTATTTGTAAATGAGGAAAATGACACATGCTGACTTGTCCCTTCATGGCTGGAATATTACTCATTTAGTGATGTGCGTGGCATTCTTTGAGGCTCCTCAAGAAAAAAAAACTCATTCAAGATGATATTAC
The DNA here is from genome assembly GCF_015852505.1 of Tachyglossus aculeatus. Taxonomy (NCBI): domain Eukaryota; kingdom Metazoa; phylum Chordata; class Mammalia; order Monotremata; family Tachyglossidae; genus Tachyglossus; species Tachyglossus aculeatus. The sequence continues at coordinate 42,242,969 of NC_052068.1, forward strand.
TTTTGGGTCAAAGCATGCAATGAAACATACAAAAACTCCCCTTTCAGAATATCCTCCTTGCCTATTTAAGGTAAGTTATTTTCTTTATAGACTCAGATGGCCCATTAAGAAATAACTGCCTAGGATAGTAAACAATTTCTTCCCAATCTAAAGAAACCCACAAGCAATTGTGATTTGTCTGCCGCTTACGGGGCAGATTCTGGCACAGTTTCTTTTTTTTCCCAAGCACAGATCAATTCATTTTAACTTAGATTAAGATTAGTCAGATTCCACTGAAGAACTGGACTCAATACAATTATTTAGGTTGATTTATCAAATTGCTCTTTGAATTTTGTCCGTTTGTCCTTTTTCAGTAAATCCCTGGGAGAATACTCTGGGACTTGCACAAAGAATCTAATTAAAGTATATAGATTTGTATATGTAAACAAATATAATGGCTTGCTTTAGTTGAGTGACAGAAGCAAATAAGAGTAAAAAAAAAGTAAGAACCCTTGATACTAACTTTATTCATTTTAGGATAAAAATAACAGCAGTTAAAACCTAACTCTTGTTATTAAGGCTAATGGGAGAAAGCTTTACAATGGATATTCAAATCTATAGAACATGTAAATTAGGTACCGATTCATAGCATTCATTAAAATTTCCATTTAAATTCCTAAATGAGCTTATATTCTTGTACAATGAGTTCTAGGCTAACTAACCCAGGAGAGGACATTGCAATTACTGAAGGAACACAACAAACAGCCAAAGGAAACTTTTTTTATCATTCAATGTAGTTGAAAATAAATGGCCCAACAGGACAAAAAAGAAAAGCAGTCTATTATGTAAGGCTCATGAATCATGAAACTGATTACTTTGTTTCCTCTCTCCTCCTTTCACTAGCTCTTTAATGGAGGTGTAGAAAATATAGTGAAATACCAAAAAACTAGGAAAATCAGGTAATGATTATAATAAATAATGATGGTATTCGTTAAGTGCTTACTGTGTGCAAAGCACTGTTCTAAGCGCTGGGGAGGATACAAGGTGATCAGGTTGTCCCATGTGGGGCTCACAGTCTTAATCCCCAATTTACAGATGCGGTAACTGAGGCACAGAGAAGTTAAGTGACTTGCCCGAAGCCACACAGCTGACAAACGGCAGAGCCGGGATTTTAACGCATGACCTCTGACTCCCAAGCCAATGTTCTTTCCATTGAGCCATGCTGTTTCTCTGATTATGATACTACTACTACTAGTAGTAGTAGCAGCGTGGCTCAGTAGGAAAGAGCCCGGGCTTTGGAGTCAGAGGTCATGGGTTCAAATCCCTGCTCCGCCAATTGTCAGCTGTGTGACTTTGGGCAAGTCACTTCACTTCTCTGTGCCTCAGTTCCCTCATCTGTAAAAAGGGGGTTAAGACTGTGAGCCTCACGAGGGACAACCTGATCACCTTGTAACCTCCCCAGTGCTTAGAACAGTGCTTTGCACGTAGTAAGCGCTTAATAAATACCATTATTATTATTATTATTATTACTAATGATAATAACAACTGTGATATGTGGTAATTGCTTACTATGTGCCAAACACTTTATTAAGCACTGGGGACAGTCAGACAGCTAATGGATACAAGGCAGTTTCCTTGTCACGATGACTTTAGCTCCCTACTTCCTAATCTAATCCATTTTCCACTTAGCAGTGGGAATCATCTCTCTTGAACATTATTATAATTTTATCTCTTTCTCAGCAACAGGAAGTGATTCCAAATTACTCAGGTCCAATCACACTTCCAAAACTTACAAATGTGCAAGTGCTGCCTTAGCTGTAGCTACTTTTCCAGCCTATTTTCTTTCCTCTTTCCAGGCTGATCTGTTCAGTGCAGCCCTTGCCTCTGCACGTGCTTCTCTCCATCCAGATTATTCTCTCCCTTCCTTTATCTCTAACTTTATTTCTACTTACAAATATCTTAAATCCATGGACAGTATATCTACCCATATCCAGTTGTAGTAATTACTGCAAACCTCAGTATTTCCACACAAGCATGTACACACACGCACACATACATTTACACAGAATGATAATTATTGAGGAACTAATGTTTGTTTGTATGCACAATTATACACACATACACTTTCATTCTGATTAGACCTAGTTCTAAAATACGGGGATTGCATTCTTACAAACTCCACCTTTAGCAAAATTTGTAGTATAATACACTCATAGTCTCTCTCTGCTGGCATGGCCTAATTTGCCCTCTCCATCTCCAGCCTACAGAGCAGCCTAGTGATAAGAATCCATAGTTTTGACTCCGACAATATCTCCTGGCCTACATTTATCTTGACCCCATTTTCCTCCAATCCTCCCTTCCATCTATTTTTCCTTCCTCTACAGAACTGCTTAAATATTAGAATATGTAAATTGATATGTACAACAGTGCAATAGGAGGTCATGAATGCAAAGTACTGAGATGATAGTTGGGAAGATGCAACCTGCAGACGAGAAAAATTCATTGGGTAAAGCTTTCTTCATGAACCTGTTGGATTTCAGAAGTGCTTTAAAGAAGGGGAGAGTTGAGGCCTGAGAGACAAGCAGCGTGGCTCAGTGGAAAGAGCCCGGGCTTTGGAGTCGGAGGTCATGGGTTCAAATCCCAGCTCCACCAATTGTCAGCTGTGTGACTTTGGGCAAGTCACTTCACTTCTCTGCGCCTCAGTTACCTCATCTGTAAAATGGGGATTAAGACTGTGAGCCCCACATGGACCAACCTGATCACTTTGTAGCCTCCCCAGTGCTTAGAACAGTGCTTTGCACATAGTAAGTGCTTAATAAATGCCATTATTAAAATTAAATTAAATTAAATTAATCCTGATATATGTACTCATTTCTTCCTCCTTCACTTCTCTCCTCTACCTTCAACTATGTGTAACTAACTATTCCCTAGACTGTATATTCATTTAGGGCAGTAATCACATGTTTTACTTCTGCTGTCCTCTGTGTGCTTAGAATCAGCCCTTAGTATGGTATCTATTGAGCACCTGCTGTGCTCAGAGCATCATCAACGTCAATGATATTAATTGAGCACTTTCTATGTACAGAACATTGTATTAAGCACTTGGGAGAGTACAGTATAACAGAGTTGGCAGACCCCTGCTCACAATGAGCTTAAGGTCTAGAGGGTAAGGCATTAATGTAAATAAATAATTTATATTATCTAACAAAAATATATGAACATAAGTGCTGTGGGGTGGAAAGTGGGATGAATAACAAATGCCCAAACTTCACAGATCCAAATGTATAAATGGCACATAAGGGAGAAAGAACCAAAGAAAAGAGGGCTTAATTGAAGAAGGCTTCTTGGAGGAGATGTGACCTTACTTATTCAATGAAGGTGGGGAGACTGGTGGTCCGATGTATACGGACAGGGAAGGGGTTCCAGGCTATGGAGATGTCCTGGGAAAGGGGTGATTGCTGAAATAGACGAGATCAGGCACAGTGGTTTGCAGACTTGGAGATTAATGAGGTAAGGTCGGAGGGGGTTATCTAATTTAATGTTTTAAAGCCAATGATAAGGAGTTTCTATTCGATGTGGAGGTATATGGGCAACCACTGGAGGTTTGTGAGGATTGGGGTGACAGGGACTAAACCGATCCTTGCAGCAGTGAAGTGTGAGCTGGAGTGGGGAGAGACAGGAGGCATGGAGGTCAGCAAGGAGCCAGATGCAGTAGTCAAGATGGGATAAGACAAGTGCTTGGATCAGCATAGTAGCATATGGGAGCACTGTACTAAGTGCTTGGGAGAGTACATTCAACAGAGTTGACAGACATATCCCCCTGACCACAAGAAGCTAACAGTAGAGAGGGAATGTGTCATTTGGTCAGTCTGGTCTGGCCAGTGCCTAGTACAGAACACTGTATCTACTGGGCACTCAATAAATACTACTACTATTACTATTGCTACTGCAACTTTTCACATTCAGTAAGATCCTCACAAATACAACTGATGGTGATGAAAAATAATTTCTGAGAAGATGGAATTTCATCCAATGAATGACAAACCTTGGTGATTTGAGTTTTCATTTGCACTTTGGCCAACTAGTGACAGATTTCTGAAGGATGGCCAATAAACTGGCTTTAATGCTCACTAACTGAGGCAGTGCCTTGAGAACACAAGGGCATTACATTTTTTTGTAAACTCTAATCCATGTAAATGCCATCATTTAAAAAACAACTTCTGAATGCTACGTTTCTACTTTCTAAAAAAACTTCTATTTTTTGATAATCTTCACAATCTATAGACACAATTAAAATATTTATGTCTAACATCATATGAATGCTAATCTCACAAAGAAATGGGGGGAAGATAACACATACAGCTAACCTCATTCACTGTGGCGTGATATTCCTCATGCTTGAAACGGGGTGAGTTGTCATTTCTGTCTCTCACCACAATCCGCACTTCATGGTAGATAACAGTGCCAACCTTTTTGTTTATGCACTGGACTTGGACCACAATGGACTGAATGGACATTGGAGGCTGCAACAAAGGAAACAGGTTGTTTAAAAGAAGATGTAGATGGAATTGCAGTAGTGAGTGAATTCAAGTGTTATCTATCATACCAAGGGAAATGCCAATACTTGCAAATACATCGAGGGCAATGACAACCTAAAGCCTGGATTAGTTTTTGTTCAGGTCCAATGTCAAATGCACAATTATGATTTCTTTCTTTGGTAGTTTTATACCATAGCCATGACAGATTTGTGGCAAACTGCGGTATTTGACAACAATAAAAGGGGAAAAACATTTAAACTTAAAACACACCCTCTATTAGCCTTTGATCCGCTCTCCTAGAATACCATGAGGTGAATCATGCCTTCGTAAGAGTATTTATCTTCTAAATATTACATGGGATTTAAAACAAATTATGTCAAAAATTCTCATCCCACCTTGAATGCTGGTATTGGAAACTAAAGGTCACGTACCTAGAGGATAAAATTCACTAGCCCATTGAGCCTCACACTTAGAGCTGCCAAGTGTTCATAAATTAGAACTAACCAGGCCATCTGAAAGGGTTGTCATTCCAGAGCTCAGCTCTCTTTGCAGCTGTAAGTAGCACAGTTAAAACATGGCCAGCAATAAATTATAACCATAATGGATCAGAACTGAAGGTAAAAATTCCCTGTGGTTAATATATAACATACACATTGCATGAAAATGGATTTTTTTCTGCTGTATAGGTAGATCATAAATATGTCAAAGCAGTTCTACTAAGTAGATTAGTGAGAGGTGAGAGAATCCAAAATGCTTGGGAGTGACTGCAAAAACTGTAGTTTGCCTGTCATAACTAGGAGCAAAAGTAAGTCATGGCAATTTAATTTTCTTTAATTTTCTTTAAGTGGTTCTTTCTGTACCCATAAAAAATACTATTTTTGGAGAAGCTAAATTCCAAACTATTACTCATAAAGCTGCATAGAACTGATATACCTATTTATAAAATCAATTGCTTTCAAAGAACAATTACTTTAAAATATTTGGAACATAGAGTAAGAGCTCAGTGACCCAGCACTTTACCAATTATAAAATCCTAGTAGCTAGGATTATAATCTTGGTGGATTGATCCATTGTGGAGAATAGATCCACCAGGACGTAGAGATTGCAATGCTTAGGATATGTGTAAAACTCCGATGGTGGTGGGAAGTATGATCAATTTAACTTATGTGAAGTTTGAAACTTTGGTGTAAACTCTTCTGGAGAGTCTCAATTTCCCTTCCTGAGTAATAGTAATAGTATTTATTAAGAGTTTACTGTGTGCAGACAGTGTACTAAACACTGGGAAAGAATACACAGATTTGGACATGAAATTTGTCCCTCAGGGGGCTCACAGGGTAGGAGAAGTACAATTCTTTTGCTAACTGGATCAGTAAGATTCTCCCTGAGCTGCAACTTCTGCAGTAGGAATATTGAGTTCCTGAGGATAGTATTTCCAGCAAAGCTTGGCATTATCCCTAGACTCATCTCTCTCATTCCAACCAAGAGAATCCTAATGAAGAATGTTACCTGTGTTACGTATTTTTAATTATTTAGAGTTTCTGCCGGGGTTTTAGATCCCCAAACACGCATTGTAAATGTTAAATATCTACATCTTTGAAGTAACTCATGGTTTACCTAATCAGTCACACCCTTCTGTGAGAGGTGTCTTTGAAATATATGACTGTAGTCTGCTCTATGATACAACCCAGTTAAAATGACCATTAAGAAAGGAATTAGGCTTTGAAATTCTAACTCAACACTGGTCAAACATACACAGGTTTTAAAGCTTCTTCAATATACCGAAAACAGTGTTTGATTGTAAACTTCTTGAGGGCACGTATCATGTCTACTTATTCTATCTAAATTAGCTTGGTCTGGTGGACATAACAGAGGCCTGAAAGACAGAGGAACTGGGCTTTAAGTACACTGCCATTTGTCTCTGTTGACAGCACTACCATCCTTCCCGTCTCACAAGCCCGCAACCTTGGTGTCATCCTCGACTCCGCTCTCTCATTCACCCCTCACATCCAAGCCGTCACCAAAACCTGCAGGTCTCAGCTCCGCAACATTGCCAAGATCCGCCCTTTCCTCTCCATCCAAACCGCTACCCTGCTCCTTCAAGCTCTCATCCTATCCCGTCTGGACTACTGCATCAGCCATCTCTCTGTTCTCCCATCCTCGTGTCTCTCCCCACTTCAATCCATACTTCATGCTGCTGCCCAGATTGTCTTTGTCCAGAAACGCTCTGGGCATGTTACTCCCCTCCTCAAAAATCTCCAGTGGCTACCAATCTGCGCATCAGGCAGAAACTCCTCACCCTGGGCTTCAAGGCTCTCCATCACCTCACCCCCTCCTACCTCACCTCCCTTCTCTCCTTCTCCAGCCCAGCCTGCACCCTCTGCCACTAATCTCCTCACTGTGCCTCGTCCTCACCTGTCCCGCCATCAACCCCCGGCCCACGTCATCCTCCGGGCCAGGAATGCCCTCCCTCTGCCCATCTGCTAAGCTAGCTTTCTTCCTCCCTTCAAGGCCCTACTGAGAGCTCACCTCCTCCAGGAGGCCTTCCCAGACTGAGCCCCTTCCTTCCTCTCCCCCTCATCCCCCTCTCCATCCCCCCATCTTACCTCCTTCTCTTCCCCACAGCACCTGTATATATGTATATATGTTTGTACATATTTATTACTCTATTTATTTATTTATTTTACTTGCACATATCTATTCTATTTATTTTATTTTGTTAGTGTGTTTGGTTTTGTTCTCTGTCGCCCCCTTCTAGACTGTGAGCCCACTGTTGGGTAGGAACTGTCTCTATATGTTGCCAACTTGTACTTCCTAAGCGCTTAGTACAGTGCTCTGCACACAGTAAGTGCTCAATAAATACGATTGATTGATTGATTGATACCATGGACAAGTCATTCAACTTTGCTGTCATTTGATTTTCCCAACTCTGCCAGCAGTGTCTCAAGAGATATCTTGTCTTCTTTCAAAAATCTACCACCTCCACCTATACATCTGATCCCATTCCTCCACAACTTACCAAAACACTTGCTCCCTCTCTTCTTCCCTCCCTGATCGCCATCTTCAAGCAATCACTCTCCAGTGGCTTTTTCTCCACTTCTTTCAAACATGTGCATGTCTCCACTATCCTACAAATCAATCCCTTGATCACAGACCCCTCCTTTTATCACCCAATCTCCCTCCAACCATTTCTCTCCAAACTTCTGGAGTGAGTTGTCCACATCTGGAGTCTCCAGTTCCTCGCCTCGATCCCCTCCAACCTAACTTCTGCTTTCTTCACTCCAAAGAAATTGCCACTAAGCAGCAAGCCTAGTGGAAAGAGCACGGGCTTGGGAGTCAGAGGTCATGGGTTCTAATTCCGGCTCCAGCCACTTATCAGCTGTGTGACTTTGGGCAAGTCACTTCACTTCTCTGTGCCTCAGGTACCTCATCTGTAAAATGGGGATTAAGGTTGTGAGCCTCACGTGGGACAACCTGATTACCTTGTATCTACCTCAGCACTTAGAACAGTGTGTGGCCCATAGCACGTGCTTAACAAATATCATCATTATTATTATCTCTTTCTTGCAAAATCCTGTGGCCTCTACTCCATCCTAATCCTTCTTAATCAGTCAGCTGCCATCAACACTGTAGACCACCACCTTCTCCTGAAAATATTTTCCAACCTCTACTTCACTGACAATGTCCCCTCCTGGTTCTCCTCCTATCACTCTGGCTGCTCATTCTCAGTCTCATTTGTGGGCTCTGCCTCTGACACCCTAACTGTGGGGTCCTTCAAGGTTCAGTTTTGGGTCCCCTTCTATTCTCCATCTTCACCCACTCCCTTGGAGAACTCATTCATAGCTATGGCTTCAATTACCATCTCTATGGGGATGATTCCTAAATCTACAGCTCCAGCCCTGATTTCTTGCCTTCTCTGCAGTGTCACATTTCATCCTGCCTTCAGGATTCTCCTACTTCGATGTCCCATCGAAACCTCAAATGGAACTCTTTATCTTCCTAGCCAAACCCTGACATCCTCCTGATTTTCCCATCATTGTAGGTAGCATCACCATTCCTCCTGTCTCATAAACCCATAACCTTGACATTTTCCTTGACTCATCTCTTTCATTCAACCACATTTTCAATCTGTCACTAAATTCTGTCAGTTCAACCTTCACAACATTGCTAAAATCACATTTTTCTCTCCATCAAAACTGCTACCACATTAATCAGAAGCACTTATGCTATCCTGTCTTGATTACTGCATCAGCCTCCTTGCTGACCTCCCTGCCTCCTGTCTCTCCCACTCCAGTCCATACGTCACTCTGCTGCCTGGATCGTTTTCTTACAAAATGTTCAGTCCATGTTTCTCTACTCCTCAAGAGCCTCCAGCGGTTGCCCATCCACCTCCCCAACAAATAAAACCTCTTTACAATTGACTTTAACACACTTCAGCACCTTGGCCCCACCTACTTTACCTCATTACTCTCTTATTGCAGCACAGTCCAAAAAGTTCAAAATCCTCTAATGCCAACCTAATCACTGTACCTTGATCTGGTCCATCTCTCCATCAACCTCTCTCCCACATCCTGCCTCTGGTCTGGAATGCCCTCCCTCTTCATATCTGACAGGAAATCACTCTTGCCACTTTTAAAGCCTTAGTGAAGGTATATATCCTTCAAGAGGCCTTCCCTGACTAAGCCCTCATTTCCCCTTTCCCACTTCCTTCTTCCTCATCCTTGCACTTGCTCCCTATATTCACCCCTCTCAACCCTCAGCACTTAAATATGTCCTTTCTTTCTTTCTTTTCCTTTCTTTTTCCTTCCTTCCTTCCTTCCTTCCTATGGTCTGTTTGCTCCTCTAGACTGTAAGCTCTTTGTGGGCAGGGAACATGTCTACCAACTCTGGCATACTGTGATTTCCCAAGTGCTTACTACAGTGCTCTGCACACAGAAACCACTTGATAAAAACGATTGCTTGAGTGCTGTGCCTTTTTGACTCATCTGTAAAATGGAGATTCAATGTCTGGTTTCCTTCCTGGCTAGATTGTGAACTTGTGGGAGAGTAATTTTGTCTGCTTTGATGCCCTTGTACCTATCCTGGAGAACTATGTAACAACTACCATTATTAAATTACATCTACTGTACAACCCAAGTGCTAACTACAGTATACTTCAAACAGAAAGTGTTTAAAAAATATATTAACTGATCAGACCAATGATCCATCCAGACTTCGCTGTCCCTAATTTTTGTCTATATCAGTTATGATTTCTCTAATTACCTATTACAGATAATTCATCCATATATTTATCGTATCCCTCTTGAACATGCTGATGTTTTCTGCAAATGCAATTTCCTGTGGTAACCAATTCCACATGTTTACCACACTCTACATAAAGGATTCTTTTGCTTGTTTTTTGAATATTTTTCCTTCAAGCTCCATTTGGTTCTTCCTTATTCTGCTCTTATGGAATTTGGCGAACACCAATTCTGTGGGAACTTTTTCAAAATGTTCCATGATTTTAGAGACTTCAATCATATCTCAGTCAGCAACTTTCCAGATGGAAGAATCCTAATCTTTTCAATCTATCCTTTTAAGTTAAATGATCAGTTTTTGGACTTACTTTCCTTTTCACAATATAGAGTTGCTTTTTTCTCCTAATTCAAAAAAGATGCTTAAGAAGATTCTCATTCAATATCTTGGGCAAATGGTCACACGTTTTGAGGCATGCATTTTTATAAATGTAAAAAAGGTAGAGGCAAGAGTTCATGAATAGAAATGAATAAAATACATCTAGATATGTATTTTGATAAGGGTGCAGGAAGAATTTCACATAGCAAATGCTTTCTCAATGTACAACAAATAAAACATCTGGAAAAATGCTTACACTGATCTTAAATTTCTATACAACTATTCTTATTTCTTCCTGGAAGGGCTTGAAACTTGGAGCACCAACAAGCATATTCTATATCAACATTAAATTAGTTCAACCATAACAATTAACTACAGAAGATGATACATTTTCCAATGAGTACTTGTACTTCAGATATTCCTTTCACTTCATTTCTAAAGACATGTTTACTAACCTACACATCTGAAAAAAACTGTGTCTGATCATGTTCACATTCAGCTCACTGAGGATAAAATTAAAATATGAATAAAAGCTTGACAATTTTAGTGACAGTGCTCAGCACTTAGTAGAGGGCTCTTCATATAGTAAGTGCTTAATAAATACCACTGATAATGATTCTACAAGTACTCCTGTACTTCTGTAGCACCTAATGGTCATAAATAACTAAGCCCTAAATTAATACCATGTAAAGAGAGCTACACTTAGTTAAGATTGTTAGGTTTTCCAAAGTCGATGTAAATCACTTAGAAGAATCTGGGTGGGGCATATAGTTTAAAAGAGATTTTAATAATCAAAGTAAATGACGTGGGCAGTTTCTCTGAAGTTGGATGCTATATAATATAAATGTAGAAAATGAACTTCATTTTCCCCCCATTATATTTAGTTTGAACAAAAATACATTGAAATGGAAAAACCTAACAGCATTAAGATTACTACCAAACAGGAAGACAAGAGTTGAAATGATGAGCTCATTCTCTGTCAATAAGGCCCCAACTTTATCCTGATGCAACAGAAAAAATTGCTCAGAGGAATGAGAAGAAATTGGAGGGACTAAGGGGAATGAGAGAGAAATCTCAGCATGCGTGGATTACTGGGTTCTCCCCGGCCTCTATTCTGAAAGTGAGATTCATTCAGTACCTACCCGCACCCATTTGAGCAATACCAGAGCAAGGTGCACTCAACTTATATTTCAGCCAGGGACTTCACACAATTTTTGAAGAGATACTTTTTTCAACTTGTAGATACATTATCAAATTAATTGTATTCACTGAAATGTTGCTGTCATTTACATCCTTAGAGACCCTTAAACTTGTTTGTTCATTTGTTTTACCATAGATTTAGCAAAAGCTTCCTATTTTTACTGGTTCAAACTTAGAGGGTAAGTAAATTAAATAAATAAATAAATAAAAGCCCGAAACATCACCACAAACTAACATCTCTGTCCAGAATCCGGCCGGTGCTATTCAGGAAAAGCATCTGCTTGATGGGATCCAACAACACCCAATAATCCACATTGTCCTTTAAGGAGAGCTCAATTGTAGGGTTGGGTCCTCCCGCTGTCCCCTTGATCAACATATTATCCACTAGGATTGTACCTGCCAACAAAGCATACAGATTAAAAAACACACTCATACATTGGGAGCAGACTATCATGTTTTAAAAGTCTACATTTGTAAATATCTTCCTTTTGTACAAAAAAGTGCATTTTCTTTATATAAAGGCCTAGATAGGTCATGTTCCATGCCCAAAGACAAAATAGTTCTATGCTATTTACTAGAATAAAAATAAATAAGAGATGAGCCCGTTGTTGGGTAGGGACTGTCCCTATATGTTGCTGACTTGTACTTCCCAAGCACTTAGTACAGTGCTCTGCACACAGTAAACGCTCAATAAATGCAATTGAATGAATGAATGAATGAATAACAATACGTAGAGTGAATATTTTGAATATTCAACATAATTACATTCTTGTCATTGGGTAACAAGTTTTTGCTGTTGTTTTAAACAGTTACTGATCATCTAATCTCTTTATGACTGCTATTATGAACTACCACTATAGGATAATATTCAAATTCCCGGAATGGGGTCATGCATATATATATAAATAAACAAATTGCGATTGAGAGATAAATTAAAGTAAAAATTACAGTGATAATACATTCTACTTAGTTCAAACTGTTTCCCTTTTTTTTTTAATAGCTGTTCCACAGAAAACTAAACTAATGTCAATGCCCAAATGGCCATGGTCATTCTAAGAAGCAGCATGGTATAGTGGACAGAGCATGGGCCTGAGGGTCAGAAGGTCATGGTTTTAATTCCGGCTCTGCCACTTCATCATCATCATCATCAATCGTATTTATTGAGCGCTTACTATGTGTAGAGCACTGTACTAAGCGCTTGGGAAGTACAAATTGGCAACATATAGAGACAGTCCCTACCCAGCAGTGGGCTCACAGTCTAAAAGGGGGAGACAGAAAACAAAACCAAACATACTAACAAAATAAAATAAAATTTTATCTGCTATGTGACCTTGGGCAAGTTACTTCACTTCCTCTGTGCCTCAGTCTCCTCATCTGTAAACTGAGGATTGAAACTATGAGCCCTACATGGGACAGGGACTGTGTCCAACCCAATCTGTTTGTATCCACCCCAGTGCTCAGTACAGTACCTGGCATATAATATTAGCACTTAACAAATACCACAATAATTACTTTTTTTATTACGAGACAGAGTGGCACACCAGCTCAAATACCAAACACCTGTAGTGGAGAGTTCAGACTGATCTGGGGTTTTTATGGTATTTGTTAAGTGCTTATTGTTGTCAAACACTGTTCTAAATGCTGGGGGTGTCTGACCTAAATTAATTAGGTCAGACACAGTTCCTGTCCTACATGGGGCTCACAGTCTAAGTAGGAAGAACTCTGGCTCTTTGTAAAAAATACAGTTTTTACCAGTCCCCTGTTCCACATGGTGCTTTATGTCTGGCTGCCCAGGAAAAGAATAACTGCTCTCCCCATGCTAAACTCAAACATCAATCAACGATTTGAAAAGGAGCACAAACTAAGTGCACATAAAATATTCTTTGATTTTGATGCAAATATATTTTCTTAATATATTTTATTTTATATATTAATAAACCCATGCTATTTATTGAGTGTTTACTGTGTGTAGAACACTGTACTGAGTACTTTGGAAGTACTTGGGAAACAGTGTGGCTTAGTGGAAAAAACAGGGGCCTGGGAGTTAGAGGTCTTGGGTTCTAATCCCAGCTCTGACACGTGTCTGCTGTGTGACCTTGGGTAAGTCACTGAACTTCTCTATGACTCAGCTATCTTACCTGTAAAATAATAATAATAATGGCATTCAGTTGCCTCATCTGTGGAATGGGGATTAAGGCTTTGAGTCCCCTGTGGGACAACCTGATCGCCTTGTAACCTCCCCAGCACTTAGAACAGTACTTTGCACATAGTGTCTAATAAATGCCATTATTATTATTATTATTATTATTATTATTTATTAAGTGTTTATTATCATCATCAATCATATTTATTGAGCGCTTACTATGTGCAGAGCACTGTATTAAGCGCTTGGGAAGTACAAATTGGCAACATATAAAGACAGTCCCTACCCAACAGTGGGCTCAAAGCACTGTTCTAACCACTGGGAAGGTTTCAAGGTGATCAGGTTGACCTATGGGGGGCATCAAATTAATTGTATTCATTGAAATGTTGCTGTCATTTACATCCTTTTAGACCCTTAAACTTGTTTGTTCATTTGTTTTATCTTAGATTTAGCAAAAGCTTCCTATTTTTACTGGTTCAAACTTAGAGGATAAGTAAATCAAATAAATAAATAAATAAATAAATAAATAAATAAATAGCCCGAAACATCACCACAAACTAACATCTCTGTCCAGAATCCGTCCGGTGCTATTCAGGACAGTCTTAATCCCCATTTTACAGATGAGGTAACTGAGGCACAGAGAAGTTAAGTGACTTGCCCAAAGTCACACAACTGATAATTGGTGGAGCCGGGATCTGAACCCATGATCTCTGACTCCAAAGCCCGTGCTCTTTCCACTGAGCCATGCTGCTAAAATGGGATTCAAACTGTGAGCCACATGTGGGACCTGGACTGCATCCCGGTTAGCTAGTATCTATCCCAGTGCTTAGTACAGTGTCTGACATATAGTAAGAGTTTAACAAGGAAGTTATAGTCTACAGGGGGAGAAAATCATTAAAAAGGATTACAGAAGAATATATGTATAACCCACAACTTCTCAGAGCTAATATATCTGAATGAACTTCTTAAAAGTCAATCTTATTCAGTTATAACAAAAATAAAATGAAACTATAACTCACTTCAAACTACCTATTTAAACTTCAACAGATGTAGGCTCTACCGAAAAATTATTTATGGGGACTATAAAAGACCGGCATTTGTACTTACATTAGTTTGTGTTAATACATGCTGAATATAAAATAGATAGACAGTAGTTGGGATGACAGAGTAGCAGAGATGCACTCTTGGGAGACAGTCTGGCAGGAAAGGAAGTAGAAGCAGAGACAAAAGTTTCTGTGGTAACAAGCTCACCAACAGTAGATGAGACAGAATAAGACTAGGGACAGGAATGAGGAGCAGGAATAGAAGCAGTGACAACTGTGGAACACAGAAATAATCACCGTGGTTAAATAATCATTGTGGTATTGCTTGTTTAGTATTCACCAGGAGACAATCACAGTGTTTAGGGCTGGAGTAGATTCAAGATAAACAGACTGGACAAATCACTGTCCCACACAGGGCTTCTAATCAAAGAGGAGACAGAACAGATATTTTATCCCCATTGTATAGGTGAGGAAACTAAGGCAGAGTAGGTAAACTATTTGCCTAAGGTCACAGAGCAGGCAAGTGGTGGTGCAGAGATTAGAATCTAAGTTTCTTTGATGCCCGGTTCTAGACATTTCAAATAGGCTATACTGAATATCTCCACAGGTAGGGTATTTCAATCAATCAATGGCATATTAATATATATATATTATATATATATATACATTAATAATGATGGCATTTGTAATGTGCTTACTATGTGCCAAGCACTGTTCTAAGTGCTGGATGCTTAATGTGTGCAGAACATTCTACTAAATGCTTGGAAGAATAGAGTATAACAGAGTTGGCAGGCAACTGTTTATACCACTAAGATTTGGTTTTTTTTTTCCCTTTCTAAATGTTTATCTTGTCTTTTTTATTCTCATAATTTTATTTTGTCCTTAATCCAAAATGGCAAGAGGATAACCTACTGACAATATATCTGAAGGTACAGATAATATTCTGATGGCATGTATGGACTAATCTCAGAAAAATCCACAAAACTCCAGAAAGCACTCACCAGCATGCAGTTCACACAACTGACCTTTGTAAGATTTAATGCCTGGATTTCAGTAGCTAACTAGGAATACTAATAAGTCTTCATGTGTACAAGAAAAAAAATACAACATATGGTCCACTTTATCCACTGAGTTTAAATCTGTGATTTATTACCCAAGATAGTAAGAACATTAGGCATTGTTATGAGATCAATAAACACCACATGCAAACTTTAAAAATGTAAAATCTTTGTTCCATTTTAAAATCAACCTGGATTAAAACCAGAGACGTTGTTGTGGTGAGCCCACAACAAGGTGCTTTATTTGATTATGGTTTGGGATCCCACGAACAAGAAGGAAGGGGACTGGGGAAGGTACTGATGGGCTTAAATTGTGGGCAGGTGATTGTGGGCCTTTGGGTCGGAGCATGGAGGGAAGCTTGGCTTTCTCTCCCTGTTCTACCCAGTAATGGGACTGGACCAGTCAAGGACTGCACATAGAGCCACAGCTGTGATGCTGAAGCCAGGTAAAAGGTGGTTGCTTTGAATCACAACAGGCTACACTGAGATGCAGAAAGAAGCATTGGCAGAATGGGCTTTTGATCACAGGCTGGTATTGGACCTGGAGTAAGAGTGTGTGCATGTGTCACTCCCTTGCACATTGGAAAAACTAAGTAAAAAATCTTTCCTTAGTAACCTTGGTGATCAGAGGTGTGGTTTGACTTCTATTACACTAGTCACCAAGGCTCCCCTGGTCCAGGAAGGTCCTGGTTGGTATGAAATGGGGGATCATGACACATAAATGGCAATGAGGATGGGATTTGCAGACCTTGGTCACTCTGAATGGTACTTTCCAAGTGTTTAATACAGTGCTCTGCACACAAGTGCTCAATAAATATGATTGAATGAATATGGTCTGGTGTTCTGGGTGTCATGGCTTGCTAGCTCTCTTGGCCAATTCTGCCCTCTCCTGTTCTCTGTTTCTCCTTTCATGGAGTTCTGGGTTAGGGTGGCTCAATGTTGGAATACTGTTATCCACCTGGCACCCTTAACTTTGGGCATGGGTCTGCTGGCAATACTGTATGTACTGGTTCTCCTTCTTTATTAGAAGAAGCCCAGTAATGGTTAAAGCAGCTGCTTCTGATACTATGGGGATTGCTAAAGAAGCCAGAGAAGCTGCAAATGAAGCTATTAAAGTAGTTGCGTTTCTCCTGAAGCCTAGATTGGGGAAAATCAGCCAGGCCCAGTTAAATGCCACTGTTAAAAGTGGGTATGACCCTGATTGTGTTAATATTATTGGGCCATCTGGTCTGATGAGGAGCCAGATGAAGCTGCCCCCATTTTAGTGGTAGCCCCAGTTGTGGTTACCAAAACCTCAGGGAGAGGGTCTTCCACTACTGTTTCAAGGGATTATACTGGGGTGGAATTAGCTGAATTAGGTCATCAATTCCCCAGGGGCATTGGACAGCCCATACCATGGTGGCTTCTCTGGATCTATGACCGTGGCACAACTTTATTCACCCTTCCTGAAGAAGAAGCCAAGGGTGTAGGTGATTTGGGAAGATTCTGGGGCAAGGCCATGAGGACCTTTCGAGCTAGCAGAGGTTCCCTGTGAAACAGGATAATGGCAGCACTAAAGAGAACCTAGGATGGCTCCAGGGAGGTCCCTTACACCCATGGACCATGGAAGGACTTAGATGAGGCATAAAAGGGATTGTGTGTCCTGGGTTTAGCGTGGGCTATCTGGACCCCACTTGCACCTGGGGAAAAATTTGACCTGGAGCTGAAGAAGCCCCCCTTAAGAAGGCAATGCTGAAGACAGTAGTTCAACTGGCCCCTGGCTCCTCTGTGAGTACCTGGCACACAGCCTAACGGAACTCGGGAAGGAGGCTGCAGTTGTCCCTGAATTAGACAGTCTAGCTGAGATAGATGAAATGCAGCTCTGGCCTAGTGGCGGGGGGAAGGACTTCTCCTCCCACACAGGTCCAAAAAGTAGTCTTGGAGAAGGGAAGCAGATAGGGCTGGGCACTTTCTGGCAAGCTGACCGGACCCCAGCAAAGTGCGGGCCCTGAACCACACCGCAACACAGTATGCTGCCAACCCCTGGAACTGGGAATTCTCCGGACCGTAACACAGAGGAAGAGAGGCAGAAATGGGAAAAACCCACGTAGCACACAGCCAGGAAGTAGGGCACTCTCTCCTTCTGCTTCCCCCTATTCCAGCCTGGAAGACTAACAGTGACTTAGGGAGATCATGGGGAGGACTCCCAGATAATAATAACAATGATGATGATGGCATTTATTAAGGGCTTACTATGTGCAAAGCATTGTTCTAAGCGCTGGAGAGGTTACAATGTGATCACGTTGTCCCACGGGGGGGGCTCACAGTCTTCATCTCCATTTTACAGATGAGGTAACTGGCACAGAGCAGTGAAGTGACTTGCCCAAAGTCACACGGCCGATAACTGGCAGAGCTGGGATTTGAACCCATGACCTCTGACTCCAAAGCCCATGCTCTTTCCACTGAGCCATGCTACTTCTCTCCCTTGGTCATGAATCAAAGCCCACAAATAATTTTCCCGAGTTTTCAGACATGAAATCTACTGGCTTGGATTTGTACTAATGACTAAAAATTTTGAATTGCAGGCACTCAGTCAGTCTGTAAGAACCAGACCTCTCGTGCTGAAACCTGTTATCGCTCCTGATGAAGAAAGGGCTCCTGATGATGACTTGAAGCCATCTCCACTCGGTTTAAGTCCTAAAGGAATTGGGTAAATGTAAAAGATTGGCTGTCCTTGATCATCTATGTAAGAGTGTATATAGAACAAGTGTGGTTAGATGAATTGGCCAGGGTGGTGGAATGGCTTCAGAAACTGTTTTGTGCATGGTGAAATTCCTAAAGAGAAAGCTGAGTAACTCCACAGTTCAGGAGTTATCACTTTAGGAAAAAAAAAAAAAGGGGGGGATTTGGGGGAAGGCACCTCCCTCAAGCCAATGAAAACTCCCCTTATTGTGAAATGTGGATCTTCTGATTGGAACCATTAGCTGAGGTGTGAAAATGGAAAAAAGGTAATTGGGAGAAAATGCATCTACTCTATCTCACCCTGGCAGGAATGCCTGCAGAGGTGGAGACTTGGAGGACAAATCTAACAGAGGTCTGTAAACAGGTTAGTAGCAGTCACCTTTACTGCAGGCCAGGTAAGGACAGTTTGAGCAAAGAACTCTGGCTTGAGAGATTCACCATTGAGTTAACAATGTGTGATGGAAAAAAAAAATGCCTATGTCAATACAATAAGTACTTAATTGTACAAAAATATGGTTTTACTGAATGATGTTGCTGGGCTCCTAATCTGTGGTTGAGATTGTAACTCCCTATTGTTTAGCTCAGCAGGACACATTGGCTTGAAGACAGGGCCCTCCACTCAGCTATTTCTCAGAGCACCTGTCATGAGTCCAAGCCATGAAAGGAAAAGACACATTCCTACCAGAAGACCTGGTCCCGAGATGATTTGGGCAACAGTGTCAGTGTGGCGATGAGCCATAAACTATAAGAAGAAAGTGTGTGGGTGGAAATTGTTAAAATTGATGGGTTTATGTTCACTGACATCTGCGGGTAATAGGAATAATTTGTGAATCTAATAGAATCCCACATGCTGTTCTTTTGTGGGGATGTTAGGACTCTCCTCAGATCCCTCCTGTTGGTTTTGCTGTGCCTCGGCCAAATGGAAGAGCCGAGGGGGGGAAAAAGAGCCCTACGTCTTGGTGTTATACTACTGGTGTAGAAAAATCCCTATTGAGTGGATTTGTGATATTGATCACCACGAGTGTGATAACATTTTCCCCTCTTGATTGAAGATTGTGTTGTATAGTTGTTGGGTTTACTGGTGTAGCAGGGACTGTTGAAGGGACTGAGGGTGTTATCGATTACCACTAGTGATATAATTTACATAGTGGCTGTTTGGAGCAATTTCTATTGAAGGATTGCTGGTCATATTGATCACGACTTACATATGTACCTTAATGTAAATTCACCTCATCAACTGTACCCCTGGATGAATGTGAATGAATTCTGTTGATCGATGGGATCAAGGGGTGGGACGTGGTGTGCTGCCTTATTAAGTGACTGCTTGTGATCCCATGAACAACAAGGAAGAGGCTGATGAAGAGGCTGATAGGCTTTTCTAGGGGGCAGGTGATTGCTGGCCTGTGGGGGTGGAATATGGCGAGAGGCGTGGCTTTCTCTCCCTGTTCTACCTGGTAACGGGCCTGGCCCAGTCAATGACTGCTATGGAGAACCACAGCTGCGAAGCCTAAGCCACATAAAAGGTGGTTGCTTTGAATCACAAGAGGGGACACTGAGACGCAGAAAGAAGAAGCATTGGCAGAACAGACTCCTTTGACCACAGACTGGTATTGGGCCCGGAGTGAGTGAGAGCGTGTGCATATATCACTTCCTTGCCCATGGGTAAAACTAAATAAAAAACTTTTCACAGCAACCTTGGTGATCATAGGTGTGGTTTGACTTCTGCTACTTGTCACCGAGACTCCCTTGGTCCAGGAAAATCCAGGTTGGTATGGACCGGGCGCTCAAGACAGTTATAACAGATGTTTGCAGGTTTAACCACTGATTTAAGGTAGAATACTGTATGGCAATTGGCCCCTCCAGAGCAAGCTATAGATATCAATTAATGGCCTTCTCCTCCTGAAGCTCTTCAACTACTTGTACTCCCCAAAGTTAACTTTAGAAAGAGGAAAAGTCGTCTTTTCTGTTCCGTATTTTTCTGCCACGTGAAAGAGAAAAATGAATTATTTCACTCAGAAGTGCTATAGTCACAAGACCAATAAAGAAGCCATAACTATTTACCTCTGGTCTTAAATTCATTTCCGTCCTCAGATTTTGGCGTAACAACATGCAATGACAGTGAAAACTGTCTGTGCTTTCAGGCCTCTTAGATGCCTGGGTTCAGGGAATGGCACCATGTCATAATGGCACTACTTACTCTGTTCTCCAGCCCTTCAAGCACCAGGCATTTCAGATATCAGTACTCAATCAGGGACTAGAGGAAAGGGGTTCAACTATAAGGGGGATCTGTGCTACAGTGGCCTACTCCTTTGACAAACTACTTGGTATCTTGTGTTGTGAGAAGAGTGTGGGCAGTGCAGCGATTTGCCAGGGATTGGAGAGTCAGAAGAGGGATCAGTTGTGCCCACTGGTATTTATATTTAGCAATGCATTAGGGAGCCTTTCAGTAAGCTTGATCTCATGTTGGTCAAAGAGCGCTTTAGTTATACTCACTGTAGGGAAAACTGTGACAAATTCCACCCAAATCCAACTTCTTTACCTTCCCACTCTGGGGAACTGGACTGGGGTGTGGAAACTGGGGACTCCCCACCCCATTTCCTACATCTCTGTCCTGGAATGTGAAGTAGAAGTTGGATCCTTTTATTTTCTCTAATCTCTGATATCACCTATCAATTCACCCCATTCCTTTTTCCTATGACTACCAACAGCGTCATCATCATCATCATCATAAATCGTATTTATTGAGCGGTCATGAACTCATTGTGGCCAGGAAATGTGTCTACCAACAATATTGTACTATCCAAAATGCTTAGTCCAGAGTTCTGAACGCTAAGTGCTCAATAAATGCCACTGACTAACTGAGTGCTCAAGACCAGGGTCTGGGACAAGAAGGGGACTAAATACAAAAAACACTTGCTGGAGTAGAGAGCAGGCAAAATGCTCAATGATAGTCAATGAATGTTGAAGGGGCTTAGAATGGAAATGGACAGGATGATAATAATAATAATGGTATTTTTTAAGCACTTACTACATGCCTGACACTGTACTGAGTTCTGGGCTGGAAACAAGCAACTCAGTTTGGATACAGTCCCTCTCCCATCTGGGGTTCGCAGATTTCCATTTTACAGGAGAGGTCTCCGAAGCACAGAGAAGTTTTGACTTGCCGAAGGTCACACAGCAGATAAATCGCAAAACTGGGATTAGGACCCATGACATGACCTTCTGAATCCCAGGCCCCTACTCTATCCATTATAATAATAATAAATAATGATGGCATTTATTAAGCACTCACTATGTGCAAAAAAACACAGTTCTAAGCACTGGGGAGGTTACAAGGTGATCAGGTTGTCCCACGTGGGGCTCACAGTCTTAATCCCCGTTTTATAGATGAGTAACTGAGGCACAGAGAAGTTAAGTGACTTGCCCAAAGTCACACAGCTGATAAGTAGTGGAGTGGGGATTCGAACCCATGTCCTCTGACTCCCAAGCCCGTGCTCTTGCCACTATTTGAACAGTAGAAAAGCTACAATCACTTTTCTTTCAATTTCCCAGTTCTTAGGAGATACTATTTGAAGTAAAGCTAAGCAAAGAAAATTAGATGCACTGTGAATTTAATATTTTTTAATGGCTATGGTCTTTGAAGATTTAACCTCTTGTCTTTAAATCCAGGAGTTTGCAAGTTCTGAAGGAGAAAACTCAGGACAACTCCTTTAAAGAAATATTGTTTCAAGAGATTATTTGCATTCACAGATCTAGAATGATACAAAACTACCGAGAGATTTTTTTGTGAATTGGATAGGCACATCAAAGTACCTTTCTTCTATTCCTATCTTCTTTATAAATTCAATGAATAAAATAACCTTTCAAGTGGTTCGGGAATCCTAAGGTACATCCTTTTTGTCTCCCTTCCTCCTCTCTTTAATAGAAAGTGGAAGCTAGAATTGAAGAGCTCCAAAGGACAGAAGAAGATCTTTCTAGAAAATACAAGATGAGGTTCATCACACTTAAGCTTTCCATTGTAAGTTGATAATTTACATGGGCTAGAAAGACACTGAAAGAATTGTTTTCAGTTACTCAATGCAGCCCTGCTCCAGCACTGTCAGTATAAGCACAGACTCAAGATGTGCCATAATAGCGTATATTACTTATAAAACTTCACAAATGAAAACTATGCACTTCTAATATTCAGCTAGCAACCTCCCTCACAATGTACTGCCAGCTGTCTCTATTCATTTTTTAATTATTAATTACTGGGAAAAGATATTAGATAGTGAAACTGTAGTCATGAAGAGGCTGTAAAAGGGGGAAGATGTTCCCCACTAAGATTAAAATATATATATATATCAATCAATCAATCAATCAATCGTATTTATTGAGCACTTACTGTGTGCACAGCACTGTACTAAGCGCTTGGGAAGTCCAAGTCGGCAACAGATAGAGACAGTCCCTACCCAACAGTGGGCTCACAGTCTAAAAGGGGTAGAGAGAGAACAAAACCAAACGTACCAACAAAATAAAATAGAATAGATATGTACAAATAAAATAAATAGGATATGTAGAAGTAAAATAAATAAATAAATAGAGTAATAAACCTGTACAAACATATATACATCTATACAGGTGCCGCGGGGAGGGGAAGGAGGGCATATTTGAGCACTGGGTAAATTTCAGTGTTGAAGATTAAATATAAATCACCTTAAATCAATAATCATTCATTGAGACCCTTGTCTCACCTTATGCTGTCAACTTGTCTCCAACCTATAGTGACACCATGGACACATCTCTCCTAGAACAAGTGCTTAGTACAGTGCTCTGCACACAGTAAGTACTCAATAAATACGATTGAATGAATAACACCCACTTCCATCTGCAATCGTTCTGGTAGTGTATCCAAAGAGTTTTCTTAGTAAAAAAATGGAAGTGGTTTACCACCGCCTCCTTCCACAAAGTAAAACTGAGTCTCTGCCCTCCACTCTCTCCCATTCCACTGCTGCCCAGCACAGGTGAGTTTTGACTTGTAGCAGATTGCCTTCCACTTGCCAGCCAGGTGGAGAACCTACTATGTGCAAAACAATGGCTAAACACTTGAGACAGTACAACAGAAGTAGAAACATAATCTGTCATTGAAAACCACAATCACTGATTCACTGCAGAAGAGAAGCAGTTTTGAAAGCCCTTTTATTTTTTTTTTATTTTTTCGAGATTTGAAAATTATTGACTACAAGAAAGTTTTGGGGGACGTTGGTAGATTTCCCTTGAAAACTTAGAATATGCATATTTATCAGCCCGGATTGGGCTTTATGGAGGCAAACCATGATTAGGTAACATCCTAAATTTTTCCAATCCTATCATTCTTGAAATAATCCTTCTTACCCAAATGGTGTTATCATCATCATCATCAATCGTATTTATTGAGTGCTTACTATGTGCAGAGCACTGTACTAAGCGCTTGGGAAGTACAAATTGTCAACATATAGCAAAGGGAGTTATCACATTGGAACCGCTAGAAAATCTATTCTTGGTTGAATGAAAGTCAAAAAATACAATTATATTTTCTTTAAAAACATCTAACACCAAGTAAATAATCTCAATCATTTACATTTTGTGGTCCATTGTGCTTCAAAGCACTCAATCAGCTCTCTCCATCCTGCCTTAAGTAGCTCATCTACTACAGCCCCAACTGCACACTTCGCTCCTCTAATGCCAATCTATTCTCTGAATTTCTCTGCTGATCCCTTGCCTTACATCAATCAATGGTATTTATTTAGCACTTACAATAATGAAGAGCACTATCCTAAGTGTTTGGGAGAGTACAATACACAAAGGTGGAAGGATGTCCTCTGCACACATGGGCCTTACAGTCTAGAGGGAGAGTCAGAAAATAAATTAAATCATGGATGTGAACATAAGCACTGTGGGGATGAGGGTAAAGTGAATATCAAGTACTTAAAGGATACCAATCCAAGTGCTAGGGTGATACAGAAAGGAAAAGGTGTAGAGGAAATGAGCCCTTACTTGGGGAAGGCTCTTGGAGGAAATGAGATTTTTAATAAGACTTTGAAGGTGGGGAGAGTAATGGTCGATAGGACAGGCCAGGGGGAGGATGTGGATAAGAGGTCAGCAGAAAGATGGGTGAGACTGTGGTACAATAGGTTGGTTGAGGAGTAAAGTGAATGTGGTGGGTTATAATATTGAGTGCTTTACAGCCAATCATGAGTTTTTGTTTGACATGGAAGCAGATGGAAAATCTCTGGAAGTTCATGAGGACGGGGGAAACATGGACCCAATGCATTGTAAAAAAATGATGTGACCAGCAGAATGAAGTATGGACTGGAATGGGAAGAGAAAGGAGGCAGGAGGTCAATATGGAAGCTCGGATCAGCATAGTAGCAATTTGGATGGAGAAGAAAGAGATGATTTTAATGATGTGAAGGTGGAACCTCCAGGATTTGGTGGCAGATAGACTATAGTTTGAATGAAAGAGATTAATCAAGGATGATACCAAAGTTATGCGCATGTGAGACAGGTGGTGATGCTATCTACAGTGTTTGGAAAGTCAGGGGGAGGACAGGGTTTGGCCCCTGACCTGGAACTCCCTCCACCTTCATACCTAACAGGCCACTACCTCTTCCATATTCAAAATCCTCTAGAATCACATATCCTGCAAGAGGCCTTCCCTAAGCCCTCATTTCCTCTTTTTGCCCTGCCCTCTGTGCCTCCTGTGCACTAGGATTTGTACCCTTGTGCACTTGATATTTACCTCACGCCAGCCCCACAGCACTTAAACACGTCTTTACGCTCTACCTTTTCCATTTTCTGTAATGTATTTTAATTTCTGTCTCCCCCCTCTAGACTGTATGCACCTTGTAGCTAGAGAACTTGTCGACCAAGTCTGTTTTACCACATTCTCCCAACCAGTTATTTGAATCAATCAAATTGATCCATTATACTTATTGAGAGCATACTGTGTAAAGAGCACTGAGCTAAGAGATTGGGAGAGTACAACGTAACACAGTTGATAGACACATTCCATGCCTGCAATTACTTACAGGTTAGAGCCAAAGACAGACATTAATATAAACGAATTACTGATATGTACATAAGTGCTGTGGTGCTAAGGGAGGGGTGAATAAAGGGAGCAAATACAAGTCCAAGGGAAACACAGAAGGGAGTGAGAAGAAGAAATGAGGGCTTAGTCAGGAGAGGCCTCTAGGAGGAAGTGTGTCTTCAATAAGGCTTTGAAAGAGAGGAGAATAATTATCTGACAGATATAAAGAGGCAGAACATGGGTGAAAGGTCAGTATGAGACAGATGGGCTTGAGGTAAAGTGAGTAGGTTGGCATTAGAGGTACAAAGTGTGTGGGCTGGGTTGCATTAGGAAAGCAGCAAGGAAAGGTAGGAAGGGGCAAGGAGACGAAGTATTTTAAAACCAACTGTAAGGAGCTTCTGTTTGATATGGAGGTGGATTGTGGATGGGAAGCCTTCCCTCACTGAGCCCTCGTCTCTGCTTCTCCTACTCCCTTTTGCTCCTTCATTCATCCTCTCTCCCTTCCCCACAGGACAAATGTACATATCTGTAATTTATTTGTATTGATGTCTGTTTCCCCCCATCTCGACCGTGAGCTGGTCGTGGGCAGGGAATATATTTGACGTATATTGTACTCTTCTAAATACTTACTACAGTGTTCTGCACACAATAACTGTTCAATAAATACTACTGCATGAATGAATGTGCAGAGTACTGTTCTAAGTACTTGGGAGAGTACAATAGATATTAGCAGACACTTTCCTTGCCTAAAATGAGCTTGCAAATGACACCCATGCCACAGACCCCTAAGATTCTTTCTTTTCACCTATCTCTAATAGCTAACCCAGAAAGGATGGCTGTTACATGGCCCTGTGATTGATCATGAACAATAACACATGTGAAGTCACCTTCTTCAAATGTACTGATGCCCTATTCATCAAGTGGCCTTGTGGAAAGAGCAGAGACCTGGGAATGGAAAGACCTAACTCTTGAGGGCAGGAACATATCTACCAACTCTGCTGTATTATGCTCTCCCAAGCACTGTAAATGTGGTCTATAAATAACACTGATAGGTTGATGCACTGATTAATTGTTCAAAATTTGTTGTACCTCTCTTGATAGCAGAATGTCATGTTGATCCATCCTCAGAAATTGTCTTGCATTTCTCAGCAGGAACTCAGCATTGTCTGTGACTTTGCTTTACTGTATACTTAAAATGCTCCTTGCTTTCAGTTCCCAAATTCGACTCACCATTCAATGGCTGATCTAGCATTCTCCTGGCGTTCCTTTTCCTCACATGGCTGTTTTGAGGTGAACATGACTTCATTGTTAGGTGACTGACCTTGTTCCAGAATTTCATTTTTGGTGACCCTGTTTTGTCATTTTATGCTGAGTATAGCTTGTAAATAACACTCAAGGAACTATCCAAGCAGTAGTATGTGGCATTTGCGTTGGATCCAGGTTTTATAGTTGTAAAGAAGCTTGGACAGCACAACGCTCTGTTGACTTTTAGTGTGGTCTGGAACTGAATAACCAATGTTTCAGCCACACTCTAGCAGTCTCCCATCTTAATTCTGTTTTCTACTTGCATGTCTCACCTGAGTGTGGCCTAGGGAGCATTTTCTAGCACTCTGGGGCCAGTATGCATTTCCACCCTAATTCTCCTCGAACTCTCAGCTCCCTTTGACACTGTGGACCACCACCTTCTTCTGAAAACATTATCTAACCTTGGCTATATTGATACTCTGCATTCCTGGTTCTCCTCCTATCCCTCTGGACACTCATTCTCAGTTTCTTTCATAGGCTCCTCCTCTGTCTCTCACCTCTTAACTGTTAGAGCCCCGTGACGAGGTGAACATGGGCATCCACCATCTCAAGGTCAAAACGCTATTCGTGACTTCCTGAACTAGCAAGGAAAGACTTGGAAGTATGGGTGGGACCATGCAATCGAGACTGCTAGATATCCCAAGCCGGGAGGGCAGAGGTAGGTGTCTCTCACCTCCATGCTCATCTAATAAGGTACGGAAGAGGAGGAGAGATGGGCAGGATTAGGCCAGTGGAAGTTGGGAAGCTGGAATCACCTGGGAGCACAGGTGATAAGTACCTGCCACCATTGACCTTCTGCACAGTGGGGAATCATGACTTGCAACAGCTGTTTGCATGTCTACTCTACCCAGAGCATCAGACGCTGGGTCTGTCTCTGTAACCAGTGTACTAAAGTGAAGGACCGCAGGACAGTGAGTGTCTCACTGAGTGCCTGGGGTCAGGAGCTAAGTGCTTCACTACATGCGGGCAACACATAAGTGAATCCCTCCCTAGTGGGAAACATTCATGGGCAGGAGCTAGGTGCTTTGCTATGGGCAAGCAATGCATAAGTGAATTCCTCTTGAGTAGGAAGTATTCGTGGAATACTTTCCCATGTCTTTGAATGTTGGAAGGTTTTGTATGATTCGTGGGATCTCATAGTCTACCGCCAACTAGATGATGTAAAAATGTTGCCACTCTACCACTGTCAAATCAATATGGCCTAAATGAGTTTTCCACAAGCAAAGGCTATTTTGGAAAATAAAGTCCAACCTAAGAAGGGAATCTATTTAAAAATGTGACCATGAACAGTGATCATAAGGATGACTGTTTCCCTTTTCTGCAAAAACAAAGTCATAGTTCTGAAGGTACAGTTTACTCATGTCTTCATTGCCCCAAATAGACAAAATATTTTGTGAAAAAGGTACCATATAATTCATTCATTCAATCGTATTTATTGAGCACTTACTGTGTGCAGAGCACTGTACTAAGCGCATCTTACTCAATAGGAAATTATCATGTTCAGGCAAGATATTCTCTCTCGATGGACATAGCCCATGTACCACATGGGGCTCACAGTCATAACCCCCATTTTATAGGTGAAGTAACTGAAGCACAGAGAAGTGAAGTGACTTGCTCAAGGTTAAACAGCAGACAAGAAATGGAGCCAGAATTAGAATCCAAGTCCTTCTGACCCCCAGGAGTGTGCTCTAT
This sequence comes from Tachyglossus aculeatus, assembly GCF_015852505.1. Taxonomy (NCBI): domain Eukaryota; kingdom Metazoa; phylum Chordata; class Mammalia; order Monotremata; family Tachyglossidae; genus Tachyglossus; species Tachyglossus aculeatus. The sequence goes on from NC_052068.1 coordinate 42,271,306, forward strand.
CCATTAGGTCATGCCTTTTCATTCTCAATCATATAGGAAAATTCTGACCATTAGTTATGACCAAGGTTTCAAGTGCCTACTGACCTCACTTATAAGACTGGTAGGAAGTAATTTTCACATTGAAAATTCAAATTTCTGGCCCCTTGTACTTTTAACCATGTGAAGTCCCATTCATTAATTCATTTAATCTTATTTATTGAGCACTTGTTGTGTACAGAGCACTGTACTAAGTGCTCGGGAAGTACAAATTGGCAACATATAGAGATGATCCCTACCCAACAACAGGCTTATGTGCAGATGAAGAAAATACTGATACTAATATCATGAAAATGTTAGTAACAATAATAATAATGATGGCATTTGTTAAGCACTTACTATGTGCAAAGCACTGTTCTAAGCGCTGGGGGGATACGAGGTGATTAGGTGGTCCCACGTGGGGCTCACAGTCTTAATCCTCATTTTACAGATGAGACAACCGAGGCACAGAGAAGTTAAGTGACTTGCTCAAGGTAGCACAGATGACAATTGGTGGAGGCAGGATTTGAACCCATGACCTTTGACTCCCAGGCCTGTTCTCTTTCCACTGAGCCATGATAGTAATGGTTCTATCTGTTTACTATGTCCCAAACACTGTGCTAAATGCTGGGGGTATAAGATAATCGGGTCAGACACAAAGAGGAGATCATTTTTAATGATTATATTTCCCTCCCAAAGACACAACTAGAGAGTGCAGTATGGGAACTCATCCAAGTAAAATGCACTGACTTCCATTTTTCTCTTTTCACGTCCTTGTTTGTCTATCTTCCTTCCACACCTTCAACTGAAAACATTAGTTCAATTCCAGACAATCCATAAAGAAAAATGGGGCTCTTTAAACAATGTCATGATATTTCTAGCCTGCGTCTTCGTTTCAGTTTAAGCTGGAGAGTCCTGGACTCATGTAGGCGATCCATGGCAATTTTAGAAAAAAATATACAAAATTTACAAAACTGCTGACTAAACTTATCAACCTAGTACAGACTCTAAAGCTGCTTTGACTCATTTTACCTGCTTAGAGTATCATATCAAGGCTGAGAAGAAGGTTAGTAAATACGATTGAATGAATAAATGGACATCTTACCTTCCACAACTTTAGATAAATCCTAGAAATCCAGTGGACTATAATATCACATATCTCCTTTTTGCATACACACACACACACACACATACACACACATAATATTCTTAAGGGTAACTATCAGAGAAATAAAAGGAGTGCAAGCTAGGGATCGTGTCTCCCGAAGCCAAGCTACCCATTCCTACATTTTTATCTTACTAATAGACTGAACATATCACAACTACTCACCTAGAATTCATGCTTTGGAAAAGCTGGAAGATGTAGCACTTTCCCTTGATTTATTTTCATGCTAGAGGCTATGAGCAAGAATAGTAATGTGATTGATTTCAGGGGCCATGACTACTGTTTTCACCCTTCCAGTATAATGATGGCTTTGCTCCGATAAGATAATCCCACTATGCAATTCCAATATTATGCCTGATCAGCAATTTTGTTTCATTGTGGACAGAAGAAAAGGCAGTGATGAAAGAGGACATGAGCTCTTTGTTGTTAATAATGCTTTATGAATTTCTCCCAAAACGACATTCTAATATTCTACTTTATTTGAAGTTCATATGAAGAAGAATAGACACTTTAAATATTAAATGTCATGACACATAACACAGGCAATTCCTACTGTTCTTTCATTCCTATAAAGGAATAATGAGGTGCCTATCTAATAAAAATACAGGCTCTCTAAACACCTGGGGCATGTTAAAATAAAGAATGTACTATTAAATACAATCCACAGGATAAATGAAATCCCTTAAAGTCACTGAGGAGCCCTATGGTCATTTCAATTAATAATATCAAATGCTTGGCTCCTTCCCATGACATTTAAGTGAAAAAATTATGTGAGGAAATATATAAAACTCTAAATGAAAAATATCCATAGTCAAATCCATTTGCAGGTATATGAATAAGCTTTTAGGAATAGCTTTTCTAATACGTCAAACCAGATGGTTTCATGAAGGAAATGCATCTTTATGGACAGCAATGCTGCTATTTGGCAAAACCCATACAGATTAGTGACCATAAGACTGATATAGTGGGCCAATTCAATGCTTTCCCAAGTCCTTTAAATATTGATTTGTCTGGTACTAATGAAGCGGGGGAAGAAAACAAGGTGGAACCTGCCGCTTGCTTCCCCATGTTCCACTATGTCCTGCCACCTATCCCTGCACTCCAGCTTCACCTTTTTTTGGCGGGGATGCCTATCAATCAGATCCTTTGTTGGGGGACTAATCATCATCATCAATCGTACTTATTGAGCGCTTACTATGTGCAGAGCACTGTACTAAGCGGGACTAATCAGTGGATGTGAGAAACCCAAAGAGAAATGCTTTAGGTTGTGAAGTATAATCATCTCCTCCAGACTGAGCCCCCTTTTTCCTCTCCTCCTCCCCATCCACCCCCGCCCTACCTCCTTCCCCTGCCCATAGCACTTGTATATTTATTTGTACAGATTTATTACTCTATTTTACTTGTAAATCTTTACTATTCTATTTATTTCATTAATGATGTGCATATAGCTTTCATTCTATTTTTTCTGATGATTTTGACACCTATCTACATGTTTTGTTTTGTTTTCTGTCTCCCCCTTCTAGATTGTGAGCCCATTGTTGGGTAGGGACCGTCTCTATATATTGCCGACTTGTACTTCCCAAGTGCTTAGTACAGTGCTCTGCACACAGTAAGTGCTCAATAAATACGATTGAATGAATGAATGATCAAAAGGGTCACTCAGGACCTAAACTTTCTCAGTCATTTGTACTTTAGCAAAGGTGCAGACTACTCACACACCCAACCGAACTATGACTATCATCTAACAATATTTTCATTGGCTAGGGTTGAGAAGGAAGAGGGAAAGAGAGAACATGAGGTAGGAAAGGGAGCAAATGTTCTTAACAAGGAGAGTACAAGGAAAATTCTTAAAGACAGGAGAAAATTGGAGGGAAAGAGCAAGTCACCATTGTCAAAGGTACTTACCGAACACCTACTGAGTGAAAACCACTGTACTAAACACTTGAGAAGATGGACAGTCCCTGCCTTCCTGAAGTTTACAATCCAATAGGGTGGGCAGAAAGACAAAAAATATTTATAAATAGTGGTTGCAAGGCTAAGTACAATAGTATAGCAGGAATTTTACAAAAGAAACTGGATGCATAGCAAACTAAATAATTGTTCTACTAATAAAATGTATATTAAAACTTAAATATTGAGGAAACAAGTGACATATATGAATTCTTTGGGTGGTGCTGAGGTAGTAATTTAGTAAGATTTTGTAGATGGAGAAAACATTGGTCTGGTGTGTTTTGTGGGGAGGAAGTTCCAGAGTGAGGGAAGGGCATGGATGACAGGTCAGAGGTAGGACAGTTGACAATGAGATACAGTTAGAAGGTAAGCTAGGGAAGGGGAAAGACTGCAATCTGGAGAGAAGTGAGTTAAAAGACTGATAGCCACAATTAAAAAAGTTCCTGGAGAGGCTTGATACAAATGGCTAGGAGTTTCTGCTTAATCTGTGGGGAGGTAGGTAACCACTGGATGATTCTGAAGAGTACAGAGATATAAGCCGAGTGAGGTTGCGAGCTTATCTGGATTGCATGTGGAAAGCAGAATGGACTGGGAGGAGACTCAAGACAAGAAGACCAACGAGAAGAGTCATTCATTCGATCGTATTTATTGAGCGCTTACTGTGTGCAGAGCACTGTACTAGATGCTTGAGTCATTGTAGCTCCTGGGGGGCGGAGATCATATCTAGCTACCCTACTGCATTGCACTTTCCCAAGCACATAGTAAGTGCTCAATAAATATCACTGATTGCCTGATTTGATAGTCTAGCCATCACATGACGTGAGGTTGGACCAAGTCATAGCTGTTTGAGTGGAACAAATTCAAGAAATGCTGTGAAGGAAGAACTTTTAGACTGTGAGCCCACTGTTGGGTAGGGACTGTCTCTATATGTTGCCAATTTGTACTTCCCAAGCGCTTAGTACAGTGCTCTGCACATAGTAAGCGCTCAATAAATACGATTGATGATGATGATGGCAGGATATAACAGTTGAATGAATGTGAAATAACAATAATACTAATGATGGCATTTGTTAAGTGCTTACTATGGGCAAAGCACTGTTCTAAGCACTGGGGGGGGATCCAAGGTGATCACGTTGTCCCACATGGGGCTCACAGTCCTAATCCCCATTTTACAGATGAGGTAACTGAGGCTCAGAGAAGTTAAGTGACTCGCCCAAGGTCACACAGCAGACAAGCCGAAGGACTGTGAGGACTCAAAGATGACCCCAAGATTGAGGGCTTCTAGAACTAAGAGGATCTAGTACAGTTATTAAGTGACATGGGGAAGTTCAGAGGAACAGTGGGTTTAGAGGATAAGAAGCTCAGTTTTAGACACATTAATTTTGAAGGGCCAGAGGGCCGTTCAAGTGGAGAGATGCTCTGGGTGCCAGAAAAGAAGGTGGTAGTGTAGATTAGATGAGAGGTCAAGCCAGGAGAGGAAAATTTGAGAACCATCTGCAATAGAATGTAAACTCCCTGTGGACAGAGATTGTGTAACAGCAGCATGGCGTAGTGAGAAACAGCATGACGTCATGGATAGGGCTGGGAGTCATGAGGTTATGGTTTTAATCCTGGCTCTACCACTTCTCCGTTGTGTGACCTTGGACAAGTCACTTTACTTCTCTGTGCCTCAGTTCCCTCATCTGTAAAATGGAACTTGAGACTGTGAGCTCCAACTTGATTTGCCTGTATCCACCCCAGTGCTTAGAACAGTGCCTGACACATAGTAAATGCTTCAAACATACCATTATTTTCAGTTTTTGATTATAAAGCTCCCAAATTCTAAGTACTGAGCATTTTACCTAGTTGGCTCTCAATAAGTATTCTGACTACTACTAATACAGTGCTCTATACATGGTAAACACTCAATAAATACTGTTGGCTGATAGATACCATAGAGATGGTAGGTAGGATGAGAAGCAGCGTGGCTCAGTGGAAAGAGCCTGGGCTTTGGAGTCAGAGGTCACGGGTTCAAATCCCGGCTCCACCATTTGTCAGCTGTGTGACTTTGGGCGAGTCACTTAACTTCTCTGGGCCTCAGTTCCCTCATCTGTAAAATGGGGGTTAAGACTGTGAGCCCCCAGTGGGACAACCTAATCACCTTGTAACCTCCCCAGCGCTTAAAACTGTGCTTTGCACATAGTAAGTGCTTAATAAATGTCATTATTATTATTATTATTATTATTATTATTAAAAAAGAGAATATGGAAAACAGTGACAAAATATTTGGGAAAGCAGAATTTAAATATAAAACAAGAAAGCAACACAACAAATTAACATACCAAGGGAATTAGATAAAAAGAGCTTTAAAAGAGGAAAAAAAATGCAGATCAAAAAGTTGCACAGGTAACTGGCAATGTACAGATTTGCCCCTAGAACCAAGGAATATCACAGAACTGAGACTACTCAATGCCCAAACAATTAAGATCCTTTCATATTATTCATCTTTCAGGTTAAGATTATTCTCAACAAATTCTAATGACATTACAAGTTTTTTTAACCTACCTATGTGAAGAATGAACAATAAATTAAACTACTTCCTTTACAAGTTATATTTAAATGAGATTAAGCATATCATTTTTACAAACTTTCACATAATTTTACCCCTCTCTCATTTCATTTTCTTGTTTTTTGCAGAAGATGAATCATACATTTAAACATGTTCCCTAAATTAACAATGTAGGCAATGTACTATGCACTGGGGCAGATATAAGAAAATTATGGTAATAATAATAATAATGGTATTTGTTAAGTGCTATGTGTCAAGCACTGTTCTAAGTGCTGAGGTAGATACAAGCTAATCGGGTTGGACACAGTCCCCGTCCCACATAGGGCTCACAATCTTAATCCCCATTTTACAGGTGAGGTAACTGAGGCCCAGAGAAGTGAAGTGACTGGCCCAAGGTCACACAGCAGACAAGTAGTGGAGCCAGGATTAGAACCCATGATCTTCTGTCTCCCAGCCCCGTGCTCTATCCACCGCACCATGCTCCTCAACAGCTTACATGGGAGTTTGGGAGAGAGAAGGCCTTTCAAGAAGTTGGTTCAATTAATATAATGCTGAGAGTTGGAGGGAAAAAAACAGTTGAAATCTTTTCCTATCACATCTTCATCTTCATAAAATTTCCATCTTCAAAAAATCTAAGCCACAGGAAATCCTTATTCCAGCCTAACAATAGTATTTGGCAGTTCAAAATGTGAGTAAATTAAATGGGATTTTGAAAGAGAAAATAAGTCCATGAAAAATCTCTATTATATCACCATTGAGCTTTCGACTCTAAAAGGAAATGGTGTCTGAGTTCATTTAAATTCTGGAAAATAGGACAGCTAATCCAGTAACTTCTTTCCCAAAACTGGAAAGGTTTGGAGAACCTTTTTTTCTTTTGAGAACAATATGGTCAACCAACAGCCATATTTAATTTGTTTAGTCAATCAATCAATTAATGGTGATGAGTGCTTACTATGTGCAGAGCACTATACTAAGCACTTGGGAGAGTACAATACCACAGAATTAGTGAACACATTCCCTGCCCATAACAAGATTACAGTCTTGAAGGAGAGTTGATTTAACATCAACTACAGGGAACTACCATAGTAAATTCCAATTTTTTTCAAACACAAGGTTAGGAAAGTTTAACCTTGAATGAACTGTTTGGCACTGTTGCCAAATAGGGCAACTAGCTTCCTGGAGAAATAGAATAGCCTTGAATTACAAACTAATTCTGATTAAAGCAATTTAGTTGTTTGACTAAGGAAGATAACCAATATGTAAGGCAAGTTATAAAGCCTATAGTCACATACATTTTAAAAATGGCATGTGGAACGTGGAAGCCCTAAAGCAAAGAAGACACCTTGTAGTCCATATTTCTTTAAGACTAAAATAGAAACACATGGTAAAAATTAAATTAGGCTTCTTAAGCAAACCATGCCTCTGTAGGGGGTGAACAGGAGGGAGGAAAGAAGAGGCTGACAGAAGCTGACCATCGGTACAATGAAAACCTGGAAAATGGGATCAAGGAGGCTAGAAAATTATTTGGGACACAGTCAAACAGTGTGACAGCAGGGTGGAATTAGACTCCAGAAAAACAAAGCTGTCTAGTAATATATTTATGCATGTTTGCGGAATTATTTTTAGTCACACATCTTGTTAGCTAGACTCTTAATCACAACAATAAGATTCCCATCATAACTAATATCACTTTTGAAAATGAAACACCTTGTTTTAAGTAATTCAATAGGAGGAGGTGGGGGGGATGGGGTGGTGTGTGTGTGTGTGTGTGTGTGTATTTTGGTGGGAGGGAGCAGTAGGGTCTTTAAGATTGAGTGAGGGGTAATTAAAATCAAAGCCTTCAAATATGCTTCTTCTGATAGTCATTTCCCTCAGTAGCAAGGGGCAAGCATAGTACACAAACAAGAATGAAAGGGGAGATTTCTTAAGCAAAATTCTTCTCCTTTGGTCTGGTTCTAAAGGTCAGAGAACTATTTTTTTTCTTAAAAGTTCATGGTGCTAAATTTGGTTTCCTGTGCCTTCTAGTAAGTATCTTGGAAAGATATCTCTGCTTGAGTGTTTGGACTGAAAGTACCTAGGGACGTGGCTCAATGGAAAGAGCACGGGCTTGGGAGTGAGAGGTTATGGGTTCAAATCCCAGCTCCGCCAATTGTCAGCTGTGGGACTTTGGGCAAGTCACTTAACTTCTCTGGGCCTCAGCTCATCCGTAAAATGGGGATTTAGACTGTGAGCCCCATGTGGGACAACCTGATTACCCTGTATCCTCCCCAGCGCTTAGAACAGTGCTTTGCACATAGTAAGCGCTTAACAAATGCCATTATTGTTATTATTATAAACATAGGTATATCAATATAAACCAGAAAAGTGGTTTACAAGTTTCATAGAAAGATCTTTCAACAGCAAAACTCTACCAACCAATGTGTTTCTCTCTCAATCTGGACAGCAAATCCAAGCCTTGATTATTTCTTTCCTGCTGCCTTTCTACTGGGAGACAGTGCTTCTCAGAAACCTCTCCCCAGAAAGTTGGACATGGAAGGAAATACGCAGAAGCTGGAAATCTCATATTAGTCAAGCTTTCGAATTGCACATCTCATCCAGGAGGTCTTCTCTGACTAAGCCCTCATTTCCTCTTCACCTACTCCCTTCTGTATTGCCCTGATTTGCTCCCTTTATTCACCCCACCCTCAACTCCACAGCACTTATGTACATATCCATAATTTATTCTTCTTTTTATTATTATTTATAATAATAATAGTTGTGGTATTTGTTAAGCACTTACTATATGCCAAACACTATACTTATGAGATAATGGGGTTGGTTACAGTCCCTGTCCCACGTAGGGTTCAGAGTTTTAATTCTCATTTTATAGTTGAGGTAACTAAGGCCCAGAGAAGCGAAGTGACTTGTACAAGGTCACACAGCAGACAAGGGCAGAATTGGGATTAGAACCTAAGTCCTTCTGACTCTCAAGCCCGTGCTCTTCCCACTAGGCCACATTATTCATATTAACGTCTGTCTCCGCCTTTAGACTGTAAACTCATTATGAACAGGGAATGTCTGTTATATCATTTTATTGTACTTTCCCAAGAGCTTAGTACAGTGCTCTGCACACAGTAAGCACTCAATAAATACAATTGATTGCTTGATTTTGCCCTTAGCCATTTGTAGACTTAAAAAGATAAAATAGCATAACCTAGTAGAAAGAGAACTGGCCTGGGAGTCAGAAGAGTTAGTTTCTAATCCCAGCTCTGCTGCTTACCTGTGGTGTGACCTTGGGCAAGTCACTTAACTTCTCTGTGCCTCAATTCCCTCATCTGCAAAATAAGGATTCAACATCTGCTTTCCCTCCTACTTAGAATGTGGAACCTGATTTTCTTGTGCCTACCCCAGTGCTTTGTACAATATTTGGCACACAGCAATACCACAATTATCATTACCACCATTATCATCACTCACCATTATTGTTGTTGCTATCAATAATAATCAAGTTCAAACTGTAGGCCCATCTAAACCACTGAACAGATGGGCAAACTTCTCAGCCTGCTCTCAAGTCTTTAAGGAGAGTCCTCACTGTCTCACCCAGATGACATCTTTTCTCTCTTCCTTCCTCTCTTATCTTTGGCATCATTATTATAACTGAAGGGCTAAAAAGCAACCAGCAGGGTCTGAAAGAGGCCTTTTCCTGGAAGACAGACACTCCAGGAGATGGTAAGAGGTGACACTTTGGCATTACATTTTCTAGGTAATAAGGCCAACGGGCCAAGCTTTTGGAGCCAAGATTCACTTTATCTTAATAGTAACTTTTCTCTAACTTAAGTACTGGAAGATGTGAACTGAAGTTTTACATAATCATGGAACACTGGGACCAGTTCATTACAGGAAAAGAGTCATTTGAATGATGGAGATTTTCTACACAGGTAAAAATGGGCAAGGTTCCTGGAGTGAAGTAAGGATCCTAGTACCTGCAGATGTGACTATGGGCAGGGTCAATACCAGAGGACGACACAGCCCAGGGAGTTGGGGTTGAAGCATACGGCTTCAGAGGACAGCTACGAAGTAGGGGCCTTTTGTCAGAAAGAACTGCCAAGGATGGGAAGGTCACATCCTTGTTTTCAGATCCAGGCAGAGATCATGCTGAAAGGCAGACGCTAATCCAGCTTTAGGGAAAGTGATTCTCAGGTTTGGCAAATTCCCAAAGATTGATCAATCCAGAGACGGCTTTACATAGCAATTATTCCCTTCTCTCACCTCACCAAAGTTTTGATTTTAGCATTCTCAGCAAAGAGGAGGTGGGAGGGGAGAGTAGGCTGGATCGGACAAGGCTCTGAATCCTAAACTGGTGACATGACCAATAATCACCAATCCAGTCACCCTTACCTAACAAAAAGCTCTAATCCTCGGGGAGGGGCTGGATAATATTTTCTGCTTTTTTGCCACTTATTTGCTATTTATGTCAGGTTATTTTCTAATCCATTTCTACAAATGATATGAAACTCTGCCTGGCTTATAAGGGAAAGAAAAACCCCTCTCCCCTCCCATCTCTCTAGGCTTTCAGTAGCATCTGCTGAAACTGATCCTTTCCTCTTGAATCCATGAATCCCCATGAGACCAGGACCATATGTATTCTGGGTATTTTCCACCAGCACTTAGTACAGTGCTTTGCACACAGTAGCTGCTTAATAAATTCCATTGATAAATACATGGTTGATTTGATTGCTTGTTTAACCCTACAGTGTCATTCATGATTGACTTTCACAGTAAAAGTACATAAGTGCTAAAGCTTTTAGTCTAGACTATATGAACTGGGGAATGGAAATATTAATCAGGGAATGCCTCCTTCAAGGGGCAGGATTTCAGGAAGGCTTTGACTGCAAGCTTGTTCTGGGTAGGGAACATGTCTATAAACTCTGTTATATTGCACCCTCCCAAGTGATTAGTACAGTGCTCTGCACATAGTAAGCACTCACTAAATACTATTAACTGATTGACTGATTGGGAGAACTGTGATCTGGCAGGTAGGAAGGGGAAGAAAAACTGTAAATAAGGTTTCAGAGGCAGGAGAATTGTGAATGAAACACAGTGGAATGCAGTGCTTGAGCTGGGATTGAAGAAAGATTAGAAAGTTGGTAAATGGAAGTGAGTAGATGGAGTGCTTAAAGCCAGTGTTAAGGGGTTAACCCCATGTTCAGGAGTTTCTGTTTGATATGCAGAGGACTTGGGTAACCATTGGAGAGTTTTGAGGGGTGAAGTGATGTGTGCTGAACAATGTTTCAGAGGGATTACCTGGGCAGCAGAGTGATGGGTGGACTTGGAGAAGAGCAAGACTGAGGCAGGGACACCAAGCAGGAAGCTGACACAATAGTCTAACCAGGACTGATAGCACCAAGACCAGGGGCATGCAATGACAAGAGATGAAAGGGATGAATCTGGGAATGTTACAAATAAAGCCTCCTCTCTCTCCTTTCCCATTCCCTGGAGGATTTGCCTTCTGCAGATCCCCCAAAGTTACTGAAACATAATTGAGCACACAATTTTAAGCACCTATGTATGTTCAGCAGCAGCATTAAATACCCACTGACTTCCCTGAACTCAGTGCTATAAATACATTCCCCTTGGATTAAATATCCACTGACTTCCCTGAACTCAGTGCTATAAATACATTCCCCTTGGGCAATCAGTCAATTAGTATTTATTGAGCACTTACTTGGGAGAGTACAATATAACGGAATCGACAGTTTCCTGTCCACAATGAGCTTACTATCCAGAGGGAGAGAGACATTAAAATAAATTATGGATATGTACATAAGTACTGAGGGTGGGCTGAACAAAGGGTACACATCCAAGTGCAAGGGTGATACAGAAGGGAGAAGGAAGCTGGTAAACTGAGGGCTAATTCTGGAAGACCTCTTGGAACAGATATGACCTTAATAAGGCTTTAAAAGGGAGGAGAGTGGTGATCTGGTATTCATGGAAGGGGAGGGAGTTCTGGAGTGTGGGAAAGGGATCAGCCATAAGATAGATGAGATTGGGGTATAGTGAGCAAATTTGCATGGAAGGAGCAAAGCGTAGAGATTGGGCTGTAAGACGAGATCAGTAAGGCAAGGTAGGATTGCTTTAAATCAGATGGTGAGGGGTTCTGCTTGATGCAGAGGTGGATGGGCCAACAGTGGAGGCTCTTGAGGAGTGGAGAGACATGGACTGAATGTTTTTAAAGAAAGATGATCTGGGCAGGAAAGTGAAGTATCAACTGGAATGGGGAGAGAAAAGAACCAGGGAGGTGAGAGAGGAGGCCGACGAAGTTAGTCAAGAGAGGATAGCGTTACTTAGAGGATAAAGAAGCAGTGTGGTCTAGTGGTTAATGTACGTGTCAACTCAGAAGAACATAAGTTCTAATCCTGGCTCCTCCAAATGTCTACTGGGTGACCTTGGACGAGTCACTTAACTTCTCTGTGCCTCCATTCCCTCTGCTGTAAAATGAAAATTAAGACTGGGAGCCCCATGTGGAATATGGACTGTCTCCAACCTGATTAGCTTGTATCAGAGCTTAATACAGTGCCTTGCACAGAGTAAGTGCTTATCAAATACCATTAGAAAAATACTTGGGTCAGTGTAATAGCACTTTGGATGGAGAAGAAAGGGTATATTGTAGATTTCAGCAATGTTGTGAAAGTAGAATTAACAGGATTTGGTGACATTGAATATGCAGGTTGAAAGAGAGAGAGAGAGAGAGAGAGAGAGAGAGAGAACATCGAAGTTATTTGTTTGTGAGGTAGGGAGGATATTTATTTATTTATAATGATGCTACTGATGCCTGTTTACTTGTTTTGATGTCTGTCTCCCCCACTTCTGGAATGTGAACCTGTTGTGGGCAAGAACTGTCTCTGTTGCTGAATTGTACTTCTCAAGAGCTTAGTACAGTGCTCTGCACACAGTAAGTGCTCAATAAATATGATTGAATGAATGAGTAGTGATATTTTCTACAGTAATGGGAAAGACAGGGAAGGCCAGGGTTTGGGTGGAAAGGTAAGAAATTCTGTTTTGAACACAATAAGTCTGAGATAGCAGCCAAACAGCCAGGTAAAGTTGCCTTGAAAGCCAGAGGAAATGCAAAACAGGACTGAAGGATAGCAGTCAGAGGTGGAGAAATAAATTTGACAATCATCCACACAGTGATGATAGTTGAACCCTTGGGGATGAATTGAGTTCTACAAGGGAGTGGTGGGTGTAGATGGAAAAAAGAAGGGGACCCAGAACTGAACCTTGAGGTATCTCTTACAGATTCATTCATTCATTCAATCTTATTTATTGAGTGCTTACTGTGTGCAGAGCACTGTACTAAGTGCTTGGGAAGTACAAGTCGGCAACATATAGAGATGTCCCTACCCAACAATGGGCTCACAGTCTAGAAGGGGGAGACAGACACAAAACATGTAGACAGGTGTCAAAACCATCAGAATAAGTAGAATTATAGCAGATGGTGGGAGGCAGAGAAGGAGTCTGTTAAAGAGACTGAAAAGAAGTGGTCAGGGAGACAGGAGGAAAACCAAGAGAGGGCAGCGACTGGAGAGGGAGAAGAAGGGAGGGGTCCACAGTGTCAAAGGCAGCTAAGAGGTCTTGGGGAATTAGGATGGAGTAGAGCCCATCAGATTTGGTGAAAAGTTCATTAGTTATCTTAGAGAGGGCTGTTTCCGAGCAGTGAAGTGGGTGGAACGATATTGGAAGGTATCAAGGAGAGAATTGGAGGTGAGCAAGTGGAGGCAGTGGGTATAAACAACATCTCAAAGGATTTGGAGAGTAATCATAGGAATCATATGAGGAAGATAAGGCAATAAGAGGAGGGAGCCGTGACGTCAAGAGAGGGTTCTTTTTTAGGCTAGGGGAGAAAGTTAAGTGCCTAGCCCAAGTTCACACAACAGGCTAGCAGTGAAGCCAAAATCAGAACCCAGGTCTCCTAACTTCCAGGACCATAACTATGCCACAAAATTGCCCATGAAGAGCTTCAGGGAGGTCCTTGTGGGCAGGGAATACATCTAGCAAATCTGTTTTATTGTAAACATAATACTGGGCACATGGTAAGCACTCAATAAATACCATTGATTAATTGGTTGGAAGTCATCATTAACGAGCTTCTACCCACTCAAAACAACCTCTGAGATTTTTTTCTTCCCTCTATGTGTGGGCCTAGTTTGGGTGACTGTAATAGATTTTATATTTGATCTCTAGTTAAAACCACACTGCTGTCGTATTGAGAGTCTCTTGACTCGGTTTACTTGATCCTTGTATTTCATTGCATCGTTGGCCTATATGCTACCTAGATTACAGAATTGTGTGCCAGTTTTTAGTTCTTGTGTTGTCAGTCTAAAATCTTTGTTGTTGTGTGTATTGCTTCCCTGGTGCACACTGATACATCACCAAAGTTTTCTTTAGTCTTACTGTCAGCCCATAACACAAGACTATGTTGGTGAAACGGTATATTATCAACTGCAAGTCTTCTTGGGTGTGTGTTTCTAGGATGTACTTATCTCCATAAAGCATGTCTTAAATGACTCTCAGGATTTTGAAAGAGGCTCAGAGTGTGTTGAGTTGGAAGAATTTCCAAGAGGTGCAGAATATTTATCCAGGTTTCTAGTCGCATATCCAGGTTTCTAGTTGCATCCTTTAACATGGGTTCATAGGATAAACTGAACAGGACTGGAATGGATTAGAAAGGGCACCCTCGCCTCTGACCTAACCAGCAATACTGTCTTGAACTACTCTCTGAACTCTGATGAACCTTACAAAAGGAATCAAATTCGCTACATAATTTCCAGCACTCAGAGCCAATCTGTAAATGCATGTTTAAAATGGATTTATCAGTTGTAGGTCCCAGTGAATATCAACTGCAGTTTATAGGTTTTGAAATGGGATTTTCAAACTGGAGATTGAATTTGGAATCCAGCTCTTTACATCTCAAGATACGTTCCCTCTATTGTTGTATGGGAAGCAGTGTGGCTTAGTGGTAAGAGCACGTGTTTGGGAGTCAAAGGTCATAGGTTCTAATCCTAGTTCTGCCACTTGTCTGCTGTGTGACTTTGGGCAAGTCGCTTTACATCTCTGTGCCTCAGTTATCTCAACTGTAAAATGGGGATTAAATCTGTGGGACAAACTAATTACCCCAGCACTTAGACACATAGTAAAAGCTTAACAAATACCATTATCATTATCATTATTTCAGTTGTTGTTTTTCTGCCCTATCAGAATTAAGGTTGTTCGAATTGAAGCCCCTTTTGTGGCTACATCCTTAATGTCTACAAATGTCATTCATTCATTCATTCATTCATTCAATCATTCATTCAATGGTATTTATTGAGAGCTTACTGTGTGCAGAGCACTGTACTAAGCGCTTGGGAAGTACAAGTCGGCCACATATAGAGACGGACCCTACCCAACAGCGGGCTCACAGTCTAGAAGGGG
The DNA here is from genome assembly GCF_015852505.1 of Tachyglossus aculeatus. Classification (NCBI taxonomy): domain Eukaryota; kingdom Metazoa; phylum Chordata; class Mammalia; order Monotremata; family Tachyglossidae; genus Tachyglossus; species Tachyglossus aculeatus. Next base: position 42,286,437 of record NC_052068.1, read on the forward strand.
GAGACAGACAACAAAACAAAACATGTGGACAGGTGTCAAGTCGTCAAAACAAACAGAATTAAAGCTAAATGCACATCATTAACAAAATAAATAGAATAGTAAATATGTACAAGTAAAATAGAGTAATAAATCTGTCCAAGCATATGATCGACCCCTGTGCTTAGTACAGTGCCTGGCACATTTATTCATTCAATTGTATTTATTGAGCGCTTTCTGTGTTCAGAGCACTGTACTAAGTGCTTGGGAAGTACAAGTTGGCAACATATAGAGACAGTCCCTACCCAACAGTGGGCTCACAGTCTAGAAGGGGGAGACAGAGAACAAAACAAAACATATTAACAAAATAAAATAAATAGAATATGTACAAGTAAAATAGAGTAATAAATATGTACAAACATATATACATATATACAGGTGCTGTGGGGAGGGAAGGAGGTAAGGCGGGGGGGATGGAGAGAGGGAGGAGGGGGAGAGGAAGGAGGGGGCTCAGTCTGGGAAGGCCTCCTGGAGAAGGTGAGCTCTCAGTAGGCCTTGAAGGGAGGAAGACAGCTAGCTTAGCGGATGTAGGGAGGGAGGGCATTCCAGGCCACGGGGATGATGTGGGCCGGGGGTCGACGGCGGGACAGGCGAGAACGAGGCACGGTGAGGAGATTAGCGGCAGAGGAGCGGAGGGTGCGGGCTGGGCTGGAGAAGGAGAGAAGGGAGGTGAGGTAGGAGGGGTGAGATGATGGACAGCCTTGAAGCCGAGGGTGAGGAGTTTCTGCCTGATGCGTATGTTGATTGGTAGCCACTGGAGATTTTTGAGGAGGGGAGTAACATACCCAGAGCATTTCTGGACAAAGACAAGCCGGGCAGCGGTGTGAAGTATGGATTGAAGTGGGGAGAGACAGGAGGATGGGAGATCAGAGAGGAGGCTGATACAGTAGTGCAGACGGGATAGGATGAGAGCTTGAATAAGCAGTCAGTCAGCAGTCAGTATGTCAGCATTTGGGGGGGGGGAGGGAAAGGTAGCCTGCAAAATGCCTCCATTTTGTTTTCTCAGTCACATATTGGTGTTCATTTTTGAGAAATAAAACAAGGCAGCACACTGTTGTTGTTGTCCTATGCTGTTGAGTCTTGTCTGACCCATAGTGACGCCATTGACACATCTCTCCCAGAATGCCCCTCCTCCAACTGCAATCATTCTGGTAGTGTATCCATAGAGTTTTCTTCGTAAAAATATGGTAGCCATTTACCATTGCCCCCTTCTGCACAGTAAACCTGAGTCTCTGCCCTCGACTATCTCCAATGCTGCTGCTGCCCAGCACAGGTGAGTTTTGACTTGTAGCAGATTTTCTTCCATTCACTAGCCACTGCCCAGGCTACAAATGGAATGATATAATAATAATAATAATAATAATATAATAATAATAATAATAATAATGTTGGCATTTGTTAAGCGCTTACTATGTGCGAAGCACTGTTCTAAGCGCTGGGGGGGGGGCTACAAAGTGATCAGGTTGTCCCACGGGGGGCTCACAGTTTTCATCCCCATTTTACAGATGAGGGAACTGAGGCTCAGAGAAGTGAAATGACTTGCCCAAGGTCACACAGCAGACATGTGGCGGAGCCGGGATTCGAACCCATGACCTCTGACTCCAAAGCCCAGGCTCTTTCCACTGAGCCACGCTGCTTCTCTATGCCTCTGCTTGACTCTCCCTCCCATAGTCGAGACTGGTAGAGTACAGGAAACTCTCCAGGTGCAACCCTGTGAGGTGAGCACATTGTGAGCTACCATTAAAATAATAATAATAATAATAGTGATAATAATAATAATGATGGTATTTGTTTAGCACTTACTGTGTGTCAAGCACTGTTCTAAGTACTGGGGTAGATACAAGCTAATCAGGTTGGACTTAGTCCCTGTCCCACATGGGGCTCACAGTTTTAACCCCCTTTTGACACTGAAGCACAGGGAAGTTCAGTGATTCACCCAAAGTCACACAGCTGGCAAGTGGCAGAGCTGGGATTAGAACCCAGGTCCTTCTGATTCCAGGCCTGTATTTTATCCACTATGTCATGCTGCTTCCAAAAAAAGACATTTAATCCTTGAAAATAATCACTAATTTTCATTGTGTACAAAAAAACCTATCTAGTATGACTTAAAACTGATACATATCAGCTATAAAGTTAGAATAGAGGAGAGGAAACTCCCTTATACAAACAATTTAATATAATAGCTCTGTCTCCATGGGGCTATGTATAGCTCTTTAATACCGAGCATGAAGACTACATGGATAGGGATGATTCCAGAGAGTTAAGATGATATGTATAGAACTATATTTCACTTATCAATACCTTACAGCCTGCATCAGGAACTCTAAAATATGTCTGTTAGGCAGGATTTTCTAAGCTTGAATCTTAATTCACCACCCTGTTAGCACCCCGTAAGAGAGTGAGAGGGGAATGGGTGCTGGGTGATGAGGCTTAGTACAGTCTCTAAGATGTAGGAAGACTGACAACAGCTGCGCAGAGCTGTGACAATACCTCCTTCTCGCTGAATCTTGATCTCGTCTATCTCACCGCTGACTCTTGGCCAACATCTTCCCTCTGGCCTGGAATGCCCTCTCTCCTCAAATCCATCATACTTTCCCTGGCATTAAAGCCTTATTGAAGGCACATCTCCTCCAAGAGGCCTTCCTAAGTCCTCCTCTCCTTTTCTCCCACTCCCTTTTGGGGCTCCCTGATTTACTCCCTTTATTCACTCCCCCACACTCCCCACAACACATATGTACATATATATAATTTATATTAATATTCTTATCCCCTTCTGGACTGTAAAATCACTGTGGGCAGGGAATGTTTCTGTTTATTGTTATACTATTGTTATATTTTTCAAGCACTTAATACAGTGCTCTGAACACAGTAAGTGCTCAGTATATATCTCCTACCTCACCTCCCTTCTCTCCTTCTACAGCCCAGCCCACACCCTCCGCTCCTCTGCCACTAACCTTCTCACTGTACCTGATTCTCGCCTGTCCCATCATCGACCCCCGGCCCACGTCCTTCCCCTGGCCTGGAATGCCCTCCCTCCACACATCCACCAAGCTAACTCTCTTCCACCCTTCAAAGCCCTACTGAGAGCTCACCTCCTCCAAGAGGCCTTCCCAGACTGAGCCCTTTTTTCCTCTCCTCCTCTCCATCCCCCCACCCTACCTCCTTCCCCTCCCCATAGCACTTGTATATATATTTTTGTACAGATTTATTACTCTATTTTACTTGTACATATTTACTTTTCTATTTATTTTGTTAATGATGTGCATATAGCTTTAATTCTATTTGTTCTGATGACTTTGACACCTGTCTACATGTTTTGTTTTCTGTCTCCCCCTTCTAGACCCATTTTGGGGTAGGGACCATCTCTACATGTTGCCAACTTGTACTTCCCAAGTGCTTAGTACAGTGCTCTGCACACAGTAAGTGCTCAATAAATACGATTGAATGAATATACGACTGGATGAATGAATACCTCCAAATGGTAGCTGAACCAGTCTGGAGGCACCTGAGACTTAAATCTTACTGAAAAACAATCCTGCCGGCACAACCTCAATGTAATGCTGGTCAATTCTTTCCCATTCACTTGCAGCTAAGAGCTACTAGTAACAAATTTTCATAGTGTTACGTGGATAACAAGGCATGTCCTATATTAGCCATAAAGAAATGTTGAGTCTGCTATTTTCAAATTGGCTGTAGGTTGATGTAGGGCAGACTCAATTATTGTTCTATTTTCAGTTGTTCTATTTTTGGCAGGAGCAACATAGGCTTAACTAAACCAAATTAAGATTATTAGTTTTGGGATCGCTTTATGAATCCAGATATGATGTTTTGTTGTCTGCACTTTGGTCTATCATAGTATCCTTTCTTTTCTGTATGTGTAATATTAAACAGCTCAATTCCAAATTAGTGCAAGACACCTTATCTAAAATTTTCCCTGCCTCTGACATTCTCGCTGCTTCTATCACCAGACTTGCTATGCTGAATGTCATAGTACCACAGAGAACAAACTAAAAATATTCCGTATTACCGGAGGATGCACAAAATTAGACTGGAATAATAGGAGTTTTGAAAGAGGGAAAATGACATAAAGGGAACAAACTGTATATGAGAATAGTTCTATAATCAATCAATAGTATTGCTTGAACGGTTACTTTTTGCAGAGCTCTGTACTATGTGTTTGGGAGAGTTCAAGGCAACAGAGTTGATGGATTCCCTGCCCACAAGGAGCTTACAGTGTAGAGGGGGAGACAGGCATTACCACAAATAAATAAATCACAGTAATGTATATAAATGCTATAGAGCTGAGGATGACTACTGTCACTCCAAGTTGGCTTGCTCCCCACTCCAGTCCTTTATTTTATTATTATTATTAATAATAATAATAATAAGAATGGAATTTGTTAAGCACTTACTATGTGCAAAGCACTATTCTAAGTGCTGGGGGCGGGGGAATACAAGGTAATCAGGTTGTCCCATGTGGGGCTCACAGTCTCAATCCCCATTTTACAGATGAGGTAACTGAGGCACAGAGAAGCTAAGTGAATTGCCCAAAGTCACACAGCCGATAAGTGGTGGAGTCAGGATTCGAACCCATGACCTCTGACTCACAAGCCTGGGCTTTTTCCACCCAGCCACGCTGCTTGTCTAATGTTATTTAAGTGCTTATTCTGTGTCTGGCGCTGTACTAGCTGCTAGGGTAAATGCAAGTTAATCAGTTGAAAACAGTCCTCGCCCCACATAGGACTCACAGTCTTAATCCCCATTTTACAAAGGTCACACAGCAGACTAATGGCAGAGCCAGAATTAGAACCCAGATCCTCTATCAGTTCCTTTTTCTTTCTACAAGGCCACACTGCTTCTTTGCTACTTGAGTAGCAGGGAGACAGGGACTGAATGGTTTTGTCGAAAAATGATCATCATCATCAATCGTATTTATTGAGTGCTTACTGTGTGCAGAGCACTGTACTAAGCGCTTGGGATGTACAAATTGGCAACACATAGAGACAGTCCCTACCCAACAGTGGGCTCACAGTCTAAAAATGATCTGGGCAGCAAAGTGAAGAATGGATTGAGTTGGGGAGAGACAGGAGGCAGTGAGGTCAGCAAAGAGGCTGACGCAGTAATCAAGATGAAGAAATCAAGACAGGATAGGATAAGTACTTGGATTATCGTGGCCGTAGTTATATTGTACAAGGTTAACCAACAGGATTTGGTGACAGAGTTAATATGTGGGTTGAATGAGAGCGATGAGTCAAGGATAATGTCAACGTTACAGGCCCATGAGACAAGGATTGTGGTGCTGTCTACAGTGATGGAAACGTCAGGCAGAGGACAGGGTTTGGGTAGGAATATTAAGAGCTCATCTCAGTCTTAAGAGACTTCTGGGAAACTTTAGAAGAATATAAAGAAAGAAGATGCGCAAGGATAACACACAAATTCCATATTTTCCACCAAGCTGGCTCTCTTCCTCCCTTCAAGGCCCTACTAAGAGCTCACCTCCTCCAGAAGGCCTTCCCACACTGAGCCCCCTCCTTCCTCTCCCCCTCGCCTTACCTCCTTCTCTTCCCCACGGCACCTGTATGTATGTATATATGTTTGTACGGATTTATTACTCTATTTATTTATTTTACTTGTACATATCTATTCGATCTATTTTATTCTGTTAATATGTTTTGTTTTGTTGTCTGTCTCCCCCTTCTAGACTGTGAGCCCGCTGTTGGGTAGGGACCGTGTCTATATGTTGCCAACTTGTACTTCCCAAGCGCTTAGTACAGTGCTCTGCACACAGTAAGTGCTCAATAAATACGATTGAATGAATGAATGAATTTATTACTCTATTTATTTTACTTGTACATATCTATTCTATTTATTTTATTTTGTTAGTATGTTTGGTTTTGTTCTCTGTCTCCCCCTTTTAGACTGTGAGCCCACTGTTGGGCAGGGATTGTCTCTATATGTTGCCAACTTGGACTTCCCAAGCGCTTAGTACAGTGCTCTGCACACAGTAAGTGCTCAATAAATACGATTGAATGGATTTATTACTCTATCTATTTATTTATTTTACTTGTACATATTTATTCTATCTATTTTATTTTGTTAATATGTTTTGTTTTGTTCTCTGTCTCCCCCTTCTAGGCTGTGAGCCTACTGTTGGGTAGGGACCGTCTCTATATGTTGCCAAATTGTACTTCCCAAGCACTTAGTATAGTGCTCTGCACACAGTAAGCGCTCGATAAATACCATTGAATGAATGAATGAATGGTAAAACTGCTCAACCTACATTGTAGCAGAGTCACCAAGAGGCAAAGGAAAGCAACATAAGCTTGAAATGCCTGATGCCCGTCAGGAATAACAGATGTCCACTTGAGATATCTCTCTCTCTCTCTCTCTCTCTCTCTCTCTCTCTCTCTCCTCTCTCTTCTCTCCCTCTCCCTCTCTCTCTCCTCTCTCTCTTTTCTCTCTCTCTCCCTCCCTTCCCCCACCCCCCCCACACACCCCAGACAGAGGACAAACTAATAACCAGCATGTTATAAAAACAGATACATTTTGTAACTTAATTCAGTCATATTTATTTTGCACTTACTGTGTGCAGAGCACTGTACTAAGCGCTTGGGAAGTACAAGTTGGCAACATATAGAGACGGTCCCTACCCCACAACAGGCTCACAGTCTAGAAGGGGGAGACAGACAACGAAACAAAACTTGTGGACAGGTGTCAAGTCATCAGAATAAATAGAAATAAAGCTAGATGCACATCATTAAGAAAATCAATAGAGTAGTAAATATGTACAAGTAAAATAAATAGAGTAATAAATATGTACAAACATATATACAGATGCTGTGGGGAGGGGAAGGAGGTAGGGCGGAGGGGATAGGGAGGAGGAGAGGAAAAAGGAGGCTCAGCCTGGGAAGGCCTCCTGGAGAAGGTTATCCCTCATTCCAACCAATCTCATCCAAACGGGAAGCACTTCCTGTGAATGATTCAACCAAACGTCCATCTGAACCACACATGATTCTTCTTGTGTCCAGTGACTGCAGCCCAGATGGGGTGCTAATGCATGGAGGTCTTCCCAAACACATAATAGAGACAACTTAATAGAGATGTTGTCCCACTGGCCATCCATATTTTCAATTAAAACAATATGCTGAGTGTCTCCCTCTCTCTCTCTCTTTATCTCTCCTTAATTTCAACAGATATGTCACCAATCAGCCTATCAACAAATGATATGCTCTCTTGGTTCTTCCTCCCCCTCAGCCCCACAGCACTTTTGCACATGTCTGTAATTTATTTATTTGCACCGATGTCCGTCTCCCAACCCCAATACTGTAAGCTCATTGTGGGCAGGGACTGCATCTGTTTAATGTTGCATTGTACTCTCCCAAGCGCTTAGTGAAGTGATCTGCACACAGTAAGTACTCAATAAATATGATTGAAAGAGTATTTATTGAGTGCTTACTATGTATGGAGCACTGTGATAAGTGCACAGGAGAGTACCATTACAGTGTACAGTGCTAAGCCCTTAGTACAGTACTCTGCACATAGTATGCGCTCAATAGACAATTTACTGGTTACAATAAAACAGAGTTAGCAGACATGTTTCCTTTTCATATCTAGAAGCAGCGTGGCTCAGTGGAAAGAGCACGGACTTTGGAGTCAGAGGTCATGGGTTCAAATCCGGGCTCCGACAATTGTCAGCTGCGTGACTTTGGGCAAATCACTTAACTTCTCTGTGCCTCAGTTACCTCATCTGTAAAATGAGAATTAAGACTGTGAGCCCCCAGTGGGACAACCCAGTCACCTTGTAACCTCCCCAGTGCTTAGAACAATGCTTTGCACATAGTAAGCACTTAATAAATACCATCAATATTATTATTATCAAGCTTACAGTTTAGAGAGGTATGGGTCTCTGATAAATTAAAGTGTTTTCTTTGTGATTTTCCACCCAGAAACACGACCTAGAGGAAACTATGAAGGGAACATCTCTAAGAAGCAACACAACAGAAAATAGGTCCCAAGCCTTGAGCTCACCATCACATAGGAACGAATGAGCCCTTGCCAAGTTACTAATCAATCAATCAATCATATTTATTGAGCGCTTACTGTGTGCAGAGCACTGTACTAAGCGCTTGGGAAGTACAAGTTGGCAACATATAGATCCTCATCGGAGCTTCTGTAAATGGCTCCAAGATCTTCTATTAATGCCAGGCTATTTACTCTGTATGTCTTGAAGGGACATCATAGCAACCTGCACCACTCCATTTACCAGAGACTTGAAGAACCTCGGCATGAGAGATCATTGATTGCTCATGGATGTAGATTCTCTATGAAGACTGACAGCACTAGTTTCAAAGCAATATTCCTTTAAAGAGCAGACAGAACCACTCAGAGGAGAAGATTCCAACTAAAATTCAAAGTGTCCATCCACCAAGTACCTAGGGATTCACTTTACTATATATTAGAAATATCCTGGAATGATAGGCACCATGCAGAAAAACAGTCAGAAACACACTCTTGGCTCCATTTTTTACATTTTCAAAAATAATGTTTGTCATTTTTCCCTATGAAAAATGCAACTTGAAGGATCTGGAAAGGTAAATGGAAGCAGCGGAAAGAGCCCGGGCTTTGTAGTCAGAGGTCATGGGTTCAAATCCCAGCTCCGCCACTTGTCAGCTGTGTGACTTTGGGCAAGTCATTTAACTTCTCTGGGCCTCAGTTCCCTCATCTGTAAAATGGGGAGTAAGACTGTGAGTCCCCTGTGGGACAACCTGATCACCTTGTAACCTCCCCAGTGCTTAGAATCCTCGGAGACTTCAATATCCACATGGATATCCCTAACGACTCCTCTGCCGCCCGCCTTCTATCTCTCCTTGACGCTGCCAACCTCTTCCTCCACCCCACCTCACCCACTCACCAACTTGGTCATACCCTCGACCTCATCATCTCCTACCGCTGCACTGTGTCCACCCTCACCAACTCTGTAATCCCTCTCTCTGATCATAATCTTCTCACCTGCCTCCTCACTCACACTCCTTTCCCCTGTAAATCTGTATTACTCCCTCACAGAGATCTCCGCTCTCTGGACCCCACCCATCTTTCGAAGCGCCTCACACCCCACCTCGCCGCCCTCTCCTCTCTACCCAGTCTTGATGATCAGATTACTGCTCTCAACTCTACCCTTTCTACTCAGCTAGACTCACTCGCTCCCCTTTCCCTTCGCCGCTCTCACACCACTAACCCACAGCCCTGGATCACTGCCCCTGTCCGACTCCTTCGCTCTTATGCTCGAGCTGCCGAACGCTGCTGGCGAAAGTCTAAACACCATGCCAACCTCGTTCACTTCAAGTTTATCCTTTCCTGTCTTAACTCAGCCCTCTCTTCTGCCAGACAAAACTATTTCTCCTCCCTTATTGACACCGATGCCCATCACCCCTGCCAGCTCTTCCGTACATTCAACTCCCTTCTCAGGCCCCCGGTTCCTCCCCCTCCTCCTTCCCTCACCCCCAACGATCTGGCCTCCTACTTCATTAACAAAATTAAATCCATCAGGTCCGACCTCCGCGAAGTCTCTTCCCCCCTTTCTCCATCCCCCCGGCTCTCAACACTCTCTGCTACTCTTCCATCCTTCCCAGTGGTATCCTCAGAGGAACTCTCCTCCCTCCTCTCAAGTGCTACTCCGGCCACCTGTGCTTCTGACCCCATTCCCTCTCATCTTATGAAATCTCTCGCTCCATCCCTTCTCCCCTCCTTAACTTCCATCTTCAACCGCTCACTCTCCACTGGTTCCTTCCCCTCTGCCTTCAAACATGCCCATGTCTCTCCCATCCTAAAAAAACCCTCTCTTGACCCCACCTCACCTTCTAGTTATCGTCCCATATCCCTCCTACCATTCCTTTCCAAACTCCTTGAACGAGTTGTCTACACGCGCTGCCTAGAATTCCTCAACGACAACTCTCTCCTCGACCCCCTCCAGTCTGGCTTCCGTCCCCTTCATTCCACGGAAACTGCCATCTCAAAGGTCACCAATGACCTCCTGCTTGCCAAATCCAACGGCTCATATTCTGTCCTAATCCTCCTCGACCTCTCAGCTGCCTTTGACACTGTGGACCACCCCCTTCTCCTCAACACGCTATCTGACCTTGGCTTCACAGACTCCGTCCTCTCCTGGTTCTCCTCTTATCTCTCCGGTCGTTCTTTCTCAGTCTCTTTTGCAGGCTCCTCCTCCCCCTCCCATCCCCTTACTGTGGGGGTTCCCCAAGGTTCAGTGCTTGGTCCCCTTCTGTTCTCAATCTACACTCACTCCCTTGGTGACCTCATTCGCTCCCACGGCTTCAACTATCATCTCTACGCTGATGACACCCAGATCTACATCTCTGCCCCTGCTCTCTCCCCCTCCCTCCAGGCTCGCATCTCCTCCTGCCTTCAGGACATCTCCATCTGGATGTCCGCCCGCCACCTAAAGCTCAACATGTCGAAGACTGAGCTCCTTGTCTTCCCTCCCAAACCTTGTCCTCTCCCTGACTTTCCCATCTCTGTTGACGGCACTACCATCCTTCCCGTCTCACAAGCCCGCAACCTTGGTGTCATCCTCGACTCCACTCTCTCATTCATCCATCACATCCAAGCCGTCACCAAAACCTGCCGGTCTCAGCTCCGCAACATTGCCAAGATCCGCCCTTTCCTCTCCATCCAAACTGCTACCCTGCTCATTCAAGCTCTCATCCTATCCCGTCTGGACTACTGCACCAGCCTTCTCTCTGATCTCCCATCCTCGTGTCTCTCTCCACTTCAATCCATACTTCATGCTGCTGCCCGGATTATCTTTGTCCAGAAACGCTCTGGGCATATTACTCCCCTCCTCAAAAATCTCCTGTGGCTACCAATCAATCTGCACATCAGGCAGAAACTCCTCACCCTGGGCTTCAAGGCTGTCCATCACCTCGTCCCCTCCTACCTCACCTCCCTTCTCTCCTTCTACTGCCCAGCCCGCAACCTCCGCTCCTCCACCGCTAATCTCCTCACTGTACCTCGTTCTCGCCTGTCCCGCCGTCGACCCCCGGCCCACGTCATCCCCCGGGCCTGGAATGCCCTCCCTCTGCCCCTCCGCCAAGCTAGCTCTCTTCCTCCCTTCAAGGCCCTGCTGAGAGCTCACCTCCTCCAGGAGGCCTTCCCAGACTGAGCCCCTTCCTTCCTCTCCCCCTCGTCTCCCTCTCCATCCCCCCATCTTACCTCCTTCCCTTCCCCATAGCACCTGTATATATGTATATATGGTTGTACATATTTATTACTCTATTTATTTATTTATTTATTTATTTATTTTACTTGTACATTTCTATCCTATTTTATTTTGTTGGTATGTTTGGTTCTGTGCTCTGTCTCCCCCTTTTAGACTGTGAGCCCACTGTTGGGTAGGGACTGTCTCTATGTGTTGCCAATCTGTACTTCCCAAGCGCTTAGTACAGTGCTCTGCACATAGTAAGCGCTCAATAAATACGATTGATTGATTGATTGATTGATTAGAACAGCGCTTTGCACATAGTAAGCGCTTAATAAATGCCATTGTTATTATTGGGCCTCAGTTTCCTCATCTGTAAAATCGGGATGAAGACTGTGAGCCCCCTGTGGGACAACCTGATCACCTTGTAACCTTCCCAGCGCTTAGAACAGTGCTTTGCGCATAGTAAGCGCTTAATAAATGCCATTATTATTATTATTAAATGAAATCAGGAGGCTTCTGAGGTTTCAGTATAATTTGTACAGTGCTCATGTCAATGACAGGTGTTAGTGTGCTGCCACAATCAAGTCTGAAATCCACATATTAGTGGACAGGCTATTAGAAATGCAAAGGCAGCAGTCTCTTATGAAAATGACTGAAATACTGAGAACAAAAAGGAGAAAATAATGAAACTGACTGAGCTAGCATCTTGAGCCAGTCCTAAGATTGGCTGCACAATAGTTGACTCTGCAGGTTTCCATTGTCAGGAAGACTTACAGTTGAACTTCTGTATACTGTGACTTAATTGACATTATTCTCATTTTTATAAGTGTTGATAATATTTATGTGTGTGTGTATTTATTCTCATGAGAAAATATAAAGAAAAAAAATATGTGTATATACCCTAGCAGAATTAAGTGTCCTAACATACAACGTTTGTTCCATGCATAGGTGGGGGAGGACTGCTAAGAACAGTACAGATTTGCATTTAAGTCAAGGAGAAGAACACCAGGATAACTAAAAAAACATTAAAGTAAAAGTCATTGATCTTTCATTCTGACATCGTATCTTACAGTTCTGAAACTCTATTTCCACATTTTACAGTTTAGTCACATCTATGATTAGAGAAAAATAACTAAGCACAAAGATTTCATTAGTACTATGTACAAGGACACTGAGTGTGAAGTTCTAAAGTCCTAAAAAGCAGATACTGTAAACCTGCACAATCAGAGCAAGACATTCAGGAAGCAGTGTGGCTCAGTGGAAAGAGTATAGGCTTGGGAGTCAGAGGATGCAGGTTCTAATCGTGGCACTGCCACTTGTCTGCTGTGCGACCTTGGGAAAGCCACTTAACTTCTCTGTGCCTCACAGAGAGGATTAAGACTGTGAGCCTCACGTGGGCTAATCTGATTTCCTTACATCTACCCCAGCGCTTAGAACAGTGCTCAGCACATAGTAAGCGCTTAACAAATACCACTATTATTATTACTATTATTACTCTCACTCCACTTTGATGAAGAGACTTAAATTGTCAGACCCATCAGTCTCTGCAATAATCTATCAGCCTATCAGTCAATAGAATTTATTGAGTATTCACTATCCTAAGTACTGTGAGCTGCTACAAATGAAGAACAAGATATTACTATTGCCTTCTAAGATTAATAAACTCTCAAAAATAGGTTTAAATGGTGAAGAAATATATCGCTGAGAATGAAATACATAAGCATATGAATGACAAAAAAAATACGACTACATGTCTCTACTGTGAAATCCTGCAGTGATTTTCTGGAATTTTATCTGGACCAGTTCCTTTGCTCACCTAAGGCCAACTCCCTTTGTTGCAAGCACTTCTGGGCCTCCTACTCCAAATCCACAACTACTTACAAGGAATTGACTGGAGGACACATCAGAGCGGAGTAGGCTTGAGCAGAGCAGAGAGGAAGCACCACCAAGAATAGGCAAAGCATAAAGCAACAGAGGTGAAAGTCTTGTGGGAAAAACGAGGCAAAGAGAAACAATACCAAAGGCAAGGTTAATATTATGGAAAAGTGAGGTAGAAGGAAAAAATATGGAAAAATGAAGAGAGTGAGAGGATTTTTAGATGTTTGCATATTTATGTCACACAATAAAAGTCAACCAGGAATGTCTCAAGAGTCCTTATTGTGGGCCACCTCTGCAATACACTCTGAGACCTGGATTAGGGAACCACTTTGGGGTCACTGGTTGAAACTTTCTGCAGGGTTTCCTGCAAAGATGTTCTTTGGTTTGATGGGGCTATGCCTCCCATTTTCCTTTCCTGTAATGAGGAGAATTGCTGGGGGCTAAGGCATATGAAACTTATGATTTCCAAGTCTTCGTATATGTTTCATTGCCCTCTCCCCTTCCCCATTCATGATTACCCACTCTGACTTTGTTAAATCCATTTTGGCCTTAAGCAAACACACCCAACCAATCATCTGTGAACATCCCATGGCGAAATGTATTGCGGGTATGTGAGATCACAGTCAATAGCATTTTTCATTCTAGAAAAATGATTGAGGGCCTAGAAGTAGATAACTTGCCAAACGGCCAGAAAACCCTTCCTAATCCTGATCAGCTGTCTGGCAAGTCTTGCTGCTAGTCATACCCAGAGTATGATGCCCACCATTATAATGCTGGAAAAGCACTTTTTAGGCATGTCTAACCATCAGTGGGATACCCTCTTCCCTAGCCTAAAGTCCTGTGCAAGTAGCCAGTCCAAAATATTAAACACTATCTTTCTCACAAAATTCAAAACTGTCTCATGAGAGGATTGCCCTTGAGGAACCTAAATCGACTCGTGCAATAATTAGAAAACCAAAGAAGAAACTGAAAATAAGTTATGCTATGGAGCATTGGATGTTCCTTGAATATGACAGGCTGTTGTGTTATCGAATCTTCTATATTATTCTGGCACCATGACCTTCTACAAAAGATAGATCAAGATACTGGAAAAGTTTCATTTGGGTCACCTACAGTCACATTCAATATCAGAGAGTAGGAAAAGATTCTGGAAAGCTGAAGCCGTTTTCCCGAAAACACAACTTTACTGGATATAGTGAATGACAGCTGCTTACCAAGTAGTTGTGACAGAGTGAATTAAAGGGAGAAAATGAAAGTCAGGAGGACAGATTACACAACTTGGAAGACATTAACAAAGTACACCTTCAAGAAGCGTGACACAACGAAGGACTGTTGGACAGGTATTCAATCAATCAATCAATCAGTCATTGCAGCAGGCAGGCCAGCCTGATGGGCAGCAAATGGCAGAAGATTTCTCTATTGAATCTGAATACTAAGAAATGACTCAGAAACAGGAATAGACTATCAGCACTTAGAACAGTGCTTGGCACATAGTAAGCCTTTAACAAATACCATTATTATTATTATCATTATTATTATAGAACAAAGTTGTGTGACCTTGGGCAAGTCACTTAACTGTGCCTCAGTTTCCTTTCGTAAGCACTTATCAAAAAATACTATTGTCATTATTATAATGCCGGGAGGATCTATCTTTGCTTGGAAACGATAGGAAAGGGTGGGTCACTTATGCTTTGTTGGAGCTCACTGAAGTAGCATGGCCTAGTGGAGAAAGCACGAGCCTTGGAGTCAGAAGAATTTGGGTTCTAATCCCGACTCTGTCACCTGTTTGCTGCATGGTCTTGGGTAAATCACTTCACTTCTCTGTGACTCAGTTGCCTCATCTGTAAAATGGGGATTAAGACTGTGATCCCCATGCGGGACAGGCACTGTGTCCAACCTGATTACCTTGTATCTGCCCCACTGCTTAGAACAGTGCTTGACAACCAAAACACATGAAATCCAGTCTGTAAGCATTTCATGTTTGGGTATAGATAATGTAAGACTGAAAATTATTTGATGATAGAGGTTCCATTCACGTAAAATTGAGCCAGGATACAATAAATGCTTGTTATACTATGTGGTCATTTTGATGAAGAAGGAGTAGATCCTTTAAATATTGTCAAGAAAAAACAAACAGGATTTAGCAACAGACTACATAAGGGGACTGAAATAGATGGAGGAGTCAAGAATAATGTCTGGCTTCAATCAATCGTATTTATTGAGCACTTACTGTGTGCAGAGCACTGTACTAAGCGCTTGGGAAGTACAAGTTGGCAACATATAGAGACAGTCCCTACCCAACAGTGGGCTCACAGTCTAAAAGAGACATGGTGTTATCCATTGTAATAGGGAAGTGCTTAGAATAATGCTCTGACCATAGTAAGTGTTCAATAAGTTCACCTGATTGATTTTTCAAGCTACTGTAGACTATAAGATCCTTATGGGCAGAGTAACTGTCAACTTTGTTATAGCAGTACTCTCCCAAGTGCTTAGTACAGTGCTTTGTAATAATAATAATGGCATTTGTTAAGTGCTTATTATGTGCAAAGCACTGTTCTAAGCATTGGAGAGGATACAAGGTGATCAGGCTGTCCCAAGTAGGGCTCACAGCCTTAATCCTCATTTTACAGATGAGGTAACTGAGGCACAGAGAAGTGAAGTGACTTGCCCAAAGTCACACAGCTGACAAGCGGTGAAGCTGGGATTTGAACCCATAACCTCTGACTCCTAAGCCTGGGCTCTAGACAGTAAATGCTCAGTAAATATTATTGATTGATTGAAATCATGCTCAAGGACACAGTCTAGGAGCTGGTATCATCATCATCATAATCAATGGTATTCACTGAGTGCTTGCTATGTACAGAGCAGTATATTAGTTCCGGACCAGAAGGAGGATGTTGTAAAGGGGTCAACAGTGTGATAGACGGAGCGTTGCCTAGTGATAGACCATAGGCCTGGGAGTAAGAAAACCTGGGTTCTTTATCCCGGCTCTGTCATTTTTCTGCTGTGTGACCTGGGGCAAGTCACTTACCTTCTCTGTGCCCCAATAACCTCATTAATAAAATGGAGATTAAGACTGTGAACCTCATGTGGGATATGGACTGTGTCCAACAATTACCTTGTTTCTACCTCAGTGCTCAGAACATTGCCTGGCACATAATAAGTGCTTAACAAATACCATAACAAATATCATTCTCAAATATCAGAGAAGCAGCGTGGCTCAGTGGAAAGAGCCCGGGCTTTGGAGTCAGAGGTCATGGGTTCAAATCCCAGCTCTGCCAATTGTCAGCTGTGTTTATTACTCTATTTATTTATTTTACTTGTACATATCTATTCTATTTATTTATTTTGTTAGTATGTTTGGTTTTGTTCTCTGTCTCCCCCTTTTAGACTGTGAGCCCACTGTTGGGTAGGGACTGTCTCTATATGTTGCCAATTTGTACTTCCCAAGTGCTTAGTACAGTGCTCTGCACATAGTAGGCGCTCAATAAATACGATTGATTGATTGATTTGGGCAAGTCACTTAACTTCTCTGGGCCTCAGTTCCCTCCTCTGTAAAATGGGGATGAAGACTGTAAGCCCCCCATGGGACAATCTGATCACCTTGTAACCTCCCCGGCACTTAGAACAGTGCTTTGCACATAGTAAGCCCTTAATAAATGTCATTATTATTATTATTATTATTATTATTATTATTATTATTATTATTACAAAAAATATAAATAAATGAGATCAGGGAACAGTGAGTATGCTGGTGCTAAGAGAAGCAAAATGGGCAGGCTGCGTTGTAGTAATAATAATAATAATGATGGTGGCATTTGTTAAGCGCTTACTATGTGCAAAGCACTGTAGGAGATCAGTGATTCAAGGAGCTTTGATGCAAAGGTGGATAGGCAACCACTGGAGGCTCTTGAGAAGTGGGGAGACATGGATGGAACAATCTTTTAGAAAAATTATCTGGGCAGCAAAATGAAATATGAATTAGACTGGGGAGAGACAGGAAGCAGGGAGGTCAATAGTTGCAATTGTCAAAGCAGAATAGAAATAATGCTTGGATCATTGTGATAGCAATTTCAGAGGAGAGGGAAAGGTAAATCTGTGGTCTCTGTGGCTTATATCCTTCTTCTCTTACCACATCTTTTTGATTTATGCATTTGTCCTTGTCTTTTGGGTTGCTTTAGTGTTGATTATTTCATCACTCCTGATGCGGTCTCCAGTTCCCTCTCTCCTACTTATATTCATAGACGATGAGCCTTCCAAGGGACAGGAACCATGCTTAACTTTTACCCTCCTTTGTATTCTTTCAAAATGTTTAGTACAGGTCTCTGCATGTAATAAACACTTATGAAATTAAAATGATGGTATTTGTTAAGCGCTATGTGCCAGGCGCTGTTCTAAGCGCTGGGGCAGATACAAGATAATAGGGTTGGACACAGGCCCTGTTCCACATATGGCTCACATTCTTAATTCCCAATTTTCAGATGAGGGAACTGAGGCACAGAGAAGTTAAGTGCCTTGCCCAAGGTCACACAGCAGACAAGTGGTGGAGTTAGGATTAGAACCCGGGTCCTACTAAATCCCAGGGCTGTGCTCTATCCACTAGGCCATGCTGCTAATATTTCTATTACTATTAAATTGATTACAGTGCTAAGCTTTTAGTATAGCTCTGCACACAGTAAGCACTCAATAAATACGATTGATTGATTACAAATGCTCTATTGTGTTTCAGAATAGTATGCTGAAATAGGAAGGCAACTTCATTTATGGTAAATAATCATAGCCAGGAGCTAGATCTATTTTGTAGGAGATAAGACTTTCAGACCTGCTTCAGAATCAGTAGTGGATAGAAAGGGCGAACACTGAAATGTTGTCAAAGAAAGCTTGGCAAAATCTGTGATGGAAACTCATAAGCTTTCATCCAAGGAAAGGTTCTGTGAATTTCTATGCATTTGGCAATGTTTGCCTTTCTAATTCTGACAGGATCCCTTACCCTTGAATATTATGACTAACCCAGATTGCTCTCTACTTCAATTCTACAATTAACATTTCCAAAGGAAATGTGGCTAAATTTTAGGGTACTTTTGTTCTCAGTTTGTATGTGACTTCTGGAAACATCAAGCAAAACATGATTGCTGTCATCTTGTAGTAATGCCCAATTACTACTTAGACTCCCAAAACTAGAAGCAGAAAAGTTTTGTCAGATTGTTTTCTGTGTAATGGTAGAGACAAGGGATAATGGACAAAAATTCAGGATTAGCTTATATCTAAATTGTTACATGAAGTCCTACATACCTTAGCATCTGAAAATGAAAATTGTAGTACCAGAGTGTCACTACAATGAATTCTGTTTCCAAAAACAATAATATAAAATCTATAAAGACAATGTTTCATAACATTTTCTCTAGTCTGTTCCTGTGGGTGTGCATGTGTGTGTCTGCTGTTCAGGTTAAATGCAGGACATGCTTGTTAGGAGGAAATTATGGAAATACAAAGAAAAATGGACAGGCCCAGTGTTTGGAGATCTCTCTGATCTATGACTATCCAATAGCCTCTTCTCCAACTTAATCCTCATCACTGACAGTGTCCTCTCCTGGTTCTCTTCTTATCTTTCTGGCCTCTCCTTTTCAGTCTCTTTTGTGGGCTGCTCCTCTGCAGCCCCTAATTGTAGGAGACTGTCAAGGCTCAGATCTGGGTTTCTTTATCTTTTATCTTTATCTTTATTCTTTACCTACACCCACTTCCATGGCTTCAACTACAGTCTCTATGTGGGTGATTTCCAAATCCAGATCTCCAACAAGTATCTCTCTACTTCTCTGCAGTCCTGTATTTCCTCCTGCCTTCAGGACATCTCTACTTTGACATCCCACCCACACCTCAAACTTAACATGTCCAAAACAGAATTCCTCATATTTCCACCCAATCCTGTCCTTCCTCTGACTTTTCCATCACTGAAGACAAAACCACCATTCTCTTTGTCTCACAAGCCTTTAGTCTTGGCATTATCCTAGACACATCTCTCTCATTCAACCCATACATTCAATCTGCCACTAAATTCTGTAAATTCAACCTTCACAACATCACTAAAATCCACCCTTTCCTCTCCATCTAAACTGCTGCCACATCAATCCAGGCACTTATCTATTCTGCCTTGATTACTGCATCAGCCTCCTTAACTGAACTTCCCACCTCCTGTCTCTCCCTACTCCAGTCTATTCTTCACTCTTCTGCCCGGATCATTTTCTACAAAACTGTTCAATCCATGTTTCCTCACTCCTCAGTTCCAGTGGTTGCACATCTACCTCCTAGACTGTAAGCTCATTGTAGGCAGGGAATGTGTCTGTTTATTGCTATTTTGTAGTCTCTCAAGACCTTAGTACAGTGCTCTGTATACCGAAATTCATTCATTCATTCATTCAATCATATTTATTGAGCACTTACTGTGTGCAGAGCACTGTACTAAGCGCTTGGGAAGTACAACTTGGTAACATATAGAGACGGTCCCTACCCAACAGTGGGCTCACAGTCTAGAAGGGGGAGACAGACAACAAAACAAAACATATTAACAAAATAAAATAAATAGAATAGTAAATATGTACAAGTAAAATAGAGTAATAAATCTGTACAAACATATATACAGGTGCTATGGGGAGGGGAAGGAGGTAGGGCCGGAGATGGGGAGGGGGAGAGGAAGGAGGGGGCTTAGTTTGGGAAGGCCTCCTGGAGGAGGTGAGCTCTCGGTATGGCTTTGAAGGGAGGAAGAGAGCTAGCTTGGCAGATATGCAGAGGGAGAGCATTCCAGGACAGGGGGAGGACGTGAGCCGGGGATCGATGGCAGGACAGGTGAGAACGAGGCACAGTGAGGAGATTGGTGGCAGAGGAGCAGAGGGTGCGGGCTGGGCTGGAGAAGGAAAGAAGGGAGGTGAGGTGGGAGGGGGTGAGGTGATGGACAGCCCTGAAGACGAGAGTGAGGAGTTTTTGCCTGATGTGTAGGTTGATTGGTAGCCACTCGAGATTTTTGAGGAGGGGAGTAACATGCCCAGAGCATTTCTGCACAAAGATGATCTGGGCAGCAGCGTGAAGTATAGGTTGAAGTGGAGAGAGGCAGGATGATGGGAGATCAGAGAGAAGGCTGATGCAGTAATCCAGTCGGGATAGGATGAGAGATTGAACCAGCAGGGGAGTGGTTTGGATGGAGAGGAAAGGGCAGATCTTGGCGATGTTGCAGAGGTGAGACCGGTAGTTTTTGATGACGGCTTGGATGTGAGGGGTGAACGAGAGAGCGGAGTCGAGGATGACACCAAGGTTGTGGGCTTGTGAGACGGGAAGGATGGTAGTGCTGTCAACAGTGATGGGAAAGTCAGGGAGAGGGCAGGGTTTGGGAGGGAAGATAAGGAGTTCAGTCTTGGACATATTGAGTTTTAGCTGGTGGGCAGACATCCAGATGGAGATGTCTTGAAGGCAGGAGGACACACAAGCCTGAAGGGAGGGAGAAAGAGCAGGGGCAGAGATGTAGATTTGGGTGTCATCAGCGTAGAGATGATAGTTGAAGCTATGGGAGTGAATGAGTTCACCAAGGGAGTGAGTGTAGATAGAGAATTGAAGGGGACCAAGAAGTGACCCGTGAGGAACCCCTATAGTAAGGGGATGGGAGGGGGAGGAGGAGCCCGCAAAAGAGACTGAGAATGAACGGCCAGTGAAATAAGAGGAGAACCAGGAGAGGACAGAGTCTGTGAAGCCAAGGTTGGATAGCGTGTTGAGGAGAAGGGGGTGGTCCACACCGTTGAAGGCAGCTGAGAGGTCGAGGAGGATTAGGATACGATAGAATGAAATATGATTAAATGAATCAAGCAGAAACTCTTCAGCATCAGCTTAAAAACATTCAATCACCTAGTCCCCTCCTACCTTACCTCACTGCTTTCCTACTATAATCCAGCCTGTACACCCCAATGCCAACCTACTCACTTTTCCTTGATCTTCTCTATCTCACCACTGACACCTCACTCATATTTGCCTCTGTCCTGGAACTCCCTCTGTCTTCATATTTGACATACATTCACTTTCCCCACCTTTAAAGCCTTATTAAAACACATGTCTCATAAAAGGCCTTCCCTGACTAACACCTCATTTATTCCTCTCCCACTCTCTTCTGTGTCATCCTTGCACTTGGATTCGTACCCTGTAGTCACCACTCATTCATCCCCATAGCACTTAAGTCCATATCCATAATTTGATATATTTATTTATATTAATGTCTTTTTCCTTTTCTTGACTGTAAATTCATCGTAGGAAGGGAATGTGTCTACCATTCTCCCAAGTGATTAGTACAGTGTTCTGCACATGGTGAGTACTCAATGTGATTAATTGATTGATTCAAATAATCTAGTAGCTAGTATACTTGTGCATAGCTTCACTCATTGGAGCAATAATTCATGTCAGATAAGTGGTAAAGAATATTGATTATGAATACTATTATGTACCTTTTCAGATGCACACGTATTAAATATTGTGGACTAGTATTTTCTTCAACTTACTTGCAAGGCTGATTTTATGGCATACACATTGTTTGAAGGTACAACAATAATTAAAGCAATGGAGCAAATAATTTCTATCATTTCCCTGAAATGCGTATTGATGTTTCTACTCTCTCTAGGCCATGTCACTTCCATCTCCTCACTCAGACTGTTTCCCCCTGAACTGAATCTCCAGCCTCCCACCCAAATCCACCAAGTCACATCTCTCTCCATCTTCAAAGTTTTCCATAAATACCACCTGCTGGAAACCTACCCTAGTAATTCACAACAACTTATCCGTACCAATCCAAAGCGATAGTTAGCACTGATTTACTTTATTCCAATCTCCAAGATTTATCAATCAATGGTATTTATTGAGCACTTCTTATGTGCAAAGCATGGTACTAAGTGATTGGGAGAGTACAACACCATAGAGTTGGTAGACATATTTCCTTCCCAACAGAAGCTTATTGCCTAGAGTGAGAGATAGACATTAAAGCACATTATGGAAATGTATAGAAGTGCTGAGGGACTGAGGTTGGGGTGAATATTAAAGTGTTTAAAAGTTTCAGATCCAAGTGCAACCAATCAACTCATCTCCCATTGCCGTTATCTCCTACTACAGCCCAGTCCACATATTCCACTCCTCTAGTGCATTGTGTCCAATCTCACATTATCTCCCTAATCTGGAACTCCCTCCCCACATATACATGGTCCCCACTTTCTCCAACTTCAATACCATATTAAAATCATAGCTCCAAGAGGCCTTCCCCAGTTAAGCCCTCTTTTCCCTGGCTAAGGCTCCCTTCTGAGTCATCTGTGCACTTGGATATGTGACGTTTGGACATTTGATGTTCTTTCCACCTCCAACCTCACAGTACATGTGGGCATATCGTTAAATCATATACTGTAAATTATTTCTTTATATTAATATCTGTCTCCCCCTCTAGACTGTAAAGTAAGCTTGCTGTGGTCAGAGAACATGTCTGCTAATTCTGTTGTATTGTACCCTCCCAAGCTTGTACACATAGTAAGCACTCAATAAGTATCATTGATTGTTTAATTGATTGTAATGGTGATGCAGAATGGAGTGGGCATAAGGGAAACGAGGGTTTAGTCAGGGATGGCCTTTTGGAGGAGGTCTGATTATACAAAGAATTTTCATATGTGGAGAGTAGTGGTCTATCGTATATGAAAGGGGAGGGAGTTGTAGTTCTGAGCGAGGATGTGGGAAAGATGTCGGCAGCAAGATATATGGGATCAAGATACAGTTAGAGAAATGTACGGGCTGGATTGTAGTAGGAAATCACTGAAGTAAGACAGGAGGGGTGAGCTGATTTAATTTTTTAAATCCAGTCATAAGGAGCTTCTGAGACAGATGGGCAGCCCCTGAAGTTTTCTGAGGAGTGTGTGGATATGAATTTATGTTTTTGTATGTTTTATTTGGATTTTCATTGGTTTATTCAATCACTCTTTCTGCCACTTTACACAGAAGTTGTTGGAACTACTGCTCCTATTCACACAATTTGTGTCTATAACTCCTATTCAATGGTGACCTTCTTGAGGTAAAGGAATATATGTCTTACTAATAATGGAGGTACTTGTTAAGCACTTACTATGTGTCAAGCACTGTAGTAAGTGTTGGGGTAAATACAAGATAATTGGCTCCCTTTGGGGGTTCACAGTCTAAATAGAAGGGAGAACAGGAGAACAAGATGGAGAACAGGAAGAACAAAATCCCCATTTTGCAGATGAAGACACTGAGGTACAGTTCTCTATGCCTCAAAGAAGTTTAGGGTCTTGCTTCTGTTATACTTTCTCTAGCACATCGTTTAGTGCTTTGTGTTCATAAACAAAGACCGTTGAATGTATTTACTGATTCTACCTACCTTGGCATCTCACACCCATTTATCCTGCTTCAGATAAAATTACAAAACTGAAACACACGTTTGTGTGGCACAAACTTATTTTCATTATTTTTCCTCTACCAATTATGTTAAGATTCAATGTGCTAATAGGAGTGCCCTTTGTGAGTTCCAGGGTCTCCAGGCTTAAAAAATGGTAAATGACATTGTGAGTCACAGATCAGTGTCAAGAACCATGTGTAGGGCACAATTATTATTATTATTATTAGTAGTAGTAGTAGTAGTAACAGTCAATGTGATTTCCTAATCAAGCCTGAAGCAGGAACTGGATGTTGTGAAACTTTCAAGTACTGAATAAAATAAAATAATACTGGTATTTTCTAGCCACAATCTGGAAACTGCTTACTCATTTCTCCAATTGTGTCTTTGAACTGCTTAGACTGTGAACTCCTCCAGAACACCAACTCTGTTGTATCATGCCCTCTCAAGTGCTAAATACAGCACTCTGTACGCAGTAAGTTCTCAATAAATTCCATTGATTGTCTGATTAATTACCCTGTTGAATACTTGAACACAGGGGCTGAAAATAATAATTATCTTTACACTCTGTTGCTTCCCCTAATTAAATGTATTTTGAATGATTGTTTCCCCCATTAGACTGTCAACTGCAGAGATTATGTCAATTTATATTATTCTACTTTCCCATGGATTTCATACAGTGCTCTGTACATAGTAAGCACTCAATAAAAACCATTAATTGATAGAAAGATGAGCTGGGATGGTACTAATGAGGAGGACTCTTCTCCACTCCATAGCTGACTCCCATCTGGAAGAATTCCAGAATTCAAGGCTAGACCTAAGTCCTTTTCAGAGAGTTAAGAGCACAATTGGTTTAAGATCAAGAACGTTAAATAGCTCTACCAGAATGACTCCAAAATGGAGGCAGTCTTACCGAAGTCCTTTGAAGGGCATCAAGGGGTCATCTGGCTCAAACCTCTGCCTCCAGTCAAATGACTAGGTAATATTCAAAAACTGATAAATGCCTAAAGTTTTTCAGGGCTGTCACTTTGCCACCTGCCTTTGGGGTATGTTCAAATTGCTTTACCAGCCTGATAGCCTTTATGTTCAACTGAACTGTGGGATTTCTGAATAGTCAACTACTTTAGATTCTGCACACAAATGCCAGCCATATAAAGGACACCAAAGGCTTGTTCATTCTTTCTGAAAACTGAGTTGGTTGTCACAAAAGGATGAAAAGATTGGTCAGGATAGACTTTGTTGATCCCCAAACAAACAGAAGTGTGGGTGAAGGTTGTGAAAACGGTTTAACAGGTGTCTAATGTTGACTTTTTGAGTTACAGTTATAATCTTTGGCTGCTGAAAGAATAAAGTAATATTCAATGTAACCAGGAACGGGCCAGAACTGTGGTTGAAAAATGTACTTTTTTTTTGTCTTTGGAGTCTTGTGATGCTTCTGAGGGGAGACTTAACATTTGGATTGCCACGGGAAATCTAAAGACTCTAAAATTCACATGATTATCTAGAGTTCTGGAACAGATGGAAAGTGTAAGGATACATGTTTTAAATTCTATACCTAGGAAATGAACCTAACACTGCAAAATTTAAACTCAAATCTCCAGAACAAAATAACGAACATCTATGGTATTCATTAATACGAATTTGTGGCTGACACTCTCTATATTTCACAAGTACTCTGTAGCTCAGGGGTGCGAGCACTGGTCTCATAAACCAGGGGTGGTGAGTTTGAACCTCACTAGGGCTTACCTAAAAGTATTTCCCCCTCTAGACTGTAAACTTGTTGTGGGCAGGGAATGTGTCTGTTTATTGTTAGATTGTACTCTTCCAAGCACACACTGTAAGTGTTCAATAAATGCAATTGAATGAGTGAATGAACAAACACATCAGGTTAAAAATTTAATTTATATAGTACAGAAGTTTCATTACTTAAACTTCTGTACTATATAAATTAAATCTTTAACCTGATGTGTTTATTCATTCACATGAACAAAAGTGAATGTGTACAGAAGTTTAAGTAATGAACCACCCTTCAAAACAGACTACATTTTCTTTTTCAACCTGCCTCTGCACTGCATTCAATCACCTAAAGAGTTAATGCAAAATTTAATTATATGTTAATACTACACTTTGAATTTTAAAAATTCCCAAGCAGGCAAGAAAGACCTGGACCTTTATTATGGAGTATTTGGTTCAGCACAAATCAGACTGGTTATACATGGAACTGTCAGCACTCTGAATGTCCAACAGTTAGGGAATATTCTCTAAAAAGCCAAAGATTACTACAAAATCCCGATAAGCACTGGGCTCTCATTGGGTGTTGAGACTCGATTGAGATATAAAAGCTCCTGCACTTGCTAATCCGTTGCATTAGAAACACATATTTGTTTCCCGGTCCTTTAAATTCCTGGGGAATATTTGATGACAAAGATTAATGCTTACAATGTATGCAATAACAACCTGCAGATTGGAATTTCAATGACCCACATTCTCTAAAGTCTCCCACCCTGCCTTTCATTCTTGTTGGTAAAAACGATTGCTTGAGAATGAACCATACAGTGCTTTCAAATAGCCCCACTGCTTGAAAATATTCAGCGGCCTTAGAATTTTTGTTTTCCTTTGTTTTCAACCCGGCATATATACACTGTAAGATGATTGACAAGCAAGTCCCTTTCCTCTTCCTGCAATCACATTTCTTTTCCTTCCCTTAGCTTTGAAAAAAAAATCTCTGCCTTGATGAAACTCACTCCTCTCCTTTCGGTTTATGTTTGATTCTATGGTAATCCAAGGTCAGCGTAGGGGTCACCTATATGAGAAGAATAAATTCCTCCTGGTTCTCTTTCCATGAACTGGGAATGATGATTAAGTCTGATAGAAGTTCAGAGGGGTTCCCTCCTTTCATGCGGTTCTGTACAATATGCCCAAAGGAAAGTTGATTTGCCCTGTTCTCCAAGGACCCGATCTCCTAATAAGCCCTAGTCAGTGACCTTCATTTCTACTATACTGTAGTTCACTAGTCAGAGTCAGATAAAACATTTTAATAATGAAGAAAAAAAATCAAATCCCTAATATAAGGAGCATATGGAGGAAGCAAGAGCCTAACAGCAGGTACTCCTTAAAATATTAATAAAGTTACAACACATGGACCAATAATCAGTGATCTAACTGATTCCTCTCCTAGAGCCTTTGTAGATTTGCCAGTCTGACAATGATTCATTAAGATTCCACGTGCTCAAAATGGTTTGCTTAATTGATTTTTATTGATGTCTTCTCCTTTTATTCCACTTCTGACCTTCCTTAATCTGCATGTTCGGTGTTCAGAAACTAAATCACAAGAACTCTGTCGTCATCAAAGCACTCAGGGTAACTGCATCTCATGTATTACAGGGAGGTTCATCTTGGTTCCAGGATACATTCCCTCTCTTTTCTGCTTCTAATACTACTAATAATTGCAGTATTTGTAGCATCCATTTAATCATAATACCATAGAACAAATTATACCTTATCTAGAGAATCTGGATTCTAACTGTCAAAACCGTTGTGTGGTAATAATGCTCTTATTCTGCCCTCTGCCAGCATTGTGCAGTCACTAGGCATGTGATACAAAAGAAAATGAAGTCTGTCATTGAATTTCAAATGTAATCGAGGTTAACTTCAAATTAACAAAGCAAGCTAAGCCAAGTTTAGGAAGCGATTCATTTGTATGTTTCACTGTGGGTGTCCACATGACTTTTTTGATCAGTCAGTCTTAATGACCACTATTTTAATATGATCGCTTGGTAACTTTAGGTGCTTACTTACAGTAAATTTCACATGGTCTCATGAGCATGCTCCCACCACACACCCTTATTTGAACTAAAACATGTTCTAAGTGTTTTACAACAGAAAAAGAATAATAAAGTCTGTGACATGGCAGCATTTTGGTGAAAAGCCTTTTTCCTACTCAAAAGTTGCTACAGACTAGCTCTTTGCCTTGTCCTTCCATTATTGGCTGCCGAACAATCATCAAACTGCTTAAAGTTTCTGGACTGGGCTTGAAAAGGAAACCTCGGATCTCAAAAAAGGGAGATGTTGACCCATTTCTGGTTGTCTGAGAGCCTGGCAAAATTGACTTCAAGAAGAAGCCGAATAGGCTTAGGTGAGATTTGGACCATCTTGTTAGGGTTTTTATTTTGGTTTTGTTTTTGTTTTTGTGGGTTTTTTTGAGTGAGAAGACATTAACCCCACTCCACTCAAAATATTCAAGTAAATAAGGGTGTTAAGAAATCTGGATAAGAATTTGAATCAGAACTCTGTGCAGGCCATTTAAGGAAGCTACAAAGCAATCAGTAAACATCTTGAAATAATTTTCAGGCAATATTTCTATTTTTATGGTATTTGCTAAGCACAAACTATGCGCGAAGGCACTGTACTAAGTGCTGAGATAGATACAATTTAGTCAGGTGGGACACAGTTCCTGTCCCTCATGGAGCTAACAGTCTAGAGGAGAGGGAGAACAATCTAAAACAATTTATTCAAAGAATAGTTGCAATTCAAAGGGAAAGTGAAATAATTTTAAATAACAAAACTCAGGGAATACAGACTCTTATTCTGTGGTCTTTAACCACCCCAAACATTCACTACATGTTAGAGGGAGACTCACTCCAAAATAATAATGATGTTGATGGTGTTTGTTGAGTGCTTACTATGTGCCAGGCGCTGTACTAAGTGCTGGGGTGGATACAGCAGCGTGGCTCAATGGAAAGAGCATGGTCTTGAGAGTCAGAGGTCATGGGTTCAAATCCCAGCTCTACCAATTGTCAGCTGTGTGACCTTGGGCAAGTCACTTAACTTCTCTGTGCCTCAGTTACCTCATCTGTAAAATGGGGATTAAAACTGTGAGCCCCATGTGGGACAACCTGATCACCTTGTATCCCCCCCAGTGCTTAGAACAGTGCTCTGCCCATAGTAAGAACTTAATAATAATAATAATAGGCATTTGTTAAGCGCTTACTATGTGCAACGCACTGTTCTAAGTGCTGGGGAGGATACAGGGTGATCAGGTTGTCCCACATGGGGCTCACAGTCTTAATCCCCATTTTACAGATGAGGTAACTGAGGTCCAGAGAAATTAAGTGACTTGCCCAAGATCACACAGCAGACATGTGGTGGAGTCAGGATTTGAACCCATGACCTCTGACTCCAAAGCCCATGCTCTTTCCACTGAGCCACGCTACTTAACAAATGTCATCATCATCATCATTATTATTATTATTACAAGCATATCGAGATGGACACAGTCCCTGTCTCAAGTGGGGCTCACAGCCTCAATCCCCATTTTAGAGATGAGGTAACTGAGGCATAGAGAGATGAAGTGACTTACTCAAGGTCACACAGCAGACAGGTGGCAGAGGCAGGATTAGAACTCACTACCTTCTAACTCCCAGGCCCATCCTTTATCAACTATGCCATGCTGCTCCTATCTCCCCATCTCCCCAGGACTAGGTTTGAATAAGTAAAAATAATAATGATGGCATTTATTAAGCACTTACTATGTGCAGAGCACTGTTCTAAGTTTGAAGCCACAAAGGCCACAGTCATCAGCAGCATGGGCAAGAGGGAAAAAAGGAATGCAGTCTATAATCATAATGACAATTATCAAGCACTTACTAGATGCCAAGTACTGTGCTAGCCACAGGACAAGATACAACAGAAGCTGATCAGACACCTTCCCTTTTCCACACAGAGCTCCATCTAAGAAGGAGGAAGAAGTATCGAATCCCCATTTTACAAATAAGGAAACCGTTGCCCAGACAGGTTAAGCGCCTTTCTAAGAGTCACACAGCAGGCCAGTGGTAAAGCTGAGACTAGAACCTAGGTCTCATGACTCACAGGACGGTGCTTTTTCCACTAGGCCTCTGAATCCCCTTCCACTGGGGTTCTCCAAGATAATTTTAGGAACTTGGCTTTGCCCAGAATAGCTGATTTGGCTTCTGGTAAATGTGCTTTCAGACCCCTGGTTAATTGCAAAATGGATGTTTTACTTTCCTTCCCTGCAGTTCCTTCACCACCTCCAGTGAGATATCTGATGGACCAGGCAACATTCCAGGAATGCCAAACATCATCATCATCATCATCAATTGTATTTATTGAGCGCTTACTATGTGCAGAGCACTGTACTAAGCGCTTGGGAAGTACAAATTGGCAACACATAGAGACAGTCCCTACCCAACAGTGGGCTCACAGTCTAAAAGGGGGAGACAGAGAACAAAACCAAACATACTAACAAAATAAAATAAATAGAATAGATATGTACAAATAAAATAAATAAATAAATAAATATCATTTTATCCCACCCTGACATACACCTATGACCTCTGCTGGAAATTAGGTAAACCCAAATCTCCTTCCCCTGCCCCTTGCTGTCTATCCCTGCTTGGTCTTGGACTTGTTTTGCTCCCTCACTACCCTTCCCTATTTCCTGAAAGTAAGTGAAAGGTGTTCCAGTGCCTAAAATACTTTTGACTGGATTATGGGGAGTGCCTGGGAGTCCATTTATGGCATCTTCCACCCCTTTAAAGGGTGGATTTATGACCCGCTAGTGAGCCATATGTTCCTACCGGTTCCTACACACAAAATCTCTTTCATTTGCAACATAAGGAATAAGGGGAGGTGGTTATAAAAAAGAGGAAAAAAAACTTTTAAGGTTATTTCAAGTGCCACGTGGGAGTGGAATGGAGTGGAGAAGCAATGTGACCTAGTGAATACAGCATGAACCTAGGAATCAGAAGGACCTGGATTCTAATCCCAGCTCTATCACTTATCAGCTGTGTGACCTTGGGCAAGTCACTTAACTTTGCTGTGCCTCAGTTACCTCATCTGAATAATGGGGATGAAGACTGTTAGCCCCATGTGGAACATGGAGTGTCCAACCTGACTTGCTTGTATTACCCCAGTGCTTATTACAGTGCCTGGCACAAGGTAAGTGCTTCACAAATGCCATGAAAAAAAAAAGATGAGATGTTATGTTAACGCAGATTTAACCCAAAGTCAAATTCCCCATATTCATAAGTATCATTACAAATATTTTTTAAGCACGTTTGCTATGCAAAACACTGAACTAGGTTTATGGACAAAATGATTGCACTAGAATATGCCAAAAAATGCTGCTGAACCCAAAATACTGGAATATCATACATACTAAAAATATGATAAATCAAATCAAGTACATTGTTACCGTTATTACTTATAATGTGTCTAATAACATTTGTCTTAAAGGCTTGTGGAGGATGTGTAAATTAGGGGTAAGCCCTTAACTTTCTGCATTAAAATGTGCCACTTTCTTGCAGGCGACTTCTTTCTCACCAAATAATCATTAATGCTGAGCAAACAGAACAGGATGTTGATTTTGTCTATTAATGATTGTGGCATTTGTTAAGCTCTCACCATTTGTCAAGAACCGTACTAAAACCTAGGGGTAGGGACAAAATAATCAGGTCGAAGTTTCTGTCCCCCAAGGAGCTCACACCCTAAGTGGGAGAAAAACAGGTGGGAAGCGCTTAGTACGGTGCTCTGCATACAGTAAGCGCTCAATAAATATGATTGAATGAAATGATACTGAGGCACAGAGGTGTTACTTGTCCAGGTTAACATTAGAGGCATGAAGCAGAGCCAGTATTAGAGCTCAAGTGTTTTAGCTCCCATGCCCGGTTTCTTTCCATTAGCTCATGCTGCTTTTCTCTGTTGTTTCACCAATGTATTTTAAGTGGGAGGAGTGAGAAACATCTGGGCTTTAAAAACAAATTCTTATTTTCTTGGTTACAGGCTACCATTAAGACTTAGGATTCAATACGGTTGTCTTAAAACGTTCTACTTGCTCTGAGTTCTTTTTTACTTACCTAGGACTGCCGTTAAAAGAGAGAAACAGGATGATGCACATTTAGGCTCCAACTAGTTTTCCATTTTGATTAACAGAACGTATTTCATCTAAAAGAACACATTTATAATGTAGGTATGCTAACTATACACTGACATGGCAATACATTTCAGTAATCAGAAAATAAAAATGTGGCCCAGATGACAGTAGCTTATGACTGCATTATTGTCCTACCACTGTATTCTGTATTTCAAGTTGGGTAGGATTCCAGGAGGCTGTCAAGAAGAATAGTAGCCCTGTTCCTGCTCCATATGCAGTATGATCTTTTTTTTTTTGGCATGTTGCAATTGCTATGTACATTGCAGTTGTTGTCTTTAATTGGTTGTGAAGGAGAGGAATGGGCAAGTAGGGAATTGTGTAGTACTTGTCAAACCAGGAGTAAACAGAGAGGCACAAAGATGAAAAATGCTTAGCCAGAAAACACAGATACATAGTAAAAAGTAAGTTAGAATAAAGAAACTAATTCATTGCTGAAATAAAAATGACTGTTGTGAAGAAACAAAGTCAGAAACTTTGCTGTAAAAAGTGAGCAATTAAGCATGGAGATGATCTCTCAGCATTAAACAAAAACTGCTGACCATTGAATTTAATGCTCCTTAGAAACTGTCCCATTTTTACTCTATATGCTGTATTCTAGTGCTGGCTACTAAAGTAAGGTGAGTGTTTGCTGAAGTCACATCACTGTGGTGTGACTATTTCTGATTGAAGAACCACCTAGGGCAAGAAGGAAGTCTGACAGACCTAAGCTTTTGATATTGCCATTACTTTTCACATGCTGATTTCCAGATTAGTGTTTCTATAAAAATAATAATGATTATGGTACTTGTAAAGTGCTTACTATGTGCCAGTCTCACCTCCGCAACAACGCCAAGATCCGCCCTTTCCTCTCCATCCAAAACGCTACCCTGCTGGTTCAATCTCTCACCCTATCCCGACTGGATTACTGCATCAGCATCCTCTCTGATCTCCCATCCTCCTGTCTCTCCCCGCTTCAATCAATACTTCACACTGCTGCTCGGATCATCTTTGTACAGAAACGCTCTGGGCATGTTACTCCCCTCTTCAAAAATCTCCAGTGGCTACCAATCAGGTAAAAACTCCTCACTCTCGGCTTCAAGGCTGTCCATCACCTCGCCCCCTCCTACCTCACCTCCCTTCTTTCCTTCTCCAGCCCAGCCCGCACCCTCCGCTCCTCTGCCACTAACCTCCTCACTGGGCCTCGTTCTCGCCTGTCCCGCCGTCGACCCCTGGCCCACATCCTCCCCCTGGCCTGGAATGGCCTCCCTCCACACATCTGCCAAGCTAGCTCTCTTCCTCCCTTCAAAGCCCTACTGAGAGCTCACCTCCTCCAGGAGGCCTTCCCAGACTGAGCCCCCTCCTTCCTCTCCCCCTCCTCCCCATCCCCATCCCTCCACCCTACCTCCTTCACCTCCCCACAGCACTGTATATATGTCTGTACAGATTTATTACTCTATTTATTTTACTTGTACAGATTTACTATTCTATTTATTTTATTTTGTTAATATGTGTTGTTTTGTTGTCTGTCTCCCCCTTCTAGACTGTGAGCCCGCTATTGGGTAGGGACCATCTCTATATGTTACCAACTTGTACTTCCCAAGTGCTTAGTACAGTGCTCTGCACACAGTAAGCGCTCAATAAATACGATTGAATGAATGAATGAATGTTCTTGGTGGATCATAGAATACAACAAGCAAGTAGGTGGACAAGGGTGCAAAGCATTAGAAAAGCAGCATGGCTCAGTGGAAAGACCCCAGGTTTGGGAGTCAGAGTCATGGGTTCTAATCTAGGCTCCGCCACTTCACTTCTCTGTGCCTCAGTTACCTCATCTGTAAAAAGGGGATTAAGACTGTGAGCCCCACATGGGAAACCTGATTACCCCGTGTCTTCCCCAGCGCTTAGAACAGTGCTTGGCATATAGTAAGCACTTAACAAATACCATCATTTATTGAGAAGCAGCATGGCTCAGTGAAAAGGGCACAGACTTGGGAGTCAGAGGTCATGGTTTCAAATCCCGGCTCCACCACTTGTCAGCTGTGTGACTTTGGGCAAGTCAGTTAACGTCTCTGTGCCTCAGTGACCTCATCTGTAAAATGGGGATGAAGACTGTGAGCCCCCCGTGGGACAACCTGATCATCTTGTAACCTCCCCAGCACATAACAGTGCTTTGCAAATAGCAAGTGCTTAATAAATAATAATAATAATAGCATTTATTAAGCGCTTACTATGTGCAAAGCCCTGTTCTAAGTGCTGGGGAGGTTACAAGATGATCAGGTTGTCCCATGAGGGGCTCAAAGTCTTCATCCCCATTTTACAGATGAGGAAACTGAGGCCCAGAGAAGCTAAATGACTTGCCCAAAGTCACACGGCTGACAACTGGCAGAGTCGGGATTAAGAATGTGAGCCCCACGTGGGATAATTTGATCACTTTATATCCTCCCCAGCACTTAGAACAGTGCTTTGCACATAGTAAGCACTTAACAAATGCTATTATCATTATTATTACTATTATCCACTTATACCCATAGTGACCTTGGATTATGACTGATCATCATAACCAAGCAGGCAGCTGCCTTGATAGCAACTGATGCCTTTGCTTTCCACATTACCCAGTTATTTTTCAGGATTCTTGCCACATCTAACTCACAAATTGCCCTATACACAGAATGAACATATGTAGTCTGGCTTGGGTGAGAAATGTGTGCTTTCAATTCATACTATCACGGATATTCTTCACAAACATTTAGTACATTGCACTGCACCATGTAGGTGCTCAAAAAATGCTATTACTATTACTTCTACTTCAACTACTACTACTATGAATAATAATAATAATAATAATAATAATAATGGCATTTATTAAGCACTTACTATGTGCAATGCACTGTTCTAAGCACTGGGGAGGTTACAGGGTGATTAGGTTATCCCTCGGGGGGCTTACAGTCTTAATCCCCATTTTACAGATGAGGTAACTGAGGCACAGAGAAGTTAAGTGACTTGCCCAAAGTGACACAGCTGATAATTGGCGGAGCTGGGGTTTGAACCCATGACCTCTGATTCCAAAGCCCATGCTCTTTCCACTGAGCCACGCTGCTTCTCTAGTACTAATCAATTAATAGGCATTTATTGACTGATTACTGTGTATAGAACACTATACTAAGCACTTGGAAAAGTATAACACAATAGAGTTTTTATATGTGATCCCTTCCCACAGGGAACATACAATGCTTGGCGGACACAACCAATAAATATAACAGGTAGGGGAAATAGTAGAGTATTATTATCAGTAGAGTCCCAGACTAAGCCCCCCAACTTTTCCTCTGCTCCTCCTCCCCTCCCCATCCCCCCCACTCCCTCCCTCTGCCCTACCCCCCTACCCTTCCCACAGCACTTGTGTATATTTGTACATATTTATTACTCTATTTTATTAATGATGTGTATATAGCTTTAATTCTATTTATCTATTCTGATGGTATTGACCCCTGTCTACTTGTTTTGTTTTGTTGTCTGTCTCCCCCTTTTAGATTGTGAGCCCATTGTTGGGTAGGGACAGTTTCTATCTGTTGCTGAATTCTACTTTCCAAACACTCAGTACAGTGCTCTGCACACAGTAAGCGCTCAATAAATATGGTTGAATGAATGGAATAGAATGGTATTGACACAAATGCTGTAGGGCTGACAGTGATATAAATATCAAGTGCCTAAAGCACACAGATCAAGTGCTTAGGCGATGCAGAGGGGAGGGCAGGTGGGAGGAAAGAGGGCTTAGTCAGGAAACGGCTCCTAGAGGAGATGTGATTTTAGGAGAGTCTTGAAGGAGGGGAGAGTGGTGGACTTTCAGAAACGGGGAGAGAGTTTCAGGAAAGGTGGGTGGACATGGGAAAGAAGTTGGCAGTGGGATAGGCAAAATCAAGGTACAGAGAGTGGACAAGTGTTAGAGGAATGGAGTTTGTGTTTTGGATTTTAATAGGGGACCAGAGAAGTAAGGTATGAGGGAGAGAACTGATTGAATGCCTTATACTACCAGTACTACTATTACCACTAGAAACTATAGTCATTTGGAAGCTTCAGATCAAGTACTTCAGATAGTCCTTTTTTGTTCTGGGGAATGGGTGAATGGGAGAAAAGACAGGTGAGGAGGTTGTAGTCCAATAGGGAAATTTAAGAATCGGGGAGGATAGAGATT
Organism: Tachyglossus aculeatus; assembly: GCF_015852505.1. NCBI lineage: Eukaryota > Metazoa > Chordata > Mammalia > Monotremata > Tachyglossidae > Tachyglossus > Tachyglossus aculeatus. Next base: position 42,322,096 of record NC_052068.1, read on the forward strand.
GTACAGTGGCTAGGGCAGATGAGATTGAGTGTGTGTCCAAGTTGGTGAGTGGGTGAAGTGGGATAGAACAGGAGATCATTGAAGTTGAGGCATGAGATGAAGCAGGAAGCAGGCAGCAGAAAGTTCAGAAACATCCACAAGGATATTAAAGTCCCCAAGAATCAGTTTAGGGATGGAGAAAGAGAGAAGGAATGTGAGAAAGGGATAAAAGTGGTTCAAAAAGTTGCAGGAATGGCCTGTGGGGAGAAGCAGGTGACCATGACTAGTTCTTGGAGTGGGCAGTAGAAGCAGATGATAAGAGTTTCAAAAGGAGGGAAAGACAGGGCCATCCCTGGGGAGGTGGGGTGGTACAAAAGAGGTATTAGGGAGGTAGAAGGAAGCTGACGACTCCCCCTTTTCCAGTGAGTCTTGGGGCGAAGGAGAAGATGAGGCCCCCTCTGGAGAGAGTGGCAGGGACACAGTGTCATCTGGATACAGCCTGGTTTCAGAAATGATGAGACAGAGCAGTAATTGGGTCAGGAATAGGTCAAGGATGAAGGGAAGCTTTCCCATGATGGAGTGGGGGATTCACAGGCCATACTTTGCTGAGGCTGTTTGGGCAGAACCAGGGGGAGATGAAGAGAAATGAGCTGAAGGGCAGTGCTGGGGAAGGATAACGGTATTTGTTAAGCACTTACTATGTACCAAGCACTGCACTAAGAGCTGGGGTAGTACCGGATAATCAGGGCTCACTGCGGCTTGTAGTCTTAATCCCCATTTCACACAAGAACTAACAGGCACTGGGAGGTTGTGACTTGTCCAAGGTCACACAGCAGACAAGTGGCAGAAGAGGTAAATGGGGTGCTGAGAAGGAAAGGCAGAGATAGTTTGATTAGAAGAAAGTCTTGAGAGGCCATGGTGAAATCAGAGAAGTTTAAGGGTTAAAGGAGAGATTGTCTTCTCTGAAAGGAGAGAAGCAGTGTGGCTTAGTGGCAAGAGTCCAGACTAGGGAGTCAGAAGTTGTGGGTTCTAATCCCAACTCCGCCACTTGTCAGATGTGTGATTTGGGGCGTGCCACTAAACTTCTCTGTGCCTCAGTTCCCTCATCTGTAAAATGGGGAGTAAGACTGTCCACGTGGGACAACCTGATTACCTTATATCTACCCCAGTGCTTAGAACAGTACTTAGAAGCACATAGTAAACGCTTTAACAAATGCCATTATTATTATTATTATTGTCAGGAGCAATAACTGCTTAATCTGGTGCTTCTGCGGATTAGCTGCTGAAGTGACTGCAGGGCCTTGGGTACTGGAGAGTCTACTGTTTAGGAATAAACAGGCTGCTGAGTGGATGTGAAGGCAGGCAGCTGCTGATATATGAAAAGGAAGGTACCTGTCCCCATGGTAACAGGCAGTCTGTGTTGGACACTGTGTAAAATGAAGGAATGCCTACTCCTCAGCTAAAGCAGTTCAGCAGCAAGTTCTCTGGGCACCAGAGAGCAATCAGCAGTGCTTCCAGTGGTTCTTATCTTAAATGGTCCTGGGCCAGCTGAGGCAGCTTGGCAGAAAGAGATTTATGTTCATGATCCACTCATTTTTTTTAATGGTATTTATTAAGGGCTTACTATGTGACAGACACTGTTCTAAGAGCTGGGGTAAATGCAAGGTAATCAGATTGGTCACAGTCTGTGCCCCACATGGGGCTCCCAGTCTTAATCCCCATTTTACAGATGATATAACTGAGCCACAGAGAAGTTGTGACTTACCCAAAACCACACACAGCAGGCAAATGGCAAAGCGAGAATTAGAACTCAGGTCCTTCTATCAGGCCCGTGCCCTATCCACTAGGCCATGCTGCTGCTTCTTCATCCTTCACTTCAGTGTTACCAAGACCTGACAATCCAAATGACACTGTGCTCCCTGCTGAATTGCCCCAAAGTAGTTTCACCTTCTCCCACTTCCCCAACTCAACCTCACAATGCTGATTTCAATCAATCAATCAATCAATCATATTTATTGAGGGCTTACTGTATGCAGAGCACTGTACTAAGCACTTGGGAAGTACAAGTTGGCAACATATAGAGACGGTCCCTATCCAACAGCGGGCTCACAGTCTAGAAGGGGGAGACAGAGAACAAAACAAAACATATTAACAAAATAAAATAAAGAGAAAAGATATGTACAAGTAAAATAAATAGCGTAATAAATACGTACAAACATATCATGCCCTCCTTGCTTCTGCCTCTATCATCCACTACAGCTACTTGTTCCATTCATCTATCACCTCCATAAGCTCCATCTCTACTTTCTGTATGACACCTTTCTCCCTTTTCTTCTTCTTCTTTCCCTCTACACATATCCTTGAGGTTTTTTAGTTTTGTTTTTAAATGGTATTTGTTAAGCACTTACTAAGTTCCAGAGACTGTACTAAACACTGGGTTACATACAATCTAATCAGGTTGGACACAATCCAAATCCCACTTGGAGCTCACAATCTTAATCGCCATTTTACAAATGAGATAACTGAGGTACAAAGAAGTTAAGTGACTTGCCCAAGATCAAACAGCATACAAGTGGCGGAACTGGGATTACAATCCAGATTTTATGACTCCCATGCCTGTGATCTTTCCACTAGCCCATGCTGCTTCTCACTGATGAGAATTTCAGTAGTCATGATGATGACAATAATAATTATAATAATAACAATAATATAATGTTATTCCCTAATCACATGGTCCATGCACTTCTCTAAGCATATAGCTACCAGATTGATAACTCTTACTCCTTTTCTTCTTTGAAATCCCACATTTCCTTCTGCCTCCAGGAACTCCCTATTAAATGTCCCATTGGCTACTCAAGCTCCACATTAGCAAAACTGAACACATTATACCTCCAAAATTCTCTTTTCCTACCAGCTTTACCATCCCAATTACCACCATCATCCTTTCCACATCCAACATCTGGAAACCTAGCCTTATCCTCTATTCTTTCCTCTCTTTCAACTCTCAGACTCAGTGTGTCACTAAATCCTGACTCTTCATCCTCTCCATCTTCGGGATATTACCCTTCTTCTCTATCTTAATGGCCATCAGGCAGTTCACCAGGTATTGTTATCTCCTGCTTTGACTACTGCATCAATTTTCTCACTGATCTCCTTGCCTCTCCTTTCTCCAGTCCATACTTTTCTTTTGCTGCACAGGTCATTATCCTAAAAGGTGGGGAGAGCACTGTACAAAGTGCTAGATAAGAATATACAAGTGGATATCGGATACAGACCCTGATCCTTTAGGGGTGACGGTTTTCTTTATAGAAAATTTTTTCCTCTATCCCAGTTTCATCTTCCCAATTCCCATTTCAGTACTTTGTGCTAACTACACATAACACACCTGTAGTATTTTTGTACTTACCTAAGCACTTAAAGCACTCATGCACTTAAATATTCATTTTTTCTTCCTCAGTAAATTATTTTTATGAACATCTCCCCTCCTAGGCTGTATGGAAGCACAGTGGTCACAACCTTGCATTTACCCCCTTCTCTCCCAACCATCCATCCCTTCTGAGCTGTTTTGCTTCTAGGGTGCCTTGACTGTCTCATAGCAGGATACTCGAGGAAAGCACATCACATATCCTCATCCCCTTGATTCATTTTAGTTGTCTTATCATGGAGATTAGCATAACAACTCAAGACAGGAGGAAATCTTTCTCCCTTAGCCAAGTCAGGACCCCTATCTGTCTTATCTGTAGCATTTGATCATCTGAAGAACAAAGCAGGGCTAGGAAATTGCCCAAATAGGAAATCATTGTTGCCTGTCTTAAAGTATGTATCATGCATTGTGCTCTTTGTTTATTTGTGGATGCTGTGCCAACTGTATATATGAAAGCATTACATAAAATTGAACTGGCCTTAACTATTAGAGGAAACTCTGCTCATCAACCACCACTCTACTAGCACTAGTAAATAAATAACTTTGTCTCTGACGTGTGCTCTTAAACACAACACAGAATCCTTGAGGGCAGGGAGGATGACTACTGACTCCACTGTTCTTTTCCAAGTGTTTAGCACAGTGCTTTATCCTCAGTAGAGTGCTCGATAAATATTACTGATTAATTTGTTGAAGTACATAGGGACCTGGGGCCCTAAGTTTGCACAAATCAGCCTAGTTACATTGGTGAATGGGATGAGTAGGGATGGAGAGGCAGGTGGGTAATCGCACTTCCCAAGCCCAACTTGTACTTCCCAGGCACTTAATACAGTGCTCTGCACACACTAAGTGCTCAATAAATACGTTCATTCTCAGTCTCTTTTGCGGGCTCCTCCTTCCCCTCCCATCCCCTTACTGTAGGGGTTCCTCAAGGGTCAGTTCTCGGTCCCCTTCTCTTCTCTATCTACACTCACTCCCTCAGTGAACACAATCACTGACACAGATTCAACTATCATCTCTACGCTGACACCCAAATCTACATCTCTGCCCCTGCTCTCTCTCCCTCCCTCCAGGCTTGTATCTCCTGCTGCCTTCAGGACATCTGGATGTCTGCCCACCATTTAAAACTCAACATGCCCAAGACTGAACTCCTTATCTTCCCTCCCAAACCCTGCCCTCTCCCTCCCTCTCCCTGACTTTCCCATCACTGTTGACGGCACTACCATCCTTCCCATCTCACAAGCCCGCAACCTTGGTGTCATCCTCGACTCCGCTCTCTCGTTCACCCCTTGCGTCCAATCTGTCACCAAAACCTGCCGGCCTCACCTCCGCAACATCACCAAGATCCGCCCTTTCCTCTCCATCCAAACCGCTACCCTGCTCGTTCAAGCTCTCATCCTATCCTGACTGGATTACTGCATCAGCCTCCTCTCCGATCTCCCATCCTCCAGTCTCTCCCCAATTCAATTCATACTTCACGCCGCTGCCCAGATCATCTTTGTGCAGAAACACTCTGGGCATGTTACTTCCCTCCTCAAAAATCTCCAGTGGCTACCAGTCAACCTATGCATCAGGCACAAACTCCTCACCCTCGGCTCTAAGGCTGTCCATCACCTCGTCCCCTCCTACCTCACCTCCCTTCTCCCCTTTTTCAGCCCAGCCCACACCCTCCGCTCCTCTGCCGCTAACCTCCTCACCGTGCCTCGTTCTCGCCTGTCCCGCCGTCGACCCCCGGCCCACGTCATCCCCCTGGCCTGGAATGCCCTCCCTCCACACATCCTCCAAGCTAGCTCTCTTCCTCCCTTCAAAGCCCTACTGAGAGCTCACCTTCTCCAGGAGGCCTTCCCAGACTGAGCCTCCTCCTTCCTCCTCATCCCTCCCACCTTACCTCCTTCCCCTCCCCACAGCACCTGTATATATATATATATATATATGTTTGTACGTATTTATTACTCTATTTCACTTGTACATATTTATTCTATTTATGTTATTTTGTTAATATGTTTCGTTTTGTTGTCTGTCTTCCCCTTCTAGACTGTGAGCCCGCTGTTGGGTGGGGACCGTCTCTATATGTTGCCAAGTTGTATTTCCCAAGCGCTCAGTACAGTGCTCTGCACACAGTAAGCGCTCAATAAATATGATTGAATGAATGATTGAATGAATGAATGAATAAATGAGTGACTGCTTCCTCTTTCATACAACACCTGCACATAAGTGCAGCCACCATATAGGATAGTAAACACAACGTGGAGGCTATGTCTTGGTTGGATAGAAATTCCCCTCCTGACTACTTCTATTTTTTAATAACAATAATAATAATAATAATAATGGCATTTATTAAGCGCTGACCATGTGCAAAGCACTGTTCTAAGCTTGGGAAGGTTACAAGGTGATCAGGCTGTCCCACGGGGGGGGCTCACAGTCTTAATCCCCATTTTACAGATGAGGTAACTAAGGCACAGAGAAGTTAGGTGACTTGCCCAAAGTCACACAGCTGACAATTGGCAGAGCCAGGATTTGAACCCATGACCTCTGACTCCAATGCCCATGCTCTTTCCACTGAGCCACACTGCTTTCCCAACCCTCCTGACCTGAGCATCTATTGGAAAGAGAATTCTAGAACTATTGTCCTTTTCCAGGACAACACTCCCAACAAACACTTGGCCCATAACACTCCCTCCTTCAGTCACCTAATTTGGTTCCGACTTTCCTCTTGGGCCCCCAAGATAGATCTGGTCAAGTATCAAGGACAAACTTCCCTCAGTCTTATCTCATCCTACTTTCACCCATAACTCAGCAATAGAAAAAATATGGTATTTTTTTTATTGGAAAAGTGATACTTGTCACAGAAGCATTACAGGGGCCCATTAGCGCACCCCTGGAACCACTGTCTACCCTTAGTTTCACTCACACTCTCCATTCTCCATTTACACCCACTCCCTTGGAGAACTCATCTCCTTCCAAAGCTTCAAAAGCTCTGCGTGGATGATCCCTAAATCTACCTCTCCAGTCATGACCTCTCTCCTTCACTGAGTCTGGCATTTCCTACAGCATATGTATATTTCTACCTGGATGTCCTACCAATACCTCAAATTAAACATGTCCCAAAGCATTCAATAAATACCACTGACAGATTGACTGATTCCCCCCCAAGCCCTCTCTCCCCTCAATTTTCTCATAATTATAAACACCAGTATGTTTGCTGTCCCATAACCCGCAACCTTGGCATTACCCTCAACTCACCTCTGTCCTTAACCTACAGATTCTGTCTGTCATCATCTATCCACCTTTCATCTTTAAACCTTGCTCCTTCCTCTCCATTCAGATTGTTTCCATGCTGATCTAAGCATTCATCATGTCTCCTGGATCAGCTTCCTGCTCTCCTCCTTCCTTCCAGCCTCTCCCATCTCCATCTTATACTCATAGAATTTTTCTAAAAAAAAAAAAAAATCTGCTCATATCGCTCCACTCATAACTGCACCCAGCAGAAGTTCTCACCATTGGCTTTAAGGCACTCAACTAGCTTTTTCCTCCTGTCTAGCTTCATCCTCTCCCACTATAACCCAGCTTGCACACTTCACTTTATCACCAATATACTTATTGTACCTCACTTTAATCTGTCTGCTAACCCCTTGCTTCCACCCTCCGCCAGGTCCCTGAAACTCATTCTCCTTTCATATTTAGCATACTACCATCCACCGCAACAGCATTTATGCATGTACACATCCTTATAATAATAATGATAGCATTTATTAAGCACTTACTATGTGGAAAGCACCATTCTAAGCACTGGGGAGGTTACAAGGTGATCAGGTTGTCCCATGGGGGGCTCTCAGTCTTAATCATTCATTCATTCAATCATATTTATTGAGCACTTACTGTGTGCAGAGCACTGTACTAAGCACTTGGGAAATACAAGTCGGCACCATATAGAGACGGTCCCTACCCAACAATGGGCTCACAGTCTAGCAGGAGGAGATTAACAACGAAACATAACATGTAGACAGGTGAGAGTTAATCACCTTCTGTAGCAGAGACTTAATGTAGGGACATCCTAATAATAATAATGATGATGATGATGGCACTTATTAAGCACTTACAATGTGCCATGCACTCTTCTAAGTGCTGGGTTAGATACAAGTTAATCGGGTTGGACACAGTCCTTGTGGCTCATACTTTTAATTCCCATTTTTTACAGATGAGGTGACTGAGGCACAGGGAAGTCAAGTGACTTACCCAAGGTCACACAGCAGATATGTGGTGGATCCAGGATTAGAACCCAGGTCATTCATTCATTCAATTGTATTTATTAAGAGTTTATGTGTGCAGAGCACTGTACTAAGCACTTGGAAAGTACAAATCAGCAACAAATAGAGACAATCCCTACTCAACAACGTGCTCACAGAGAAGCAGCGTGGCTCAATGGAAAGAGCACGGGCTTGGGAATCAGAGGTCATGTGTTCAAATCCCAGCTCCACCAATTGTTAGCTGTGTGGTTTTGGGCAAGTCACCTAACTTCTCTGTGCCTCAGTCACCTCATCTGTAAAACGGGGATTAAGACTGTGAGCCCCAAGTGGGACAACCTGATCACCTTGTATCCTCCCTAGCATTTAGAACAGTGCTTTAATCCCCATTTTACAGATGAGGTAACAAGCACAGAGAAGCTAAGTGACTTTCCCAAAGTCACAAAGCTGGCAAATGGTGGAGCAGGGATTTGAACCCATGACCGCTGACTCCAAAGCCCATGCTCTTTCCACTGAGCCACACTGCTTCTCTAATAAGGGTCTTTGTTAAGCCCTTACTATGTGCCAAGCAGTGTTCTAAGTGCTGGGGTTGATACAAGGTGATCAGGTTGTCCCCCGGGGAGCTCACAGTCTTCACCCCCATTTTACAGATGAGGCAACTGAGGTCCAGAGAAGTGACATGACTTACCCAAAGTCACACAGCTGACAAGAGGCAGAGCTGGGATTTGTACCTCTGACTCCCAAGCCCAGGATCTTTCCACTAAAGCCACGCTCCTTCTAGTCTCTTGCTTTCACCCTAACTATAATTTATTTTAACAACCCTCTCTCCCACTAGAATGTAATTTCCTTGAAGGCAGGGAATGTGTCTCTCTACTCTTTTGCAGCTTCCCAAGTATTAAGTGCAATGTTCTGCCCACAGTAAGCACTTAGTAGATAAAAATGATTGATTGATAGAGTTTCTGTTTGAAATTACTGTTTCAGAGTGACTCAGATAAGAGGAAACCAAAGAATCTAGAACTATCTAGGGCCACGAATGACATGAGTTTAAAATTCCAAACTAATAGCAAATATGTCCTTATACATGCTATAAGAAATATATGTTTCTATCTCTCCTAAAAGCAATGATTTTATTTCCCAAACCATATCCTATTCAACATGCTTGCCAGAGCATAGAGTAAGGACAAAGATACAACAAAGGTCTATAGATGAATATAAGCTTCAGTGAATGTCCCTACAGCTGCAGAGGGCAGAGGGAGAGATTCAAAAGTTTTATTTACTAATGAATCCATTTACAAGCCTTTCACAGGTTACAGAACATGGCTCTACTTTATGTTGAGTCACAACGGGTAGAGCCCATTGAGAAACAGTAAGAGGGGAATAATAATGACTACCTTGAGATTTTATTAAAAGCAATGATTTGGGCGATATCTGATGTTTAATTTCCAATCAAATATTGAAAGCTTTTAACTCAACTTCTTAAACTGCCCACTAATCTCTTTCCCAGCAGAAAGCCATTATAATTCAATCTTTCAGGTTTATTTCAGATTCTTTGAAAAGAATATTGTGTTGCAGGGTTAGGGCAGAGATGTATTAAATAACAGGGTTTTCAATTCAGAATGCTTACTTGTATTACTTTGGGAATATGCCGCCGGTAGCAATCATTCTAACTTTTATTGGACTATTGGACACTGTGAAAAGATTCGGAAAATGAACTGCTAGCTGATTTGCCCTTGAATTGCTTACTGAATGTTTGCCACCCTAAACTATAAAGTCGTGCTTGTTTCAGAGGATGAAATACAAATACTGCAGGAGGAAGTGTGCTCTGAAGCCATGTTAAAGAGATTCTGGCAGTCACTTAGCCACTGTACATTCAAGGCTTGAGGGTTAGTGGCCAGATGAGCGAGAGAGTAAGCCAACTCTTTATTTAGAGATAAAAGAGTTTTGTCCTTCATCAACAAGGGTTTGTTCATTAAGTATGGGGAATCAAATGAGATTGCCCAAGAATGTGTTTTTTTATTCTCATGTGAATAATCCACTTGCAGGTGGTTCTTGGACTAGGTTGAAATGACATCGATGAGTTGTGGTGCTTATGTTCTTGCTTGGATTAACTGTATTGATCACTTCTTTTTGGAAAGATAATTCTGATTCATTATTATTTTCCAAACAAAGTTGGATGCAAACTCATTTGTCTTATTTTGTACCACAGCATAGCAGAGCTTCTCCTTTATCAACATCCTTCCATTTTTTAAAACTTTGTAACATCTTCCAATTGACTCTTCTTTTCCTCAATCTATCTGAAAATAGTTTCCCTTACTTTTTCCTTGTAATATAATAATAATAATAATAATGGCATTTGTTAAGCACTTACTGTGTGTGAAGCGCTGTTCTAAACGCTGGGGTGGGATACAAGGTGATCAGGTTGTCCCACGGGGGGGCTCACAGTCTTAATCCCCATTTTACAGATGAGGTAACTGAGGCACAGAGAAGATAAGTGACTTACCCAAAGTCACACAGCTGACAACTGGTGGAGCCGGGATCTGAACCCCTGACCTCTGACTCCAAAGCCCGGGCTCTTTCCACTGAGTCATGCTGCTGGAAAGAGGTTGAAGGAGTGTGCAAAGAAGACAGTTATAAGCAGAGGAAATGAAGGGGTGGTGAGGAATGAGAAAGAATGAATTCATGAATACCTCTTAGTAAACATAGACCGGAAAAAAACTGTAAGCTTCTTTGGGATAGGGAATGTGTCTACTAATTCCGTTATATTGTACTCTCCCAAGTACTTCGTATAGTGCTCTGCACAAGTACTCAAATACAATTAATTGAAATAGTGAAAGAGATATATTAGGAGGGAAAATCGGTCAATCACTTCCTTTCTTTCTGTGCTATCCAGCCCCTTTCTAGCCATTCCCTGGGGCTCAAAGTAAGCGTAAAGAAGGTGTCTTGCTTCCCCCTGTGGACTATAAGGTCCTTGTGGACAGGCATCACCTGCCAATTCCCAAGTGCTTAGTACCATGTTCTGCACACAGAACCACTCAATAAATATGAGTGGCAGAGCCGGGATGAGAACTCATGACCTCTGGCTCCCAAGCCCAGGATCTCTCCACTGAGCCACGCTGCTTGCCAGCCAACCCACTGTTTAAAGAGATAAGAATCTCCACTCACTCACTGGCTAGCAAATCTATTTCTTAGTCAACACAGACACGGCTCATTGGAGAATGAAACACACACTTATTTTCTCCAGGGACACTCCTCATGCACCACTCAGGCACAAAGAAGAAATGCTCTCCCCACCTCAGCTTCCCTGGAATCCCTCAGGATTTTCTTGGGCAAGTCACTTCACTTTTCTTTCCCTCCATTGTCTCATCTGTTAAATGCTTGTTCTCCCATCCGCCCTAGACTTTGAGCACCTTGTGGGATAGGTATTATGCCTCATTATCTTATATCTACACCAGCACTTAGTACATTGCTTGTACTAAGCTGTGTACTAAGTTCTCTCTCAAAGAGAAAATGCTCAATACTAAAATTACTAATAGGGAAAATCCTTGCCCTAAACTATTCCTTCTTGCCAAATCCAATGGCTTCTACTCCATTCTAATCCTCCTTGACCTCTCAGCTGCCTTTGACAATGTGGACCGCCCCCTTCTCTTGGAAACGTTATCCAACCTGAACTTCACTGACTCTGTCCTCTCCTGGATCTCCTCATTTCTCTGGCCATTCATTCTCAATCTCCTTCGCATGCTCCTCTTCTGCTTCCCACTCCCTAACTGTGGGGGTCCCTCAAGGTTCAGTTATCCGTCCCCTTCTATTCTCCTTCTACACTAATTCCCTTGGAGAGCTCATTTGCTCCCAAGGCTTCAACTACCATCTCTATGCAGATGATACCCAGATCTACATCTCCTTCCCTGATCCTTCTCCCTCTCCCTAGGCTCGCATCAACTCCTGCCTTCAAGATATCTCTACTTGGATAGCCTCCCATAACCTCAAACTTAACATGTCCGAAACAGAGCTCCTTATCTTCCCTCCCAAACCCTGTCGTCTACCTGACTTTCCCATCACTGTAGACAGCACCACCATCCTTCCCATCTCACAAGCCCATAACCTTGGCATTATCCTCGACTCCTGTCTCTCATTCAACCCACATATTCATTGTCATCAAATCCTGTCAGTCCCACCTTCACAATATTGCTAAAATCCACCCTTTCCTTTCCATCCAAAATACTACCACATTAATACAATCACTCATCTTATCACACCCAGATTACTGCTTCAGCCTCCTTGATGACCTCCCACTCTCCCGTCTCTCCCCATTCCAGTCCATATTTCACACTTCTGCCTGGATCATCTTTCTACAGAAACGTTCAGGACATGTCACTCCCCTCCTCAAAAATCTCCAGTGGTTGTCTATCCACCTCTGTATCAAACAAAAACTCCTCACCATTGGCTTTAAAACATTCCATCACCTTGCCCCATCCTATCTCATCCTTTTTCTCTACTTCTACAACACAACCCACACACTTCACTCCTCTGGTGAACCTCACTGTACTTCGATCTCACCTGTCTCGCCAATGACCCCTGGCCCACATCGTTCCTCTGGTCCAGAAAACCCTTCCTCCTCAAATCCTACAGACAATTACTCTTCCCCACTTTAAAGCCTTGTTGAAGGAACCTCTCCACCACGGCCCTTTTCAGAATAAGCCCTACTTTTCCTCATGTTGCACTGCCTTCTGAATCACCCTGATTTAATCCCTGACTCTCAGACTCACAGCACTTATGTATATAGCTGTAATTTCATTTATTTGTAATCATTTCTGTCTCCCCACCTCTAGACTGTAATATCATTGTGGCCAGGGATTGTCACTGTTTATTGTTGTACTTTCCCTAGCGCTTAGTACAGTGCCCTGCACTCAGTAAGCACTTAATAGATACGATTGAATGAAGAGGGCATAAGGAATACAGTTGTCCATGAACCTGTACCTCTAAGAAAATGGAGTTGGTAATAATAATTGTTGCATTTGTGAAGCATCACAAACCCTTAGAAACAAAGGTGCCGTTCAATATTTAGAGTATTATCATTACATTAAGACTGGGAGGGTGGAGACGTTTTGCGGCATATGTACTAGTGATTTAGGGAAATGAATGAGACATTTGTATTTATTTTTCTTGAAAAGCAATAAAATGTTTTCTCAGCAAATATTGCTGTTTTTTGCCCTTGTCCCTCTTTCAGGTGATCTGAAATTCAGAACACCTTTATACAATATTAGGGGTATATTTTTTAAAAATTGTAGCATCATAAATTTCACGTTTAAATGGAATGATAAATATGACCATTTCTTCATAATGTCAATGATACTCAAATGGAGAAATGTCAAAAAAAACTTTTGGAATAAAAAGCTTAATTTCTATTGTATTGTGCTCTTTTAAAATCATAACCTAACTTTCAAGTTCATTCCAGGATTCTACCCTGCTTCTGTTTGTTATTTTGTACAGTGCAAGTAGATATTATTCATTAGATAAAATTTAGAGTTTGGTTATTTAAATATATCTGTAAGGAGCTATTTTATCTAATAATAATAATAATGATGATGATGGCATTTATTAAGTGCTTACTAGGTGCAAAGCACTGTTCTAAGCACTGGGGAGGTTACAAGGTGATCAGGTTGTCCCACGTGGGGCTCACAGTCTTAATACTCATTTTACAGATGAGGTAACTGAGGCCCAGAGTAGTTAAGTGACTTGCCCAAAGTCACACAGCTGGCAATTGGTGGATCAGGGATTTGAACCCATGACCTCTGATTCCAAAGCCCAGGCTCTGGTAATCAGGGTGGCTAAGTGGAAATAGCCTGGGCTTTGGAGTCAGAGGTCATGGGTTCAAATCCTGGCTCTGCCACTTGTCAGCTGTGTGACTTTGGGCAAGTCACTTCACTTCTCTGTGTCTCAGTTATCTCATCTGTAAAATGGGGATGAAGACTGTGAGCCCCCCGTGGAACAATCTGATCACCTTGTACCCCCCCCCCAGCACTTAGAACAGTGCTTTGCACATAGTAAGCGCTTAATAAATACCATTATTATTATTATTTCCACTGAGCCACACTGTTTCTCGAGTTATCATCCTGTTTAAACAGGGAAATTGTAGGTGTCAAGTTCTTCAATTTGACGGGGTTTGATTTTTATTTGACTAAAGTAAAAATTGATTGTGAATTTTTATTAAAAATACATTTCTGGACTATTTTAAATTGATATTGCCAATCTACACACTTCTTATATTTTATCCCCTTCCTTCCTCTCCCCCTCGCCCCCCTCTCCATCCCCCCATCTTACCTCCTTCCCTTCCCCACAGCACTTCTATATAAGTATATATGTTTGTACATATTTATTACTCTATTTATTTATTTTACTTGTACATATCTATTCTATTTATTTTATTTTGTTAGTATGTTTGGCTTTGTTCTCTGTCTCCCCCTTTTAGACTGTGAGCCCACTGTTGGGTAGGGACTGTCTCTATATGTTGCCAACTTGTACTTCCCAAGCGCTTAGTACAGTGCTCTGCACCCAGTAAGCGCTTAATAAATACAATTGATTGATTGATTGATTATCCATCTCACTACCAACCTCTCGCCTATGTCTTTCCTCTGGCCTGGAACTCCTTCCTCTTTCATATACAACAGGCCGGCCACCATTCTCTCCACCTTCAAACTTTATTAAAAGCCTATCTCCTCCAAGGGGCCTTTCCCAACAAAACCCTCATTTTTCCCATTCACTGCTGCATCACCCATGCACTTGGATCTGTAGAGAAGCAGCGTGGCTCGGTGGAAAGAGCACGGACTTTGGAGTCGGAGGTCATGGTTTCAAATCCCGGCTCCACCAACTGTTGGCTGTGTGACTTTGGGCAAGTCACTTAACTTCTCTGGGCCTCAGTTACCTCATCTGTAAAATGGGGATGAAGACTGTGAGCCTCTTGTGGGACAACCTGATCACCTTGTACCCCCCCACTGCTTAGAACAGTGCTTTGCACATAGTAAGCACTTAATAAATGTCATTTTTATTATTATTATTATTATTATTACACCCTTTAAACATTTGGTATTCGCCCCACACCAGACCCACACTTAGAACAGTGCCCCTGGTGCTTAGAACAGTGCTTGGCACAGAATAAGCAGCGTGGCTCAGTGGAAAGAGCCCGGGCTTTGGAGTCAGAGGTCATGGGTTCAAATCCTGGCTCCACCATTTATCAGCTGTGTGACTTTGGGCAAGTCACTTAACTTCTCTGGGCCTCAGTTACCTCATCTGTAAAATGAGGATGAAGCCTGTGAGCCCCCCGTGGGACAACCTCATCACCTTGTTAACCTCCCCAGTGCTTAGAACAGTGTTTCGCACATAGTAAGTGCTTAATAAATGCTATTATTATTATTAATAATAATAAGGGCTTAAAATACTATTATTTTATTATTATTATATCTGTAACTCATTTCAATGTCTGTCTCCCCCTCTAGATTGCAAATTTCTTGTGGGCAGGGAACATGTCAACTGATTCTGTTGTATTGCCCTCTCCCATGTGCTTAGCTGAGTGCTCTGCACCAGTAAGTGCCCAATAAATACCACTGAGTGATTGATTGAAGATAACTCTGTTCTAATAAACAGTATAGCCTAAGTAGAAATAAAATGGGCCTAGGAGTCAGAAGACCTGGGTTCTAATCCTGACTCTGCCATTTGTCTGCTGTGTACCCTTGGTCAAGTCATTCCACTTCTCTGTGCTTCAGTTTCCTCATCTGCAGCATGGGATTCAATACCTGTTCTCCCTCTTTCTTGGACTGTGAGCCCCACGTGGGCACTGATTATCTTGTACCTACTCCAGTGCTTAGTACAGTGCTTAACATGTAGTAAGCACTTAACAAATACCATAATTATTATTACTGTAGTTGTTTTATTACTATACTGAAATGAGGCTTAAACCTTCTTCACAAGATTCTGGGAGAACAAAAACATGGCCATTTATATCAGTTTTAGGGATAAATAAACTGTTTAACTCTTTATCTGTGTACTCTTTATGACTTTGATACTCACTGCAGCTCCACAGTACTTATCGATCAATCAATCAATCATATTTATTGAGTACTTACTGCATGCCAAGCACTGTACTGAGCACTTGGGAGAGTAGTACACTATAACAGAGTTGATAGACATGTTCACTGCCCACAGTGAGCTTACAGTCTAGAGTGGGAGACATACATTAATATGAATACACTAATTATGGACAATTACATGGCCATTCATATCAGTTTTAGGGATAAATAATGATAATAATAATAATAATTGTGGCATTTGTTAAATGCTTACTGTGTATCAGGTACTGTACTAAGTTCTGGGGTGGATACAAGCAAGGTGGCTTAGACACAGTCCCACATGGGGCTCACAGTCTCAATCCCCAATTTAGAGATGCACAGAGAAGTGAAGAGACTTGTCCAACATCACACAGCAGACAAGTGGCAGAGCCAAGATTAGAACCCAGGACCATCTGATTCCCAAGCCCGTGCTCTATCCACTACACCATGCTGCTTCTTCACACTGGGCGCGTCCTTGCCCAGGAAGAATGCTGCAGAGATAACTCTTTGAGTCCAAAATAGCTTTCCTATTAAAGATGGAATTCTACAAAACAGATAATTTTCCAATTTGTGAATGCACTACTGAAATTTTAAGTCAAAACCACATTATGAATCAGACAGAACAGTAAAGGTTGTAGTTCTGATGTTATGTCTGCAGAAATCTATACACACAGAAGATATTCAAGCGCTTAGTACAGTGCTCTGCACACAGTAAGCACTCAATACAATTGAATGAATGTTCTGCTTAAGCCCCTTCGCCAGTATCTCCTCAACACAAGAACACAAAAGTGACGCCACTGAATCTTAAAAATATAACAAAATCACTACCAGTATCTACTATTACAGCATCCCACACCTGCCCATTGGAGGCAAGGATTGTATCCAGGGTCCCCCTGGCTCAATTACAGAAGAATACTGTTAAAATGTGGCACAGTGCATCAAATATAGGAAAAAATGAATTTCACTCCAGGAACTTGCGCTTGCTACAGTGTCATCCTTATAAAAGGACAAGGTGGATGGAATTATCCTGCAGTTCACTGTTAGTGGCTCTTGGCTTCCCATCAGGGCCTATTGCTCTCCCTCTTGACTATTAGTATCAGTGAAGCCTCCAATTCCAGAAAGCTCTAGTGAAAAAAAATTTGCCTGAACACTTTCAATCAATAATATTTTTTTGAGTCCATACTGTGTGTGGAGCACTTACCATGTACTTGATAGAGTGTGATTCAACAGATTTGGCAGACAAATACCCTCCCCATAAGTTCTGTGGGGCTGAGGTTGGAGTGAATATCGGATGCTCAAAGGGTACCGATTCAAGTACATAGGTGATGCAGGAGGGAGAGAGAATTGGGGAAAAGAGGACTTATTAGGGCTCTTGGAGTCTATTACTACTAATAATAATAACGGTATATGTTAGGTACTTATATGTGCCAAGCACTGTACCAAGTGCTGGGGTAGACACTAATCTAATCTACCCCAGCCCTTGGTACAGTACTTGGCACAGGGTAAGCACTTAAGAAATATTATTAATTGGATCAGTGTACAGCAGTCTGGATATATGTATATATGTTTGTACATATTTATTACTCTATTTATTTTACTTGTACATATCTATTCTATTTATTTTATTTTGTTAGTATGTTTTGTTTGGTTCTCTGTCTCCCCCTTTTAGACTGTGAGCCTACTGTTGGGTAGGGACTGTCTCTATATGTTGCCAACTTGTACTTCCCAAGCGCTTAGTACAGTGCTCTGCACACAGTAAGCGCTCAATAAATACGATTGATTGATTGATTGATTGATGGAGAGGAAAAAGCAGATTCCAGAGACATTGGGGACAGTATAACTGACAGGGTTTTGTGACCGATTGAATGTGTGGGTTGAAAGAGAGAGATAAGTTGAGGACAATGCCAAGTTTATGGACTTGTGAGAAACAGAGGATGGTGGTGCCGTCTACAGTGATGGAAAAGTCCATGAGAGGAGAGGGTTTGGGTGGGAAAAGATGCCCCGTTTTGGATATGTTAAGTAATGAGATGTCTATGTGAAATACAAGTAGAGATGGGCTGGAAGAAAAAGGAAGACTGAAGAGAAGGAGAGAGGTCAGGGCTGGAGAGGTAAGTATAAACGTTTATATCCTGACTATGCCCACTTGCTTGCCGTGAGACTCTGTGCAAGTCACATCTTCATCCGTGAAGCAAAAATTACAAAATGTCCAATGGTTGCTCACCCTCAACATCAAACAAACTACTTACCATTGGATTTAAGGCACACAATTAGCTCTTTCACCACTTTCTAACCCCACCACAGTATACACTCCTCTAACACCAACAATTGTATCTCAATCTTGTCTAACCCTTGCCCACATTTTTCCTTGGAGTTGGAATACCCTTCCCCTTCATAACTGACAGTCCACCACTTCATCCGCTTTCAAAGCCTTGCTAAAATCACATCTCTTCCAAGAGGCCTTCAAGAAGTGCTTTACTTCCCCCATCTGCCCTTTCCCCCATATCGAATATGCACTTGTCTAATTCCTTATCTGTGTACACTTTATGCACTTTGATACTCACTGCAGCTCCACAGAACTTATCAATCAATCAATCATATTGACTGAGTACTTATTGCATGCCAAGCACTGTACTGAGCACTTGGGAGAGTAGTACACTATAACAGAGTTGATAGACATGTTCACTGCCCACAATGAGCTTACAGTCTAGAGTGGGAGATGTACCTTAATATAAATACACTAATTATGGAGCTTGTTGTGGGTCTTGCCGTGGGCCTGAATTAGGTGTGCAAATACAAGTGCAAGGGTGATGCAGAAGGGAGTGGGAAAAGAGGAAATTAAGACTTAGGGAAGGCCACTTGAGGAGATGTGCTTTCAAAAATGTCTTGAAGGTGGAGAGATCATATGCCAAATATGAAAACAGAGGGCATTCCAGGCCAGAGGCAGGATGTGGATGAGAGGTCGGTGGTGAGATAGAAATGATCAATATACAGTGAGTAAATTGGCATTAGAGGAGCAAAGTGTGAGGGCTGGTTTGTAGTAGGAAAGCAGTGAGGTAAAATAGAAGAGGAGAGAGGTTACTCAGTGCTTTAAAGCTGATGGTAAGGAACTTCTGCTTGATGCGGAGGTGGATGGGCAACCACTGGATGGAATGAGGAAATGTGGACTGAATGGTTTCATAGAAAAATAATCTGGACATCAGAGTGAGGTATGTACAGGAGTGGGGAAAGACAGGAGTCAGGGAGATCAGAAAGGAGATGATGCAGTATGCAAGATTGGATAGGATAAGTGCTTGCAATCACTTAGTAGTTTGGATGGAGAGGAAAGGGTGGATTTTTGTGATGTTCTGATGGCTGAACAGACAGGATTTGGTGACAGATATGGGTTTAATGACAGAGGAGTCAAGAATAACACCAAGGTTATAGTCCCGTGAGCAGGGAGGATGGTAGTACTGTATACAGTGATGGGAAAGTCAAGGAGAGGATAGGGTTTGGGTGGGAAGAAAAGGACTTCTGTTTTGAAAATGTTAAGTTTGAGATGTCAGTGGGACATCCAAGTAGAGATGTTCTGAAGGCAGGAGGAAATGTGAGTCTGCAGAGAAGGAGGTCAGGACATGTAGATTTGAGAATCATCCACGTAGAGGTAGGAATTGAAGCTATAGAAGTGGACAAGTTTTCCAAGGGAGTGGGTGTAGATGGAGAATAGAAGGGGACACGAAACTAAGCCTTGAGGGACTCCCACAGTTAGGTGGTGGAAGGCAGAGGAGGAGCCCATGAAAGAGACTGAGAAGGAGCAGCCTGAGAGACAGGACTTCTCCAGGACAGGACAATGTGAGTAAGGCAAGCCAAAGTTGGATAATAAAAGCAGTATGGCTTAGTGGATGGAGGACGGACCTGGGAATCAGAAGGTCCAGGGTTCTAATCCTGGCTGTGTCACAACTGCTCTATGACCGTGGGCAAGTCACTTAACTTCTCTGGGCTTCAGTTTCCTCACCTGTAAAATGGGGATTAAGAGTGTGAGCCCCATATGGGACAGGGTCTGTGTACAAATTTATTAACTGGTATCTATCCCACTGCTTAGAACTGCTTGGTACATAGTAAGCACTTAAGTGCCATAATTATTATCATTTATTATTGTTTCAGCAGAAGGGTGTGGTTGACAGTGTCAAAGGCAGCTGAAAGGTTGAGGAGAATTAGGATGGAGTACAGGCCATTAGATTTGGCAAGGAGATGATTGATGACTTTTTAGAAAGCAGTTTCTGTGGAGTACAGCTGATGGAAGCCAGATTGGAAGGGGTTAAGGAGAGAATTGAAATTTACTCATGCAAATATCCTTATACTACACTATTTACCTACTTATTTTAACATCTGTATCCCCCTGTAGACTGTAAATTCCCTGTGGGCAGGGATCATGCCTACCAACTCTAGTGTATTGTACTTTCCCAAGCACTTCAGTGCTTTGCATACAGGAAGTGTTCAATAAATATTGCTTACTTGATTGATTTATTTTCTTAGACTGTTCGGTCCACTTTCAAAGGTGTCTGATCTGTGTATCTTGTATCTACCACAATGCCTATTAGCATAGTGCATGGCATATAGTAAGCACTTACTATTATAATTATTATGTCCTTTCTAGTTTTTATGAAAGTTAAATCCAGATCATTTTGTACCTTACAAAGTGTGCCCTCACACAGTCATGGCAAACCCCCAGTTGGCTTGCCATGTGGAGGGAGATGGGACAGGAGAACACAAGAACGTTTTCTACCAATTCCTGTACAGTGCACTCCCCCTAACACTTAGTACATTGCTCTGCACATAGTAAGCCCTCGATAAAAGTGATTGCTTGATTGGATAAAAGTTACTAAATAAGAAGATAAAGTGGTTTCAATTTAGGATATTGGGTTGTCTAATATTCATGCTAAACTCTAATCCTGGCACTAACCCCAAACTCTTGCAAGATGTGGAGAAAAAGCAGAACGAGCAATGCTTGGCCTCAGCATCGAACTAGCTGAGATAAGTTCTAATAAATTCTGCCCAATCAAGTCAGTCTGTTGGGAAGAGGGACAAAGTTGAATTCGTTGGAGAAGGATCCATTCTTGCATTTATCTCTGGGGAGATCTTCCTCCCTATGGGCTAGGAGATTCAAGGCTCAGTAAGGAAGGGGAGCTTGCAATCTCCACTCTGGCAGTAGTAAGGTTCAAATTTATTGACACAGCTGAGGATTAACTCCTCATGGCAGGGACTTTGAGAACAAAATGAACAGAAGGGCCCAATCTGTATCTGGAAATTGAATCCCTTGACCAAGTGCTTCCCAGTCCTGACTTGCTATTGTTGAGGTTGTGATTGCATTGAGAGAATTGATTGAAAGTGCTATCATTGCTTCTAGGATGGCCATGATGACACTCATGGTTACTGGACACAGATTCAGGGGATAACAAATGTGTCATACCAGGCAAGCAGTTTAACGTTATAGCAGCATGTGCATCATATGGGGCCACCCAAAATTAGAGTGTTTTTCCCCCAACCCACCCATTTGCACCAGAGTCCTTGTATTCCCTTTCCAAGTCCCTGTGAACATGAACACCACTCTTCTGAGCAACAGAAATAGGTGCCCAGAATCAAGGTAGAAGACTTTTAGGTATTTAAAATATGCTGGACATAAAGTGCCGTAGTCATATTGGGTAATAGAAAAACAAGCTCAAAACAAGGCTAATAATAATGATAATAATGATATTTATTAAATCCCTGTTCTACAAGAGGCTCAGAATCTTAATTAGGGGGGAGAGAACAGTTTCTGAATCCTTATTTAACATATTTGGAAACTGAGGGCTAGAGAAGTTAAGGAACTTGCCCTAGGTCCTGCAGCAGGTAATAGTAATAATAATAATGATGGCATTTATTAAGTGCTTACTATGTGCAAAGCACTGTTCTAAGCACTGGGGAGGTTACAAGGTGATCAGGTTGTCCCACGTGGGACTCACAGTCTTAATCCCCATTTTACAGATGAGGTAACTGAGGCACAGTGAAGTTAAGTGACTTGTCTGAAGTCACACAGCTGACAAGTGGCGGAACAGTTGCTGAGAGTGAATGGTCCCCGTCCCTCCCTGGACTGGAAATCTGGGGCTGAAGAAATACTGTCTGCACAGGAATATTTTTTCAACTCCATGCACACGATTCTAGCATTTGCCATAGAGGCTACTCATTACCCAGAAGGAAAGTATTTAAATAGACATTGTTTAACACTTAGTGCTCATCCAGACTTTTCATGACAAATACTTGTATTATTTTGCATAATAAAGTCTTCCTTCAAAATACAGTTATTTTCATCTGTTTACACTAAATCTTGATGGCACAGATGTTGAAGTTTAATCATAGAACTCACAGTCACTAAAAGAAGATCAAATGTATTCAAAACTCATCTCAACTCAGAAAACAGTCCCTAAAACTTGGTAGACTAGAGGGAGTTTTTTTTTTTCAATTGAACAGGAGTTTTGATCTTGATGAAACTCATGTCAGCAGAAAACTGTTACAACAACCAGAAACACTGATGCAATAGAAACTAATGGGTTAAGTGGTGAATGGTTTAAAGAGCAATCAACCAATGGCTAATTTTGAGGATTTACTGTGTGCAGAGCACTACAGTAAGCAGTTGAAGTTGTATTATGCTGTCAAGTCACGTCTGACCCATAGCAACGCCATGGACACATCTCACCCAGAATGGCCCACCTCCATCTGCAATTGTTCTGCTAGTGTAAAATACAGTTTTTTTGGTGAAAATACAGAAGTGCTTTATCATTGCCTCCTTCCGTGCAGTAAACATGTCTCCACCGTTGACTCTCTCCCATGCCGCTGCTGCCCAGCACAAGTGTGTTTTAACTTGTAGCAGATTGCTTTCCATTCACTAGCCCCTGCCCAACCTAGGAATGGAATGGGTGACTCTCCCTCCCTTAGTAGAGACTAGTAGAGTACTGGAAACTCTCTAGGTGTGACCCTGAGAAGTGATACTAAGCAGTTAGGAGAGTACACTGGAATTTGTAGATATGATGCCTACCCATGAGGAGCTTACTGTCTAGATATCGCCATCACTGACTTTTTTAAATTCAAATTCCTAATTGATGGCGCGTCCTACATTAAAACTATGTCCTGTAATAGTGGTATTATCGTGCCCTGTATTAATAGTGTTCATTCATTCATTCAACCGTATTTATTGAGCACTTACTGTGTGCAGAGCACTGTACTAAGCGCTTGGGAAGTACAAGTTGGCAACATATGGAGACGGTCCCTACCCAACAGTGAGTTCACAGTCTAGAAGGGGGAGACAGACAACAAAACAAAACATTTGAACAAAATAAAATAAATAGAATAAATATGTACAAATAAATAGAGTAATAAATATGTACAAACATATATACAGGTGCTGTAGGGAGGGGAAGGAGGTAAGGCAGGGGGAATGGGGGGAGGAGGGGGTGAGGAAAGTGGGGGCTCAGTCTGGGAAGGCCTCCTGGAGGAGGTGAGCTCTCAGTAGGGCTTTGAAGGGAGGAAGAGAGCTAGCTTGGCGGTTGTGCGGAGGGAGGGCATTCCAGGCCAGGGGGATGACATGGGCCGGGGGTCGACGGTGGGACAGATAAGAACGAGGCACAGTGAGGAGATTGGTGGCAGAGGAGCGGAGGGTGCAGGTTGGGCTGTAGAAGGAGAGAAAGGAGGTGAGGTAGGAGGGGGTGAGGTGATGGACAGCCTTGAAGCCCAGGGTGAGGAGTTTATGCCTGATGCGTAGTTTGATTGGTAGCCACTGGAGATTTTTGAGGATGGCAGTAACATGCCCAGAGTGTTTCTGCACAGAGACGGTTCTGGCAGCAGCGTAAAGTATGGATTGAAGTGGGGAGAGACAGGAGGATGGGAGATCGGAGAGGAGGCTGATGCAGTAATCCAGTTGGGATAGGACTGGATAATAGTAGGTCCATCCCTAACAGAATACTTTTCATACTCACTAGTCATTTTTCCTGTACTACATTAAATACTGTGTATAGTTTCAAAAGGCAAAGAAAATAAAGGGACAGTCCGTTACAGCTGAAACAGATCCTGGGAACCTCAGCCACATCACATTTTGATATCCTGCCCTGCAAATGCGTACAACCATTTCTCCTTTTACCCAATCCACTTACTCCAACCCATCCATATAGACCAGGCTCACAATGTGAGGAGAATGTTCCCTAATTCTTCCACTATATTGAATTCAAATTTTTTATACAAAACGTGTTCTAACCAACTGTGATCATTTTTCTAGAAAATCATATTAATATCCCTCTCCTTTTCCCTTAATATAAGATTGTTTCAGTCAAAACACAACTCTTCATCAACAAAATCTTATAATTGGCTATAATGGAGGCAAAGAGAGCAAAAACAGCAAATCTACAAACAACCTAATCCTAAAACAAGTTAGCCTATCATTTTCATCAGTTGGATTTACCCAGAGGTATTTGGAAGTGGTAAATTTGGTTCAAGCACAGTGAGCATGTGGAACACCCAAAAATGAGGAAGGATAATAGAAAAGAACTCCAACTAATTCAGGTGCTGGTTGCCCAGTCAAGGGTAAAGAGTGGGTCATAAAGGTTGCAAACTACATTTAGTGATTGATGGTTTTATGGTAAATTCTAAAACAGGAAAAAAGAAGTTGAGGAAAATCTCCTTAGAAAGTATCTACAGGACCTAGGGAAAAGTCACCAGGAGAGAGGAAGGCTAACAGAGTGCACTTTTTCTGTGGATCAGAAGCATCCCCTATATATAATGGCAAAATATAAAAACTATTTAAAAACAGCTATATATAATTTACTGCAATAAAGCTTTCATAATAGCAGTTTATAGATTATTCATCTGCGTATTTGTTTTTTTGTTACTGTTGTTTGTGTTGTTACGGGTCTGCTTTGTCAAGTTCCCTTTGCACCTATAAGTTTAACTTTTAAATGTTACATTACCCCAGGTTGTTACTTAGAAAGAACATAAAAATAACTAACATTATTCTGACCTGGAAAGTTATTCAAAAACAGAGATTATATTTCATGACAAAATGCAATTAAATTCTGTAAATCCTTTGTTATGTCTCCCTATACTGTAAGCTTGTTGTGGGTAGGAGATACCTCTACCAACTCTGTTTTAATATACTCTCCCAAGAGCTTACTTAGTACAGTGCTCTGCACATATAAGCACTCAATAAATAGCATTGACTGACCGTTGTAGAGACTCAATAATTATTGGAAAAGTCCAACTGCAAAGAGAAATAAAATATAATAAATAAAATAATTATATAATGAGGCTTTATTTTAACCATTCTTCATTATGACCGGCTTCTGTTTTTTATCCAATAACTAAAAAATGAGCAACAAAACAATCAGTGAAAAATAAATGAACAGCAATATGCAAAATGGTCAGCACTCTAACATAAAATGAGAGACAAAAGATGATGTCCAAAATCTGGAGCCTTCATAGAAATACACCAGCACAAAATCTTTTCTTTAAGGGCTTTTAAAAAGTTAACTTAGATTCTACAATTATTTAAAAAAACTTAGAAATCATGTCTTTATTGTCCATACTACCAATACTATGTATAAATATTATTTTACAGTTATTACTGCTTGTTTTTTTTCTGTCCCCTCTTTTGGATAATAAAAATACAAAATAAAAATCACCCAATCATGAATTGGGCAAAATAAAACCTTCTGCACCTTACACATTAGCATTTATTGGTAGTTGGGAACTATTTATAACAGTACACTCTTGCTGTGTACATCAATTATCATGTAAATAGTAAAATTTTTACTGACTTTTATAAATAATGCATGAGAGCTTATAATTTTCAATTACAAGTGATAACAACTTGTCGCTCATAAAGGACAATGCATGCAGAATAAGGTATAGCTTGGATGCATCTGAAGAACAGATGTTTCAGTTTTCAGAAGTCTGATTAACAAGGTTCCAGTAGGTTTTTAGTTAATGCATTAACATCTGGATTCCGGAGACTTAGAAACCTGTTTAGTTTGGATTTTCAACCCAAGGAACAGGGGATCAAATTGGAGTCTTGTAAAAAAAAAAAAAAAAGGCACCTTATATCAGCTATATATCTGTTTCGAACAAAACCTAGAAATTCCCCTTGGAATTGGTAGGTGGCTAATGAAATTAACCCTTACTCTATTTTTTTCTTCTACCATGAACTCATCTTTTTTTCTCAATTATATCTGCATGTCTGCTTTCCCAAATACATAGTGTAGTAGTCTTCCAATAAGACTTCTCCATTTTGAGCCTCTCTACACTGATCATTGCTTAGACAGGAACTCAATCAATCAATCAATGGTATTTATTGAGTGGTTCTCTGTGCAGAACATGGTACTAAGCACTTGGAAATTGGCAGGTGATGCCTGTCCACAAGGACCTTACAGTACACAGGGGGAGGTAAGACACCTTCCCTACCCTTACTTTGAGCCCCAAGGAAGGGCTAGAAAAGGGCTGGGTAGCACAGAAAGAAAGGAAGTGATTGACCAATTTTCCCTCCTAATATATCTCTTTCATTGATATTTCAATTAATTGTATTTGAGTACTTTTGCAGAGCACTATACGAAGTGCTTGGGAGAATACAATATAACGGGTTAGTAGACACATTCCCTATCCCCAACAAGCTCACAGTCTTTTTCCGGTCTATGTTTACTAAGAGGTATTCACGAATTCATTCTTTCTCATTCCTCACCACCCCTCCATTTCCTCTGTTTATAAGTGTCTTATTTGCACACTCCTTAATGCCTCTTTCCAGCAGCATGACTCAGTGGAAAGAGCTCGGGCTTTGGAGTCAGAGGTCAGGGGTTCAAATCCCGGCTCCACCAATTGTCAGCTGTGTGACTCTGGGCAAGTCACTTATCTTCTCTGTGCCTCAGTTACCTCATCTGTAAAATGGGGATTAAAACTGTGAGCCCCCTGTGGGACACCCGATCACCTTGTAAGCTCCCCAGAGCTTAGAACAGTGCTTTGCACATAGTAAGCACTTAATAAATGCCATTATTACTATTATTATTATTTCCACCCTCTTCTTTTACCACTCTTCTCATGCCCCACTACTATTTCAGTGGCCAATCCTTAGGGTAGGTCAAATGGGATCAACTGGCCTGGAGGCTAGATTGTTCCGTGCCTCCCAGCGAGCAGGATGTTGAGACTGCTTCAATCCTGGGAGGCAAGAGGAGCACTAGAATGATCACGGGCCTCTGACACCCGTCCTACTTTCGTTCCTCACAGGAGCGGTCTGCGAAGCCCAGCTCATTGACAGGTGAAAGAAAGGCAGTGGTCAAGTGATCAAAGACTATAACATCTGTTTTTTCAACTCCCTCTTCTCTTCCTTATCTTCTCCTTGAGCAACACTATGCCGCCACTACATTACCATCCGTAGCCTTGGAAGCCTCCAGTCCTTTTGGGGAGCAGGCCTTCTTTATATTGTCCCAGAGTTGGAAGGGGCTTGTGGGGGGTGGGCTGCTGATTTGCATCTCCCTCTTTCATCCACACTCGACCCCGGAGAATCATTGTCATAGGTAAATACACAAGGGTGGAAAACATTTTGAACGTTTTCACAAAATGCCAGGTTGCGTATTTCTATAGCTGATTGATCTGTCTTTTATATAATACATTCCATCAGTGCAAATAATGTAGGCATGTACTACATACTATACACTGTATGTATCCTCTATGGAACATATTATACACTCTATGGGTAGCGGTCCTTGGAATTTCAAGGAAACTCCACTGGTAGTGAAATTCACCTATAACTATGTGCCTGAAAAGGCTAATCCTGGACCCACAGTCCCAGACATAATGGGCACACAAACAGGCTGTTGCATTATGTTTAATATTTGCAGTGGCTAAGGCTATTTTTTCCTTTGACTCCGTCTCTTGTTGCTTTTGAAGCTTTTGCTCAAAAACTGCCTCCCCACTCTCGGTAGTACAGTGCACAGAATAGAATAGAACACAGGCTGCCAGAATACATTTTTGTAAACTGTTGTAGGAGGTTTATACAACCCTTCATTTGGAAAGTCTAGAAAATCTGTAGTAATTTTAATTGGTAAGGTGTGGACATGAGAGAGTGTTGATAAGATCTGGAAAGAAATGTGAAGCAGAAAGAGAGAAGTCCTATAAGTTTACATTACTATCTATTCCCTATAAACTTAAAATAGAACATATACAAGTAAATATACATATTTTGAATGTTCATACAACTATTTATTCCCATATATTCCGTAGTATTCCTTAACGATACACAGTGCTCTGCACAGAATCAAGGATGCCCAGCAGTGCCCACAGCCTGGGTACAAATGATATTTCCAAGGTGCCCTGTTCTGGCCCCGAAAGGACATGGTTACCATGGGAACAATGAGTGGCCACAAAAGGACCTCACTCTTCTACAGAAGTCAAACGGTCAGTGGCTTACTGCTGTTGAGGAATTCTGTCCAGGCATCAGCAAAATCAATGTGGACCAAAGACATTCATTACATTATTCCACTCATCCTGCCTCAAGCATTTAATATATTGTGAGGAAGAGATCTCCGAGCTCTTAGGCCTTTCTCAAAAGTAAAAGCAGGGCATGTGCTTTCAGTTAAATGTAAGGCAAGATGATGCTTTAAACAAGTCACATAGACATTTCCATGAGCCCACTGTTGGGTAGGGACTGTCTCTATATGTTGCCAACTTGTACTTCCCAAGCGCTTAGTACAGTGCTCTGCACAAAGTAAGCGGTCAATAAATACGATTAATTGATTGGAGGGCAATTAGATGCTCCATCCACTTTGGAATTTACTAGTCATCCCAGATCCTTCTTCAAATTGACTCTCCATAAGTATGCTACAAAGTGAGATTCCCTAAAGCCAGAGGAGTCATGAAGGGAGAGTTTCTATTTAAATTAGGAAGAAATCTGAAGTTCAAGAGGAATTAGATTTAGTCTCCCTCGACTGTATCTACCAACTCTGTTTTCATGCTGCAAAGCAGTACAGTGCTCTGCACAGAGTAAGCACTCAATAAATACCACTGGATGACTGATCGATGTTCTGAGGCTATCAATGGTTGTCATTTCATTAGCTTTCAAAGATTTTCTAGCTGTTTGAAAATATGTCTCATCTTTTCAGCTGCTTGCCAGTAATGTGATTCAAGACAAGTAAAGAATAATAAAATATAAATCAAAAGTTCAGCAAGTCATATAATTCATGGATTCCACTGCTACTTCAGACATCTTGTATGGTGCAAAAATGGTCTATTGGAGATGATTCATTCTAAGTTAAACTGTCAAAATAACAGGACTTCAGACTATCAAAGTCAGCCTTCCTCACAAATGTAGGCACTACAGCACTGAACAGAACAGTAACAACTGAAGAAGGAGTCATTTCAGGAGGAATCCAGTGCTTAGTACTGCGTGGGAGCCAAGTGCTAGCACTGCCATTACTTTACCGCTGTCTGTGACCTCTCTCTGCCCAGCTGTAGAGCTAAAGTAAGTTTCACCAGGTAGGTTTACGAGCCATCAGGGAGTTCAATCAGACTTTTGCAAGCTCTAAAATGCATTACCATTTGGCTCATCAGGTGAGCATTGATGGGCAGCTAAAATGTTGCTGCAGCTTTTAGAGCTGACTTTGAGGTAGCTATTTCACTGGTAATGTCACAGTCAGTTAACATTTAATAAATGCTCACTTAAGCATTAGGTGTTAGACGTGGCAAGTACACCATTCATGACTTGCAGCTTCTACCTGAGAAGGCTTTTCTTCTGGCTAGGAGATTCGTCAGAACACTTTTTAAAATATTTTTTTCAAGTTCCTGAGATGAGCAAATTGAGTTTTTCCCCTTAAATAATAAATTATAATTAAATAATGAAAGATGAACTATTACATGTCCCTGAAATGTCCCAACCAAACTGTGGTCACACTATCTTTATCTGAAAGAATTCAAACAGACTGCGCCCCTTCATAGCTATTAAGAATGAGTATTTTTCCTATCCCTACTACAAGAACAGCTTTAACTGATTTCTTCGCTGTGGACTTCTACCTAGCAGGAGTAATTTAGAAACATCTGAATAGGAATAGGTTTCTCAGAATTACACCTCTCCCTGGTGATTCACAATCCTGTGCAAGCTTGCATAGGGAAGGAGTCTGAAAAGTCATCAGCAATAATGTAAATAAGAGTATATTATTATAGTATATTATAGTATATTAGGGAATATATCTAAAACCTCTACTGTGCTGTACTCTCCAAGTGCTTAGTGCAGCTTGCTCTGCACACAGTAGGTGTTCAATAAATATTATTGATTGACTGATGAAGGGATCTGATTTAGGAAAGCTTTCAAATGAGAATTGAGTAGAAACGAGAAGACCTGAAGTGAACTGAAAGGAGACTGAGATCAATTGAAGACCACATCGCCCGATACTGAATATTAAGCAGCAACGTATCACAAACAATAAGGTCCCAAAGTGCAGTCAGAACACCAGAATTCAATCAAAACTCATACATCATGTGTTCATATGAGAGGAGAATGGATGACAGAGAGATACACAACACCTACTCTTGACTTGCCACAAAAGACGTAATTTTAGAAAAAGCCAACAGATGTCCTTTAAAGACATAGTGTCTAGAAATGTCAGGCATAGCATAACTCCTGAAAACACCTCATACAATAGTGATATAATAGTGAAGGGAAGCAGCACGACCTAATAGATAAAGCACGGTACTGGGAACCGGACTGTGTTCTAAACCCGGCTCCATCACTTGCCTGCTGTGTGACCTTGGGCAAGTCACTTAACTTCTCTGTGCATCAGTCACCTCAACTGCAAAATAGGCATTCAACACCCATTCTCCCTCCTTAGACTGTGAACTCATGTGGAAAAAGTGCTATATTCAGCTTAACTTCAGGCTCAGAACAGTGCTTGATACTAAGTGCTTAAATACTATTAATTTTTTTAAAAAGTACATAGTTTGGAAACTAAAGAAAAAGGCACAAGTCATTCTGGCATGAAAGATTTAGAAACTGGGTGACTGTTTTAGAGCAAAATTGCAACAGACCAGGACACCAAAACAGGGAAATGGAAATCATGTAAAGTTATATTTACGGGAAGCAGCATGGCTCTGTGGAAAGAGCACGAGCTTGAGAGTCGGAGGTCATGGGTTCCAATCTCGGCTCTGCCACATGTCTGCTGTGTGACCTTGGGCAAGTCGCTTAACTTCTCTGAGCCTCAGTTACCTCAACCGTAAAATGGGGATTAAGACTGTGAGCCCCACGTGGGACAACCTGATCACCTTGTATCCTCCCCAGCACTTAGAACAGTGCTTTGCACATAGTAAGCACTTAACAAATGCCATCATTATTATTATTATTATTATGTAAAGCCCTGGGGCAGAGTAACAATGCAAGGGGTAATCGTTCCATGCACACAGTGTGGTTTATCAATCACATTCACATACATTGATAAGAAAATCTCACCTTCAGCAGTTCTATCTTCAAATACAAAAACACATTTTTTTACACACACACACTTTTCCTATTGACAATAAATGGCAGCCAACAGATGGTTTATCCAATCAATTTTGGATAAGGAAGGGTACAGACTAGAAGCCAAATTAGAGTGTGTGCATACACTGATAATAGTAAAACAGATAAGCTCAAAGTCCGAGTGCCATCATTTATAACGGTTTTTCTTTCCTAAAGACTGCTTCAGTAGGGTTAAGTAAGAGCCCTACATGAGGAAATAAGGAGAAATGGACTGAGAAGGGGCCAGTGGAAAGTAATCTCTGTTTTGTTGAACATGACTTAGAATGCTAAACTAAGGGTTCAATAGGAGAAGCAGAATGGCGTAGTAGTAGAGCAAGGGTCTGGTAGTTAGAAGGTCATGGGTTCTAATCCCGGCTCTGCCACTTGTATGCTGTGTGATCTCGGGCAAGTCACTTGACTTCTCTGTGCCTCAGTTACCTCATCTGTAAAATGGGGATTGTGACTGTGAACCCCACGTGGGACGGGACTGTGTCCAATCCAATTTGCTTGTATTATGTTGCCAACTTGTACTTCCCAAGCGATTAGTACAGTGCTCTGCACACAGTAAGGGCTCAATAAATACGATTGAATGAATGAATGAATCCACCCCAGCACTTAGTACTGTGCCTGGCAAACAGTAAGTGCTTAACAAATACCATAATTATTATTATTATTATTATTTTTATTTCATATGATAGCAGGTGAAAAATAGAATTGGAAGGAATACCGAAGAGCACATTGATTTCAATAAGGACTGTTACTCAATCGTATTTATTGAGCGTTTAAAATTACTGAAAATTGTTCACTGGTTTCAGGAAATGGAAACACGTTGACGCTTGCAAATGATTTTCTTAATAGTGTTCTTGAAATGCAGTGAAAAAAATGCTATAAATAGGACATCATGGTCTGTGGCAAAAAAAACTCTAGAGAAAATGTGAACTCTCAACTGAGGTACTTACTGATCAGCTTCCATACCCCGAAGGAAAAAGAGGAACAATTTAGCAGGTTATGATTGAGAGAACACTGTGTTATAAAATGATGAAAATTACTGCAATGGCATAAATGATTGTTTGCAGCAATTCATATTACTTAGAAATCCCTAGTTTCCATTTTGTATACCCACCCTGGTTTGGGTTTCATTTCAAGTGAAGGGCATCAGAAAAAAAAAATGATTTGGCTTATGGTTGTGCAATGGAGAACTTAAAATCAGACACAAATTGTCCTTCAAGCTGTTAACATTTCTTGGATCAAAAAATATTTGATCTAAAAAAAGAACCTAAATGTTAAAACTAAAAGTATGGACAGGATAAAAAGACAATTTTTATAATAAGATCTTCCTACCTCTTTTGTATCGTATCATATTTATTGAGCATTTACTGTGTACAAACTGCTGTACTGAATGCTTGGAAGAGTAGATAGTGGTGGTATTTGTTAGGTGCTTACTATGTGCCAAGCACTGTTCTAAGTGTTGGCTACTGTTCTAAGCACTCAGACACATTCCCTGTCCACAAGGAGCTCACCCTTTTCCAGATAACTACCATGAAGAAATGAGGCTAGTGAGATACATGTGGGAATCATCCACATGGAAGTGGTAGTCAAAGCCATTGCAGTATATAAGCTCCCTGAGCGGGTGAGTATAAAGTTGGAAGAAGAGCATTTTAGGGGACACCTACAGTTAGGAAGTAAGACAATGTGGTTTCTGTGAAGTGAAAGAAAAAGAAACCAGTTTGTTTTGGGTCAAGAAGGGGAGACAGACAGTGGATTTTCAATCTTTATAAGTATTCAGACCAGTTTCATTAAAAACTTTGTAATAATAATAATAATGTTGGTATTTGTTAAGCGCTAACTATGTGCCAAGCACTGTTCTAAGTGCTGGGGAGGTTACAAGGTGATCAGGTTGTCCCAAGGGGGGCTCACAGTCTTAATCCCCATTTTACAGATGAGGTAACAGGCACAGAGAAGTTAAGTGACTTGCCCAAAGTCATACAGCTGACAAGTGGCGGAGCCAGGATTTGAACTCATGACCTCTGACTGCAAAGCCCAGGCTCCTTCCACTGAGCCACACTGCTTCTCTGAGAAATCCAAAAAGAATAAGTGGATGCTGAAGATGATAGAACCAGTTAAATTGTATCCCTATACTCTACTATTTTTCCCTAACCGATATCGATTTTATATCTGTCTCCCAACTAGACTTTAAGCTCCTTAGGGGCAGGGATTGTGTCTATTAACTCTACTGTATTTTCCCAAGTGCTTAGTTTAGTGCTTTGGACAAAATAAACACTCAGTAACCACCACTGATTAACTGAATGGCTCATTTGAAGAGTATCTACACTACCAACTTTGGATTGCTTAAACAGTAATCCAACAGCATGCTTCATCCACCTGGGCTGTACTGCAATGAAGGCCCAGATGCTTCTGACGACAGCTATTTATCACAGCTGGCTTAATTATACATCTTCTTCCCAACAAGAAATATCAAAAAGACATATTTGGAATGCCATTAGTGGAAACGGTGCCACTGTTAAGATCAGTCATGTTACATAAATCACCTGAAGGTGCTGAGAACCGAAAAAAAAAAATCAACTAGACAATTCTAAAATGTGTTACTAGTGCCGTGTTCAGTATTTAAAATGTTGCTTGTCACATAATAGGGTTTTGACGACAATAATTATGACGACAGTGATGATGATAAATATTTTTGGAACTCGATATAATGTGATGAAATACATAGTTGTCCTTTGAATTTAAAGAAGAAAATACTCATGGTGAAATTCACCCTTGAATGGGTGTATAGCTATAAAAACCAATGTGGTACATATGGTGCATGCCAAAAATGCTGCACTTGTCATGTTGTGCTTAATGTTTGCTGTGCTGTTTTCTCTTTTGCTTCCTTGTCTCTCATTCTTTACAAATTTTTTACTTGAAAAAATCGACTTCTTTCTTGATAGCCATCCTGCTCTATCTTCAGCAATTAACTCAGTTTTTAGTTGGGATGTGTCCTCTGTTTCTCCAGTTTTCCTTACTTTAAAAACCAGCAAGGCCTACTGGAAAAAGCACGGGTCTGAGAATGAGAGGATCCGGGTTCTAATCCCTGCTCTACCGCATGTCTGCTGTGTGACCTTGGGCAAAAGATTTAACTTATCTGTGCTTCAGTTACCGCATCTGTAAAATTCATCCATTCATTCAATCGTACTTATTGAGCGCTTACTGTGTGCAGAACACTGTACTAAGTGCTTGGGAAGTATAAGTTGGCAACATATAGAGACGGTCCCTGCCCGACAACGGGCTCACAGTCTATAAATGGAGATTAAATCTCCCATCTTCCAATTTCGACTGTAAACCCCATGTGGGACAGAAACTGCATCCAACCTGGTTACCTTGTATCTACCCCAACACTTAGAAAAAGTACCAAAATTATTAATTACCTTCATAATAGGAATGAAATATTTAAATTTCCAACAACACATATTGTTAATACATACGGACCATGTGCTAGAAAAGTACTTAGTACAGTGCTTGGCACACAGTAAGGACCATTGATGATCATTGTGACAAGAGCTAGACAATTAAAGTATTAATTCCCCATTCTCTGAAGCTGGAGAAAGTATTCCTGTAGATGTGTTTCAAATATGTAAACAATCCTTTCTCCAACTACAGAGAATGGGAAATTAATATTTTCTTTATTGCTTAGTTCTTATCCACAGTATATGCCTGTGTATCTATAATGATTGTTTTGGTGCTTAAAGTAATGATAATAATAATAATAAGAAGAGGAATGGCATTTATTAAGCACTTACTATGTGCAAAGCACTGGTCTAAGCACTGGGGAGGTTACAAGGTGATTAGGTTGTCCCACATTGGGGCTCACAGTCTTAATCCCCATTTTACAGATGAGGTAACTGAGGCACAGAGAAGTTAAGTGACTTGACCAAAGTCACACAGATGACAAGTGGCGGAGCCAGGATTTGAACCCATGACCTCTGACTCCAAAGCCCGTGCTCTTTGCACTGAGCCATGCTGCTTCCCAGCAGAATATACCTAGCAAGTGTAATACTATTTCCATGACAAGAGACCTGACCTTACTTCAAAAGGCAGTTGATGTGGAACAAAAAACTGAAAGCCTAAAGCTACTGATGGGCACTACCTGTTTGCAGAAGAAAGGGATCAAATCAAGATAAAGCACAGGGCAAATGGAAGCTCCATAACAAATACTGAATATATCTATTAAGTGACCAAATATCTTAAATCATGAAAGATTTCTATGTTTTAAACATTGGCTAGAGAAGCAGACACAGTTTAAATGAGCTGAGGGAGAGCAAGACTGGATGTAATTCCTTTCGGGATGATGTCCAATGGCCAGCATGAAGTTAATAATGACTTGGTACACAAATGGAACATAAAATAGAGACATGATTAAATAAGGTTTTTAGACTCACATAAATACATGCAAAAAGTGAACATGTTCAAGTAAAGTTAAAAGTAGCCTCTTTTTTCTCCTGTTGCAGTGCTTGGAAATAATCTAGTAGCAATACTACTTGTCTTGTTTTATGCTGTCGAGCTGTATCCAACCCATAGCGACACTATGGACACATCTCTCCCAGATCGCCCCACCTCCATCTGCAACCGTTCCGGTAGTGTATCCATAGAGTTTTCTTGCTAAAAATATGGAAGTAGTTTACCATTGTCCTCTTCTGTGCAGTAAACTTGAGTCTCTGCCCTCGACTCTCTCCCATGTCTCTGCTGCCCATCACAGGTGAGTTTTGACTTGTAGCAGATTGCTAGTCCACTAGTTAGCCATTGCCCAAGCTAGGAATGGAATGGATATGCCTCTGCTTGACATCCCTCCCATAGTTGAGACTAGTAGAGTACTGGAAACTCTCAAGGTATGATACTGAGAGAGGAACTACTACTACTACTACTACTACTACTAATAACAATGATAATGATTGAGTCAGCCTGGAGAATACATTCCGGGGAGCAGAAAACCAGAAATCAGTAATTCTGAGTTTGAAACATGATTTTTCTTTTGGATATGAACACCCCAAAGTTGCAAAGGTGGATGTGAGTGGGGGTGTGTAGTGGGTGAGGGTGTGTGTGTGTGTGTGTGTGTGTGTGTGTGTGTGTCCATCTTTCCAGTTTCCCACTGCAAACACCAGTCCCAGGATTCTCTAATTCTCACTTCTCTAATACCAATTTGCTTACTGTCTCTCACTCTTGCCAAACTTGCCAACAAACTTCTTGCTTATACCCACCCTCCTTCCTGGGACTCTCTTTCCCTACATATCTGACAGACTCTCCACAGTTTCATCACTTTGAGGATGATCCCCAAATCTACATCTCCAGCCTTGACCACTTCCCTTATCTGAAATCTTGCATTTCCTCTTGCATTCACGACATCTTAACCCAGATGTCTCACTAACACCTAAAGTTAAACATGTTCAAAACAGAAATCCTTACATTCACACACAAACTCTGTTCTCCCTTTGATTTTCCCATCACTATAGACAGCATCACCATCCTTCCTGCTTCTCAAGTATTTATATTAACACTTGGCTCCCCCTCTAGAACATAAGCTCATTGTGGGCAGACACTGTGTCTACCAACTCTGTTGTATTGTAATAATGATGGTATTTGTTAAATGCTTAAGATGTGCCAAGTGCTGTTCTAAGTCCTGGGGCAGATACAAGTTAATCAGGTTGGACACAGCCCCTGTCACACTTGGGGATCAGATTCTTAATCCCTACTTTACAGATGAGGGAACTGAGACCCAGAGAAGTTAAGTGACTTGCCCAAGGTCACACAGCAGACATGTGGCAAAGCCCAGATTAGAACCCAGGTTCTTCTCACTCCTAGGCCTATGCTCTATCCATTAAGCCACGCTTCACTCTTCCAAGCACTTGGTAAAATGCTCTGAGCATGGTAAGCACTCAAGAAATACTACGGATGATGATATTTAAAGTTCTACTAAAATCATATCTTCTCCAAAAATCCTTTCCCTTAACCTTGTATTCCTGCACCACCTCACGTTATGCATGCATTTAGTCCCAACCACTATTCACAGAGGTTCTTATGTCACTCCCATCGTATTTAGCTGCATATTATTATACTTGTCCATTTCCTCTATTTCTAATTTATTGTAGTGCCTCTTTCTGTTCAGGGCAATTAATCAATCAATCAATCGTACTTATTGAGCACTTACTTTGTGCAGAGCACTGTACTAAGCGCTTGGGAAGTACAACTTGGTAACATATAGAGACAGTCCCTACCCAACAGTGGGCTCACAGTCTAGAAGGGGGATACAGAGAACAAAACCAAACATACTAAAAAAATAAAATAAATAGAATAGATATGTACAAGTAAAATAGAGTAATAAATATGTACAAACATATATACATATATACAGGTGCTGTGGGGAAGGGAAGGAGGTAAGACGGGAGGATGGAGAGGGGGACAAGGGGGAGAGGAAGGAGGGGCTCAGTCAGGGAAGGCCTCCTGGAGGAGGTGAGCTCTCAGTAGGGCCTTGAAGGGAGGAAGAGAGCTAGCTTGGTGGATGGGCAGAGGGAGGGCATTCCAGGCCAGGGGGATGACGTGGGCCAGGGTTCGATGGCGGGACAGGAGAGAATGAGGGACAGTGAGGAGATTAGCAGCAGAGGAGAGGAGGGTGCGGGCTGGGCTATAGAAGGAGAGAAGGGAGGTGAGGTAGGAGGGGGCGAGGTGATGGACAGCCTTGAAGCCCAGGGTGAGGAGTTTCTGCCTGATCTGAGAGAGATCTTCCTTCCTTCAAGGCCCTGCTGAGAGCTCACCTCCTCCAGGAGGCCTTCCCAGACTGAGCCCCTTCCTTCCTCTCCTCCTCATCCCCCCTCCATCCCCCCCATCTTACCTACTTCCCTTCCCCACAGCACCTGTATATATGTATATATGTTTGTATATATTTATTACTCTATTTATTTATTTTACTTGTACATATCTATTCTATTTATTTTATTTTGTTAGTATGTTTGGTTTTGTTCTCTGTCTCCCCCTTTTAGACTGCGAGCCCAATGTTGGGTAGGGACTGTCTCTATATGTTGCCAATTTGTACTTCCCAAGTGCTTAGTACAGTGCTCTGCACATAGTAAGCGCTCAATAAATATGATTGATTGATTGATTGATTGATTGATTGGTAGCCACTGGAGATTTTTGAGGAGGGGAGTAACATGCCCAGAGCGTTTCTTGACAAAGACAATCCGGGCAGCAGCATGAAGTATGGATTGAAGTGGGGAGAGACTCGAGGATGGGAGATCAGAGAGAAGGCTGATACCGTAGTCCAGATGGGATAGGATGAGAGCTTGAACGAGCAGGGTAGCGGTTTGGATGGAGAGGAAAGGGTGGATCTTGGCAATCTTGCGGAGCTGAGACCGGCAGGTTTTGGTGACAGCTTGGATGTGAGGGGTGAATGAGAGAGCGGAGTCAAGGATGACACCAAGGTTGCGGGCTTGTGAGGTGGGAAGGATGGTAGTGCTGTCAACAGTGATGGGAAAGTCAAGGAGAGGGCAGGGTTTGGGAGGGAAGACAAGGGCAGGGATTGTGTCTAGCAACTATATTCTACTCAAGCACTTAGTGAAGTACCATTGATTGAATGATTGAGAGACTGAGCCAAAGGATAAAGACCCATTTTCTAAGGTAAGCTGTTGTAAATCATACCTTCAAACCCTTGATTTTTAGTACCTCGATCTTCCAAAAGCACTATTACACTAGCACATCAGATATTGCTCATACAAGGGCAATATTTGATGTTGGATGGGTTTCTCTTCAGCTAAAGTGATTGCCAAATAATCTCCACGCTCTTATAATATGTTTAACGAAGTCCTTGAGTGTAAACATAGGCAAGGTTCTCTAAGCCGTCTGTCCCTTCCAGGCTTTTTTGAAACTTCCAGATAGACAGGATTTGAGTACAGTGCTCTGCACACAGTAAGGGCTTAATGAATAGGATCGAATGAATGAATGAGTCTCCTAAGCATTTATGCAAAGACTCCTGCTATTGCACTTACTCAAATAATTGGCATTGTTAACTAACAGGCTCCTCCCATAGTTCTTTAATATCTCTTATCAGAGCACAAGGCTTTCAGTTTAATTTTAAAAACATTTAAAGCACTTTCAAAGCTTGATGAAAATACAGCTATTTGGAAGACATTTAAGGTAATGAGGGTAAA
Organism: Tachyglossus aculeatus; assembly: GCF_015852505.1. Lineage (NCBI taxonomy): Eukaryota > Metazoa > Chordata > Mammalia > Monotremata > Tachyglossidae > Tachyglossus > Tachyglossus aculeatus. The sequence continues at coordinate 42,361,560 of NC_052068.1, forward strand.
AATTATTATTATTATTATTTTGGTATTTGTTAAATGCTTACTCTGTGTCCAGCACTGTACGAAGCAATGGGCTACAAACAGGATAAATATGGTTGAAAATCTGATTAAAGTCCTTTTTCCACATCGGGATCAGGTGAGGAAACTGTGCCACAGCAATGTAAAGTGACTTGGCCAAGGTTGCATGGCAGCTGAGTGCCATATCTAGCATGTGCTCTTTCCAGGTCATGCTGCTTTTCTAATGCTATTAGATTTAGACAAAAAGAGTATTCAGAAATATTTCTTCCTCTATTGTCAATACAAAAAACCCAGAAAGAAATTAAATATAAATTATAACTACTGAGATAGACCAAGAGCCTCTAAAGATAAAAAAAATCTTGATACCTAGTGTTGTCATTATTGGGTCAAGTGTCATGCCTTGCTCTAGTATGCTGAGGGACAGAGTATAAAGGGTAAAATGAAGAACCACTTCTCTAAAAAAGACATTTAAAAAATATTTCTCCTTCTACGGATTTGATTATTAATAAGTCAAAGATAGGCAAACATAATGTCTTTGAAAGCTCAGAAATTGTATCTTGAAAAAAGCAAAACCCGAAGAGCTATCTACAAAAGGAATGAATATTATCAAAATAACAGCACTTTATCATATAACATTCTAAGATCTGATTTTCTAATTCTTTGGATTTTCCATAGAGATAATCATTTAATTTTCACAAAGTCCCTGTAAACATAATTGTATAATTAGTTTAATCAAATTAATCAGGCCAGTAATCACCATCACTTGCAATTTGGCAAGAAAATAGGTCTCCTTAATTAAATAAGCACTCACACCACTTAAAGCTTTTAGTTGAAGAGCTGTTCATGTCAATGTAATTCCAATTTACTAGAAACAGTACCAATAAAGATAGAATACTGTTATTTTACTTTACTGAGACTGTAGATGATTCCAATAAAAATAAGTGGACAGTTGGTAAAATAATACACACATTATCTGTTGGAGGAATCAAAAGTATTCATTGTCAAATATTCCCTAAATCATAATGCCGGTGCTTTAGTGCTTGTGGAAAAGAAACTCAGCTCAGAAAACCAAGTAATTAACCCATTCGCAAGGCAATTAATTACAGTAATATTTGTTAAATCCTTTCCATGTGCCAGGTCTGTTTACATATTTTGATGTCCATCTCCCTTCTTCTAGACTGTAAGCCCATTGTGGGCAGGGACTGTCTCTCTTTATTACTGAATTGTACTTTCCAAGCATTTAGTACACAAAATAAGCGCTCAATAAATATGATTGAATGAATGAATGGGGGATTGGGGTGGTTACAACAAACCGGGTTAGACACAGTCCCTGTCCCACATGGGGCTCAGAGTCTCAATCCCCATTTTACTGATGAGGCAACTGAGGCACAGAGAAGTGAAATGACTTGCCCAAGGTCATACAGCAGACAAGTGATGGAGCCAGGATTAGAACCCATGATCTTCTGACTCCGCCCATGCTTCTGACTCCCATTATGCCATCCTGCTTCCCATTGAACAGCAAAGCTGAAGTTTCGACATGAGCATCTCATGTTCAGTTGAGTAACTAGCACAACCATCCATTCGGCCTTCCAAATCAGTATTTCAAATCTAAAAGGAGAGGACATATCTGTAGCAGCAAAAGAAGCAGTAGTAATGGTATTTACTGAGAACTGAATGGGAATTTACAACAGAGAGAAGAGACATTTTCTCTGCCCACATACAGCTTACACTTGTGGAAGAGTAACCAGGGTAAATAACCAAATGTTCAATTGAATAAACATACATACAGAAGGGCTATGGTGTGTTGGAAATTAATCAGGAAAATCTTGTTGGAGGAGATGGAACAAGGGGAAAACCGTGATCTGACAGCCTTGGTGCAATAGAGGGAGTTCAGGATCACGGGAATAGCATGAGTAAGGGAAGAAAGATGGGAGAGTTAAGATTGAGGTAGAATAAGGTTTATTTCAGCAGAATCAAGAGAGTGAGCTGAAGGATAGCAGGTGAGGAGAGCAGATATGTAAAATGGGAAGAGTTGGCAGAAAGCGTCGCAGCTGACTGTGACTTGTTTTCCTTGATGTGGAGGAAAATGAGAAACCAATGGAAGTTTCACTTTCTAAAAGTACTTGTAATCAGGCTTTCTCCCTCCCTATCAGCAATATTCAACCACTCACTCTCTTACGGCTCCTTCCTCTCTGTCTGCCACGTTACTCACACCATTCATTCTAATAATCTTTTCCTTGGATCCTACTCCATTTATGACCCAATGGTAAAGATATTTATTTAATCCCAGAAGCATCAGAGGGGAGTTCCAGGGTGATAAACAGCATGAGTGCGGGGATGGTGACAGGTGAGTTGAGTGAGGTACCACTAGAAGTTTGGCTTAGGGGCAAGGAGGACAGTGAATCGAAGAGTAGCAGATGAAGTGGATTGGTTATATTGACTGGGGAAAGTTGATGGACAACCTGGAATCTAGTAGTGAAGTTGGAGGAAAATAGGAATCTACTGAGGGTTTTAATGAGAGGGAGATGTGAGAAGGGAAAAGTAAGAAGAGAGATGTTTCAAGAATATGTTCCTTGCAAACAGTATATTCCATAGGTTGGACCAGGGAAGGCTGGATTCAGGTATTGACACCTGTCTACTTGTTTTGTTTTGTTGTCTGTCTCCCACTTCTAGACTGTGAGCCCATTGTTGGGTAGGGATCATCTCTATATGTTGCCGATTTGTAATTCCCAAGCGTTTAGTACAGTGCTCTGCACGCAGTAAGCACTCAATAAATATGACTGAATGAATCAATGGAGGCAAGCGAAGAAACTGTTACCATAGTCTTTCCACAGCAGGATGGGATCTTGGACCAGTGTGACAGTAGCTTGGATGGAGAGGACTGAACAGGTGTGTTAGACTGTTGTGTGGGAAAAACTGATAAGATTTAGACATAGCTTGATCATGAAAGCTGATGGATAGTGAAGAGTCGAGGATAATAATAATACTAATTATGTTATTTGTTAAGCGCTTAGTATGTGCCAAGCACTGTTCTAAGTGCTGGGGTAGATAAAAGGTTATCAGGTTGCTCCATGTGGGGCTCACAGTCTTACATTTTAGGTAACTGAGGCACAGAGAAGTTAAATGGCTTGCCCAAGGTCATACAGCTGACAAGTGGCTGAGCCAGGTTTAGAACCCACATCTTCTGGCTCCCAAGTCTTCCCCTTTCCACTAAGCCACAATGCTTAGTGCCACTAAGGTTGCAGGAGTTGGGGACCAGGTGGGAGAGTGAAGTCATCAGCAGAGATAGGAAAGTTGGGAGTTAGAGTAGACTATGGAGGAAAGGTGGATTTAAGTTTGAGATGTTAGTGGGATAACCAGGTGGAGGTGTTCTGGAGATGAGGAGATGTGGGACTGGAGGTTAGAAGACAGCTTAGTGACATGAGGCAGATTAGTGAAACATCTGTGTAAAGGTAATAGTTCAAGTGAATGGATGAACAGCTGAGGTGAGTGTAGAGTCAAGCAAATTGCCCAAAACTACGGGACGAGGTGGACAAGGAGCCAGCTAACCAAAGAAGTATTGCTCAGGGAGGTTGGAAGAAAACCAATAAGTACTTTTAGTAATACTGAGGTCAGACAGCATTTCAAGTTGAAGGTAGTAATGAAGTGTGAAATCCAGTGAAGGAGTCAAAAAGAATTAAAATAAGGAAGCTCAGGAGTCTCAGCTATAAGGAACTCATGGGTGACTTTCAAGAGTGTAGTCTCAGTGAAGTCAACGGGTCCAGTGAAATCCACAAAAATGAACCAAGCCTTTCTTGAACACAGATTTAAATATCTAAAAAGGTTGCTTAAGAATATCACAGTAACATTTCAGAAGGCTGGACAAAATTATCTAAGCTTTGACCGCCAAAAAATTTTAGAAATGTTTCTTCCCTGAAAAATAAAATGCTCAACCACAAGCAAAATGTTTTAAGTTGTCACTTTAAAGCACTGGTGGGTAATTCATTAATCAAATTAACATTACTTCCATAGCATTGACTGTGCTCAGATACAGATATTAACTTGTGAAAAAATAGTGATCAGTGTCAAGAAACCATCATTGGCCTGTACTTTAGTCTTAATAACCAATAATGTTGGTTTTCTTTTAGAATATGTAAATACCTCCCAAGGAACAACTAAAAAGTAGAAATGTATTTGATTTGCCATTCACTTAATGATTATGTGGGCACCTGAAAATTGAGAAATACTTTTGTTTTTATCTATCTAGTGCAGACCTACCCTCAAGGGAGATAGACAGTTCAATACTTTTCATTTGTTCAGGCTAAAAGGAAAAAAAAGTCAACTTGAGATATTTTAATAACTCTGTATTGGCTGGAGACAGGAAGTGGGAGGGGACAAAATGCTAAGGGGTCAGGTTATTCTAACCAAAGTTTGTAGTCTGGTAAATTTTTTACAGTTACTTATGAGGCTAGAGAAATACTAATGAATCATTCATAGCACAGTTTAAAAGTTCAAATTCCTGTAATATTTACTACATATACAGGAGGAAATTCAACTCCACTTGGAAATTGGTGCCTAATATCTTGATTTAGAATCTAAGATCTATATAATTGGTTCAGTGACTGAAAAAAAAACAATGAAAAAATACTTGAGCCGATGATACGAATCCTTTCCCTTTTCCCCACTCATTTCAGAAATAAGATTGTTTCATAAACTTCTGATTGCCTACTGATTATTCACAGGTAGGTTTTGTATTGTCTTTTGAGTTTTTTTGTTTGTTTTTAGTGGACAGGGAATGTGTCTGTTTATTTTTCTATTGTACTTTCCCAAGTGCACAGTAGAGTGCTCTGCGCACAGGAAGCATTCACTAAATACAACTGAATGAATGAATAATGGAAAATTTTAAGCACTTTGTGTCATTGTAATAATGATGGCATTTGTTAAGCACTTACTATGTGCAAATCACTGTTCTAAGCGCTGAGGGGATACAAGGTGATCAGGTTGTCCCACATGGGGCTCACAGTCTTAATCCCCATTTTACAAATGAGGTAACTGAGGCTCAGAGAAGTTAAGTGACTTGCCCAAGGTCACACAGCAGACATGTGGGGGAGCTGGGATTAGAACCCATGATCTCTATCTCCCAAGCTCGTGCTCTTTCCACTGAGCCACATTGCTCCTTGAATTGTAGACAGCACCACCATAATTCCTGTCTCACAAGACCTCAACCTTGGCATTATCCTTGACTCATCTCTCTTATACAACCTGCAAATTCACTCTAACACTAAATCCTCTCAGTTAAACCTTCACAGCATTACTAAAATCCACCCACTCCTCTAAATCCAAACTGCTACAATGTTAATCCAACACTGATCCTATCCCTCCTTAATTACTCTACCAGTCTTCTTGCTGACCTCCATGCCTCCTGTATCTCCCCACTGCAGTCCATAATTCACTCTGCTGCCTGGATCATTTTTCTACAAAAACATTCTGTTCATGTTTCCCCATTCCCCAAGAACCTCCGTGGTTGATCAAAGAGAAAGACCTTATCATCAACTTTAAAGCATTTAATCCCCTTGCTCCCTCCTCACTTCCCTGCTCTCCTTTTTGTAATCTAGCCCCCACACTTCACTCCTCTAATGCCAACCTACTCCCTTTAACTTGATCTCATCTATTTCTCTGCCAACCTCTCGCCCTCCCTCTTCATATCCAACCTAAAATTACTCTCCCCACCTTCACAGCCTTACTGATGGCAACTATCCCCCAAAAAAGCCTTCCTTCTCTTCTTAATCATATTTATTAAGTGCTTATTGTGCACAGAGAACTGTACCAAGTGCTTGGGAGAGTACAATATAACAAAAAATAGGCTTTGAGCTCACTGTGAGCAGGAATGTACATGTTTCTTCTTATACTCTCCCAAGCACTTAGTACAATGCTTTGCACACCGTAAGAGCTCAATCAATCAATCAGTCAATTATATTTATTGAGCACTTACTGTGTGCAGAGCACTGTACTAAATGCTTGGGAAATACAAGTTGGCAACATATAGAGACAGTCCCTACCCAACAGTGGGCTCACAGTCTAGAAGGGGGAGACAGAGAACAAAACCAAACATACTAACAAAATAATATGCAACTGAATAAATGAATGAACAGGTACATTCCCCACCCAAAATGAGCTTCATTTCCCTTTTTCCCATCCTTTTTGCATCACCCTGATTTGTTCCCTGTATGGACCCCACCTTTAGCCACACAACACTTACATACATATGCATCATTTCTATATATTTAATGTATGTCTTCCCCTCTAGACTGTGGTCTCCTGCATATATTTAGGTTGTAAGATTGTTATGGCCAGGGAATGTGTCTAACAACCATGTTATATTGTACTCTCCCAAGTGCTTACTGCAGTGCTCTGTACACAGTAAGCACTTAATACGTACAATTGATTGATTAACACTGTTCTAAGCACTGGGATAAAGTTAATCAAATCGAACACAGTCCCTGTTTCAAATGTTCACACTCTAAGTATTGAAACCCCAAGAGGAAACTGAGGCACAGAGAAGTCAAGTGACTTGTCCAAGGTCACACAGCAGACAAGTGACAGAGCCATGATTATAACCCAGGTCCTTTCACCCCCTGACCTGTGCTCTTGACACTAGGCCTGACTGCTTTCCTAGGTGTTGGAGTGAGATACCCAGGACCGGATCAGAGAGAGACTTTAATGTGGGAGTGCAAGTAGGAAACAAGTTATAGTGTAAGAATAAGAAGGGACTGGCAGTGAATAAGACAATCAGCAAACAGTATTTATTGGATACTTCCTAAGTGCAAAGGATTATGCAAAACATTTCAGAGAGCAGAGCAGAAGCAAGATAAACGGTCTCCTGCTGCCAGAGATTGAAGAGAACATGAAGTAAGAAGAGATGTTTTGACAGAGCTTTGACACTGTAAACATTTGGCACAGGGAAAACTTCGTAATTAGCCATATCCGATTTCATTGCTTCTGAGATCATGTTCATTCCCCTAAATCTTCCTATACCTTTGAACACCTCCAAATATTCCACGAGGATAGCTATAATTTCAAAGTGCTGTATGTTATAGTTTTAACTTTTGCAAAACCCAAGTTGAATGACTTGTCCAAAAATCACACAATAATAATAATGACATTTATTAAGCACTTACTGTGTGCAAAGTACTGTTCTAAGCACTGTGGAGGTTACAAGGTGATCATGTTGTCCCACGTGGGGCTCACAGTCTTCATCCACATTTTACAGATGAGGTAACTGAGGCACAGAGAAGTTAAGTGACTTGCCCAAAGTCACATAGCTGACAACTGGCGGAGCCTGGGTTTGAACTCATGACCTCTGACTCCAAAGCCCGGGCTCTTTCCACTGAGCCACGGAAGTAAGTGGTGGTGAAGTAGGGTTTTACACCTCTAGCCCTGAACTCTTTCCTTCTCTACAGTCATCCTGCCTTCAGGACATCTTTACTTGAATGTTCCACTGACACCTCAAATTTAACAATGTTCAAAGCAGAACTCCTCATATTACCACCAGAACTCTGCCATCCCCCTGACTTTCTCTTCATTATAGGTATTATCACCATTCCTTCTATCTCACAAGCCCATAACCTCAGCGCTATATTTGACTAATCTCTCTCATTCAACCACATATTTAATCCGTCACCAAATCTTGTTGGTTGAGCCTTCACAACACCTCTAAAACCCACCCTTTCCTCTCCAAACTGCTACCACATTGATCCAAGCATTTATCCTGCCTTTATTACTGCATCAGCTTCCCTAAATCTTCTCTCTCTCTATTCCAGTCCATACTTCACTCTGCTGCCTGGATCATTTTCCTACAAATCCATTCAGTCCATGTTTTCCCACCCCTCCAGGACCTTCAGTGGTTGCCCTTCCATCTCCTGATCAAATAGAAATTATTTACCATAACCTCTAAAGCTCTCAATCACCTTGGGCCCTCCTGTTATCTCCATGATTCTCTAATGCAACCCAGCCCAACCACTTCACTCTAGACTGTCAGCCCGTTGTTGGGTAGGGACCGTGTCTTATAAGTTGCCAACTTGTACTTCCCAAGTGCTTAGTACAGTGCTCTGCACACAGTAAGTGCTCAATAAGTACGACTGAATAAATAATAACATCCTACTCACTTGCCTCTATCTTGTCTATTTTGCTATTGATGGCTCACCCACATCCTGCCTCTGGCCTGGAACTTCCTCTCTCTTCATCTCCAACAACTGTCCATTCTCCCCATCTTCTAAGACTTATTAAAAACACATTTCTTTCAAGAGGTCTTCTGGAACTAAGCCTGCATTTCCTCTTCTCCCACTCCTTTCTGTGGCATCCTTGAGCCAGGATTTTTACTCTTTTTTTAACCCTCATTAACGTAACAGTACTTATGAGAAGAATGACAACCATGAGAAGCAGGTTATGGCAGAGTGAGTAGCAGCATTGCATAGTGGCTAGAGCATTGGCCTGGGACTCAGAAAGTCATGGGTTCTAATCCCAGTTCTGCCACTTGCCTGCTGTGTGACTGTGAACAGGTCACTTCACTTCTCTGTGTCTCAGTTACCTCATCTGTAAAATGGGGATTGGGACTGTGAGCCCCATGCGGGACAAGGACTGTGTCCAAATTGATTTTCTTGTATCCACCCCAACGCTTAGTATACATTGCAGTGCCCGGCACAAAGTAAGCACTTAACAAATACCATTATTATTACGTATCTGTAATTTAACTTATTTATATCAATGTCTGTCTCCCACTCTAGATTATAAACTTCTTGTGGGCAGGGAATGTCTGTACCAACTCTGTTATATTGCACTCTACAAAGCACTTAATGTAGTGTTCCACACCTCAGTAAGCACTCAATAAATATGATTGATTGACTGATTGATTTATTGCTTGAGGAGAAATGGTGCATGGGAAGAAGCTTAGGAAGAAACAAACCAAGCTTCTTTGACACTTCTATTTTCCTCTGATTCAGAATGCTTAATATATCTCTTGACACTGCGTGACTTCATAATGAATAGCAAACAGCAGCAGGAGGCAAAGGAGGATTAGTAACAAATCAAACAGCGATATTAAAGGTGACTGACAGGCCAATATCTACACATCTGATACTGGCATTTGTGCTTGAATGCCATTTGTTGAGCACTGGGGTTTTTATTGATTTTACCAGCGAAATTACAAAGATTTGGCTCCTCTCTATTACAAAAATCAGACTTTTTTCCCTTATCTTCACCCAAGTGCTCTGTTCTATCTGCCTCTTCTCATCTTCACTTCTTTCTTGCTTTTCTAACTACGTATTCACACATATCCACAAACAATTAGAAGAAAGTTTGGTTTATGACACATTATAAATTTAAATTGTAGCATATTTGTTGCTTAGAATAAAAGTAATTAAAGCCTGGAGGCAAAATAGAAATAACAGATGCAGTATGCATTTTTGTGTCATGTTGGAAACAAGACAGATTAACACAATATGTTCCACCTTAGCAAAAAGTGGAATCAAAGAAAGACTATGACATACAAATAATTGTATTCAAGGGAACTTTTCTATTTTGATTTACTAGCCTGCTTGAAAGACAAAGTATCGTTAATGTTATATTTATGGAAAATATTTAGATAGAAATCTCACTTTGGTGATATGCTCATCAAATTTTCATATGACTTTAGAAAATTGATTCAGCTAGCAGTGACCTTTTTTTTTTTTCAGAAGCCTTTAGTATAAGGGGCTCCTTACTTTCAGTCTTTCAGATATGTAAATTGAAAGTCTCTGTGTTAAGAAGAAATCACCTTATGGACAAATCCTCAACTTCAGCTAATGTGTTGTATTTTCTTTCCATACTCTCTAAGACCATGAAATGATTAAAGGAGTCCTTATGGAGCAAGGCATTCAATGGTGCCTGCAGAAATGTTCAGAAGGCGTTAGCTGCTAACTGCAGTCAGGAGGAAAGTTGTTATTAAACCCTAATTCCTCAATGAAGTGGAAAAGTCACTACCCCAGTCAGCAGATCAAGCTTTTACCTCTCCAGACTTCTGCAAGGCTAATCATACACAACTCCTCGTGTAATTCTGTGATGTTATCCTTTGAAAGACTATAATAAAGGTTAAAAATAGAAGAGTGATGTTTATCATTACAGTTTGAGGTTACCGATTAGTCTAGCCTTTTATGTGCCGTGAGACTTGGATCGACAGCAGAAAACACATCCAGTTTCATTAGCATCATCTATACATCATACTTAACATTACATGGAAGGGAGAGGTTAGCCACAACAGTGCGTGGCTATGACTAAGGGAAACAAATGAATGCACAACCGACACAAATGCAAGCTTCACAAGAGACTGGGAGCTTGCTCGTGGGCCAAAGCTCAGTTCCATTTTTCCTAAGGGAAACCCTTTCTGACACAGGAAAATGGAGAAACAATCGAAACACAAAAGGAGAAATATGTGAACATCCAGAGGAAGTAAAGATGACAATTAAAGAAGAGGCAGAAAAAGGGGTCTATCAGAAAAGGCAACCTGCTTGAGTTCTATTTAGTGTCTATTTAGCCACCCAAATATGAGCAAACTTCAACATTAAATGCTGTGTGCTGAACCACAATTTGAGAGATGTCTTCGGAAGATTGACTCCCCTCTGGTGACTCACAGGCAAGGAGGTTGCCTAGACATTTTTGGACCTACATACAAAGTCCTAGAAAATGATTCTCTCACCAGCACTGATGCAGTGCTCTCAGCATACACCTCTGCCAGGTGGGACACAAGAAAAGAATGGGCAGCATCAGAATAACCAAGCAGCTGCTGTATGAGAAACTGAAAGAGGGCATAAGCAACTCGAAAGGCAGAAAAACATCTTCTGATGAAGATATGAAGAAGCAAAAACTCAAACAAGGTGACAGAGCAACAAGGTCTTAAGAGACCTCTGCATCAGGCGGACAATTCTGTCAGGCAGAAACACAGAGAGGGATTGCTTTCCTAGAGCACAAGTCTCAGGACAACTGGAATGCAAGGAAGCAGAGTCACAACCTGAGACAGGTGGGATGTGGAATAAACACACTACCATGACAAGGATCTCTCTGTTCTTCTAAACAATAAAAGAGGGTCCATTAATTTCACACAAGTGTTTTCAGCCACCTTTGCACCCAAGGATAGGACATATGTGTGTGTATCTAGATGTAATAATAATAATGGTATTTGTTAAGCATTTACTATGTGTCAAGCACTGTTCTAAGAGCTGGGGTAGATACAGGGTAATCCGATTGTCCCACATGGGGCTCACAGTCTAAATCCCCATTTTACAAATGAGGTAACTGAGGCTCAGAGAAGTTAAGTTGGCTTGCCCGAGGTCACACAGCAGACAAGTGGCGCAGCTGGGATTAGAGCCCACACCCTCTGACTCCCAAGCCTGGGCTCTTTCCATTAATCCATGCTGTTTCTCTTATATAAACATATGTATATACCTCAGCTCCCTTCTCTCCTTCTACAGCCCAGCCCGCACCCTCTGCTCCTCTGCCGCTAATCTCCTCACCGTGCCTCGTTCTCGCCTGTCCCGCCATCGACCCCCGGCCCACGTCCTCCCTCTGCCCATCTGCCAGGCTAGCTCTCTTCCTCCCTTCAAGGCCCTACTGAGAGCTCACCTCCTCCAGGAGGCCTTCCCAGACTGAGCCTCCTCCTTCCTCTCCCCCTCCTCCCCCTCTCCATCCCCCCCACCTTACCTCCTTCCCTTCCCCACATTACCTGTATATATGTATATATGTTAGTACGTATTATTACTCTATTTATTAATTTTATTTGTACATGTTTATTCTATTTATTTTACTTTGTTAATATGTTTTGTTTTGTTGTCTGTCTCCCCCTTCTAGACTGTGAGCCCACTGTTGGGTAGGGACTGTCTCTATATGTTGCCAACTTGTACTTCCCAAGCACTTAGTACAGTGCTCTGCACACAGTAAGCACTCAATAAATACGATTGAATGAATGAATGAGAGTATGTGTGTGTATAAATCATATAGAATAATTCCATATTACCTTTCAAGAGGTCTGGAATAAATCCTTATTTATAAAATGTTGATCTATCAGAAAATGCACCCTTGTAACACCATTAACAATACATCTTTAAGGAACCAGTTGTGTCTTGGTGTATGCCTGCACATTCTTTCCTATTAAGCCATTCTACAAATATTTGTCTAGTCAATTTCATCCCATTCACACTGTTTACAAAGATGAATCCAAAGTTGTCAGGGATTGTAGACAGCACAGCACTTATGTCCTTAGCAGTTATTTACATTTATGTCTTTCTCCCCATGTAGGCTATAAGCTCCTTTTGAGCAGGGAACTATTAATGCTGTTGTATTGTACTCTCCCAAGCACTTAAATAGAGTTCTCTCCATACAGTAAGCACTCAACAAATACCACTTATTGACTGATTGTAGACATAACCAAAGTAAACAAAGAGTAAACTGAGGAGTTCTCTGGTTATCCCAAATTGTCAAGCTGCATGTCTTATCTACCATCAGGAAAGTAGAAAGATGACTTGATTACATTCCTAATATGGGCTGTGAGGAGGAAGTTAACCAGCAACTAGACAGAACTGGATAACATTAATTAAAATGTTCTCAGTTCTATTTCATGGTTAAACTCATGAAGAATGAATTTTAAATGTTGTTTCTTAAATGTGAATTCAAAATGGCAAAACATCCAGATGTGAAGGACGGACAGAGGCCTTGAAGAATCACTATCCCAGCGGGATACGGGAATGTGTCTATCTTTTTCTGAAAGAGTCTGCTATTGCAAATGTGCTTCTTCCATACGAGCACTTAAAATGCAAAGCATGATGCCTGCTTCAGAAAAGAAAAACTTGTCAGGAATAGAAATTAATTCATGTCAGCAAGACCAATATTGTTTCCTTAAAACTAAAGAGATAAGTATTTAACTATCAAATAACTTTCCTGGTGTGTCTTGGACCAAAACAAAACAAAAAGGTACACAAAAAAGGATCTATAGGACAAAGCTCGACTGTATTCGCTTTTTGCATTCTTAAAAAAACAAACATTTTCCCACAAAGTCAAAAACCATTTTGAAATTCTCTCTAATATTAAATAAAAAAGAAGGGGAGTGATGAGTGTCATGTGAATAGAAAGTGTTACAGTCAGGAGAAATTATGACAGCAGGTTCCAGAGATTGATATCCCAATTAAGTGATGAGATTATTCTGAAGATTAGCATAAAGCCCAATAAAAAGCAGAGAACCTCTCTAAACTACATAAACACAGAGTTTTATTTATTCAGATGCACTCCTCTGGTCTCCCAGTGGATTATGCCTGTTATTTAACACTCACAATGCCTCCAAAAATATAACAAGAATGAAAATCATAACATATAAAAATAAATTGTGTATTATGAGATCCTAATAAATGATGCTAGTACTTCACAAGCACTCTCTAGCACAGCAAAAAACAACTCTGTTTTGCTCAAAATATCTTTGTTCGTTTTTCTCAGAATTCCTTTTCGTTGTTCTCTGTGTTTGGGGAAACTTTATTCAAACCAGTATACCTAAAATAAAAAGTTTTGTAAAGTTGTTCACATGAACCACCTCAAATATTGTTTTGGAAAAAATACTATTGTTCATTTGAGAGACTAAAGAAAGAAGCTGCATGGCTCAGTGGAAAGAGCATGGGCTTTGGAGTCAGAGGTTGTTGGTTCAAATCCCGGCTCCGCCAATTGCCAGCTGTGTGACTTTGGGTAAGTCACTTAACTTCTCTGGGCCTCAGTTACCTCATATGTAAAATGGGGCTGAAGACTGTGAGCCCCCCATGGGACAACCTGATCACCTTGTAACCTCCCCAGCGCTTAAAACAGTGCTTTGTACGTAGTAAGTGCCTAATAAATGCTATTATTATTATTATTATTATTGTTATTATTATTAATAAATATGCTTGGGTTTGAAAAAAAGAGTTGTACTACACTTTTATAAATTTTATAATATTGGGGAAATTGACAATTCCCAAAAAACTCAAAGAATTGGCAGGAATTCAAAAACATCACCGTGTGCAGATTCTTGCTTACAATGAAGTTTATGTATTCATGTAAGCAATTAAAGACAGAAAGCAATTTGAAATTCACCTTTAACTCAAAAAAATTCCTCTGGGAACCAGTTCTAATATTCCATTACCCCTTATAGCTATTTTTTATGTATTGATTTATACCCTTGCTTTTTTGTTATTTCTGTCTTTTTGATTTTTGCACATGAGAAACAACTGGTGAGCAATCCCCTTTTATTAATTCTTCATCAATCAATGGCATCTACTGAGCAGTTACTGTGTGCTAAGCACTGTAAGCAAGCACTTGGGAGAGAGTAAAACAGAGTACAATACAAAAGACATATTCTCTGCCCACAAGGAGCTTACAGTCTAGAGGAGGAGTTTACAGTCAAGAGAACTATGCTTTAGACTTCCATGTGCTTGAAGTCAGATGTTATCCTTTGATTTCTCTCTCCCAGGTAAAATGAGTGGAACTCTTCTAAGTTACCTTCATATGTCACATTTACGTTTTATCAGTTTCCTAGGGTTTTCTTTAGGATCACAAGATTTGTATTAAACGCAATAACAAAAACCTGGAAGGAGAAGCAGAAGCAGTATGGCTCAATGGAAAGAGCACAGGCTTTGGAGTCAGAGGTCATGGGTTCAAATACCGGCTCCACCAATTGTAAGCTGTGTGACTTTGGGCAAGGCCCTTAACTTCTCTGGGCCTGTTACCTCATCTGTAAAATGGGCATTAAGACTATAAGCCCCCCCGTGGGACATCCTGATCACTTTTTAACCTCCCCAGCGCTTAGAACAGTGCTTTGCACATAGTAAGCACTTAATAAATGCCATTATCATTATTATTATGATATCATTACTCCTCAACCTTCAGCATTAACTTCACCATCACCATTTGGGAGAATAGGCTATTGTGAAGAGAGTCTAAGAAAGATTAAGAGTTAATGTATTTTAAGAGTAGAGCAATATTTTAAGGATTATATATATTATAATATATAAAATGCAATATTACTATTTAATATTAATATTATATATCATATAATATATGTGTGTATTGTTTGAAATACGTTATCTGTTATCTTTTCTACTTGGACTGGGAGGCCCATGTGGAACAGGAACTGTATCTGGCTTGGTTAACTTGTATGTGCTTCAGCATTTATAACAGTGCTTGGTACATAATAAATGCTCAACAAATTACTGCTATTATCATTATTATTACTGTCAACCACAATAATTGTTATTAGTATTAAACCTATTTAGCTTACTATACTCTATCTATAATAGTGGTATAAACAGACCCTTGAATTAACAGTTCATCATCATCATCAATCGTATTTATTGAATGCTTACTATGTGCAGAGCACTGTACTAAGCGCTTGGGAAGTACAAATTGGCAACATATAGAGACAGTCCCTACCCAACACTGGGCTCACAGTCTAAAAGGGGGAGACAGAGAACAAAACCAAACATACTAACAAAATAAAATAAATAGGATAGATATGTACAAGTAAAATAAATAAATAAATAAATATATAGAGTAATAAATATGTACAACCATATATACATATATACAGGTGATGTGGGGAAGGGAAGGAGGTAAGATGGGGGGGATTGAGAGGGGGACGAGCGGGAGAGGAAGGAAGGGGCTCAGTCTGGGAAGGCCTCCTGGAGGAGGTGAGCTCTCAGCAGGGCCTTGAAGGGAGGAAGAGAGCTAGCTTGGCGGATGGGCAGAGGGAGGGCATTCCAGGCCCGGGGGATGACGTGGGCCGGGGGTCGATGGCGGGACAGGCGAGAGCGAGGTACGGTGAGGAGATCAGCGGTGGAGGAACGGAGGGTGTGGACTGGGCTGGAGAAGGAGAGAAGGGAGGTGAGGTAGGAGGGGGCGAGGTGATGGACAGCCTTGAAGCCCAGGGTGAGGAGTTTCTGCCTGATGCACAGACTGATTGGTAGCCACTGGAGATTTTTGAGGAGGGGAGTAATATGCCCAGAGCGTTTCTGGACAAAAATAATCCGGGCAGCAGCATGAAGTATGGATTGCAGTCCACACTTCAGTCTCCTGCTCTGGTTATTTTTCTCAAAGAATTTCAGTCCATGACTTCCCACTGCCCAAGAACCACCAGTGGTAGCCCGTATACCTCCATATCAAACAGAAACTTCTGGCTCCCCCATAGTTTATCTCACTAATCTCAGACTACAACCCAGCCTGCATACATCACTCCTTTAATGCCAACCTACTCTCCAACCTCAATTTATCTGCCCCACAATGACCCCTTGATCCCTCTAATCTGGGGCTCCATGTTTGATAGAATGCCTTTCTCCCCATCTTCAAAGCCTTTCTAAAATCATACTCCCACCAAAAGGCCTTACCAAACTTACCTCTCATTCACCATTATGCATCGCCTACACACTTGGATTAGAAACCCTGGAGCATCTGATATTCTCTACATTCTCAGTTGCATAGCACTTAGGTACATATCCTTATATTTCACCCTTCCCCTATCTGTAATTCATTTTAATGTCTATTTCTCCCACTAAATTGTAAGCTTCTTGAAGGGCAGGAATTAGGTCTACCAAGGAGTCCATTTTATTATTCACTCCTCAATGCTTAGTATAGTGCTCTACACCTAGTAAGCACTCAAATACAATTGATTGATATAACATTGACTATATTTACTCCTTAAATCCATCTATCAGACATACTTTTTCCTCTAATGATTCATAAGTGCTTTGGGGCTGACAATAAGGTGAACATACAGTGTTTATGGGAAAAGTAGCCAAGTCTATAAACAACACAGAAGGGAGAGGGAGTAGGGAAAGTGAGAGCTTCCTCGGGGAAGGTCTTTTCGAGGAAATATAGTTTTAATAAGACATTGACTATGAGAAGAGTGGTGCTCTGCCAGCTATGAAGTGGGAGAGAGTTTCGGGCCAAAGAACAACATAGATAAGGGGTCAGTGACGAGATAAATGAGACTGAGGTAGACTAGAAGAGCAAAATGGATGGACTGGGTTACAGTAGGAAATCAATCAAGTAAAGTAGGAGCGGAGGGGGAGACCTGATTGAGTGCTTTAAAGCTGAAGGTTCTGTTTGATGGAGAAAAGGATGGGTAAACCAGAGTGGGGTCTTTGAGAAGTGGTGAGATGAGGACTGTGTTTTTTTTTTAAGAAAAAAAATCCAAGCAGTGGAACAAAGTTTAGACTGCAGTGGGGAGAGATGAGATACAAGGGATGTCAGGAAGGAGGCTTATGCAGTAGTTAAAGCGAGATAGGGTAAGTGCTTGAATCAGAGTGGTAGCGATTTGGATGACATTATCCTTGGCTTGGCATTATCCATGACATCCTTGATTAATCTTCTTTCATTCAACCCACATATCCATTCTGTCACCAAATCCTGCCAGTTTGGCCTTCACAACATCTCTAAAATCTGCCCTTTCCTCTCCATCCAAACAGCTATCAAGTTAATCTAAGTATTTATTCTAGCCTGCCTTGATTACTACATTAGTCTCCTTGCTAACCTTCCTGATGAACTCCTTGCTGTCATCCACCTTCTGATCAAACAGAAACTCCTTATCATTGACTTTAAAGCACTCGATCACCTTCTCCCTCCCACCTTACCTCTCTGATTTCCAACTTCAGTCCAGCCCACATACATTGCTTCTCTGATGCCAACCTACTCACTACACCTTGATCTTATCTACCTCACAACTGATCCCTCATACTCATCTTGCCTCTGGCCTGGAATACCCACCCCCAATCATATCCTACAGACAATAACTCACCTCACCTTCAAAGCCTTATTTGAAGCACATCTCCATGCCACCTTCCAAACAATCTATTAACTAATCAACCATATGTATTGTGGGCTTACTGTGAGCAGTACACTGCACTAAGCACTTGAGAGAGTACAATATAACAGTAAGATAGACACATTCCCTGCCCACATTGAATTTACAGTCTAGAGACTAAGCCTTCATTTCCTGTTCTCCCATCCCTTCTACATCACCCTAACACTTGGATTTGTACCTTTTGTTCTCCTACTTTCAGTCCCACAGCACTTATATTCATATCCAAATCTTTTAATGCTTTTATTTACATTAATATCTGTCTTTCCCTCTAGACTCTAAGTTCCTTGTGGGCAGGTAACATGTCAACCAACTCAAATTTTTCTCTCTCTCCCAAGCACTTGGTGCAACTCTCTGCACATAGTTAGTGCTCAATAAACAGGAGTGATTGATTGATTGATAGAGAGGAAATGGCAGATTCTAGAGATGCTGTGAAGGTAGAACAGGATTCAGTGACACTGATTATGTGGGTTGAATGGGAGAAATGAGGGGAGGATAATGTTAAGGTTATGAGTGTATGAGTCAGGGAGGATAGGGTACTGTCTATAGTGATGGTTGAGATGGGGGAAGATAGGGTTTGGGTGAAAGGATGAGGAGTTACCAATCTGTACTTCCCAAGGGCTTAGTACAGTGCTCTGCACACAGTAAGCACTCAATAAATATGATTGAATGAATGAGTTCTGTTTTGGACATATTAAGTTTGATGTGTCAGAGAGACATCTAAGTACAGATATCCTGAAGACAGAAGGACATGTGAGACTGCAGAGACAGACAGAGAGAGGTAGATTTGGGCATTATCTGCATAGAAATGGTAGTTGAAATTCTGAGAGCAAATGCTTTGAGAAACAGTGTTACCTAGTGGAGAGAGCACTGGCTTGGGAGTCAGAAGAACCTAGGTTCTAGCCCCAGCTCTGCCACTTGTCTGTTGTGTGACCTTGGGCAAGTCACTTACCTTCCCTGTGCCTCAGTTACCTCATCTGTTAAACGGGAATTAAAACTGTGAGCCTCAAGTAGGATAGAAGCAGCATGGCTTAGTGGTAAGAGCACGGGTTTGGGAGTCAAAGGCCATGGGTTCTAATCCCAGCTCCGCTACTTATCAGCTGTGTGACTTTGGGCAAGCCACTTAACTTCTCTGTGCCTCAGTTACCTCATCTGTAAAATGGGGATTAAGACTGGGAGCCCACCATGGGACAACCTGAGAGAGATTGTAGAACAGATAATGTTTCAAGGATTAGTGGGCATTCAACAGTGTGGAAGGCAGCTGAGAGATCAAGGAAGATTAGGGTGGAGTTAAGGCCATTGGATTTGGCCAAAAGGACATCAATATTGACCTTAGATAAGGCAGTTTCCTGGAGTGAAGGGGAAGAAGCCAGATTGGAGGGTGTCAAAAAGAGAACTGGAGGAGAGAAAGTGGAAGAAGTGGTTGTAGACAATTTACTCAGGAATTTGGAGAGGAATAGTAGGAGGGAGATGGGGTGATAACTGGAGGGATCCCTGGAGTCAAGGGAGGGTTATTTTAGCATTGGGAATACATGAGCATATTTGAACTCGGTGGAGAAGAAGACTTTGTAAAGTGAACGGTTGAAGGTGGTGGACAGTGTGGTAAAAAGGAAGGGACAAGTATTTTGATAAGGTTTGAAAGGATAAAGTCAGCGAAGCAGGTGGATGGGGTAGATTTTGTGAGGAGAAAGGAGATCTCCTTCTGAGAAAAGATGATGATGATGATGGCATTTATTAAGCACTTACTATGTGCAAAGCACTGTTCTAAGTGCTGAAAGATAAGCTTAAGACAATATTGCCCACAGAAATCTAGTATCATGACAATTTTTTGACAAACCAACTATCGAATATAGAATAGTATAGAATTCCTACGGGGAAAGAGCTCTTTGATCTTATCACATTACTGGTGTAGTTGTCTGTAACTGCTAGAGATTGGGTAGCGAAAAGATACAACATTACTATTACTAGAAGAAAAAATAAAAAGGATATGGATAATGGTCTCATTAAAAATAAACATATTTTCTATGACATAATTCATATCAACTAAATATTTAATTTTTGCTATTACTTGAAGGCAGATTTTGTGAGTTTTGCTTTTACCTAATATACAGTTTTGTGAAACTAAAAATAATGTATCTTCTTTCTTATGAAACTAAATCATTCAACTGAAGAAAAAAAATAAGGGCAAGTTGCAGTAGGACAAAGGAACTAAATTCAGCTGCCATCTAAATAAACCAACACTGGTCAATCAATCTACAAATCGGTAGCATGTACTGAGTGCTTTCTCCGGGGACAGCACTTTATTTAGCTCTTAAAGAGAGTAAAATAGAGTTAGTAGACATGATCCCTGACCACACTAAGTTTACAGTCTGGTGAGGGAGAGAGAGAAACACCAAAAATATATCTATTAGAGGAAGGAGGAAAGAATAGAGGTTAAAGATATGTACATATGTGCAATGCGTGGATGGCTGATGTCAGCTGGCAGTGTGCGTGAAATTAGGCCTGGAAGCCCTCCATAGCACTGACCTGAAGCTAAGCCAACCTCATGGAAACTCTGGCTCAACTTTCTTGAGTAGATCTGAACCCACAGAGGACTGCTTTCCATGGAGGTCCCAAGCTGTGGGCCCTTCTGCCAGGTTTGATCATTTGCAACACTCAGCCCTGAGCAGAGACACCATCACCCCCTACACAGGACGAGGGAATCCTGCGGAGGCCACCGCCTGCTGCAAGAACCTTAAGAGGTGGCTGCTATTATTTCTACCCACCTGCCCCATACACAAATACCACTTCCACCATTTTCTCCCCCTTTACCCACAACACCGTCCCAGATCAATCAGATACTATCTGGGTGAACCAATAGAGGAAGTTTCAACAGGAGACTGGAAGATGTTTCCACTAATAAGATGTTGTCTGTGGGAAGTAATGAGCATGTTGTTGGGTAGGGACCATCTCTATATGTTGCTGATTTGTACTTCCCAAGGACTTAGTACAGTGCTCTGCACACAGTAAGTGCTCAATAAATACGATTGAATGAAAAAATTGATGCCCATTAGTGGCCTGTCAAGCTCTCCTTTCAAATGAGCAGCACCATCGCCTAACGGAAAGAACACGGGAATGGGAATCAAAGGACCTGGGTTCTAATTCCAGCTCTGTCGCTTGTCTATGTTCTGTGGCCTTGGGCAAACTATTTAGCCTCTCTGTTTCTCAGTTACCTTGTCTGTAAAATGGGATTAAGACTGAAAGCTCCATGTGGGGCCTGGACTGTGTTCTACCAGATTTGCTTGCCTCTACCCCAGCACTTAGTACAGTGCTGACACCCAGTAAGTGCTTAACAAATACAATTTAAAAACAAAACAAAAACTTGATAGAATTCAAAGAAGGACCTCTGGAAGCCGATTTTTTCATTGGTCATTCAGACCTTAGCAGACAGAGATGAATTGGGTACCTGAATGAGGCAAAATGAGTAGCTTAGCTATAGTGGAGTAAGATGTAGTGAGAGAGAAGCAAGGAGAATAAACAAAGAGAGAGCAGATTGAGAGCCTTAAAGCCAATAGTCAGGAGTTTCCACTTCATGTCCAGAAAATGGGTGACCAATAGTAGTGTTTGGAATAGGTCCAGAAGTGTGAAAGACAATGCTTTAGAAGAACGAATTGGGCAGAAAAGAGATGTATGGTCTGGTGAGGCAGAATACAGAGGCAGGAGCTGAAAAGAAGTGGCTAAGGTGGTAGGAAGGGAACTGAGACAAGTTTGCATCAGAGAAACCAAAGGGTGTGATCCACAGTGTCAAAGGCAGCTGAGTGGTCAAGAATTAGGACTAGAGTCTGTTAGAGTCCAGTTTGTACTATATTTTCAGGAAAAATCAGTACAGCATTGTGGTTTGCATCAGTAACTTCAGGAATGTCTTACAAAACATTCCTATTTCCCAATATATATTTTTTTCTACAGGAAAATGGTACATGAAGAACTTGAATTAGATGTTCAAAATGAGAAACTAAATATTTTCCTCTAAAAATGCAGTGAAAAATTTCGGGTGATTACACCTGTACTGATTCCTGAATCTATTTCCTTATCTAACACTGCAATTTCTAACTTTAAAGCATTTTTGATCACAGTATTATTTCAAGGAGGTCAAGCATACTACATCTCTCCATAGCACAATTTAGGCAAGGTATCAGTTATAAGACACCACAAACGTGGGTCCACATTCTAGGGAAGTTAGCACAGGCAGTGAAAATCAGAAAGCTCCCGGCTCATATGGCCCGTCTCTAGAGATAGTACAGCTGTTTCCTAGAAGTCAATCAATCAATCAATCAATCGTATTTATTGAGCGCTTACTGTGTGCAGAGCACTGTACTAAGTGCATGGGAAGTACAAGCTGGCAACATATAGAGACAGTCCCTACCCAACAGTGGGCTCACAGTCTAGAAGTCATTAGTGAATGCCCAACATATTTTTTTAAATGGTATTTGTTAAGCACTTACTCTGGCAGTAGGTACTGTACTAAGTGCTGAAGTAAATATAAGCTAATCAGCTAATCAGGTGGATGCAGTCCATGGGCTTCATGGAGTTCATGGTATTAATCTCTATTGTACAGATGAGGTAACTGAGGCACAGAGAAGTGAAGTGACTTGTCCAAGATCACATAGCAGACAAGTGGTGTAGCTGGGATTGGGATTAGGTCCCTCTGACTCCCAAGCCTGTACTCTATCCCCTAGGCCACAGTGCTTCTCAACATATTAAAGACAGTGATATAAGAACAGCCCTTGCCTAGTAGACTCATTAACCAAATTTAAAAAGCACCAGTTTTGAGACATAATTAATAGCAAAAGATAAAATTAATCATGAATAAAGAAGTTTCCCATTGGGAGCATCAGATGAATGTCAGTCCCGGAGACTTCAGGATAGAGGACATACAAAATAATAATAGTGATGGTGATTTGCACAGTGCTTACCTCTGGCTATCTCATCTGCGACAGTCACATCCTGCTGGGACCCCGAGTGTAATAAGCTAGTCAGCAGATATGGGTACCGCACAATGTGTCCTTCTGCGTCATCAATGCACTTGGATCTGTATCATTTGGACACTTGGCTTTCACCCCACCCTTAGCCCCACAGGACATCTGAGCATAGTTGCAAATTACTCATTTATGTTAATGTCTGTCACCCCCTCTAGACCGTAAATTCATTTTCTGCAGGGAACATTTCTAGACTGTGAGCCCGTTGTTGGGTAGGGACCGTCTCTATATGTTGCCGACTTGTACTTCCCAAGAGCTTAGTACAGTGCTCTGCACAAAGTAAGTGCTCAAAAAATATGATTGAATGAATGAATGCCTACCAATTTTGTTGCATTGTCCTCTCCCTAGCACTCTGTAGAGTGCTCTGCACACCAAAAGTGCTCAACAAATATCACTGATTGATTGCAAAGTGCTCATGAAGACTGCTTTTTATTCAGGACCACAGTTAGAGCCCCGGGGAGAAGTAGTTGCAGCAGAGTCCTGATACTTTGTTTATAGTACCATGATTGCCTCAGTAGCCACCGTGTTCATAACTATCCATGTACACCATTTATACCAGTTTTTGTTTCCTGATTTCTTGCTGAGCTGGTGGTCCACCTCACCTAACACCCTATGTGGTTATTCCATCAGACATCTCTACTATGAGTGGAAAAAAACAAAACTGGAAATCAGGTCTCCTGAGTTCCAGAGTGGTGCTCTTTCCACTGGACCAACAGCAGAACACATAAATGAGAAAAAGGTGTTGGCTCCCATGTGACATGACTTGGACTCAAAGCAACAATGCGTTCAGTGTCAATGATTTCTTGTTGAAATAAAATTGGGGCCACTTTGCTGAATACTTATAAAGGAGGAGCAAAATTAGCCATCTTGCATATACAGGAATATCTGAAATTAGGAACTTCACCCAGAATAATAATGATTATTATTAATAACAGTAATAATGATTTTTACAAAGCTCTGTAAAGGCCCCAGTGACCATGACTGAATTAAACTCCCAAACAGACAAGATGAAAACTGGTATTTAATAAGTCATGCAAATGGGAAAGATTGCAACAGAGAATACTAAGGATAAAGCCTGCCAAGTTATATTTACAGCCACTGAGGTTTGAGGCAGTCAGCGACAAGCTGAGGATCTGATTAATAAGTCATGCAGCTAGGCCATGCGCCCCCTCAGAGTTTTGCTTGGGGAAAACTTGGGAAATAATTTTAGTCTAAACTCACTCCCAAATTACAATAATGACAAAATTAAGCCTCTGCAGCTTCCTTTCCACTTCAGATATAGTCTAGGGAAATAAATTCCCACATGAAGATCATATCTAGTTGGGTCTTAGGGCAGCTGTAAGACAAACCTTCACATCCAACAGTTAGTTTCAACTCCTTCACTTCCTTTGTTCCGCTCTCAGGAGAGCTTGGCTCTCCCTCCCCCAACAGGGGATTGGTGCTTTCCTCAATCATTCAATCAATCAATCAATTTATTAAATGAGCACTTACTTCCTACTGGCCAAGAAACCAGTCCCCTCCCAGCATTCCTAATAACCCAGGGAGTCGGAAATCTGGCTCTGTTGCCTGACCTCTGACTTCCTTACAGGCTGCTGAGGCTATAAGGCAAACATTTAATTACTGGTCGATCCTGGGGAAACCACAGAGACAACATCAATCACAACTAAGCTCCGCTGAACACAACCCACGAGAAGAATGAATGAAGCAGGGTAACCAAAAGAGTAGCTGTAAGGCAAACATACCTTAAAAATGGAAGAGAACCATTTACACCTTTAAAAAAAGAAATAATTGAATATATAATGATCATGTATATCCCCCGTGTCTATTGGCACCACAATAAGTGCTTAAATGTTTAAGCTACATTAGTGCCTTTGAACCC
The DNA here is from genome assembly GCF_015852505.1 of Tachyglossus aculeatus. Lineage (NCBI taxonomy): Eukaryota > Metazoa > Chordata > Mammalia > Monotremata > Tachyglossidae > Tachyglossus > Tachyglossus aculeatus. The sequence goes on from NC_052068.1 coordinate 42,386,341, forward strand.
AGGATTTGGTGCAGCATTCACTTTTAATCAAGTTATTTATTGCCAAGTTTGTTCCAACTGAGAGGGTCACTTTCTTTAGACTGTCTAAATAATTTGTATTTTTTTTCCCTTAGGAAACCAATTTTAATGAGACAGGGAAATTGTTTTATGTTGACATGCTGCATTAAAACAATGTATTTGTAAATTGGCTGAATAAAAATTATATAGAGTGTTTATCCTTTCAGCTTTTTCCCTAGGGTGATCTTTAAAAAGCCAGCGAAGAAATACTAGAATTTTGTCACATTGCCTGATTTCAGAAAAATTAAGTATTTTTTTACCCATCTACACCCACGGAATTTTCATCTTGATTTTGTTTCTGCCATCTCTCTACTGTTGAGGAAACTATGATTACTATGGCCTGCTTTCTTTGAGATGCTAAAGCCTTACCTAACAAAAACCATATGCCACACCTATTGTTTCACAGATGGGGAACTGAAGTAATAATAATAATGATGATGGTATTTGTTAAGCGCTTACTACGTGCAAAGCACTTTTATAAGCACTGGGGGAATACAAGGTGATCAGGTTGTCCCACGTGGGGCTCACAATCTTAATCCCCATTTTATAGTTGAGGTAACTGAGGCACAGAGAAGTTAAGTGACTTGTCCAAAGTCACACAGCCCTATGTGGCAGAGAGGCGTTAGAACCCATGACCTCTGACTACCAAGCCCATGTTCTTTCCACTGAGCCATGCTGCTTCTCTATGCCTCATGCCATTAGATAAAATGCTAAATTCTATGCCAAGCTATAATTTTAGCCTCTAAGGTCTACCAAAAGTAGGAGAAGGTACTAAGAATTCTATCTCTGAATGGTTGATTATTTTGATAAGTTACCTGTCATTTTACTTTTAGAATTGATGGGACAAATATTAATTATGGATAATAATTCAGTGACTTTTTAAAAATGGAGGGGCTTTCAAAAGATGAGAATTGTGGGTTTCTCCCCGTCTCTCTCCTCACCACTCAGCTGACTTTTACCTTAAATAAAATGATACTGCTTTTCAGATATTCATTTCCCCAATAAGCATAGTGTAGCCTGAGGTTGCAGGTTAAAATATGCCTTAACCAAGAATTATTTACCCTGCCTGATGATTCCTGATTCAAAAGTGAAGATGGTTAAAATTTGTGCTTTGGGATGGAAGCACGTGGGAGCCGTGGAAAAGCCAGCAGTTTTTCATAACTGTGTTAAACTTCATCATGTCAGTGAAGAAACTAGTGTGGCTTCAAACTGAGCTCACTTCTTTCCTGAGCATTCATTATAGGTGAGAGGGCATATTAATCTAGGTCTCTCTCCCTCTCTCCACATTTTATCTTTTTACTAGGCTAGTAAACACAATTAAACACAGTTAATTTGAGATGGTCCTTATCGACCGTAATGTAACATGACCTTCACACAGAGATAATTTTAGTCACAAAAAAAAACTGAATACCACCTAGGAAAAATTTCTGATGCTATTTTCAGAAGTCCATTTTACTTCACTATATACATTTTCCATGTTATTACCATCTACCAAAATTATAGAAATCACAGTACTTTCTGTCAAGTGAATAAATGTGAAAAAAGGGCACAAAATCCTTCGAGCTTAAGGAGCGAGAAGATTTGACAAATCAGTTTATCTTTTCACTTCTAGGGTTTAGCACAGTGAACATTAAATTAAAATAATAATAACAATAAGAAGAGTAACAATACCATTTATAAAAATCTAAATCAGGAAGTTAAAGTTATACAATTATATAACAAGGTTATTTTCTATTAAAGTTATATTCTAATACACAAATGAAAAGTCCTGAACTTTCTAGCATCCTGGAGATTGCGAAGGGGAAAAAACCAAAACCCTGAAACAGAAGTAAATTTGAAGTCTTGGGATGAGTGGTTTGAGGTCATTAAATGAAAACACATCCATAGTCTTTACTCCTTTTTATATAGAAAATATGAGAAAATATTAAGTAATGGTCATTTGTTTTCTCCAGCTATTCGTTGGAAAGTTATATTTCTTTTCACTAAAGTTTAAAATTCCCCACAACTGATCTTAGTAAGAATGGAGGAGATATTCTTTCTCCTGGTGTGCTTGAAATTTTTAAAGGAGACACTGTCAAAGCCACTTGCAGAGAAGACTTCTCTTTCTATTCTAAAATTTGTTAAGCTAAGTGAAGATGTTTAAATACCTAGAACAACTGAGTTGTGAAGAATGTAGTAGGGGTGGATGTGTGAATAAGACCAATTATTAACTCATTAGCATTCAATATGGGTGTCTTAGGGGAAAGAAAAGACAAGAGAAAAAAGAGTTAAACGCTCCTGCTTTTAGTCTGATGCAGTTTTCTGATGCCTAGCATTGGAAACATATATAAAATATGGAGGTACGAAATACGGCCTCAGAAGACCTGGATACGGAGTCAGAAGACCTGGATTCTAATCCAAGCTCCACCATTTGTCTGCTTTATCATCATGAAACAAGTCACAATATCTCTGTAGCTCAGGTTCATCAATTGTAAAATGGGGGTGAAATACCTGTTCTTCCTGCCTTTTAGACTATGAGTCCCATGTTGGGCAGGGACTTTGTCTTATCTAGAATCTACCCCAGCACTTAGAACAGTGCTTGACACATAGTAAGTAAACAAATACCATAGACAAAATATAAGGCAGATGAGTGAATATAAATAAGGTAGCAAAAGCTATAATGTTCATTAACTGAGTGAGAAAAATGGTAAAGGATATTTATTTTGAATACCCTGAAGCTTTATTCTTAACAAATACATACTTCTGATGTCTATTTTGTGGGATCTCTTCATTATATGCATTAAAGGCAAGCATCCAATTTAAGTTCTATATTTAAGAGCATTATTTAACCATTTAGAGAACACTGGATATCTCATGCTAAAGTCCCCCTCATTATCCCCATGATTAAGAAACTAAAATGCAATAACTAAGGTCAGATTAAAGTAACTGTGATCCAGAAATGCACCCCAGAAGATGATCTACAGATCACAGACTTTATTTTTCCACTGTTCACAGATTATGCTGAGTAGTTCATATGCTTTCATTTATCCCCCATGGGCCCACAAAATACACTGAGAGACTTCAGCCTTAAATAAGAGTGTTTGTCTCTATATGCCTTCCTTAGCAACAGACACCTCTGTTGCCTCTCTTATAGAAGGGTCTAGATAGGATTGTCACTTTGTTGAGCACAGCCACCAAAACTCGACCTCATTGTCTAATTAATCTTTTTTCAGAGCCCAGCATCTTCTAGCTCTTCCCACTACCAGGGATCATATTTACTGTTGTATTCATCTGTAAAATGGGGATTAAATCCTACTCCTTCCTATTTAGACTAAAAGCCCCATATGAGTCAGGGACTGTATCCAGCCTGATTATCTCTTATCTATCCCAATGCTTAGTATAGTGTCAAGCACTGTATTTAGCATATATCAATCATCATGTACCATCATTATTTATTACTTACTATTTATTACTCTCTCAAAGAGTATGCTTACTCTTGCTCTGGACAACATAAGTGCCCAATAAATGTTATTAATTTATGCCATACACTAAGACATTGAACAAGAAGCATACCATTAAAAACCACTGGGCTCCTTTTCCCATGAAAGAAATCATTAATGAATGGTACAGTTTTAATGAGACTAATCCACACTTGGTTGTCTTTTCGTATATTTTCATCTGCTCTTTGCTTAATCCACATCAACAAGAACTGTCCACAGTGTTACAACTGCAGGCTACGCATACCTATATAGAGAAACAAAACAATACCTTTATTCTTTCATTCATTCATTTATGCAATTATATTTATTGAGCACTTACTGTGTGCAAAGCACTGTACTAAGCACTTGGAAAGTACAATTCAGCAATAAAGAGAGACAATCCTTGTCCAGACCAGGCTTACAATCTAGAAGAAAGGCTTTCTAACCTCTGCCTAATGATCACAAATATTTTGTGGGCCTTTGGGAGGCTGCCTCATTTTGGAGTAGTGGTTCTTATATTTAAGAATTAATAAATATGGCAAAAGCATATATTATTTATGAGCTCATATCAAGAATTAATTAATTGGGTCAAAAAAGTTATTAAAACAAAAAAAACCTTCCTGATGTAGTATTAAATTTATGTTCTTAAAAATAGTTTATAGTTTATAGTTCTATTGGAAATTGAAAAATAGAGAACTATTGATGATTTCTGGTTAACTAGTTAAAAAAAATAAAACTAACAATTCAGTTATCATCTTTAACCTAGGAACCAAAGGATCTATCGTCCGCAGGAAGAAGGATACTGCCTATTCTATTTTCTCTTAAGACTGTTCTCAGTATCTTAGCCATATTGCCGGTTACCAAAGGCACTCTACTTCCCAATCAACCAGATATTGATTACTGCCTTATGTTATTTAACCCTACCCTGACATTCTTTCACCATTCTTTAGTTCAATTGCACTGTAACTCAAGGCTCAATAATCCTGTAAGGATCTGTCATTTACAAATTAACCAAATTTGAGTGTATTCTTTCCATAACTGCCTGGCAATCTATTATGTGTGACTATTATAGACTATGAGAAAATAGAACTGGTAGAACTGAGTTTATCATCATCATCAAAACCATCATCAAATTTAATGAATGCAGAGAACCCTGCATTAGTTACTTGGAACATATAATACTAAGAGACACAGTACCTTGCTTTTTTTCATGTGTACCATTTTAATTTTTCCAAATCTCTTTCATATGATCTCATTTAATCCTTAGGGATCACCATGATGTAGTGAAAGATTAACAGGAAAAAGCAGAAGGAAGCAGTTGAGGCAACAAATATCTACCCAACACTTGATGGCAGAGATCGTAGGTGCCAATTCTATTGTTTTGTACTCTTATAATGCTTAGTACTGTGATCTGCACACAGTAAGTACTCACTACAGTACTCTGCACATGGTAAATAGTGAATATTGCTGGTTGATTGACTAAGTAGACTGTAGAAACACAAGAGCAGAACTCAGGGAAAGTGTGTGCCATAGAAAATGCAGACACACAGCACATACCTACTTACACAGCCATACACAAAACACACACACACACACACACACACTCAATCAACCAAAGCTAAATCTTCAGGATAATTGGAAGAGAGAGTTCATGTAAGGACAAATGCCAATCTTTACCAAAAGACAAGTTCAGTAGAATGAGAGAAATAGGAAGGGCAATAACATTTAGCCAAATGGGTTCAAATAGGACATTAGGCATAACAAAAAGATATAGGAAGGGTATCTTGCAAGGGATTGTTAAACAATAATAAAATGTGTTCAAATGTACCATAAGAAGGAAACCAACTAAGGAGGAATCAGTGGCTCACCTGATGATGTATTCAAGAATAAAGGACATACTGAAGGTACATTGTTTAGCTTGGTCATTTAATGGCAAGACATAGTGAATTCCTAAACACCATTTGTTTTTTCTGTGGCACATGGAGATGTAGCATTCATTCATTCAATCACAGCAAACTGTAGTAAGCACCCAGAATGTTTCTGTTCCAATTAATCAAATGAAAGCAAATTAATGAGACTGAAGGGCAACCACTTTGTTCTGAAGGAACTAGTTCTCAGGAAAACTGGGAGACAGTTGATAAGTCTATTTTGCCCACTATTAAATATGTTCTCTCATTCAGAGGCTTGTCACCCAAAAAAAAAAAAAACTTCGTGTGTGAATGTAGTGATTTGCATTTTCCCAAAGCACTTTTACATCGATTACTTCATTTTATCTTCCCATCAACATCCCTGTTTGTTTTATCTACAAAAGGTTTACAGTTAACTTTAAATCACTATCTTTTGAGTCTTACTACAGTAACTGTCAAACTGATATTTGATAAACTGATAATTAAATTTGGGATCAGCAAGTGCTTATATGAACACATCCTTTGGGGTAAAAGGGTCTCATGGTTTTTGAAGAGTGAAATTGTGCTTCACTTATCTGCTGAAGTTCTCTGAAGGGTCAGTATAAAGTAGGGAGAAGGGAATCAAAAGGTAAAAAGCTGACACCATTAGAAAGAGCATTAGAAATAAAATAAATACCCTAATTCTCCAATCACAGGAAACCATGAACCATTTGGCCACTAAAATGTGACATCCAATTCTGGCATCCTTATTTTAGGAAGGACTACAGAGCTGGAAAAGAAGATGACATCTACATTAGATAGTGAAAGTGAAGCTTCCACACAAAATAAGATATAAATGATATACTGTACATCTCTTGTCTTATGCCATGAAGTCGTTTCCAACCCAGAGCGACACCATGGACACATCTCTCCCAGAACGCCCCGTTCTCCACCTAAAATCGTTCTGGTAGTGTAACAATAGAGTTTTCTTGGTAAAAATATGGAAGTGGTTTACCATTACCTTCTTCCACATAGTTAACTTGAGTCTCCACCCTCGACTCTCTCCCTTGTCACTGCTGCCCAGTATGGGAGAGCTTTGACTTGTTGCAGATTTCCTTCCACTTGATAGGCACTGGCCAAACTAGAAATGGAATGGTTATGCCTCTGCTTGACTCTCCCTCCCGTAGCCGAGACTGATAGAGTACTGGAAACTCTCCAGGTGTGACCCTGAGAGGGGAACTCTAAGTGTACAAGTTCTTAAAGGATGAGAATGGAGCAAACAATACATTCTTAAAAACACTTGTTAAGCACTTTGTGCCAGGCACTGTACTAAATTCTGATACAATGTAATCAGGTTGGTTACAATCCATGTCCCATGTGGGGCTCAAAGTTTTAATCCCCATTTTACCGCTGAGATAACTGAGAATAATTGAGGTGCAGAGAAGTTAAATGACTTGCCCAAAGTCACACAGCAGATAAGTGGTGGAGTCGGGATGAGAATCCAGGTCCTCTGACTCCCAGTCAATCAATCAATCAATCAATTGTATTTATTGAGCGCTTACTGTGTGCAGAGCACTGTACTAAGCGCTTCGGAACTACAAGTTGGCAACATATAGAGACAGTTCCTACCCAACAGTGGGCTCACAGTCTAAAAGGGGGAGACAGAGAACAAAACCAAACATACTAACAAAATAAAATAAATAGAATAGATATGTACAAGTGAAATAAATAAATAGAGTAATAAATATGTACAAACATATATACATATATACAGGTGCTGTGGGGAAGGGAAGGAGGTAAGATGGGGGGATGGAGAGGGGGACAAGGGGGAGAGAGGCTCTTCCCACTAGGCCACGGTGCATCAACAAACCACATCATTCCAGGTTTAAAGGACAACACTAATAATGGAAAGTAGTATGTTTCAAACAAACAACAGGTAACAGTTTTTACAGTAGGTGGACATGAAATTGTTTGTCCCAGAACATTGCAGATTGAAAAAATGACAATGGTCTGTCAATCAGTCAATAGTATTCAGTGCTTATTCAGTTCAGAGTGCTGTACTAATTATGTAGGAGAATTCAATAGAGCTAGTAGGCATAATCCTTGTCTTCAGAGAGTTTATGATCTAGTGACGGAGTGTCCCGAGGTGACCCTGGGGTACCGGCCATCTCAAGGTCAAATACTATCTCGTGACCACCTGAGCCAGCAGGTGGAACTCGGAAGTGAGGGTGGGATACCGCCCCCACAATCAAAACTGCTAGATTAACAGCCCAAGCTGGGAATACAGAAGGTGTCCCTCACCCCCGTGCCAATCAAATTAAGTATGAAGGAGGGGGGAGGGCAGAGATTGGATAGACTGAGGCCGGAAACTGGAATGGCCTAGGGGCACAGACAATAAATACTTGTCCCCTCTGACCTTTGGGGTCAGAACACCGAGACACGCAGCAGCAGGTGGAGCTGCAGCAGCAGCGGCCCACGTGTCTTTCTCTGCCCAGAAGGCCAGATGCCCACTCTAATAATAATAATAATAATGATGATGGCATTTATTAAGTACTTATTATGTGCAAAGCACTGTTCTAAGCACTGGGGAGGTTACAAGGTGATCAGCTTGTCCCACAGGGGGCTCAAAGTCTTCATCCCCATTTTACAGATGAGGTAACTGAGGCACAAAGAAGTTAAGTGACTTGTCCAAAGTCACACAGCTGACAATTGGCAGAGCCGGGATTTGAACCAGTGACCTCTGACTCCAAAGCCTGTGCTCTTTCCAGTGAGCCACGCTAATTCTCCCAGAACCAACACACTGAGGCAAGGGCCGCGGGATGGGTGAGTGTCTCGTGGGTGGGACCCAGGTGCCCCGCTGCTGATGGGAATCATGAGTGGATTCCTTCCATGTAGGGAGAGAACATGGTGCGAGCTAGCCACCCACCACGTGCGCGGGGAATGGAATGAATTCCTCCCATGTGGGAAAGTAAGTGGATTCTTCCCGAGTGGGAAGTGCACATGGGTGAGAGCTAGCCACCTCACCCACACGCCATTAACGTATGATTGTGTTCCTCCTGTTAGGGAAGCTAGAATATTGCTAATTGATTACATTCCTCCTGATAGGGAAACTCAATCCATTGTGCCTAAACAACTAAATAATTCAATTCGCCTTGCGTAATAAATTTTATATACAACTCAGGCTTTCCATCCCAGGCCTCTCTCTCTCTCTCTCTCCCGCCTCACTGATTACTGAATGAACCTGTTCCCGGATGACGGGTGACAGGGAGATATTCAGATGCAAAAAAAATTATAGGTAGATGAAGCAATAGGTTTAGGAAGGAATTTGAAAAATAAATAGATGAGGCATCCAAAATAAAATATGAGAGACATTAAAGAATACAGGAAGAATTAAACTACATAGTCTAGTAAGCACATGTTGCCTTAACTACAGGGAGATGTTAAGAATGTTAGATAATATGTCACTAAAGATGGGAACTACCTCCTTGTTCCTCCAAGCATTCATTACTTGAAGGCACTACTGAACATTGAATACAGGACTGAAAATTCATGTCTTCCATTACTGGAAGATACGCTACATACTGGTCCTCTATTTTAAAGTTTTTAATTTCTTTCATTCATAACAATTTGCAATCACCGAACCCTAAGATCATTTCATGATATCAGCAGAGATGAATGGAAGTGATTTGAAAGACAGAATGAATCCCCGTAAATGAATTGGAGAATATTCAGGCTTTGGGTTGAATAGCATTTGGTTACCCATTAGGGCCGAGGAACTAAATGAAAAAGTAAAATCCTCCATTTTCGTGCATGAAGTTGGGAAGGAAGCAATGGGGAATGTGTGTTTACGGGAGTGTTCTCCAGAAGCCTGGGCACATGGAAAACATACACAGACACCTACTCTGGAGCCAGACATTGCTGCCAACCTTGCTTCCTGCCATGATGGAGCTTTGGGGCATGATGCCAGGTTGGTCTGGCATGGAAAAGAGACATTCAGGGTTACCTGAAGTTCCATTCCACAGAGACAGCAAAATTACAGTGGCATGAGTTAAGGGAAATTGGTGACTTTGAGGCCTGCAGGCTCCCCTGAGCATGAGGAGAATTCCTGGTTTCATAGCAAGCTGGAGACCAGCCCCACACTGACTCTACTGGGTTCATAACTGAAATGGGCTTGGCCTTCAGCTTTACATTTAACCAGCAGGAGCTTCAGTGGCCGGAGGGTACCATATATTGAGGAGCTGGACCAAATGAGCTCCTCAAGTGATGTCATTCATTCATTCAATCGTATTTATTGAGCGCTTACTGTGTGCAGAGCACTGTACTAAGTGCTTGGGAAGTACAAGTCGGCAACATATAGAGACAGTCCCTACCCAATGGGCTCACAGTCTAGAAGCGAGAGACAGACAACAAAACATGTAGACAGGTGAGAGTTAATCACCTTCTGTAGCAGAGAGCTAATGTAGAGACATCCTAATGATAATGATGATGATGATGATGGTACTTATTAAGCACTTACAATGTGCCAAGCACTCTTCTAAGCGCTGGGGTAGATACAAGTTAATTGGGTTGGACACAGTCCCTGTGGCTCATACTTTTAATCCCCATTTTTCACAGATGAGGTGACCGAGGTGCAGAGAAGTTAAGTGACTTGACCAAGGTCACACAGCAGACATGTATGTTTGATCCAGGATTAGAACCCAGGTTATTCATTCATTCAATTGTATTTATTGAGTGTTTACTGTGTGCAGAGCACTGTACTAAGTGCTTGGAAAGTACAAATAGGCAACAAATAAAGACAATCCTTACTCAACAACGGGCTCACAGAGAAGCAGCGTGGCTCAATGGAAAGAGCACGGGTTTGGGAATCAGAGGAAATGGGTTCAAATCCCAGCTCCGCCAATTGTCAGCTGTGTGGCTTTGGGCAAGTCACTTAACTTCTCTGTGCCTCAGTTACCTCATCTGTAAAATGGGGATTAAGACTGGGAGCCCCAAGTGGGACAACCTGATCACCTTGTATCCTCGCCAGCACTTAGAACAGCGCTTTACACTTAGTAAGCGCTTAACAAATGCCATTATTATTATTATTATAGAAGGGGGGAGACAGACAACAAAACAAAACAAGTAATCAAACATCAATAGCACCAATATAAATAAATAGAATAGACTAGGTCCTTCTGGCTCTCAGGCCCATGCTCTATCCACTACGCCATGTTCCTTCACTGGGGTTCTCCACTGTGGTTTTGGTTCTGTCCATCATGAACAACTATACATCAACTAAGGGGGCCCCTAAGGTAGGAATCTCACTGGGATCAAGGAATGTGTCTGTTCATTGTTATATTGTACTGTCCCAAGCACTTGGCACAGTGTCTGCGCACAATAGATGCTTAGTAAATACAACTGAGTGGTCACAGTCTTCTAGACTGTGAGCCCACCTCCTAGACTGTGAGCCCACTGTTGGGTAGGGACTGTCTCTATATGTTGCCAGCTTGTACTTCCCAAGTGCTTAGTACAGTGCTCTGCACACAGTAAGCACTCAATAAATACAATTGATTGATTGATTGATTGATTGACTGGTCCCTTTCAACCCCTATAGACAGAGGCATGGGCGTGAGCTTGGTTTATTGGAAAGAGCACAGTGCTGCAAACCAGGATACAAGTTCTCACTCCACCTCAGTCACAAATTTGTTGCATGACCTTGTACAAATCAAAGTTCCCTGGCGCCTCAGTTTCCTAAATTATAATATAGGGAATAAGACAGGTTGTGAACTCCATGACAGTTTTATGTATACTGTACCCCCCAAAATCTGATACTTGTATCTTTCCTATTGCTTAGCACATAGTAAGCAGCGAGAAGCAGCGTGGATTTGGAGTCAGAGGTCATGGGTTCGAATCCAGACTCTGCCACTTGTCAGCTGTGGGACCTTGGGCAAGCCACTTAACTTCTCTGTGCCTCAGTTACCTCATCTGTAAAATGGGATTAAGACTGTGAGCCCCACACGGGACAACCTGATCACCCTGTATCCCCCCAGTGCTTAAAACAGTGCTTTGCACACAGTAAGCACTTAATACCATAATCATCATCATCATAGTAAGTCTTCAATGAATGCTTTTTTATTGATAGAGGTAATATTTTCCTGTTTTTCTTCCTTTCTTGCATATTCATACTAAATAATTCAGTCTAATGCTTATATTTGCTAAAGAAAACACCTTTCAATTCTGCTGCCAATTAAAAATGAAACAAAGGCAACTTTGATTTTCCAAAGCATATTAACAGTAATATTAGTGGTAAGATTAATTTTCATATGGAGTCCACTTTATTTTCTTAAGAGTTCCACTTTATCAAAGCTTCATATTTCTATAGAAATCCAACAATAAAAAACAATAAAAAAACTTTTCACATTGGCTGTAGGAATGAAACATCTATAGAATCTTAGAATCTTAATTGACATTGTGTTCTGTCAAATTAAAATAAAATTGGGAATTCCAAGTTGGAAATGTCAGTTGTACTGTCGAAGAGGCATATTCCAAAAGTGTTTCAAACAGACTGTTTTTTTTTAATAAAATTTAAATATTCCCTGTTTCTGGAATGAATTATTTTAATTACAAGTGTATCTTTGAAAAGTGCACACACAGCTCTTGGCTAGCAAAAGATTTTTCATCTTTGTGATCTTTAAATATCTTTTCACTGAAAACATGATATTTATTTTCCTAAAAAAATCAAATCTTCATTGGTATAAAAAAAAGAAAAAGGCCTACAATGTAGTTATTCGCATACATTTACATATACAGACACACACCTGGACAAGTGCATACATTCTTTGTTTTAAAAGATGATGTTACTATAAAATTATATACCCAGGTGGGTAAGTGTGTCTATGCCTTGTGAATACATACAAATAGATCTTTACTGAGTTACTGAGTTTGTCTTTTAAAGGAGCTATCTGTGTTTTTAAGCCTGCATCTTGCCAATTTTTGAGAAGTGTTTGATTAAGGAGAATACCTCTATCCACATTGCAGCCCATCATAATTGCCTGACTGCTTAGGAGTCTCCCATCAAGAGTATTATCATCTATGATGTTTCGCTAGCACTTAGTACAGTGCTTTGCACACAGCAGGCATTAAAATATGTTTCAATAAATGAATATTCCACTGCTGCATCACATTATGCTTGCTACTGTTTTACTCTGTCTAGAAGTGCTGTGATAGTACATAGGGACCCCATTGCTTCTTTGGGAATGAAAAACCAATTTATTCCCTCCCTCCTCATTTCTACCCTGTCACAAAAAGAAAAGTATAATTTATTAGAGTTACTCCTTATCTTAAGTAGGAACTACTTTTTGGACTGCAAAATCATGTTTTCTTCAGTTGAATCACTCAGTATGTAAATGTCAATTTCGTTATCCCAAAATAAAATTAAATAAATTATTCAAATTAACTTTCAAGTAAAATTTATCTTAAGTGCCTATAATTCTAGATCTTTCATTTACTAATCTTTACTAATCATTATAAATGTGAAAGTGAACAGTTCAAACCAGAAGGAATTATTCATTTGTTAGTCAAAACCTTGTAGTGGCTGAATTAATATCTCACACTTTAAGAAGCTTGTACATTTGATGTATTACATAAATTTGCAGAGTAGATTCATTACCACACATTTTTTCTCCAAGGTTTATGCTAATGAAGAACACTGTAGATAGTTCTAATCATTTATATAACCCTTATATTTGAAATGTATTAGTCCTCAAATTCTCCAATCAACATATGTGCTATTGTTATACAACATGGGAATGACTATGAAAAAGGGATTGTCCAAAAGCCCAGAGTAAATCAGTGCAAAAACAGTAAATCAAAATCAGAGGTCCATTTGAAAATAACTTGACTCTCACATGGAAATAAGCATAATCAGATTTTCAAGAAGGAAACATAGAACCAAGAAAAACATAAGCCTTCCCATCACAATAAATGCAACATTCCCAATGCTTCTTTTTCATATTATTGAAATACTCTCAAACAAAAGAGTTTCAGTAAACTGTACTTCTACTTTTGGAAGCTGAATTCTGAATTCAAGGGAAAAAAAACCCTTTACTTTTTAAACATTCAACAAGAATGTATCTTTCAATCAATCAATCAATCATATTTATTGAGCGCTTACTGTGTGCAGAGCACTGTACTAAGCACTTGGGAAGTACAAGTTGGCAATATATTCCTTAAAGCCCTAGCATGAGTCACGTTGGCACCTAACATTTACTTCAGTTCAAGAAATAAAAACATAAAAAGAAGGTCACAAGGAGCATTTTTAAAAAGAACTTGGAGTACATTTGTTACAAATATTGAAAAGCTTTGATGAAAGATGATTTTGTGTTTTACTCTATTCAACCAGTATGGCTAAGAATGGTTGGTATCTTAGTCCAGATTTTGCTGACACATCTAAAGAAGTTGAAAGGCTAAACGTAAAGTCTCAAGAAATACCTAACTCTGCAATTTAAAACGTTTCAAAAGTACTGTCAACTGACATTATATAATGTCTATAAATATGTGTTCAAAATATCACACAAGCAAGTATACACACATATGCACAGATCAATACTCAACACAACACATTTGTAAATATCAAACCAAATAAACAAATGGTTTCCTACTTAATAATCATCTCATTACTATCAAAATTAGCAATTCTCATGAATGCTACTATTCCCTTCAATAACACAAATGACAGGACCAAATCCAGTTCATGACCTAATTATCAAAGCCCATTCACTAAGTTGAAATTTAAAACTGACAGCATCTAGAATTTCCTACAGACCTCTTAGAGTTGCATTTAAAAGTGAAAGCTTGTTGTTAGACTCTTGGATCTCATTCGTTTATTTTTCTATGACTTACCAATAGGGACTTGATGATTTAGGTTTATTATTTTTTCAGAAATATAACTTGTAACAAAAGAACCCTGGAAGATTCCAGGTGGGATTTTTTTTTGACTTGTCAAACCACTTCTAAGGCTAAAGCAAATGCTTTAAATAAGTAATCCTGTCATTTGATTGAGGAGCTGGGTTTTAATCCTGATTTTGTCGTGGCCTGCTGTGTGATCTTGGACAAGTCACTTAACTTCTCTGTTCCTCAGTTCCCTCATCTGCAAAAAGTGGATTGAATGCCTGTTCTCCCTCCTGCTTAGACTATGAGTCCCACCTGATTTAGTCTTATCTACCCCAGAAGTTGGAACAGTTTTTGGCACACAGCAATCACTTAACAAATACCTTAATAATGATCATTTGATAGTAGTGCCGATCAAAAATTTCTCCCCAAAATAACAGCCATAAAAATATCCATATTTAGCATACAGAACAGGTATTAAGCATTCTTTGATGACTTGAGCTAATGGTGAATATAATCCTTCAATGATGATTATTTTAGATCCCCCTTAGACAGTTAAGGAAAACTGTGGAGAAGCTATAGCACATGAAATACACAGAATTGAGCAATTTCTAAGGTTGTGTTCTTATTTGACTTTTATAAGCCAAGTAATGGTTCAAACAGATAAAAATATATACTGCAAATTAAGCATCACAAATAACATTTAGCTGCTGATGTCTCCATTTATGAGCACTGAAATATTTCAGAGACCATATTTCAGATACTATTAGTTGAAGTTTTCAATTATCACTGTAAGCATTTAGCAAAGCAATATGGTAAACATGACCTGATAATGAAACATATAAATCTATATTCTATTCCAGTGCATTACATAATTGGTGTCATCCTCGACTCTGCTCTCTCGTTCACCCCTCACATCCAATCCATCACCAAAACCTGCCGGTCTCACCTCCACAACATCGCCAAGATCCGCCCTTTCCTCTCCATCCAAACCGCTACCTTGCTAGTTCAGTCTCTCATCCTATCCCAACTGGATTACTGCATCAGCCTCCTCTCTGATCTCCCATCCTCCTGTCTCTCCCCACTTCAGCCTATACTTCACGCTGATGCCCAGATCATCTTGTCAGCTGTGGGACCTTGAGCAAGCCACTTAACTTCTCTGTGCCTCAGTTACCTCATCTGTAAAATGGGATTAAGACTCTGAGCCCCACGTGGGACAATCTAATCACCTTGTATCACCCCCAGCGCTTAGAACAGTGCTTTGTACATAGTAAGCGCTTAACAAATACCATCATCATCAGCCTTCTTCAACTGTTCACTCTCCAATGGCTTTTTTCCCACTGCTTTCGAACATGCCCATGTCTCCCATCCTGAAAAAAAACCCCTCCCTTGACCTCCTGGCTCCCTTCAGTTATCGTCCCATCTCCCTCCTACCCATTCCTCTCCAAACTCCTTGAACGAGTTGTCTACACCTGCTGTCTCAAAATACTCTCCTCCAATTCTCTCCTTGACCCCCTCCAATCTAGCCTCTGTCCCCTTCATTTCACAGAAACCACCTTCTCAAAGGTCACCAAGGATCTCCTTCTTGCCAAATCCAATGGCCACTACTCTATCCTAATCCTCCTCAACCTCTCGGCTGCCTTCGACACTATGAACAACCCCCTTCTTCCAGAAACAATATCCAACCTTGGCTTCACTGACTCTGTCCTGACTGTGGGGGTCCCTCAAGGTTCAGTTCTGGGTCCCTTTCTATTCTCCATCTATACCCATTCCCTTGGAGAACTTATTCGCTCCTATGGCTTCAACTACCACCTCTATGTTGATGAAACCCAAATCTACATCTCCAACCCTGATCTCTCTCCTTCTCTCCAGTCTCGCATTTCCCCCTGTCTTTAGGACATCTCTACATGAATGTCCTTCCATTACCTCACACTTAACATATCCAAAATGGAGCTTCTCATCTTCCCACCCAAACCCTGTCCTCCCAGTGACTTTCCCATCATTGTAGACAGCACCACCATCCTTCGTGTCTCACAAGCCTGTAACCTTGGCATTATCCTTGACTCCTCTCTCTTATTCATTTCTTTCTATGGAAATGCTCTGGGCATGTCACCCCCCTCCTCAAAAATCACCAGTGGCTGCCTATCAACCTTCATATCAAGCAAAAACCCCTCACTATTGGCTTCAAAGCCCTCCATCACCTTTCCTCCTCCTACCTCACCTCTATTCTCTCCTTCTACATTCTCAGCCCACACACTCCACTCCTCTGCTGCTAACCTTCACACTGTGCCTCAATCTCTCCTGTCCCACCGCCGACCCCTAGCCCATGTCCTACCTCTGGCCTGGAATGCCCTCCCTCTTCACATTCGCCAAACTAGCACACGTCCCCCCTTCAAAGCCTTACTGAAAGCTCACCTCCTCCAGGAGGTCTTCCCAAACTAAGCCCCCCCTTTCCTCTGTTCTTTCTCACCTCCCCATCACCCCGATTCCCTCCCTCTGCTCTACCCCGCTCCCTGCCCCACAGCCCCTGTGTATATAGGTACATATTTATTATTCTATTTCTTTTATTAATGATGTGTATATATCTATAATTCTATTTATTTATATTGATGCTACAGATGCCTATTTACTTGTACCCGTTTTGTTTTGTTTTGTTGTCTGTCTCCCCCCTTCTAGGCCGTGAGCCCGCTGTTGGGTAAGGATTGTCTCTGTTGCTAAATTGTATTTTCCAGGCTCTTAGTACAGTGCTTTGCAAACACTGAGCACTCAATAAATACAATTGAATGAATTAATTCAACCCAGATAATCAATCCATCACTAAATCCTGTCAGTCCCAACTCCACAATATTGCTAAAATCTGTTCTTTCCTCTCCATTCAAACTGATACCATGTTAATACAATCACTCATCCTATCCCACGTGGATTTCTGCATCAGCCTCCTTGCTGATCTCCCAGCGTCCTCTCTCCCCACTCCAGTCCATACTTAACACTGCTGCCCGGATCAGTTTTCTACAAAACGTTCAGGACATGTCACCCCAATCCTCAAAAACTCCAGTGGTTGTCCATCCAATTCTGCAAACAAAAACTCCTCACCATTGCCTTTAAAGCACTCCACCACCTTGCCCTCTCCTACATCATCATTCTCCTTCTACAACCTCATATTTCACTACTTTAGTATTAACCTTTTCACTGTGCCTCCATCTCACTTATCTCGCCACCAACCCCTAGTCCACATCCTGCCTTTGGCCTGGAACGCCTTTCTTCCTCAAATCCAACAGACTATCACTACCTCTGTTCAAAGCCTGATTGAAGGAACATTTCCTCCAACAGGCCTTTCCAGACTAAGCCCCACTTTTCCTCACCTCTCACTCCCTTCTATGACACCCTTACTTGCTCCCTTTGTTCTTCTCCCCACCCAGCCTCACAGCACTTATGCACATATCAATAATTTATTTATTTGTATTGATGTTTGCCTCACCCCTCTAGAATGTAAGCTTTTTGTGTGCAGGGAATATGTCCGTGTATTGTTGTATTGTACTCTCCCAAGCAGTTAGTACAGTGCTCTGCACACAGTAAGTACTTAATGAGACTGAATGAATTTCCCTCCCCTTTCATATCCAGATCAGCATTTTCCCCATGTTAAAGCACTAGTAAAATTGCATCTGCACTGGAAAGCTTTTCCTCAATAATCACATCTCCTCACCCTACAGTGGGTTTCAATTCCTACAGTGTTTTCTAAATACTTGAGTTTATGCCTCTTAAGCATTTGGGTACTTACCACTCACCAATCCCACAGCATTTATCATCAATCGTATTTATTGAGTGCTTACTGTGTGCAGAGCACTGTACTAAGCGCTTGGGAAGTACAAGTTGGCAACATATAGAGACAGTCCCTACCCAACAGTGGGCTCACAGCACATTCTTATACTTTCTTACTTGCCATACTTACAATTTGTTTTACTGTCTGACTCCTCAGCTGGATTGTTAGGTTTTTGAGAGCAGGGATAGTGCCTAATAATACTAATTATGGTATTTGTTAAGTGTATACTACGTGCCAATCATTCTACAAAGCGCTGCGGTAGATACAAGCAAATCAGGTTGGACACAATCCTTGCTCCATGTGGGGCTCGCAGTTTCAATCCCCATTTTACAAATGAGGTAACTGAGGCACAGAGAAGTGAATTGACAGCGGACAAGTGGTGGTGCTGGGATTAGAGCCCATGACCTTCTGGCTCCCAATTCTATGCCCTGCCCACTACGCCATGCTGCTTCTTTAGTTATTCTATTGTGCTCTCTCAATCGTTTATTTCAGTTCTTTGTTCACAGTAAATTCTCAGTAAAGAGTAAAGCTCTGAAATGGGACTGAGGTTACAGTCACTACCACACCTCCTGGTGACACGCTCCTGGTGGGGACAAAGCTGCCATGGCTGCCACCACCACTGCTGCACTCAGGACTACGGGAAGGGTGGTAGTTGGGCTCACCTCTCCCGGTGGGGCATGAAGAGTTGCTGTTTCTGCCAACATTGCCACACAGGGTACTGCAGGAGGGGTGGGAACCAGGCTGGGCTCTCCCTTCGGGGCCAAACCTGGGACCACAGGAGAGGTAGGTATCAGCCTGGGTTCTTCCCATAGGATCCACACCTGGGAGTGCACGAGGAGTGAGAGCCATACTTCTCCTGGTGGGGCATGGAGAAGACGCTGCGAAGCATCATGTTCATTTTCTTCTTTTTTATTAACAAAAGTAATCTTCCGGAGGTCTGGCGGCGGCAGCAGGAGTGGGGAACACTGGAACGCGTCTGCGGCTCTTCACCAGACCCCAAGGAGCACTGCCTGGGCTGAAGAGTGCTGACCAGGCTACCTCCATGGAGTCAAACTGCATCTTTTAGACTGTGAGCCCACTGTTGGGTAGGGACTGTCTCTATATGTTGCCAATTTGTACAAGTGCTTAGTACAGTACTCTGCACGTAGTAAGCGCTCAATAAATGCGATTGATGATGATCATGTGACTGGCAGGGAGAGGTGGTCATAGTTCAGCTACTTAGCCTCAGAATTGGTAGAACCGATAGGACAGCCCAGGCCAATTTGCAAGCCAAATGCCTATTCTGCACATCGCAACCACGTCCCAGACTCAATATGGAGTCTGTCACATTCCCCCTAAAGTAAATATAATATGGGAATATTGCATTCTTGTTGAAGCATTAAGTCCTTAGGTATTTCATTATTCACTTCAAACCTTCTATTTAGTGGTAGAGTTTAGCTAGTGTCGATTTTGTTTACCCAGAACTCTTTTATTTTTAGGCTGTCTATAACCAGAAACCTTAGACTGCTAAATAGAAGTACGTATATTGAAAGACTGGCCTAGTCATCCATTTAAAGTGCTTTTGCTTTCCTAAGAGATGAAGTGGCTTAAATAATTGCTTCTATTCCTAAAATCCTTCAGTCAGTGTTAAGTAAGCTTTCTTCGATTACTATTGAGGAACTGCACTGAGACTTCTGGCACGATTTAGAATTATATGTGTACAAAAGAAAGTTTTCCTGGCATTGGGAATAAGTCACAGAGTACTTTTCTCAAGGCCCAGTTTTTTAAATGATTTTTCTGGGGGTTTTTCCCTTCCATTTGTCATCTAAGCAAAGTGTAAATTGGGTTAAATTCTGAAAGAACTCATCTCCTTATCTTTAATTTTATGAAGAATAAAGAGTTGTAACAATACTAAACTTGGAAAAATCAGGGTAAAAAAACCCTCACAACACATTCATTTATTTCTTATGTTATATAGTTATATTTTCTTGAGATTTCCTTATAATGAATATTTCGCCAATCAATAAAACATTCAAAATTCTAACAAAAAGCACTTTGGCATCATTTGATATATGTCAAAATTGACAAGGATGCTAAAAAATTTACAAATTTCCTATTGTCTTTTTGTAGGAACCAATTCACTTTCTACATTGAATTAAAAGAATTGTAGAAGATGGAAAATCAATTTTTCCTTTTGAAATAGATTACAACAATGAAAAAACACCAACTTCCATACAGCTTTGAGTACAAAATGATGGTTATACTTTCTATAGGCAACTTTTATCAGGAACAAATGTAAATCTAGCAGTTTATTTTCTGCCACTGCTGAAAATAAATCCCCATTTTTCACTACATTCTGGGATATCTGCCGCATATTCTACAAAACTGAGGAAACTGAGGCCCCAAAGGGTTGAAGAACTTTGTCATCTTGATAGGTATGGGGTATTATATTTTCTTCAACAATTACGCTAAGTAGTTTTGTTTCACTGGCATTAGTAGGAGCAGTAGTATTGAGTGCTTACACCATGCAGACATTGCAGACGAGAAGACACAGATGGGAATTAAATGTGATCTCTGTCTTTCATGGGGCTCACAATCTAACAATATAAGTAGGGAAAGGGGATTGGAGACAGAAATCAGGAGTGATGAAACATTAAGACGTCACACAAATATGCTATTTTCATGTCCTCCCGTTATATTGTTCTTCATCACTTTATATTAATTCCCTTTTGCCCATCATACTTGTTTCCAGCTCAGTTGGGGGCTTTAGCAGTGACAGGAAGTGTTCTTCCAAGTTTAGCAAGCTTTGAACTCTTGCCTCTCCTTCAAGTGCGTAAGCATATTTCTTGGACCTGGTGGGACAACTTCAATGTTGTCAGGCTAGAGTGAGAGACTGTAACTGACCTATTCCATCCTTCAAATTTTAAGCTCTGCATCTTCAGTCCAGGGAACCTCATGATTGTTTCCTGAGTGACTCGGGGGAGGAGGTTGCTATTTCTCCTATTGATTCTCTATGTTTTTCTCCTAGGTACGTGACACGGGTGCCTAAACTACCTCTGTTGGATTACTGCTACCCCAGGGCCCTGTATCTGATCTTCCTTCACTCACTTGTTGGGGTTCATTTATGGCAAGCTGTGTCTTCTGATCGGTTCCTGCCAACATAAGCCTCGACTTCTTATTGGGTCAGAAGCCACCCAAAAGCCACCCAGAACCCACCCATAAGCAGCGTGGCTCAGTGAAAAGAGCACGGGTTTTGGAGTCAGAGGTCATGCGTACAAATCCCGGCTCTGCCACCTGTCAGATGTTTGACTTTGGGCAAGTCACTTAACTTCTCTTTGCCTCATTTACCTCATCTGTAAAATGAGGATGAAAACTGTGAGCCCCCCTGTGGGACAACTCAATCACCTTGTAACCTCCCCAGGGCTTAGAACAGTGCTTTGCACATAGTAAGCACTTAATAAATGCCATCATTATTATTATTATTGGTTCCTGCTGATAGGACCTGAAACTTCATTAAAACTTTATTAAAGATGAAGGGAATGTTTCTGAAGAATCAAAATTGGTGTCCTTCCCCATCCCCAGCTCCATTGCCCTCTATCCAGGAGGGTTTGGAGCCGGGGTTGCTGCTTCTCAGGCTCCTCAGGGTGCAGAACAGTGGAGGGAGGACAACAAATAAGAATGTCTACCACTACCTCCCCTGTCCAGCGTCATAACCAGAGACCAGGGAATTAGGGCAGGAGAAATGGCAGCTCACCGGCACTTTTCCCTCACTTTCCACAGGCACAAGAGGGGCAGTGGGGGCAGCGGCAGCAGACGCAGCATCTCTCTGCAACCTGAGGTGGTCCAAACTGAGGTCCCCACCACTGCGGTTGTCACTTCCAGGTTCATCCCACTCATGTTTTGATTTTGGAGGGAATCCCATGTGCTCCTACTCTCATTCTCCCTTCCCAGCTTCAAGGAAAATCCTACCTCCCTCTTCCCCTGCCTCCCAGGTCTGTAAATCTTGTAATGCAAACTATGAGATAGAGAGCCCCACAGACATTTAAGAACTCCATCTGATATATCATCTTGAAGGATTTCGCCTGTCTTGAAACCTCTCTCATCCTTTTGTTTAATCTTCAGATTCCATTGTTACCTACCTAAGATGTCTGCATAGCAGTAATCAGAGGATTAGATTTGATTCTCTACAATCAAGTCCAGCCTTTCTCTGCTCATTTTATGATTAGCCTAATTTTTTCAGGTTACAGTGGGGATTTTTCCTGTTTATTTTTAATTACTCCTGAATCTCACACCCAAAACAGGGATGACCATCCTCAGACACTGGGAATGACAACATTGAACCGCCTAATTCCATTTTGGTCTTCTCGCATATCCTTCACTTGCTGGTGAGGTGACTCTCCAACCTTCCTCCCGCTTTGTCTTTTACTAAGCACAGTACAAAGTGCTTGGGAGAATACAATATAACAGAGTTGGCAGACACATCCCCTGTCCACAGTGAGCTTATAGTCTACAGGCAGAGACAGACATTAATATAAATAATAATAATAATGGTATCTGTTAAGTGCTTACTATGTGCCAGGCACTGTACTAAGTGCTGGGATGGATACAAACAAATCCAGTTGGGTGGCATCCCAGCCCCACGTGTGATTCACAGTCTCAATCCCCATTTTACAGATGAGGCAACAGGCACAGAGAAGTGAGGTGACTTGCCCAAAGTCACACAGCAGACAAGTGATGGAGCTGGGATATGTACATAATAATAATAATAATAATAATAATAATAATAATAATAATAATAATAATGGCATTTTTAAGTGCTTACTATGTGCAAAGCACTCTTCTAAGCACCAAGTGTTATGGGTCTGAGGGAGGGGTGAATAAGGGGAGCAAAGCAGGGTGATGGAAGCAGCAGGTCTTAATGGATAGAGCATGGGCCCGGGAGTCAGAAGGACCGGGTTCTAATCCTGGTTCTGTCATTTGTCTGCTGTTTGATCTTGTGATGTGTGTGATCTGTGTGAGAATGCATCTCACTGCTCTGTGCCTCAGTTACCATATCTGGAAAGTGGGGATTAAAACTGTGAATCCCATGTGGCACATGGACTGTGTCCATCCTCATTAATTTGAATCTACCCCAGTGCTTAGAAGAGTGCGTGGCACATAGTAAGTGCTCAACAAATACCATTAGAACGAATGTTGATAGAGCTCAATATTAGAGGAGACCTAATAGAGAAGCATTAAACTCATCCAATCTAATCTGCAAAAGCAGCATGTTTTAGTGGAAATTACTTTGGGACAGGAATCTGGAAACTTGGGTATTAGTCCTAGCTCAGGCTCTGGATTACTGGGTAATCATAAGGAAGTTACTTTACATCCCTGGCCCTCAGAGTCATCATATGAAAATAAGAGGCATAAAGGTGTGTGTCTTGGGTATTTCACAGGGACTTCATTAATATTAATATTTGATGCACCTGATCTAGTCTCTGAAAAAATAAAATGTACTCAACACATTAGTCTCGCAATCACCGTGAGAGGCAAGTAACCCAAACAAGGTTATCTGAATTGTGTTACGTGACAAAACTGATGGCAAAACCGGGGCAAAACAAAAATTCTGAAAACAGCTTCTTATTCTCCTTTTGAGACTATAACTAGGGATAAATGTTCCTAAAAATGCTTGGGTACTTGGGTAATTGTAAACGAGTATTTTAGTATCACTTATATCAGTCAGCCCCAGCCACTTTGGTCACCTAAAGCAGAGATTGGGAAGGTGTGGAATACTAGTGGTCGTAAGTGTCTGATATTGCTATTTTTCCTGTGACTTGAGGTGTAAAGCATGCAGTTGGGGCAAAGCTTCCATTCCTTCAAGTTGCAGCAGAAAAATGGAACCCCCGAGCCCAAAGAAAAATGGTCAGTTTCTTAGCAGTAGCAGAAATCTCTTGTGCAGGACTGTGTCCCTTTTTAATTTTTTTTTTTTTTTAGCATTTGTTTAGTGCTTATTATGTGCCAGGCATTATACTAAGTTCTGGGTTAGAAACAAGCTCACAGATGAGCTAACTGAGGCACAGAGAAGTTAAGTGTCCAAGACTGACACATGTCCAACACTGAACTCCTTATCTTCCCTCCCAAACCCTGTCCTCTCCCTGACTTTCCCATCACTATAGAGGGCACTACCATCCTTCCTGTCTCACAAGCCTGCTCACAAGACCTTGGTGTCATCCTTGACTCCTCTCTCTCGGTCACCCCATACATCCAATCTGTCATCAAAACCTGCCAGTCTCACCTCCACAACATCGCCAAGATCTGCCCTTTCCTCTCCATCCAAACCACTACTTTGCTGGTTCTATCTCTCATCCTATCTCGACTGGATTACTGTATCAGCCTCCTCTCTGATCTCCCATCCTCCTGACTCCCTGCTTCAATCTATACTTCACTCTGCTGCCCAGGTTATCTTTGTACAGAAACGCTCTGGGCATGTTACTCCCCTCCTCAAAAATTTCCAGTGGCTGCCTGTCAACCTACAACATGCAAAAACTCCTCACTCTCGGCTTCAAGGCATGGTAATGGAGAGCCATCTCCATCACCTCGTCACCTCCTACCTCACCTTCCTTCTCTCTTTCTCTCTCCTTCTACAGCCCAGCCCGCACCCTCTGCTCCTCTGCCACTAACCTCCTCACTGTACCTCATTCTCACCTGTTCTGTCGTCGACCTCCGGCCCACGTCCTTCCGCTGGCCTGGAATGCCCTCCCTCTGCACATCTGCCAAACTAGCTCTCTCCCTCCCTTCAAAGCCCTACTGAGAGCTCACCTCCTCCAGGAGGCCTTCCCAGACTGAGCCCCCTTTTCCCTCTCCTCCTCCCCGTTCCCCCCCCGCCCTACCTCCTTCCCCTCCCCACAGCACTTATATGTAGTTGTACAGATTTATTACTCTATTTTACTTGTACATA
This sequence comes from Tachyglossus aculeatus, assembly GCF_015852505.1. Taxonomy (NCBI): domain Eukaryota; kingdom Metazoa; phylum Chordata; class Mammalia; order Monotremata; family Tachyglossidae; genus Tachyglossus; species Tachyglossus aculeatus. Next base: position 42,411,349 of record NC_052068.1, read on the forward strand.
TTTACTATTCTATTTATTTTGTTAATGATGTGCATATAGCTATAATTTTATTTGTTCTGACGATTTTGACACCCGTCTACATGTTTTGTTTTGTTGTCTGTCTTCCCCTTCTAGACTGTGAGCCCGTTGTTGGGTAGGGACCGTCTCTATATGTTGTCAACTTGTACTTCCAAAGCTCTGCACACAGTAAGCGCTCAATAAATAGGACTGAATGAATGCATAAATGAAAGTGACTTGCTCAAGGTCACACAGCAGAAAAGTGATGGAGCCAGGATTAAAACCCAAATCTACATCTCCAGCCCTGATCTCTCTCCTTCTCTGCAGTCTCGCATTTCCTCTTGCCTTCAAGACATCTCTACTTGGATGTCCTCCCATGACCTCAAGCTTAACATGTACAAAACAGAACTCCCCGGACTTTCCCATCATTTTAGTCGGCACCACCATCCTTTCTGTCTCACAAGCCCATAACCTTGGTGTTATCCTTGACTCCTCTCTCTCATTCAACCCACATATTCAATCCATCACTAAATCCTGTCGGTCCCACCCTCACAACATCACTAAAATCTGCCTTTTCCTCACTATTCAAACTGTTACCACATTAATACAGTCACTCATCCTATCCTGACTGGATTACTGCATCAGCTTCATTGCCGACCTCCCAGCCCCCTGTCTTTCCCCACTCCAGTTCATACTTCACTCTGCTACCCGGATCATTTTTCTATGAAAATACTCAAGATATGTCACCCCACTCCTCACAAACTCCAGTGGTTGCCCACCCACCCCCACAAACAAAACCCCCTCACCACTGGCTTTAAAGCACTCAATAACATTGCCCCTTCCTACCTCAAGTGGCTACTCTTCTACTACAACCCAGCCCATACTTCACTCCTCTAGTGCTAACCTTCTCGCTGTGCTGTGATCTCACCTGCCAACTCTCAAGCATGTCATGCCTCTGGCCTGTAACACCCTTCTTCCTCAAATCCGACAGACAATTACTCTCATTGACTTCAAAGCCTTACTGAAGACATATCTCCTTCCAGAGGCCTTCCCTGACTAAGCCCCAACTTCCCTCTTACTCTCCCTTCTACGTCTCCCTGACTTGCTTCTTTTGTTCTTATCCTCCTCCCAGCCCCACAGCACTTATGTACATATCTGTGATGAATTTATTTTTATATTAATGTCTGTCTCTCTCTCACCCCCCCACCCCTGCTGACTGTAAGCTCGTTGCGGGCAGTGATTGTGTCTATTACTGTACTGTACTCTCCCAAGCACTTAGTACAGTGTTCTGCACACAGTAAGCACTCAATAAATACAATCAAATGAATGAAAACCAATACAATCAAATGAATGAAAACCGAGTTCCTTCTGGCTCTTAGGCCTCTAAACTTTAAGCTCACTGTGGGCAGGGAATGTGCCTGTTATATTGTTTTATTGTGTTCTCCCAAGTGCTTAGTATAATGCTCTACACACAGTAAATGCTCAATAAATACAATTGACTGACACTCTATCCCTATCCACTGTCCCGCACTGCTTCTCATCTGCTTAAGGAGTATCTTCTCCCAGCATTTGGTCCAGTGCTGGTCCATACTAAGGCTTAATTAATATCACAATGATCATTATTATCACTGTTAATTTTAAAACCAAGTACATACTTCAGACCCTCTCAGGATGGCACCTGGAGAGTTTCCAGTACTCTACTAGTATCGGCTACGGGAGGGAGAGTCAAGCAGAGGCATTTCCATTCCATTCCTAGCTTGGGCAGCGGCTAGAAGGTGGAAGCCACAAGTCAAAACTCACCTGTGCTGGGCAGCAGCAGCATGGGAGAGTGTCAAGAGTGGAGACTCAAGTTTACTGTGTGGAAGAAGGTAAGTTCCATATTTTTACCAAGAAAACTCTATGGATACACTACCAGAATGACTGCAGATGGAGAGCGGGGCATTCGAAGAGAGATGTGTCTGTGGAGTTGCTATGGGTCAGAAATGACTCGACAGCATAAGGCAAGACAAGACAAATTTCAGCAGATGACATTTTTGCTCTTTAGAGTTCTCTAGAGTTTCCTTCAATTCGTGAATGGCGGGGAAACATTTCTGCTGCCTGCTATATTAAATCATTATTACCCCCCTACTGTCAATTTACTGCTCTGTATCACAAAATCAAAAGTTGCTAGTTACCAGAGCCTCTTTACTGTTTTAAAACAAATTTATAGTGAGCTATAAGCATTCTATTTCTCAGAACTATCAACTATCTCTATCTTGGCTCTGAATGGACATAAAAAAAGATCTTTAAAGATAATAGGAAACCTTTAAGTAACCTGTTCATAGTAATCTACAGTAAAAGACATTCTAATAATTATGAAATGGCTTGAATTGCAGAGGAAACCTCACAACTGGAAGATTTTCCAATGCTTTTACTTGTCTGTTGTGTGACTTTGGGCAAGTCACTTAATTTCTTTTTTCTGTTTTCTTATCTGTAAAAAATGGGGATTCAATACTTGATGTCCTTCTTAGATTCTAAGCCCCACGAGGACTCGGGCTGCAGTTGACCTGATTAATTTGTATCTACCCCAGTGGATAGAACAGTGTTTTAATCAATCAATCAACAAATCGTATTTATTGATTGGAGAGCACTGTGCTAAATGCTTGGGAAAGGACAATATAACACTATAACGGACAAATTCCCACAATTAGCTTACCGTCTAGACAGTAAGCATTTAACAAATATAATAATAATAATGATAATAATGACAGGAGAGGTGTCAACCAGCTTTACATGCATAAATGGCATTGGCTTCACTCAGCAATTTGCACTGAACTTTGCCACATCTGTAACCATTCTAAGCAACTGCAGGAGGTGTTGAAAGCAATAATATAATGCAACTGAATGTTTCAATAGGAACTTCATGTGGGTAATAAAATGCATCCACTGCACTGTATTGCAGATCCACAAAGTAATATTTTCACTCATTTTTTGAAACTCAGAGGAGTACCCTGTAGGCATGGAGAGTAAGACAACTTGGTAAGACACTGATTTGTTAGATTAGAGATTCATCACGGTCTGAGACTTTCCAATCTCCAGACGCTTATGGTGAGAGGAGGCAAGCACTCTCTGTCACTCCAGAACCATTCCCTAGTGTAAAAAGAAGGTAAGGAAATGGGATTTGTTTTTCTACTCAATAAGTTGCTACTGGAGTTCCAGATGGGGCCCAACTAGTGTGTGTGCTTATCCTTTAAAGATGGCATTTATTAAGCATTAATAAATACCAAACATTGTGTGCTGAGCACTAAGGTAGATATATGATAGCTAGTCAGACACAGTCACTTCCCCACATGAGGCTCACAGCTGGAGGGAGGAAGAATAGCTATCTCAACCTCATTTTATGGTCTTTTTTCCTTTTTTTTCATTTTTTTCAAATTTTCTCACTTTTTTCCTTTTTTTTTTCTCATTTTTTCCATTTTGTTCCATTCTTTTAATATTGGAGGCACAGAGTTCCATGACATGACTAAGGACACACAGCCAACAGGTGGGTCTAGAACCTGGTTTCTCCTGACTTCTAGTCGATCAATCAATCAATCAATCATATTTATTGAGCGCTTCCTGTGTGCACAGCACTGTACTAAGCACTTGGGAAGTACAAGTTGGCAACATAACTTTCCACTAAACCCTGCTGCCTCCCTGCTGTGAATGCTGAGATGTGTCAGTCTCTAGTGGTCCCCTGCATCACACGTCTATTCGTAGATTTCAAGCCCTTCAAGGGACAGGGTCCAGGTCCCATTCTCATCCAAAAAACTCTTTTCCAGTGCCTATTGTAGTGTTCTACACACAAAAAAAGTGCTTAACAAATACTATTAATAACAACATTGCTCACAGATGTAGAGATGATGTTCAAAGCACACAGTTTTGTTGTTGATGATGATCAATCAATCAATCAATCGTATTTATTGAGCGCTTTCTGTGTGCAAAGCACTGTACTAAGCTCTTGGGAAGTACAAGTTGGCAACATATAGAGACAGTCCCTACCCAAGAGTGGGCTCACAGTCTAAAAGGGGGGAGACAGAGAACAAAACCAAACATACTAACAAAATAAAATAGATACTGTACTAAGCGCTGTGGTGGATACAAGCAAATCAGGTTGAACACAGTACCTGTCCCATGTGGGGCTCACAGTCTCATTCCTCAGTTTCCAGATGAGGGAAATGAGGCACAGGGAAGTGACTTGTCAGAAGTTCTACCACTGGGTCAGTGAGTCTCTTATCCGCCACAGTGTTAGATGCTAAAAAGGGGCGACCACCTGCCCCCCAGTCACTGGACAAGCAGAGATTTCCCTGGTAAGGAGCCTAATCCGCATCCTAACCTACACTGGTTTTATTGCTTTAGTAACAATAATAATAACGAAAATAATAATGACATTTTTTGTATTGCGCTTTTGTCCTTCCGAAACACTTTGGCAAAAGTGACATCAATTTATCCTCACAACATCCCCGGAAAGCAGAGGCAGATAATATTATCCCCATTTGTCTGATGAGGAAACCAAGACCCAGAAAGGTCAAGTGATGATGATGATGGTATTTGTTAAGCACTTACTATAATAATAATAATAATGATGATGGTATTTGTTAAGCACTTATTATGTGCAAAGCACTGTTCTAAGCACTGGGGAGGTTACGAGGTGATCAGGTTGTCCCACGGGGGGCTCACCGTTTTAATCCCCATTTTGCAGATGAGGTAACTGAGGCATACAGAAGTTAAGTGACTTGCCCAAGGTCACAGAGCTGACAGTTGGTGGAGGCAGGATTTGAACCCATGACCTGCGCTCTTTCCACTGAGCCATGCTGCTTCTCAGTGTGTCAAGAACTCTTCTGCGGGCAAAGGTAGATAAAAGCTCATCAGTTTGGACACAGTCCCTGTCCCACATGGAGCTCACGGTCTTAATCCTCATTTTATAAATGAGGTAACTGAAGCATTGGCTTGCCCAAGGTCACTAAGCAGGCAAGTGGTGGAGCTGGAATAGGAACTCTGGTCCTTCCAACTCCCAGGCCCATGCTATACCCATTAGAATAGTGCTTCCAGCATTTAGAACAGTGCTTGACACATAGTAAGCACTTCACAAATACCATCATTATTATTAGACCCCACAACTTCTTCATCTGCCTTAGTGAGCAAGACGTGCATGAAGTGAATGACCACAGGATATCCAAGTGCCATTTGTATGACAAATTGAAAGGGAACACATGAAAGCAGGATGGCAGAATAACCAATTTTGAGAACTTTAAGAGTTGCTAAATTGTACTTCCCAAGTGCTTAGTACAGTGCTCTGCACACAGTAAGTGCTCAATAAATACAATTGAATGATTGAATGAATGAAGACACAGGGAATAACAGACTAACCAACTGCCAGATCAGCCTGGTAGGAAGCAACTGGGAGAAAAGTGGCTGATCAACAAGACGAGGATATCGAAAGACAGACTCAGAAGCAGATAGCATTGAATGCTGTATAAGAAATGCTGTAACACATAAAGACAATGCTGTACCCCAGCAAAAATCTGGGAGTCAGTTGTTGAGGGTAGACCAGCATGACATTCTGCTATTAATAAAGGATTTGCTCTTCTTCAGCAAGATCCTCATAAAAAAGGAGAGACAGGAGACAAAATTGTCCCAGGAACTGAAAACATGAAGCATGACACCACAATAAGGGAGAGTTTTTTGGGGTGTACAAAGTCGATGGAACTGTGGAGCCCGTATTGCCCTTTTCAGCAGCACATACAGTTATAGGTAAACACCATCAGTAGTTTTCTACTAATTTGAAGGACAAATACATAAGTATTTGTGTGTGTTTGTGTGCCCACAATGAAGAAGAAAAGATTATTTTTGCACAGTTATTTCAGTCCTTCTCACACACCTGCTTAGGGCTTCTTCATGGATAGCATTTCTAAGAGTACCATGCATACATTACAGGAATGGCAAGAACTAATGACATCATGGTGACATTCCTGCTGGTAGATTTTGAGTGGAAGAGACTTGGGACTTGGGATGAGTGATCATACAGATTGCCAGTGGACAACTTCGCTCTCCCAGAAAAGATATTGCCAATTTGTACTTCCCAAGCGCTTAGTACAGTGCTCTGCACATAGTAAGTGCTCAATAAATACGATTGATGATGATGATGATGATGATATGACTATTTTTGGAAGGAAATGTGGAATCCCCAGTGAAAAGGGGCTATCCACCTCCAACATAATAGAAGGGGCATCTTGGATTGGGTCCCTTTAGGAGATCATGTCAAGAAAGAGCCCATAACTACATTATTTTATTTTTTCTCACTTTTCCATCCAACTCTCAGTCTCCAGTGATTGTTCTAAGAAAGTACAAAGTGTCTGCCAGTTTCTTTGTCATGACACGATTGTCTGATTTATTTATACACAGAATTCCACGTAACAAGAAACAAAGGTTTTATCTTCACGTGTGTACCCTAGGAAGTGTGCCCTAATTCAACAATTTAGAAGCAGACAAGACCAGTATAGTGGCTTCTGCTGAGAGTGTCCCATAGAGATTTTACAATTCCTCAGCTGTAGACTCTGCTACCTCTCATCACAATCGTCACAATCAATCAATCAGTCGTATTTATTGAGCGCTTACTGTGTGCAGAGCGCTGTACTAAGCTCTTGGGAAGTACAAGTTGGCAACATATAGAGACAGTCCCTACCCAACAGTGGGCTCACAGTCTAGAAGTATCATAAGTATCTAGAAGTCACAGTATCATAACGTGGTTGATGGCTACCCGGAGTCTGAGCAAGAGCATTTGGGTGACTGAGCATAAAAGATCACCCATGTAAGAAACCCACCCAACCATAATTATTATGATGTTGGTTAAGCGCTTTCTATGTGCCAAGAACTGCTCTAAGCACTGGGGTAGATACAAGTTAGTCAAGCAGGACACAGCTCTTTTACAATATAGCGCTCACAGGAGATTAATAGTTGGGCTTCTCCTCCCTTTTACTACATCAACACCACTCACAACTTAAGTCCCTTGAGGAACAGGGTCAGTATCTAATTCCCATCTGAATATTCTTTCCCAGTGCTTAGTTCAGTGCTCTGCACACAGTAAAAGCATAATAAATATCTTAACTATAGGAAGTAATGTAGACTACTACTTGTTTTGATGTTATTGATGCCTGTCTACTTGCTTTGTTGTCTGTCTCCCCCTTCAAGACTGTGAACCCGTTGTTGGGTAGGGATTGTCTCTATCTGTTGCCGAATTGTACTTTCCAAGCACTTGGTACAGGGCTCTGCACACAGTAAGCGCACAATAAATACGAATGAATGAATGAATGAATGAATGACCAGTGGAAATCAGAGGACCTGGGTTCTAATCCCAGCTCTACCGCTTGCCTTCTGTGTGATCTTGGACAAGCCACTTAACTTATCTGTGCCTCAGTTTCCTCAACTGTAAAATGTGGATTCAATATCTGTTCTCCTTCTCCTTAAATTGTGAGTCCTGGGACAGTGACTGTGTCCAACTTTCCCCAAATTTAATACAAAACACATATTTCCCCTTGTCATATTTATATTGATGTGGGCAAAGCTGTCTCTCCAAAGAAGCAGCGTGACTCAGTGGAAAGAGCCCAGGCTTGGGAGTCAGAGGTCATGGGTTAAAATCCCGGCTCCGCCACTTGTCAGCTGTGTGACTTTGGGCAAGTCACTTCACTTCTCTCAAGCGCTTATTACAATGCTCTGCACACAGTAAGCGCTCAATAAATATGATTGAATGAATATGTCCATTTTATACCTGTTATAGATGTCACGTACTAGGTAGTATATAATATTCAAAATTCTAAAAATGCGTGACAACCAGAATTTCCAACTGTGGTTAAAAGGAGATAACTGAGTACATTTGTTATGTGCAGGTTTAACTTGAGATATCATGGGATATAGTTTCATCTGCCATTTTGGTGTGACGTTATTGAGGAAGATACTTCACAGTGCAATGTGTCATTTTAGCTTAGTGCCAGATAGGGGATATAGTGGAGTTTGAGACTTTTTACACAAGTACGATGTGTGACTATCAGTGTATTTAAGGGATACATAGCCAAGTTCTAGTTGACAGATAGGCAAGAAAAGATAGGGGAAATAAAGGGCTTAGTCAGGGAAGGCTTCTTGGAAAGGATGTGATTTTAGGAGGATTTGAAGGTGGGGAGAGTGGTGGGCAGTTGGATATGAAGGAGGAAGGAGTTCCAGTTGTAACAGAGAACTTGAGCAAGGAGTCAGTGGCAGGATAGATGAGACTGAGGTTCAGGGAGTTGGTTGGTGTTAGAGAAGCAGAGTGTGAGGGTTGGGTTGCAGCACAAAATCAGCGAGATACATAAGGTCAAGTTGATAGACTGCTTTAAAGCTGATGGTAAGGAGTTTTTGTTTGACACAGGTTTAGAGAAGCAGTGTGACCTAATAGAAAGAGCATGGATTGGGAGTCAGAGGATCTGGGTTCTAACCCCAGCTCTGCCACTCGTCTGATGGTTGAGCAAGCAGCAACTTCTCCATGCCTCAGTTTCCTCAACTGTACAATGGGGAGTAAATGGGGAATAACGTGTCCTGCAGGGGGGAGAGAGAGCATGCAGGGAAGTCAGTAAGGGGATGGCAGATCAGGGTCCTGTCAATCAACTCTGTTGATTTTTCTAGACTGTGAGCCTGTTATTGGGTAGGGACCGTCTCTATATGTTGCCGATTTCTGCTGCCCAACCGCTTAGTACAGTGTTCTGCACACAGTAAGCACCAATAAATATGATTGAATGAATGAACTCTGTTGTGCTAAATAATAATGATATTTGTTGAGTGTTTATTATGTGCCAGGCAGTGTACTAAGTGCTGGGCACTGAAATAAGAGCTAGATTTCTACTCTCCCAAGTACTTAGTACAGTGCTCTGCATAAAGTAAGCACTCAATAGGATTGATCAAAGTGGAAAATGATGAGTGCTTGAATCAGCATGATAGCAGCAGGATGGAGAGAAATGGGTGGACTCTAAAGATGTTGTGAAGGTAAAACTGACAGAATTTTGTGTCAATGTGTAGGTTTAATAAGAGATATGAGTTGAGGTACTTCTGCGCTACAGGTTGGAGCTCAGAAAATGCTATCACTCCTATTACTACAATTCTGCATCAATCAGTCATATTTATTGAGTGCTTACTGTGTGCAGAGCACTGTACCACGCACTTGAGAAGTACAAGTTGGCAACATATAGAGACAGTCCCTACCCAACAAGTGGGCTTACAGTCTAGAAGACTGCATCAATGATAGATGAGGTCTGAGAGCCCGTCTCCCCTGCCTGTACATGCCCAATCCTCCAATTTGTGTGCCTTGGCTCTGTGAGTTGGGGACATGAATTTGGGTGAGGGAGAGGGGCAAAATGTAAATCTGCCTTTCCCTCTAGCTGGCCAAGCTGATGTGATAATTCCCAGGCAGAATTATTGGTTATTGTTATTATTTGTTAAGCCCTTACTATGTGCCAAGCACTATACTAAGTATTTGGGTACATACAAGATAATAAGATTACACGTGGGATTCATAGTCTAAGTGTGAAGAGAAGGAGCACGGCCTATAGAAAGATAAAGGAGTTGGGAGTCAGAAGACCTGGGTTCTAATCCTGGCTCTGCCAATTGTGTACTGTGTGACCTTGGGTAATTCACTTAACTTCTGTGTGCCTCAGTTTCCTCAACTGTAAAATGGGGAGTAAATCCTACTTACCATTATTATTATGGCATTTGTTAAATTCTTACTAAGTGCCAGGCACTGTACTAAGCTCTGGGGTGAGTACAAGCAAATCAGGTTGGACAGAGTCCCTGTCTCAGATGAGGCTCACAGTCTCAATGCCCATTTGCAGATGAGGTAACTGAGACCCAGAGAAGTAAAGTGACTTGCCCAAGGTCACACAGCAGACAAGTGGCGGAGTCAGGATTGGAACCCATGTCCTTCTGACTCACAGGCCTGTGCTCGATCCACTATGCCATGCTTGCTGCTTCCCTACTTCCTCCTACATAGACTGTGAACCCCATGTGGGACAGAGATTGTGTCCTACCTGATAAAACTTGTATCTACCCCAGCGCTTAAAACAGTGTTTGACACATAGTAAGTGCTTAACAAATATCATAAACAAAAAAGGGATGAAGGAGAATATGCATTGAATTCCCATTTGTGGATGAGGAAACTGAGGCACAGAGAAATAAGTTAAATGACTTGCCTAAGGTCACCCAGCAGGTACATAATGGAGCCAGGATTAGAACACAAGTCTTCTGACTTCCAAGCCCATAATCTTTTTCCCGAGGCCATGCTGCTTCACTCACAGTCAGTGTGTCTAGATGGTGCAAATCTCCCGGGTGTCTTCGTTAGGCACAAAATGTTTGTGCAGTGTGAAATCATGGGTGACATTATCACTGATAAAATAATTCAGGAAAGTCAGACTTGTGTGATGTTCACATAATACACTATGTCTGCATGATATAGGCTAACAGCGTTTGTTTCTTCCAAATTGTAAGTGGGTATAAATAGATGAATTAATACTAACATAGTAACTGCAGGATCAGAATCTAATGTCCTTTGCAACAGCAAAGGCTGACCTAACAAATACAAAGGCAACTCTCACAGATTAGTTATTTTCTACATGGAAGGTCAAGTATTAAAAAGTATGTTATAATACTATTTAACACACCTACACATGCTTATATGCTAATAATGCATGTTTATATACTTTCAAGTTTGACATGGAAAGGGGAAAGCACAGTGGACATGCAAAGTTGAATGAAGCTAACTACCTCTGTGGATTTCTGGAATTTTTATTCAGAAAAGGGAAAAAAAAAGAGCATTTACTTCATGAGAAGCAACGTGGCTCAGTGGAAAGAGCCTGGGCTTTGGAGTCAGAGCTCATGGGTTCAAATCCCGGCTCCGCCAACTGTCAGCTGTGTGGCCTTGGGCAAGTCACTTAACTTCTCTGGGCCTCAGTAACCTCATCTGTAAAATGGGGATTAAGACTGTGAGCCCCCCGTGGGACAACCTGATCACCTTGTAACCTCCCCAGTGCTTAGAACAGTGCTTTGCACATAGTAAGCGGTTAATAAATGCCATCATAATTATTATTATTATGCTGTGACAGATTGCTCAGAAAAAGAAATAGCAACACCAAGTCATCACCACTTACTGTAATAGTCTTTGAAACACTTCTCTCATGTATTAAAGTCATTTTCACTAGGGTTTTCATTTATATACCATACTTAATTGGACCAAAGTCACTGCCAGTATTCATAAGTCATAGATTAATTCCAGAAGAAACTCATTCAGAAAGCAGCGTGGCTCAGTGCAAAGAGCCTGTGCTTTGGAGTCAGAGGTCATGGGTTCCAATCCTGGTTCTGCTGCTTGTCAGCTGTGTGACTTTGGGCAAGTCACAACTTCTGTGCCTCAGTTACCCCATCTGTAAAATGGGGATTAAGACTGTGAGCCCCATGTGGGACAACCTGAATACCTTGTATCCTCCCCAGTGCTTAGAACAGTGCTTCACACACAGTAAGTGCTTAACAAATGCCATTATTATTATTATTATTATTATTATTATTATTAATAAACCAAACATATTATGATGATGATCATCATCAATTCTATTTATTGAGCACTTACTGTGTTCAGAGCACTGTACTAAGCGCTTGGGAAGTACAAGTTGGCAACATATAGACACAGTCCCTACCCAACAGTGGGCTCACAGTCTAAAAGGGGGAGACAGAGAACAAAACCAAACATACTAATAAAATAAATAGAATAGATATGTACAAGTAAAATAAATAAATAAATAAATAGAGTAACAAATATGTGCAAACATATATACATATATATAGGTGCTGTGGGGAAGGGAAGGAGGTAAGATGGGGGATGGAGTGGGGGACAGGGGGAGAGGAAGGATTATGTTATGAATATTATTATGAATATTATGTTATTCCAACAGCGCTCTATAGAATCTTTCCAAAGATGAATGGCAAGTTCAAGTGAAATTAAACATAGAGATAAATTTTTAACCAAAAATGTGTACAATTGACTTTTAGCTAGCTAGAGAAAACCTGATAATTCCTTTAAGGAGTGTATTCTGGTGTTTAAGAATCGTAAACGGGTGAAATTGCTCATAGAATATCAAGACATCAAAAGATACAGTGTGATATTTTAATTTTGGCTTACCCATTTGGGGAAAAATCACTTAAAATTTATTTAGATGAAGACTATTGAGGCTCCATCAAGGGATTCAGCAAGCAGTTCCATAAAGTGAAAATGTGTATGTGAACAGTTATCTAATGCTAGTGGCAGGAATCAACTTTGATAGGGCAGATAAATTGCTCCCCTGAGTGTGGGGAATGACACTTCACAAGATATCAGTGCTAATCCTATCAAGCTGTGTAGACATCAGAGCTGCTGTAATCTCTCTCTAGCATTCACAGAAGTATTTAAAACTTGTCAAGAAGGTTTTGTTTAGAGAAAGACACAATGATTTGCTAATACACCACTGTCTTTTTCAAAGGAACTGAAAACAACATTATGTTTAGATGCATACCACCTGCTTGAAAACACTCAATCACACTTCCCCTCCCACCTCACTTTACTGCTCTCCTACTACAACCCAGCCTGTAATCTAAATGCTATCCTTGGCTCAGTGGAAAGAGCACAGGTTTGGGAGTCAGAGGTCATGGGTTCTAATCCTGTCTCCTCTACTTCTCAGCTGTGTGACTTTAGGCAAGCCACTTGAGTTCTCTGTGCCTCAGTTACCTCATCTGTGAAATGGGGATGAAGGCTGTGAGCCCCACCTGGGACAACCAGGTTACCTTGTATCTACCCCAGTGCTTAGACCAGTGCTTGGCACATAGTAAGCATTTAACAAATACCATTATTATTATTATTATTATTATATCCAACAGACAATTAATTTCCCCACCTTCAAAGGCACATCCCTTCCAAGGGGCCTGACTAAGCCCTCCTTTCCTCTTCTAATAATAATAATAATTGTCTTATTTGTTAAGTGCTTACTATGTGGCAGGCATTATACTAAGCACTGGGGTGGGTACAAGCCAATCGGATTGGCCACAGTACCTATCCCACGTGGGGCTCAAGGTCTTAATCCCCATTTTACAGATGAGGTAACTAAGGCACAGAGAAGTTAGGTGACTTGCCCAAGGTCACACAGCAGACAAGTGGTAGACCTGAGAATAGAACCCATGACCTCCTGGCTCCCAGGCCCTTTTGACTCCTAGTTCTGTGCTCTAACCATTATTCATGCTGCCTCTGTCACCCTGATGTGCTCCCTTGGTTCATCTTTCCCTCAGTCCCACAGCCCTTATGTACATATCTGCAATTTATTTATTTATTCATTCATATTTGTCTCCCCATTGTAGACTGTAAGCTCATTGTGGATAGAGAATGTGTCTGCCAACTCTGTTTTATTTTTATATTTTACTCTTCCAAGTGTTTAATACAGTACTCAGCACACAGTAAGAGCTCAATCAATATGGCTGATTGAGTGATTGATTAACTGACTCACACTCAGAAAGGGCAATTTCAGGACAATCCCAATGAACTTAGTTTACTCCATTTTGAAAGGTCAGGAAATTGTCCATAAAACTAAGCATGCTCACATAAATACAATGAAAACATTTGTTGCTGGGCAACAACGAAAGCACCATGTTATAAAGATAATGCATAGATACACTATAGCCATCAGTTATAAAACACATCTGCTCCATTCCTTTTTCAGCTTTCATAATGGCTACATTGTGAGGGCCCTTGTGTGATCAGCTGGCTGGTTCAATTTTAAATGTCAAATTCCTCCTCCACCAGGCTCTGTCTATACATGATCAACACCCCGAAACAGTATATATAGCTTTCATATTAGAGATTCTGATTTGAACACAATGTATTAGAGAATTTAAGAGATACTGGGTGGAGACACATTTTGTAGCCAATATCTTCTCTACCTACAGCATCTCCAGAAGGAATGGCCATGTTTCTTCTGTTTTTTCTCTCTTTTGTTCTTTCTCTCCCCCCACCCCATACACACATACGCACACACACAAATACAAAGAAGTTTCATATTTTTGAAAGGGACTACTGATTCAATCTAAGCAATTCCAAGAAACTGTAGAACTTGAAATTACAAAGAGAAAAGCAATTTGAGATCACTCCATGTCTTCTGAGCGAGTCCATTTTCATTCACTCTATTTACAAAACACCAAATAATCAAAGAAAAAAGCTGCCTGTGTTTTCCATGAAATAATGATAGCACTTACCATTTCGGCTTTCTTCATCAATAGCAACTATTGTAGCTGGTGGCCCAGTTCTAGACAGCTTGCAATCTAAAGACAAGGAAATTATCAAGTTAAATCTTAATTTAGAGAATGGTAGAATGTCATGGCAGATTACAACCAGAAATAGAATAAATTGAATGCTTGCATATATAGAAACTATGTTAAAATACAAAGACTATTTTAAATATTTTACTATATCATTCTTTATTCATTCTGACTCATTTACCTTTCCTGGAAAGGTCACAATGATTCATTACTATTTTACAATATAAGTCACTTGATACACTATCCAACTATTCAGGTCCTGCTACAGAGACCACTGTAGAAACAAAGTCCTTTAGGACAATGATGATATGATGGTAATTTGACACAAAGAAGTAACACAAAGAAATGATCAACAGGGATTAATTGTAATTAAAGAATCACAAGCATAATTGGAGCTTAATTGTGACAAAGGATCTAATTGAAAAGAGTGAATGAACTTTTAAAAATGTCCTAGAGAGAATGAAATGAAAAATACAAGAAATGTTCTGAAGGGTTTTTTGTTTGTTTTATTTTGTTTTGTTTTTTTATGTGTGTGTGTGATCTTACCCTCATATTGCCAGTCTGGAGTCAAAAGTTTAGAGAGTCATCAATGGAAGCAGAGCAGAATAATGAAAGAAAAGAAATAAGAATATACAAATTTATTGAGAGAAAATTTCAAAACATATGTAGTAGTGCACAATAATACACGTACTAAATTCATGTATGTAATACCTATTTAGTAAGCATTTACAATACGAATTTTTTTGTATATTCTATGATGACCTTTTCATTAATAACAGTTGACTATTAAAGCCTGTCAGATTAGTCTCTGGGAAGCTGTAAAAACCACAGAAAAATTCAGAGTTGTCTTGAGCGCAAGAATGAAAAAAGCAAAACAAAATCCTGTTTTTGCACATTTAATACCAACATGAAAAAGATTCAGAAAAAGTCAGAAAGTCAGAAAAACAAGGGTCTGTTAAAACAAAACAGTTGTGTAAAGCATAATATGCAAGGTAATTAGAATTTGAAAGTTTACACTGTAGAATACCAAATGTTTACTCAGTGGAAGGATATTCTCAAAAAAACCTCCAAATTGACAGTGATGGCCAAAGTGACAGTACACAAATCGGGATGTTCATCCTGCTATTCCCTATTCTAAAAGTTTCCAGCTTGTTGAACCAGTTAACATCAACTCTGTTTACCACTGGAAAAATATGGGAGCGCGTGACCTGATTTTAGAGATATGTTGTTGGTGTTACTTTATGAAATTGTTACTTTAGGAAATTTAGTTCACATTTTTTTTTTTTTGCTTACAAATTTTAATTCAATTTTTCCTAGAGGAATCCGCTTGCAGTACAATATTCTGAATTTAACGGTTTATACAATGGATCTTTTGCAGTAATTTGCATCGTAAATTGTGTTCTCATACTAGACATTAATTGTTTTTGGGCAACTAACTCTCAACGAATAAAATCCAGTATCTCTCCAAAAAGGGACATATTTGATGGGTAATTATTTTGTATTATCTTAGAAGTAAGGTTTTTGTCATATTCAGAAGAAAACGCTCCAGTTATAAATATACTCCAAGCTTTCCAACCCCAAAATGGCATTTTTTTGAAGCTGCGTTTTTAATCAAACCCAAGAAGTGAACCATTTCCAAATATCCATGGGACTTGGAGACACCTCAGATGAAGATTCTGTCATATCAATCAATGGGATTTATTGAGCACTTACTGTGTGCAAAGCACTGTGCTAAGCATTTATAGATTAGGTTAATGGGCAGTCTTTAAATACTACATAATTGCTTGACTATCACTATTGTTAGATCTGGATAAAGTGTAATGGCCTGGCAACAGAGAAGGTCAGTCTGAAGTTGCTTTAAGGATGTGTTACCTACAGTGGTTCATGCCCTATAAATTACAAAGAGAACAGCAATTTGAGATCACTCCATGTCTTTTGAGCGAGTCTATTTTCATTTACTCTATTCACTCTATAGAGACGGGCTTTGGAGCCAGAGGTCATGGGTTCAAATCCCAGCTCCGCCAATTGTCAGCTGTGTGACTTTGGGCAAGTCACTTAAGTTCTCTGTGCCTCAGTAACCTCATCTGTAAAATGGGGATTAAGACTGTGAGCCCCCCTGTGGGACAAACTGATCACCTTGTAACCTCCCCAGCTCTTAGAACAGTGCTTTGCCATTATTATTATTATTGTTATTATTAATAAATATGATTGAATGAATTAATGGATGATTGAATGTGGATCTAGCAGAGGCCTGGGATCCAGAAGACCTGTGGTCAATCCGGGCTATGCCACTTGTCTGTAGCGTGACCCTGGGCAAAATCACTTCTCTGTGCGTCAGTTTCCTAATATGTAAAATGGGAATCCAGTACCGTCTTCTTCATACTAAGGCTGTGAGCCCCCTGAGAGACAGGGACTGTCAAATATTATTAACTTGTCTCTACCTAAGTGCTTAGAACAGTGCTTGAAACATAGTAAACACTTGACAAACAGACAGGGAATGTCTCTCTTTATTGCTGTATTGTACTTTCCCAATAGCTAAGTTCAGTGCTCTGCACACAGTAAGCATTCAAATAATACAAATGAATGAATGAATGCCATTATTACTATCATTATAATCATTATTAGTCTAAGAGAGAGTACTCCTGTGAACTGAACACCCACCCTAGTTCTATCAAGCCCCTAAAAGTCAAATCCTCTCTGGGTTTCCTAGAGGTTCAGACTGGGGTCTCCTAGAGAAGCAGCGTGGCTCGGTGGAAAGAGCACGGTCTTTGGAGTCAGGGGTCATGGGTTCGAATCCCAGCCCTGCCAACTGCCAGCTGTGTGACTTTGGGCAAGTCACTTAACTTCTCTGGGCCTCAGTCCCCTCATCTGTAAAACAGGGATTAAGACTGTATGCCCCCCGTGGAACAACCTGATCTCCTTGTAACCTCCACAGTGCTTAGAACAGTGCTTTACACATAGTAAGTGCTTAATAAATGCCATTATTATTATTATTATATTATTACAGAGTCCTGTCAGAATTCAAATTTTGGGGGTCTTTCCAGAAGAGACGTTTCCTCTAGGATCCTTCAGACAAAGTGGGTCTGGAAAATAATAATAATAATAATGATGGTATTCGTTAAGCGCTTACTATATGCAAAGCACTGTTCTAAGCACTGGGGGGATACAGGTTGTCCCACGTGGGGCTCACAGTCCCCATTTTCCAGATGAGGTAACTGAGGCACAGAGAAGTTAAGTGACTTGCCCAAAGTCACACAGCCGATAAGTGGCAGAGCCGGGATTAGAACCCATGATCTCTGATTTCCAAGCCCGTGCTCTTTCCACTGAGCCATGCTGCTTCTCATGAATAGACTGCTTCTGCTTCTCACAGAATAGACCGTGAGTTTGTTGTGGGCAGGGAATGTGTCTGTTTATTGTTATACTGTACTCTCCCAAGTGCTTAGTACAGTGCTCTTCACACAGCAAGCGCCAATAAAAACGATGGAATTAATTTAATCTATTCAGATTAGAAGCAGCTTGATTTCTGGGGAAGGAGAAGGAGAATGAAACACCCTTTAGCTCATTTTGTACATACATGTCTCACAATGGACTCTACCCCAGGTCACGAACCAGTAATTCCTGCAAAGACCTATATTATATTAGTCTGAACACCACTATTCACCAATGGACAATGAGATATTTTCATTGTGAAATCAGCCCACACAAATGGAAGTATGCATTACAATTCTTCAAGTTTTCAAAAAAACACTAGGAAAAAAAATCTTACCTTACAGAGCATGATTCCTTACTACTAGTTTTAAGCAACTTAAAGCATCATGGCTTAGTGGAAATGTTGCTTATGTTGCCAACTTGTACTTCCCAAGCGCTTAGTACAGTGCTCTGCACACAGTAAGCGCTCAATAAATATGATTGATTGACTGATTGATTGGAAAGAGCATGAGCCTGGGATTCCGAGGACTTGAGTTCTAATCCCAGCTCCGCCATTTGTTTGCTGTACATTCATTAAAGAAATGAATGAGTTTTCTAGTTCATTCATTTTGTCTCCCTACAGAGCAAGATTTCTGATTACTTCAAATTGCAGACTGTACAAATGTCACAACAGACTGCTTGTCATTCAGAAGTGCCCAGTCTGTTCTAGTTTTCTCGTAGACTTTGGGCATACACATTCTGATGAACCACATCAAGGGAACCAAGTCCTAAAGCCTGTTTTATATTTTGGCTGACATCTCTCTAAGAAAACATAAACGGTCCTGGAATCCAGAAGCGCAATGAAGCAATAATGTAAGTCAACTCGTGCAAAACTATTCAGAACAAATAAGTGAAGGCATGTGCCTGACAGAACATGAAGAGAAATTAACTGAGAAAACTAGAGCTCAGTAAGTTATGTTTTCCCATTTATCAAGGGAGTATGCTACTTATAGATCCACAGTCTGCCAACAGCATTTGTCACATCACATTTTACTACTGAAACAAGCACCGTATATTTTAAGAAGGCTTAGTGTCACAGATAATTGGATTACATAATTTGATTAAGACTTCTCCCAAAGATAGTCTAGTACTACTCTCCAAAAGCATTAATGGTTACTTCTTCACAGCACTACTTCTTACTTAAGGATTCGTTGTTGAGATTTGTACATTTTCCATGCATAACAGTTTCCCTGTACTTGGCATCTGTGATGCCCAGGACTGATGCAGAATATTGTATTATTCTCCAATCCTTCTCTGATAAATAAGTAAGCCTGTATTACCAGAATATCCTGTGATATTCTCCAACATGATTTCTGCATGACAATACCAACCTCATGCTTTATGAAGGTTATTTTCTAGTGGAACCTCATTTAAAAACTCATATAGGAAGCCCATTTATTCTATTCTATTTTTTAATGAAAACAGATTTGCAGTGTTTGTTGCTGCTCATTTCGATTTACATATTTGAAGTTAAAGGGAGAAGACATAGTGCAGTTCATGTTCATATAACTTCATAGAAAGAATAATGCATTATCTCAAGTTACCTATAATACAGGAAAAGCTCTGATATAATCACTGTTCTCCCCAACAGTGTGACAGTGAGAGAAGAGTGCTCATAAATGGTCCAGTGGAAAGTTTGATAATTATGAAAGGAATGTATTTTAATCTTCTCCAGGTTACTTTTTCAATATTTAGTGATGACCACTGTGTATTTCAAAAAAGTAAGTCATATTAATCAATCAGTCAATCAACCAATGCTATTTACTGGGTATTTACTAATGTGTAGAGAACTGTACCAAGCACTTGGGAGAGTACAGTAAAATAGAAAACACAAAGCCTGCCCAGGGAACTTACAGTTTAGAGGTAGAAGATATAATATACCTATAGTATCAACAAAAACAATGCAACCATTTTCTCTCTTGCTCTTTCTCTCTACTGGTGGAAAGAATAAATGAGGAAGACAGGAAATAATAGCACACCAGATATTTTCACCATAATCACTGGGCAAAGATACTAATTCTATATTTGGATAGAACTTATAAAAGAATGAGATCAATTAATTTACTTCTTTGACATATTGCTAGCATTTATTTTGAGATTTTTAATTAAGAGCCCAGATTTACTAGAACCTATAGGGGCTTGTTTCTTACTAACCTTTTTTTTTTACTTATGTTCTTTATGCATTACCTCCTAATACCTCCTAATTACCTAATACATAAAGGTAATACCTTTTTGTATTACCTCCTTCTCTTCCCCACAGCACCTGTATATATGTATATATGTTTGTACATATTTATTACTCTATTTATTTATTTATTTTACTTGTACATATCTATTCTATTTATTTTATTTTGTTAGTATGTTTGGTTTTGTTGTCTGTCTCCCCCTTTTAGACTGTGAGCCCACTGTTGGGTAGGGACTGTCTCTATATGTTGCCAACTTGTACTTCCCAAGTGCTTAGTACAGTGCTCTGCACACAGTAAGCGCTCAATAAATACGATTGATTGATTGATGGATTATCGTTCAAATATCTTCACACTTTTCTTAGTAGCAATTATGATTTATAACCACAAGGTCTTCTGCATTTAATGTCAAAATTATTATATTGTGTGTTGATGAGATCATATCCTATGAAACAATTTGTTCTTGAAAGTAAAGGACATTATAATAATAACAATAATAATAATAACAATAATAATAATGGCATTTGTTAAGTGCTTACTATGTGCCAAGCACTGTTCTAAGTTGGTGGGAGGGTTACAAAGTAATCAAGTTGTCCCATGTGGGGCTCACACTTTTAATCCCCATTTTACATATGAGATAACTGAAGCACAAAGAACTTAAGTGACTTGCTCAAAGTCACACAGTTGACAAGTGGTGGAGCCAGGATTAGAACCCATGACCTCTGACTCCCAATCCCGTGCTCTTTCCACTGAGCCATGCTGCTTCTTACTATCATTATTCATTCATTCAATTCATTCATTCAATCGTATTTATTGAGTGCTTACTGTGTGCAGAGCACTGTATTAAGCGCTTGGAAAGTACAATTTGGCAACATATACAGTCTTTTAGACTGTGAGCCCACTATTGGGTAGGGACTGTCTCTATATGTTGCCAACTTGTACTTCCCAAGCGCTTAGTACAGTGCTCTGCACACAGTAAGCGCTCAATAAATACGATTGATGATGATATAGAGTCCCAACAGGCTCACAGTCTAGAAGGGGAAGACAGACAGAAAAACAGAACAAGAGAACATAAGAATATAACACATTATATGTTTTAAGCACTTATTATATGTCAAGCACTATATTAAGGCCTGGCATAGATATAACAAAATCAGGTTGGATAGAGCCCCTCTTCTATACTGGCTCAAAGTCTAAGGAAGAGGACTAGCAGCTTTTGAATTCCCACTAACATATGAGGGAACTGAGGCACAGAGAAGTTAGATGACTTGCCAAGATCACACAGCAGACTAGTGACAGATCCTGGATTAGTACTCAGA
Organism: Tachyglossus aculeatus; assembly: GCF_015852505.1. Lineage (NCBI taxonomy): Eukaryota > Metazoa > Chordata > Mammalia > Monotremata > Tachyglossidae > Tachyglossus > Tachyglossus aculeatus. Next base: position 42,432,680 of record NC_052068.1, read on the forward strand.
TCTTCTGGCTCCCAGCCCCACGTCTTTCTGTTAGGCCACACTGCTTTAGAGAATTCATTTAGTGCCCCGGAATAATGAATTAATATTTGAAACTGCTCGGTCATAAGAAGAATTTTGTGGACATTTCCATGTATTCTCTTATTTCTAAAGAATAGTGATGTATCCAGAAAAATATGTGAATTTTGGTAGTAAATATTCTCTGACATAAAATGAGTAGAATGTATTGCTTTGACACAAGAAAGGCTTTACATTAACAAAGGGCTTAAAATAGTTTTTATAAAACCCTCACTAATTAATTTATCTCATTCAGTTCTAACCAGCACTTAGTTCATTTTTTAGTTTGTACTTTATATCCAAAAGTTAAAGGTGAACTTAAATAATAAAGCTTATTTAATAAATAACTTTGTGAAAATACTTAACTATTTTGTATCTACATGATGACATGCTGTTGTATTTTCTAAACTAGTCTATAAGATGATTCTGGCTAAGACACTCAACAAGGGCAAAATATAAAAGCTGGAACATAAAAGCACAACTGTTCAACTAATACAGTATTCTGCAAACGCCCAGAGGCTTAATGAGCTTTGTTTTCATTCTGCCCTTGTACTTCAAATTCATTTCCTAACCTCAAAGCAATTATATTGTCCTAAACAGCCAGTTGTCAATCTTAAATTCTCTTATAGAATAAAACATAATACACTACAATCTAAAACTTCAAAACAATAAGACTAGATCTCATTTTAAGACTGCTCTTTTTCACTGAAAGCACATTTTAAAACCTTTGAGAAATACCCTGCAAGGTGAAGTTGCAAATGAAAAAGAATATCTCTACGTGCCAGGCACTGTTCTAAGCACTGGGGTAGATACAAGGTCATCAGGTTGTTCCACGTGGAGCTCACAGTTCTTAATCCCCATTTAACAGATGAGGTAACTGAGGCACAGAGAATAATAATAATGATGGTATTTGTTAAGCACTTACCATGTGCAAAACACTGTTCTATGCGTTTGGGAGATACAAGGTGATCAGGTTGTCCCACATGGGGCTCACAGTCTTAATCCCTATTTCACAAATGAGGGAACTGAGGCCCAGAGAAGTTAGGTGACATGCCCATAGTCACACAGCTGACAATTGGCAGAGCCGGGATTTGAACCCATGACCTCTGACTCCAAAGCCCGTGCTCTTTCCACTGAGCCACACTGAGAAGTGAAATGATTTGCCCAAGGTGGCACGACAGACAAGTGGTGGAGCCAGAATTAGAACCCACGTTGTCTGACTCCCAAGCCTGGGCTCTTGTCACTAGGCCACGAGTCGAGGAGAACAAATGGAGATGGAATAGTGGAATCTTAAAAGCTGACCCTAGCCTGATGGTCGTCTTCCCTCCCACCCACCCAAGGGGCTGGAATTCACTCAGCTGAAAACTTCAACAGACACAGAAAAGTGAGAGCTACAAATGAGCAGGAAGAGAGGAGAGAGGATCTTTGGTTTTAACTCATTTGATCTTAAATTGAATCACTTCCTGAAATGGAGATTTCAAATGCTCCTTCAGTAAGCCATTTCAACGTTAAACAATTCTCCTGTCAGAGGCTATTGCTTATCTCTAATCTAAACCCATTAAGTGGGTGTTCACTTCAAATGATCAATCTCACAGTTGTTCCTGGCCCCCAGTAAGAGAAACAGCTAGTCACTAGCCTCTCCATAATAAAACCTTCAAATAGTTGAGGTGTTTTTTTTTTAATTACTCTTCTCCAGGCTAAATAATTTCAGTTCTTTTAACCTTCCCCTACAGGTCCTATTTCCCAACCAGATAATCACCTTTTTTGTTGGGCTCATAAACCTTCCCAGTTTCTCCATAAAGCTTAAAATCTTTTTTTAACTAAACTGAGCTGGTGAGCTTTGTGAATATATTCCCAGGCCAACTACAACTGACAGCATGGAATATTGGAGCCGAAAGATCAATCAACCAAATATATTTACAGAGAGCTTACTGCGTGAGGAGCTCTGCATTAAGTGTTTGAGCAAAATATAACAGAGTTGGTAGACACATTTTCTGCCACACCCTAGAAAGGGAGACAGACGTTAATATAAATAAATTATGGACATGTGCATCAATGCTGTTGAGCTAAGGGAGGGGCGAATAAAAGGTATAAATCTAAGTGCAAGGATGACACGGAAGGGAGTGGGAGAAGAGGAAATGAGGATCTAATCCGGGATGGCCTGTTGAAGATGTACCTTCAATAAGGCTTCGAAGGTGAGGAAAGGTACAACATTGGGTAGGTAAGGTAGGAGAGGGCAAGACGATTAAGTGTTCTAAAGCTGATTGTGAGGAATTTCTATTTGATGCAGAGGTGGATGGGCAACCACTGGAGGTTCTTGAGGAGTGGGAAAACATGGACAGAATGATTTTGTAGAAAAATGATCCAGTCAGCTGAGCAAAGTATGGACTGGAATGAGGAGAGACAAGAGTCAGGGAAGTCAACAAGGCGGCTGATGAAGTAATCAAGTAATCAATAAAATTAATGCCTGGACTAATGTGGTGGTATTTGAGATGGAGAGGAAAGCACAGATTTTAGCAATGTCGTGAAGGTTGAACCAGTAGGATTTGGTGACAGATTATGTCGATTGAATGAGAAAGATGAGTCAAGCGTAACATGAAGGTTACAGGCTTGTGGGACAGGGAGGATGGTGGTGCTGTCTACTGGAAAGTCAGGGGGAGAACAGGGTTTGGGTAGGAAGATAGGGAGTGCTTTTTGGATATGTTTGATTTGTCAGTGGGATTTTCAAATAGAGTGGTCCTGAAGGCAAAAAGAAATGTGAGACTGCAGAGAGGGAGAGACTTGGGAATCAAATGCGCAGAATTGGTAGTTGAAGCCAGGGGAGTGAATGAGTAGAAGGATCTTAGTGTAGGGATTTCCTTTTTTTTTTTTTTTTTTGATACTGCAGTTAATATGTCCAAGACTGAGCTCCTTTTCTTCCCTTCCAATCCCTGCCCTCTCCCTGACTTTCCCGTCACTGTGAATGGCACTACCATCCTTCCTGTCTCATAAGCCCACGACCTTGTTGTCATCCTTGACTCTGCTCTCTCATTCACCCCACACATCCAGTCCATCACCAAAACCTGCCAGTCTCACCACCATAACATCGCCAACATCCATCCTTTCCTCTCCATCCAAACCGCTATCTCGCTGTTCAATCTCTCATCCTATCCTGACTGGATTACTGCATCAGCCTCCTTTCTGATCTCCCATCCTCCTGTCTCTCCCCGCTTCAGTCTATACTTCACTCTTCTGCACGGCTTATCTTTCTACAGAAACGCTCTGGGATTGTTACTCCCCTCCTCAAAAATCTCCAGTGGTTGCCTATCAACCTTCAAATCAAGCAAAAACTCCTCACTTTTGGCTTCAAGGCTGTCCATCACCTCGCCCCCTCCTACCTCACCTCCCTTCTCTCCTTCTACAGCCCAGACCACACACTCCACTCCTCTACCGCTAACCTCCTCATTGGGCCTCGTTCTCGCCTGTCCCACCACTGACCCCTGGCCCATGTCCTACCTCTGGCCTGGAATGCCCTCCCTCCACACATCCACCAAATTAGCTCTCTTCAGGGATTCAAAGCCCTACTGAGAGCTCACTTCCTCCAGGAGGCCTTCCCAGACTGAGCCCCCCTTTTCCGCTCCTCCTCCTCCCCTCTCCATCGCCCCCTCCCACCCTCTGCCTTACCCCTTCCCCTCCCCACAGCACTTGTGTATATTTGTACATATTTATTACTCTATTAATTTTATTAATGATGTGTATATCGCTACAATTCTATTTATTTTGATGGCATTGACACCTGTCTACTTGTTTTGTTTTGTTGTCTGTCTCCTTCTAGACTGTGAGCCCATTGTTGTGTAGGGACCATCTCTATATGTTGCCACTTTGTACTTCCCAAGCGCTTAGTACAGTGCTTTGCACACAGTAAGCACTCAATAAACATGATTGAATGAAGGAATAATATCTGTAATACTTTATACAGTCCAATTATACAGTTTTCAAGATCATCTGGTTGGATGAAGAACCTGATTCATAAGAAATCTATCAGTCAAATCTAGTTTGGTTGTTGTACAAAATTCCTTGACAACTGTTAATCAGCTTTCTCATATTTTTCTGGCTGTAGTATAGGTTCAGTATTAGATATTTTTAGGCAGAGGTCATGCAGATAAACCATAGACTCAGATGCTAAACTTATCTGTCTTTCATAGATTTAGCTATAGTGTAGGTTGGTCAGTGTCAGGGGAACTTCCAAGTTATGACATTTCAGTAAATCCTTAATTAACACTCCAATGTGTTTTTCCAGTGGTTGTGTGATGTTATTCCTACAAATAAGCTCCTTGTGGGTAGGGAGTATGTCGACCACCTCTGTTGTACTCTCCCAAATACTTAGAACAGTGCTCTGCCTACATGCATACTCAAAAAATAGCATTTACTGAATGATTAATAGTAATAATAATTATTATTATTATGGTATTTGTTAAGTGCTTCCTATGTCAGGCATTATACTAAGTGCTGGGGTGAAAACAAGCAAATCAGGTTGAACACAGTCCCTGTCTCATGTGGGGTTCACAGTCTCAATCCCCATTTTACAGATGAGGGAACTGAGGCACAGAGAAGTGAAGTGACTTGCTCAATGTCACACAGCAGATAAGTGATGGAGTGGTATTGGAACCCATAACTTTTTGACACCCAGGCCTGTGCTCTAACCACTATGCTATCTTGCTTCTCTACTGCTGCTGCAGCTGCTACTATTATAGTAGTAGTATTAGCAGCAACAGCTGCACTTATTGAGTACCCATTTGGTACGGTGCACTGTATTAATTGCTTAGGAAGTACGGAAAAATGAAGTGATAAGTTCCTTAAGCCACAGAGCTTACATTCTAGTGGGAGAGAAGAACATGAATATATTTACAACACAGTCAAATAAATTTAGTGAACATGGGTACCAAGGAGGGCAAAAATAATAATAATAATAATGATAATAATGGCACTTGTTAAGCGCTTACTACGTGAAAAGCACTGTTCTAAGCGCTGGGGGTGATACAAAGCTATCAGGTTGTCCCACGTGGAGCTCACAGTCTTAACTAAACAAACAAAATAAATTAAATAAACAAGCTAAATAAGTTTGTAGGTGCTAGAAGTGGCTCAAGGGACGATATGACTCAGAGCATTGCAAACTCAACTGGAAAAGCTTGTGAAAACAGGTAGGATTCGGGGAGGAATTTGATAATAATAATGATGGTATTTGTTAAGCACTTACTATGTGTGAAGCGCTATTCTAAGCGCTAGGGGGAATACAAGGTAATCAGGTTGTCCCGCATGGTGCTCATAGTCTTAATCCCCATTTTACAGATGAGGTAACTGAGTCACAGAAGTGAAGTGACTTGCCCAAAGTCACCCAGCTGACAAGTGGCAGAGCCGGGATTAGAACCCGCGACCTCTGACTCACAAGCCCAGGCTCTTTCCACTGAGCCACGCTGCTTCTAATGGTGAGAGCTATGATATGGGAAAGAATCTATCTCTCAGGAAAACTGGGTGAGTGAAGACTTGGAGGAAGAGAGTGGGGAGGAACGCATGACTAGAAGGCTGGTTGGGAGGAGTGGAGATAATAATAATAATAATAATAATGGCATTTGTTAAGCACTTACTACGTGCAAAGCACTGTTCTAAGCGCTGGAGCACTGTTCTAAGCGCTGGAGCACTGTTCTAATAGCTGGTTGGGGAACAGAGAGGGTAAAAAGAGAGAGGATAGATTAAGGTAGCACCGGATAGTGAAAGCCAGGAATCTGACTGTGCATCTCTGCTTGATGTGGGAGACTTAAAGAGCCAGTGGAGCTTTCAATGAGAGGAGAGCTGTGGACCAAAGGATGCTTCAGAAAAATGATCCTGCAGCTGGATATAGTTTAGGTTGGAAGACCACTGACTTCACTATCATTATCATCAGTTGTCATTAAATTCATTGTACTGTTCACGATGAGAGTCAAATGATCTTTGGTCTAGAAATATAATAGCCTTGCTTGTGGTCCTTTGAACATTCTTCAGGGCAAGAACACAATTTGAGTTTGGTCATGGATTACAAAGACAGTATTAGGTTTGGTGGGATTTGAGTCCTGCTTCCCATTTCACAAAGCTTCTTATCTCGACATTAGGCTTTCATAAGCTTCTCTTTCGTCTCCTGCATGAAGAGTTGAAAAGGATAAAAAAGCAGCTTTTATTTTTCTGTCCTGCCAGTAGCATCTTGGTATCTGCTTTGCTCTCATCAGGCCAACTAGAATAAATGTTGTTGATGGAAGCCTGATAGAGATTATCTTAGGGATTTGCCTCCCTACCCTGCATCCACTCAGAATGGGGAATTCACCCATACTGACCCATGAACTTGGGTCTTGCAACCTAAAGATTTGCAGCAATTTTTAGTCTGAGATCCAATACAGGGGTTACAGACTTAGAAATCCTTCAACACTTCACTAACTCTTTATTACTTGATGCTGCTACCTTTCACTGAGGGAAGCAACATGGCCTTGAGGAAAAAGCATAGGCCTGGCAGTTAGAGGACCTGTGTTCTAATTCCGGCTCCACCACTCATCTGCTGTGTGACCTTGGGCAAGTTACTTAACTTCTCTTTGACTCAGTTCCCTCATCAGCAAAATGGGGATTTAATATCTGTTCTCCCTACTAGACTCTGAGTTTCATTTGTGACCTGATTATCTCGTATCTAAACCAGCACTTGTACAGTTCTTGGCACGTAGTAAGCATTTTGATACCACAATTATTATTACTTCACATCAGAACATTTTCCTTCATAAAAAATTAATATTCCATAGGATAAGCTGTAAAACATGTTTAAAAAATTATGGCATTTGTTAAGCGCTTACTATGTGCGAAGCACTGTTCTAAGCACTGAAGTAGATACAAAGTAATCAGGTTGTTCCATGTGGGGCTCACAGTCTTAATCCTCATTTTACAGATAGATAACTGAGGCACAGAGAAGTTAAGCGGCTTGCTCAAGGCCACACTGCAGACGAGTGGTGTAGTTGGAATTAGAACCCACATCCTCTGACTCTCAAGTCCATGTTCTGTCCACTAAGCCACGCTGCTTCTTGGACATTAAACTTACCTATGTCCATTTAGATTATTTCCCAAGGGTGAAAAACACATCATGATTTTAAAACATCTTTCAGATCAGTCATCCTGCGATACTTTCTCTCCCACCTTTTTATCTTTGCCCCTTTTCCTGCTCCCCTTATCAATCCTGACTTGCTCCCTTAGTTCTTCCCCACTCCCAGCCCCAAAGTACTAATGTATATATCTGTAATTTATTTATTTGTATTGATGTTGTCTCCCCCATCTAGACTGTAAGCTCATTTACTCGTTCAACTGTATTTATTGAGCATTTACTGTGTTCAGAGCACTATGCTAAGCACTTGGAGAGTACAAAATAACGATAAACAGACACATTCCCTTACCACATGAGCTTACAGTCTAGAGGGGGAGACAGATATTAATAGAAATAAAGAAATTACAGATATGTACATAAGTGCTATGAGGTTGAGAGCAGAGATGAATGAAGGGAGTAAATCAGGGCGTCCCTACTGCCCTGGAATCGCTCTGAGTTCAAGCTGATTCCAACATCCAGCGATAAACATAAATGTTACATAAAAAGCTCACTGTGGGCAGGGAATGTGTCTGTTTATTGTTGTATTGGACTGTAGGTGGATAGAGCACACAGGCCTGCGAGTCAGAAGGTAATGGGTTCTAATCCTGTCTCTGCCACATGTCTGTTGTGTGACCTTGGGCAAGTCACTTAACTTCTCTCATAAGGTCCCTCATCTGCAAAATAGTTATTAAGAGTGTGAGCTCCATGTGGGACAGGGACTGTGATTAACTTGTATTATCTCAGCACTTACAACAGTGCTTGGCACATAGTAGTGCTTAACAAGTACCATATTTTTTTTTTTTTTTACAGGGAAGAATCTAGGATATGTCTGATAGAATATGCACGTGACTATTGGAAACTGGTCCTCAATTAAGATTTCGGGAAACACTGAAAATATGAATGACAAAAATGATAAAGGGAAGTTCTTAAAAAGAGGACTCATGTCAATCACCATGTGATTCCTAGTGCAGACCATGAAAAATGGTCTTAATATGCTACTGTTACTCAGAATAATGACTGTGAAGTTGAAAGTAATGACAAAGTCATGCAATCAAATCATACACAAGTGGTGGTTCTCTTATGACCAGCGTTTTGTTTTGTACATGGTATCTAAAATGTTTATTTCATTGAACTCAAGTTATCTGCTAAACGTATCTTCTGCCCTATAATCAACCCCTTTTTCTCCTACACTGATGAGATGATTTGACCTATTTCTCAGCTCTTTGAATGAATAGGACTCAGATATTGAGAAGCAGCGTGGCTCAGTGGAAACAGCACGGGCTTTGGAGTCAGAGATCATGGGTTCAAACCCCACCTCTGCCACTTGTCAGCTGTGTGACTTTGGGCAAGTCAGTTAACTTCTCTGGGCCTCAGTTCCCTCATCTGTAAAATGGAGATTAAGACTGTGAGCCCCACATGGGACAACCTGATCACCTTGTAACCTCCCCAGCGCTTAGAACAGTGCTTTGCACATAGTAAGCGCTTAATAAATGGCATTATAATAATAATATTGCCAAGCAACACTGGGAATAGAATAATGACTGTTCATAAATGATCTCAGGTAATGTGACAGAGGCTTATCCTAAGGATCTCTGAAGGTATTTTTAAATATGTATCTAGTAGGAATAGTGAGAAATGGCCATTCTCCAAGGAGGTGAATGACTAAACCATCCAGGACACATGGGTATCTCTATTCTTTACTCAACGATCAGAACTTTCTTCTGCAGCCTGAATCCAATGTTTCATTATGCCTACAATGAAAAAGGAAGTAATTGTGGTTTCTCATTTTATCAAGAAATAGAACTTCCATTCTTTAATCAGCAAGCTATCATCAGTTTTGAGATTGTGAGTAGTTCCAAGCCTATTCATTATTTGGATACACATATTTCCCCACTGGATTCCATTTCATCATTTACACAGGTACATTCATCCCTACGGCTTCCTTCCTTTCAAGGAACAGGGACAATAGAATAGGAAAATCTGCAGTAAGTCAGTGGGACTGGAGGTTTCCAACAGTAATCAACTGGAAATTAGAAAATGTAAAAGGAATACCAGTCGATATATTTTCTTTTCTTCAATAATTAAGGTTGTAATGAAAACAACTTCTGCTATGTCAAATGTCCTTTCTGTAGCTTAATCAGTTTGGCCAGGTATTTCTCACTCCATAATGAGGTTCTTGTGAAAGGCCCCAGTCATTATACTTAGGTTTCATCTAGAATAATTTAAGGGAAAGGGATACAATTAAATACTGTATGAGGACATATGTGGTTCAGAGCAATCTTTCAACAGAATTACATCCTCCCTTACTTTCAGCATAAACAGATATTTCTTTATTTTTTATTGTCCAAAGAGCTCTGCCATTGCCATTATTCTCTATAATCATTATGACATGAAATAACAGCCTGGGCTGCACAAACTATAGTTACAGTTATATTTCCAATTACATGGCAGTTCCCTTAGATTACCCAACCAGAACTAAGATAAATGACACCAACCTCCATGAATTTGTTGTTGAAATGGTAGTTGTATATAACATAAAGATTCAAGGGGAATTTTTAAATGCCATCTATATTATCTTAATTTCCATCATGATTTTCCCTAAATAAATATAAAATGATGTTTCCTTATTTTATTAAAATACTTCTTTGATTTTCTGACTTTGATTTATTTTAGGTAGAGAGAAGTTATGTGCGTATGATGGAATGCAAGAAAGCTTGAAAGTGCACAAAGTGGATGGAGTCCTATGTATTTGAAGATGAAGGTATCGAAAGGGAGAAACTATTCAGCTTTGTGGTAGTACCTACATGTGTGATACCTTTTCTTTTTACTTAGTGAGCAATTTCTTTGTTCAGAGCACAGTATTAGGTGCTTGGGAGAGTACAATATAACAGTAACAACTTAACAGAGAACTTACAGTCTATAGGGGCAGACATAAATTTAAATAAATAATGGCTATGAATATAAATTGCTGTGGGATGGAGAGTGGTCAGAATAAATGATGCATATCCAAGTTTAACAGTGATGCAGAAAGCAGTGGGAGAAGAGGAAATGAGGACTTAGGGAAGAATTCTTGGAGGAGATGAGCTTTTAATCTCCTCTTTCAATCTACACTCACTCCCTTGGTGACCTCATTCGCTCCCACGACTTCAACTATCATCTCTACGCTGATGACACCCAGATCTATATCTCTGCCCCTGCTCTCTCCCCCTCTCTCCAGGCTCGCATCTCCTCCTGCCTTCAGGACATCTCCATCTGGATGTCTGCCCGCCATCTAAAACTCAACATGTCCAAGACTGAACTCCTTGTCTTCCCTCCCAAACCCTGCCCTCTCCCTGACTTTCCCATCACTGTTGACGGCACTACCATCCTTCCCAACTCGCAAGCCCGCAATCTTGGTGTCATCCTCGACTCCGCTCTCTCGTTCACCCCTCACATCCAAGCCATCACCAAAACCTGCCGGTCTCAGCTCCGCAACATTGCCAAGATCCGCCCTGTCCGCTCCATCCAAACCGCTACCCTGCTCTTTCAAGCTCTCATCCTATCCCGTCTGGACTACTGCATCAGCCTTCTCTCTGATCTCCCATCCTCGTGTCTCTCCCCACTTCAATCCATACTTCATGCTGCTGCCCGGATTGTCTTTGTCCAGAAATGCTCTGGGCATGTTACTCCCCTCCTCAAAAATCTCCAGTGGCTACCAATCAATCTGTGCATCAGGCAGAAACTCCTCACCCTGGGCTTCAAGGCTGTCTATCACCTCTCCCCCTCCTACCTCACCTCCCTGCTCTCCTTCTCCAGCCCAGTCCGCACCCTCCGCTCCTCTGCCGCTAATCTCCTCACCGTGCTTCGTTCTTGCCTGTCCCGCCATCGACCCCCGGCCCACGTCATCCCCTGGGCCTGGAATGCCCTCCCTCTGCCCATCCGCCAAGCTAGCTCTCTTCCTCCCTTCAAGGCCCTACTGTGAGCTCACCTCCTCCAGGAGGCGTTCCCAGACTCAGCCCCTTCCTTCCTCTCCCCCTCGTCCCCCTCTCCATCCCCCCCATCTTACCTCCTTCCCTTCCCCACAGCACCTGTATATATGTATATATGTTTGTACATATTTATTATTCTATTTATTTATTTATTTATTTTACTTGTACATATCTATTCTATTTATTTTATTTTGTTAATATGTTTGGTTTTGCTCTCTGTCTCCCCCTTCTAGACTGTGAGCCCACTGTTGGGTAGGGACTGTCTCTATATGTTGCCAACTTGTACTTCCCAAGCACTTAGTACAGTGCTGTGCACACAGTAAGTGCTCAATAAATACGATTGATTGATTGATTTTAATAAGGCTTTTAAGGTGGGGAGAATGATCGCCTCTCAGTTATAGACTAGGGAGTGAGTTCCAGCTCAGAGGCAGGATGTGGGCAAAAGGCCATCTATGAAATAGACAAGATTGAGGTACAGTAAGTAGGCTGGCATTAGAGGAGTGAAGGGTGTGGACTGGGTCATAGTATGAAACCATAGAGTTAAGATAGGCGGGGTAAGAAGATTGAGAGCTTTAAAACCAATGATGGATGGGCAACTACTGGAGTGGGGGAAAATGGCCTGAATTATTTTGTAGAAAGATGATCCAGGCAGCAGAGTGAAATATAATGATAATAATAATTATTATTATGAATTTATTAAGCGCTTACTATGTGCAAAGCACTGTTTTAAGCACTAGGTGGTTACAAGGTGATCAAGTTGTCCCACGGAGGGCTTACAGTCTTCATCCCCATTTTACAGATGAGGTAACTGAGGCCCAGAGAAGTTAAGTGACTTGCCCAATGTCACACAGCTGACAATTGGCGGAGCTGGGATTTGAACCCATGATCTCTGACTTCAAAGCCCGTGCTCTTTGCACTGAGCCAGGCTGCTTCTATATGATGTGGGCAAAGACAGGTGGCAGAGAGGTCAGTAAGGAGGCCGATGCAGTAATCAAGGTGGGATAGGATAAGTGCTTGGATTAACATGGAAGGAGTTTGGATGGAGAGAGAAAAGGCGAATTTTAGTGATCTTGTGATGGTCAAACTGACAGGATTTGGTGACAATGAATATCTAGATTCAATGAGAGAGATTAATTGAAGATAATGCCCAAGGTTACAGGTTTGGGAGACTGGGAGTATGGTGGTGCTGTCTACAGTGATGGGAGAGTCAGAGGGAGAACAGGGCCTGTTTGAGAAAATGAGAGTTCTGTTTTGGACATGTTAAACTTGAGGTATGTGTGTGGGGAAGGTGCGGAGGGGAGGGGAGAGACAGATATCCAAGTAGAAGTAGTCCAAGGGCAGAAGGAAATCCATATTATTTGCATATAAGATGGTTCTCTGACACGATAAGGACTTCACCCATTGTAGTTATTGTCACTGTTTTCTAATCTGCCTCTTGGTCTCACTATTTTCCCAAAGTTTCTGCTTAAGGAAAAAACTCTCTCGATTACCCCTTGCCTGGCTGCCTGTGTATAGTGATAGTATATCCCATGCTTGATAGAGGAGCTTTAATCCTGTCATTAAGTCTTCAGAGCCAGGAATGTACATGATGGAACTAAATAGAGTGATGGTATTCACAACACCATCTCCATTCTCTCATCCCTGATAACTGTTATCCAGTCGAGTAAGCAAGCCAGCAAGAGTTCAGCTCTTTGTAAAGGGCTAGTCTAGTGTTATATTTACTTTTAGGACTCATTTAATGCAAAAATGATGGCAATATAGTGCTGATACAGTGCCATAATAGCAACAACTATACCATGTCGTTCACTAATTTTGATTTCTTTCCTACATTGTCCCCAGAGTTCATGATATACCCCTAGCATACGTTTCCAGACCCTCCTAGTCAATTCATCTCCTCTGCCACCTTGGTTGTCATATGCATATCTGTTTCTCTTTTTTTTTTATTTTTCAATTGCTTATCTTTTCAAAGTTTGTACTTAGACTCTTACTCGTTAATCAATGGTATTTATTGAGAACTTACTGGGTTAGGGCACTGTACTAAATGCTTGGAAAGATACAATACAGAGTTGGTAGACACATTTCCTGCCCACAGCAAGCTGATAGACCAGAGGGAGTTTACAGTTTACAGGGGACTTCAGTCTAGAGTCTATTTCATATTTGGTAGTTTCTGTCTGCTTGTCTTCCCCCATTAGATTGCAATATCCTTGAGGACAGGAAACTGGTACATGTAAGAAAGCTCAGAACAACAAACCAACGCTAGCTCTCTTCCTCCCTTCACAGCCCTACTGAGAGCTCACCTCCTCCACGAGGCCTTCCCAGACTGAGCCCCCTTTTTCCTCTCCTCCTCCCCATCACCCCCCAGCCCTACCTCCTTCCCCTCCCTATAGCACTTGTATATATTTGTACAGATTTATTACTCTATTTTACTTGTACATATTTACTATTCCATTTATTTTGTTAATGATGTGCTTATAGCTTTAATTCTATTTGTTCTGACAATTTTGACACCTGTCGACATGTTTTGTTTTGTTGTCTGTCTCCCTCTTCCAGACTGTGAGCCCATTGTTGAGTAGGGACCATCTCTATATGTTGCCGACTTGTACTTCCCAAGCACTTAGTACAGTGCTCTGCACACAGTAAGCGCTCAATACGATTGAATGAATGAACGCAGTATTTTGTCTCCGACTGTGGCAACCAAAAGCATGAAGATGCCCTCTGATGATTGTTTCCTAAACATCAATCCTTGGTTAAGGGACATCCCATTTTTGACCCTTCATTCATGAAGCTTTCTAGCCCTTTTGAACATACTGGAATTTTCTGCTGACATCAAATATTCTGATTATAAGTTTCATATACTTGCCCAACCCCCACTATGTGAAAAATATTTTCTTTTGTTTGTTTAGGACCTACCATATTTAAGATTCAAAAGTGAATCCTGGTTGTGGTGTCAGGGTATTTGGTGAACAGTAATAATCATAATTGTATTTATTAAGTGCTTACTATGTGCCAGACACTGTACTAAGCACTGGGATGGATACAAGCAAATTGCGTTAGCCACAGTCCCTGTCCCACACAGGGCTCACAGTTGCAAATTTTTATTTTATAGATGAGGTCACTCAGGCACCAAGAAGTGAAGTGACAAAAATATTGCACATCGTCCACCCTTATCTTGATTTCAATCATGTGCCTTCAATCAGTTGATACTATTGAGTGTTTACTGTGTGCAGAGCACTCTACTAAGGGCATAGGAGAGTACAGCAAAACAATAAAACAGGCAAATTCCCTGCCCACATAAAGCTTACAGTCTGCCTTCTTTCCATATCAGAGGATACTACTCCTTTAAGTCTATTGTCTTATGGAAACAGATCCATCATCAATCATCTTCAAAACATTTGTTAAGTAAACAAAACCTTATGTGGGTGAATCTCGGGGAAGGCTACATGGACATGGACTCAGAGGGGCATAAGGCACACAAAAAATTAATATAATCAAATTGGTCCAAAAGCAACAAGTAGAGTAATGGTTCATTACTGCTGAGTGTTAGTCCTCTGTCTCCAGGCCACCCAAGCAAGGTTAAATCTCCACAATATTCCCAATAATCTGTATGTGTTAAGGAAACTTCTATCAGACCTCTGCTCTAGGGCTTCCAGGGGCTTTCCTGGAATCAATCAATCAATCAATCGTATTTATTGAACGCTTACTGTGTGCAGAGCACTGTACTAAGCTCTTGGGAATCATTTCTCCAATCATTTCAGCTGGAGTCAGTGATATCAGTCTGCGACCTAGGGAATCCCAGAACCTTGGGAAGCAACGGCTCAGTGGAAAGAGCACAGGCTTGGGAATCAGAGGTCATGAGTTCTAATCCCAGTTCCACCACTTGTCTGCTGTGTGACCTTGGGCAAGTCACTTAACTTCTCTGAGCCTCAGTTATCTCATCTGTAAAATGGGGATTAAGACTGTGAGCCCCATATGGGACAAACTGATCACCTTGTATCCCCCCAGTGCTTAGAACAGTGCTTTTCATGTAGTAAGCACTTAACAAATGCCATCATTATTACTATTATTATTGGGAACTACAATTTTTCTAACTTGGATGTTCTTCTCCAACTCCATGTTCTTCCTCAGATGAACTGTCTAGAACTGCCCTCAGTCACAGACGTATCATGGTTTTTTATATGATGACCAAAACCTGCCTTTGATTTAGTCTGCAACCCCATTCTAATGTCTAGCTATAAATTCCCAGGAACATTTTGGGCATTCATTTATATGTACATTCAATTAATGATGCTGATGATATGCATTTCCAAAGCTCTTATTTCAGTGCACTGCACTGAGTGGGCACTCAATAAATACTACGACGACGACGACTACTACTACGACGACGACTACTAGTAGTAGTCGTCGTCGTAGTAGTAGTAGTGAGAAGCAGTGTGGCTCAGTGGAAAGAGCCTGGGCTTTGGAGTCAGAGGTCATGGGTTCAAATCCCGGCTCCGCCAATTGCCAGCTGGGTGACTTTGGGCAAGTCACTTCACTTCTCCGTGCCTCAGTTACCTCATCTATAAAATGGGGATGAAGACTGTGAGCCCCCCGTGGGACAACCGATCATCTTGTAACCTCCCCAGCACTTAGAACAGTGCTTTGCACATAGTAAGCACTTAATAAATGTCATTATTATTATTATTATTACTACTACACTACTATCTGAGGATGCTGGAACTGAGAATTACTACAACTATTATTATTATTATTATCTATTTATGAGACAGAGGGTAGGGACCGTCTCTATATGTTGCCAACTTGTACTTCCCAAGTGCTTAGTACAGTGCTCGGCACACAGTAAGTGCTCAATAAATATGATTGAATGAAAGGGTAGGAGCCACTTATCATCCATCTCCTTAATCTTTTGACCAGTCCTCTATGATCCTCGGCTATTTCGGGTCTGTTTTTAGGGACCGGACCCCCCCATCCCACCCCCACCGAAATGCACTCACTATTATTATTCTATTTATTTTATTAATGATGTGTATTTATTATTCTATTTATTTTGATGCTGTTGATGCCTGCCTACTTGTTTTGTTTTGTCGTCTGTCTCCCCCTTTCTAGACTGTGAACCCGTTGTTGGGTAGGGATTGTCTCTATCTGTTGCCTAATTTTACTTTCCATGCGCTTAGTACAGTGCATTGCACACAGTAAGCACTAAATAAATGCGATTGAATGAGTGAATGAATGAACTGGGATGGTATTATTTTCCACAACCATGAGATTTAAACTATTTCCATTTTTTTCCCCTTCAAGAGCATATACTGTATAACTCCTTCCCTCCTAAGAACACAACATGAAAATCAGTGATCTAATCTGTGAATGTGCTAGTTATGATTTTCCCTCCTCATGCAAAACACACTTTAGCCAGGAAAAAATGGAATAATTTATTTCTAACTTGAGAGCTGATTAACCTTAATCAGAATGTTATGCCTTTACCAAAATGATAGCTTAAGGGTATTCACCATCATCATAGTTTTTACAATAAAAAATGTTCTTCTCTTTCATATATTAATCTGAATCCTATTCCCTTCTCTACTCACATCGAGGACATTTTAAATTCACAAGTAATATTTCATGAACTATTTCACGAAAACCTATATCAAAATTTGAACTTCCTGGACTTACTTTTATATGATAAGAAGAGATCAGTGTAGTAGAAATATGTTTTTCACCTAATCCTAGGGCAATTTGGGGGATAAATTCTCTGTAGAAATGCGTTAGCCAGGAATCTTAGTACCACCATGGATTAACCGTATGACTAAGGGTACATAATGTAACACATCTGGGTAAAATTGTGATATTACATGTGATTTTAGGTTTTTACCAGAACTGGTCTCTTTGACTGTAATATCCTTGAGGATTGAAATCATGTATCTGTATGCTCCCCAAGTGCTCAGTACAGTGCTCTTATCTCAGTAGACACTGTTGATTGATTGATAGGAGAAAGCTGTTATGTCAAAATAAAATTATCAAAATTATCATTATTTCTCCATTTAGCTTTTGGTTTTTCTGAGAAGGGTAAAGAAGGCCTTGCTCTGAATCCCTGGTGCTTTTTAAAGTACTGGCCGTAGGATTTAAACTATTAAATGTCTATTCATATTATGGCTCACAAAGATGCATATTTTCCAGTCTTCATTCCTTTAAGGTAAACTGACAGGAAATGTGTGGGGAAGAACCAATACTTCAAATTCATACATGGAAATATTTTTATTTCAGGGAAGCGGCATAGCGTAGCGGATAGAGCATATGCCAGAAAGTCAGAAGGTCATGTGTTCTAATTCTAGCTCTGCCACTTTGCTGTGTGGCCTCGGGCAAGCTGCTTTACTTCTCTGTGCCTCAGTTATCTCAGTTCTCAAATGGGGATTGAGACTATGAGCCCTACATGGGACAGGGACTGTGTCCAACCCTTTCACTTGTATCCACTCCAACGTTAAGTACAGGGCCTGGCACATAGTAATCACTTAAATACTAATCTAAATTATTATTCAATTTAACAATAGTAAAAAACTATAGATCTAATATCTCAGAATCAGAGTTCTTTTCAGTAAGTCATATTATGAACTTAAATTATATGTTCTCGCCACAAAGGAATCCTACTAACAGAAACACATTAAATCAATTTGAAGAAGTGGTTGAAGGTAGAAAAGTTAAAAAAAATGGCTCAGAATGCAAAAGAAATATCTACATTAGATTTAGTGAGCCAACTTTTAAATGAAGGGATCAGAAAAAGGCTTAATTAAAAAAAAGACCAGTTTGTAGCCATGTCCTTGTGTCATTGCTGCAATTGTGCTGATAAGTAATCAATTGTGCTATCTCATAAGTAGACATTATTTCACTAGGCAGCTTGCATTTTCAAACATCTAAAATAAATCTTCCATGAAACATTTTAAAATCAAATATTACCAGTTGAATGTTTTCAATATTTAACACACATTTTTATTTTTAAAACCAAAAACCAAAAGGGTAGGATTAACTGGCAAACAGCCATGTCAATTAAAAACCCCAATGTGTGCACAAGCACACATAAAACAAAAGCAAAAGATTAAAAATGAGGAAACCAAAATTATCAGATGCCTTAAAGTATTACTGTCATTTTAAAGAGCAACAAACCTATCTTGGAAAAAACAACTGGTAATTGAGGACATTCAGTCATTCATTGTCATATTTATTGAGTGCTTACTGTGTGCAGAGCACTTGGAAGGTACAATTTGGCAACAAATAAAGACAATCCCTACACTTCACTCAGAAATGGACTGACCTGGATTTTAACCTGCCAGAGCTGAAGGAAGAACAACTTTATCCTTCAAGGTTATCAAGCTGTGAATATCTCTTTGAAAGCTCTGACTTAGCTTGGAAACCAGGATTCGCAGGAAGAGACATAAGAAAAATAAATGCATACTGGCATCTACCCACTGAACAAATCAGAGTTGACAGATTTGGCCCTTAATAAGAAATTGGAAAGTGAGATACACTTCTTTCATTCCTCAATAACACAGTATTGAAGCATTTTGGCCTAGAGAATAGAGCACAGCCCTGGGAACTCAGAGGATCTGAGTTCTAATCCCCTTTATGCTACTTGAATGCTGTGTGACCTTTGGCAAGTCACTTAACTTCTCTGTGCCTCATTTACCTCATCTGTAAAATGGGGTTAAGATTGTGAGCCTCATGTGATATATGAACTGTGTCTAACTTGATTAGAATAATAAATAATGATAATGATGGCATTTATTAAGCATGCTATGTGCATAGCACTGTTCTATGTGCTGGGGCGGTTACAAGGAAATGAGGTTGTCCCACGGGGGGCTCACAGTCTTAATCCCCATTTTACAGATGAGGGAACTGAGGCACAGAGAAGTTAAGTGACTTGCCCAAAGTCACACAGCTGACAATTGGCAGAGCTGGGATTTGAACCCATGACCCCGGACGCCAAAGCCCATGCTCTTTCCACTGAACCAGTGTCTGGCACACATTAAGTACTTAATACCATTTAAAAAAAAGGAAGCGTTTACAAGCAACTGTGATGGGTAGTGAGCACAAAGACCTACTGGGATAACAGCAAAACTGAAAGTTGAACAACTTTCACAGCCACGGGCATAAATGACAAAGAAAAGAGAAAGAGAGACGGTTTCACATGAAAATACTCCTCAAACAACAGACATAATCCACTCAAAGTAAAAATTCTCTGGAAACCTCTTCCAAGTTTCTTGCCAACCCTAAGCCAATCAATCAATCAATCAAATGATTGAGTGCTTATTGTGTGTAGGGCACTGTACTGAGCACTTATAGCACAACACAAGAATATAAAAGACACATTTCCTGCCACAGTGATCTTACAGTCAGAGGAGGAGACAGATATTAATTTAAAGAAATTATGGATACACACCTCAGTGTTGTGGGGTTGGGAGATGCAAAAAGGAGTGGGAAAAGAGGAAATGAGAGATTAGTCAGGGAAGACCTCTTGGAGGAGATGTGTCTTCAATAATGCTTTGAAGGCAGGGAGAGTAAATGCGTGTTGGATATGAAATGGGAGGGGATTCCAGCCATGGGCAAGTGCTCCATGGAAAGATAGATGGGATCAAGTTGCAGTGAGTAGGTTGGCACTAGAGGAGTGATGTGTATGGGCTGGGTTGTAATAGGAAGGAGAGCAGTATGGAGAAGTAGGCAGGGGAAAAATAATTGAGTGCTTTAAAGCCGATAGTAAGGAGGTTCTGTTTGATTCAGAGGTAGGTCGGCAACCGTTGGAGGTTCTTGAGGAGTGGGGAAATCCGGAATAAATGTTTTTTGGGGAAAAGTGATCCTAGCAGCAGAGTGAAGTATGGAATGAACTGGGGAGAGACAGGAAGATGGGAGGTCAGCAAAGTGACTTGATTCAGTTACAGATTTGATTCAGCTACCGAGGCAGGATCAGATAAGTACTTGGATTAATGTGGTAGCAGTTTGGATGGAGAGGAAAGGTTCGATTTTAGCGATGTTATGAAGATGGGACCAACAGGATTTAGTGATGGATTGAATATGTGGACTGAATGAGAGAGAGGAATCAAGGATAATGACAAGACTGTGGGCTTATGAGATTGAAAGGATGGATAGAAAGGATGATGGGAAAGCCAGATGGAGGACAGGGCATGGGTGGGAAGATTAAGGGTGACTGTTTTGGACATGTTATAGCAGGACATCCAAGTAAAGATGTCTTGAAGGTAGGAGGAAATGCAAGGCTGAAGAGAGGGAGACAGACCAGGGGTGGGAATATAGATTTGGGAATCATCTTCATAATGGTGGTAGTGGAAGCAATGGGAATGAATTGAGTTCTCCAAAAGAGTGGGTGTAGATGGAGAAGAGAAGGGAACCCAGAACAGAACCTGGAGGAACACCCAGAGGTAGGGGATGGAACTCAGAGAAGAAGCCCATGAAGGAGAATGAGCTGTCAGAGAGATAAGAGGAGAACCAGGAAGGGGTAGTGTCAATGAAGCCAAGATTGGATGTTTCTAGGAGAAGGGGGTGGTAGACAGTGTTGAAGGCAGTGAGAGGTTGAGGAAGATTAGGATGGAGTAGACACCATTGGATTTGGCAAGAAGGAGATCATTTGTGATCTTTGAGACCATTTCTGCGGTATGAAAGACATGGAAGCCAAATTGGAGGGGGTCAAGGAGAGAATTGGAGGAGAGGAACTTGAGACAGCAGGCGTAGATGACACGCTCAAGGTGTTTGTTGAGGAATGGTGTGCACACAGTAAGTGCTCAATAAATACGATTGAATGAATGAATGAATGAATGAATGAATAGAGATGGAGGGATAACTGGAGGGAGTCCTGGGGTCAAGGGAGGTTTTTTTTTTAGGATAGGAGAGACACGAACATGTTTGAAACAGTGGGGAAGAAGCTCCTGGAGAGTGAACCACTGAATATGGTGGTCAGAGAGGGGTCAAATGTTTTGATAAAGTGTAAAGGAATGGGGGTGAAAGAAAGCAGGAGATCTCTAGAGATACTGCTGAGAAAGATGGGAAAGTTGAGAGGGCTGGAGGAGGGAGGGGTTGGAGAGGAGCAAGGGAGATCAAGGATTCACTCATTCTATCATTTATTGAGTGCTTACTCTATGTAAAGCACTGTATTTAGCATTTGGGAGAGTACCTTATAACAGTAGACACATTCCCTGCCTGCAATGAGTTTACAGCCTAGAGGGGGTGACAGACATTAATATAAGTAAATAAATTACAGATATATACAGATATATACATATGTGCTTTGGGGTTGGGAGGGAGCATTAATGAAGGAGCAAGTAAGAGTGACGCAGAAGGGAGTGACAGAAGAGGAGAGGAGGGCTTAGTCAGGGAAGGCTTCTTGGAGGAGATGTGCTTTCAATAAGGTTTGAAGTGGGGGAGAGCAATTTTCTGTTTGATATGAGGAGGGAGAGAGTTCCAATCAATCAATCAATCATATTTATTGAGCACTTACTGTGTGCAGAGCACTGTACTAAGCACTTGGGAAGTGCAAGTTGGCAACACATAGAGACGGTCCCTACCCAACAGTGGGCTCACAGTCCAGGCCAGAGGTAGGAGGTGCGCAAGAGGTCGGTGGTGAGATAGATGAGATTGAGTTACAGTGAGAAGGTTAGCAACAGAGGAATGAAGTGTTCAGGCTGGTTTATAGTAGGAGAGTAGAGAGGTGAGGTAGGAGGGGACAAGGTGATTACATCCTCTAAAGTCCGTGGTGAGGAGTTTTTGTTAGATGCAGAGATGGATGGGCAACCACTGGAGTTTCTTGAGGAATGGGGATACATTGTCTGAACATTTTGTGGCAGCAGAATGGAGTATGGACTGGGGTGGGGAGAGTCAGGAGTCAGGGCAGTCAGCAAGAAAGCTGATACAATAATCAAGTGGGATAGGATAAATGTTTGCATTAATGTGGTAGCAGTTTGGACCGAGAGAAAGGGGCAGATTTTGGCTATGGTGTAGAACTGACAGGATTTAGTGGGCAGAGATCTTTTCTACCAGAGATCTTGTCTATCATATTGTACCTTTCCAAGAACTTAGTACAGTGCTCTGCAGAAAGTAAGTGCTAAATAAATACCATTGATTAATTATCACACTAGCCGCTCCAGTTGAGATTTAAGAACACACAACCCTTGAACAGCTTGATAAATCACTTGACAGGTTAGGTTCTGAAAGTTATAACAATATCACTCATTCTGACTCGACTGGAATACTACATCAGCCTCCTTTCTGACCTCCCAAATTCCTGCCTCTGCCCACTTCAGTCCATACTTCACCCTGCTTCCTTGATTATCTTTCTAAAGAAACATTCAGGGCACATCACCACCCTCCCCGCCCCGCCACCCCAAATCTCCAGTGGTGGCCTATAAACCTCCTTGTCAAACAAAAACTCCATACTATTGGCTTCAAAGCTCTCCATCACCTTGCCCCTTCTCACCTCACCTCCCTTCTCTCCTTCTACATCCCAGCCTGCACGCTCTGCTCCTCTGGTGCTAACCTTCTCACTGTACCTCGATCTTGCCTGTCCTGCTGTTGACCCCGGCCCATGTCCTACTTCTGATCTGAAATGCTCTCCCTCCTCAAATCCACCAAGCAATCACTCTTCCCCCCTTCAAAGCCCTACTGAAGGCTCACCTCCTCCAAGAGGCCTTCCCAGATTAAACCCCTCTTTTTCTCATATCTCCCTCCCTTCACATCACCTCAACTCACTTCCTTGGCACTTCTAGCCTCTCCCTGCCCCTTAGCACTTATGTATATACGTATAGTTCTATAATTCTATTTATTTATATTGATCCACTTGTTTTGATGTGTATATATCTATAATTCTGTTTATATTGATGCCTGATATCTGTCTTCCTCTTTCTAGACTGTAAACCCGGTGTGGGAAGGAATTTGTCTCTATTGCTGAATTGTACTTTCCTAGATCTTAGTTACATTGCTCTGCACACAGTAAGCAATTGTACTTTCCCAGGTCTTAGTTACATTGCTCTGCACACAGTAAGCACTCAATAAATATGATTGAATGAATGACTATTAGAACAGATCCACCAATCTATTGCTTCCCTTACTAATCCAAAACACATTCTACTGATTCACTGTTTTTCAAATTTCTTAACTCTAAATCCACTTAGTGCTAAGCCAATAATTAAATTATGCTTGTCCCAAGAACTCGTTTTGGCTCATTCTCAATCTGCAAAGAGAGTCAATCAGAAACAATTACATAAAATAACCTTAATATCACTATCAAATATGCTTGCCACTTAGAACATCAGGCATATTTTCAACAAAACACACCATGGTCAAGTGATATGTACTGATACATACTATTTCCCTATTGAAGACACAATATGAAATCTCTTTACATTACTTCACAATTAAAACAAGATTGATACATCCTCAAATTAAAAGTAAAATCCAGTGAAGTTCAAATTCCAACTTCCAATTCCAAATTCCAATTCAAGTTATGCTGCCAATTTGTACTTCCCAAGCGCTTAAGTACAGTGCTCTGCACACAGTAAGCACTCAATAAATACGACTGAATGAATTAATTAATTCCACTTATATATTGTATCCTGCATCAGCCTCCTTTCTGATCTCCCATCCTCCCATCTCTCCCAGCTTCAGTCTATACTTCACTCTGGTGCCCAGATTATCTTTGTACAGAAATGCTCTGGGCATGTCACTTCCCTCCTCAAAAATGTCCAGTGGTTGCCTATCAACCTTTGAATGAAGCAAAAACTCCTCATTCTCAGCTTCAAGCTCTCCATCACCTCACTCCCTCATACCTCATACCGGAGGAGGAGAGGGAGAAGGGAGAGGAGGGGAAAGGGGAGAGGAGGGGGATAGGGAGAGGGGAGAGGAGGGGAGAGGAGGGGAGAGAGAAAAGGGGAAAGCTGATAGAGTGCCCTGAAGCCAAGAGTGAGAAGTTACTGCTTGATGAGGAGATGGATGGTAACTGAGTGGGAAGACATGCACAGACCATTCTTTTAGAAAAGATAATGCCAAGGTAAGTGGGCTTGTGGAGAAGGGCTTCTGATGAGGGTACTGCAGAAAGATCAGGAGATCAAGGTGCAGGTTCTAATACAGTGTCCGGTGTATTGGCATGCAATGATTTTTGATTGAACTTAGGACTTTCAGCCTCATTCACACACGTGAATGTAATCTCAGCAACAGCATCATCATCATCTTCAAAAATGGTAGACAAGGCAGGTAACCATCCTTTAGATAAACATATTCACTGTCGTATTTATTGAGTGCTTACTGTGTGCAGAGTACTGTACTAAGCGCTTATAATACTGAGGGTTGTCATTTGATCCTATATGCTAGTGTGGCTGAAAAGCCTGATCAAAACAACAATCCCTTCCACGCTATGGGTGTGTATGTATGTCTCTAGATGTCGAATGGTTGTTTATGCTGAATGGTCCTATTCTCATTTCTACGTTTTGGCATCACATTCTTTTCAAGGTCTCTGCTGGAAGAGAGTTACCTATCACTTCAACGTTGGTGGACTGAGTCCAAATACCTCATTATTTGTAATTCTGTGCTGCTGGTATATGACAGTATGGTACAGTTGCATGTTTTTGTAAAAAATCTTCCTCCCGTGGTACAACTGAAAACTACAATATATGTTCACCAATATCAACTTACAGTGCTTAAAAACACAATACTATATCCTCATAGAAGTAACTTTAAAGCCTCCTATGTAAAGTGCAAAGAAAAAGATATTTAAGCTTCATGAGGAATTGGATTCAGTCACAGAATGAAACACCCACTAGTAAATGTTTTTTCATTTTTCCTACCTAACACCAGTGTCAATTAAAATGTTTCATGGTACAAAGCATGGCAAATTTAAATACTCTTTCCAAATGAGGCCAAATTCACAAAGGATTGTTATAAAATGTCACACAGAACCATATCTTTAAGTTTCTAGTAACTAGGCTATTAAATTTATGGTAAAAATTCAGATTCCCATTTCCTGAGCAAGAACTTTTAGAGTTACAGCTCTGCAATTAGGGTATGTTTGGCATAACCTTTACACTAGCAGAATTGTACAATAACTACTCCGTGTTGAAAATAGCATGAAAAAGGCATTTGGAAACTATTTCCAGCTCCTTTTTGTAATGGAAAGAACACAGGCAATTAAAAAAAAAGGAGGAATGGTAGTGAATTTAGTCTACCTTACTTAGAAGCACTACTTTTATGCTAGGATTTCCATAATATGACTCAGCCTGAAAATTAGCCAATTAGGGAGGATGTCAACATTTCTAGCTGTGAAAGCCAATGCCAACGAAAGAGAATTAAAACCTCTTTCACAGAGGTCTGATAACTGTAAACCGTAAACCATCAACCAAAGCCATGGCTTGTTTATTCGTATTATATTCTGGGAGAGTACCAAAAAGAGGAATTATAATTTACCAACTGATGAAACTTACATTTTTTTATGTAAAAGAATATTTTTACTATCGGATGTAAACTTTTTACATGCTATCGGATGTAAACTTCTGGGTAAGAAAGAGGCAACTGGGAGCCTTGAATGTTGTAAGCTCATAATGGAGAGGGAACATGTCTGCTAATTATGTTGTACTGTTCTCCCAAGTCCTTAGTGTAGTGCTTTGCACATAGTAAGCACTCAGTAAAGTCTATTGTTTGACTGAATAGCCATGTCTTGCCTTATGTAGAAGAAGAGTATCTACACTAACCAGTGGGCTGCTTTACAGAAACGGGACTGGGCTATTGTGTGACATATTTTATGGCTTTTATATACTATCTCTATAATTACCTTTCTAGTGACAAAAAAGTAAAGATGAATCCAGATCGGTAATTTTAATCTTTGTGTCAAGTATCAATTCACAGCAGGTGAAGAAGTAACAGTGCAATATTGTGAAGTGGTATCTTCCTGCCCGATTAGATGGTAAGGTTCTTGTGGGTAAAGAACAGTTCTTCCAAAGGCTTAGAATAACGCTCTGTATATAGTAAGTGCTCAATAAATAGCACTGATTGATTGAATGGGTCACTGATTGAAGTTGTTGATGTTAGTCTTATAAATTGTCATACTCTGAATGCCTTTATGATGGTTGAAATTATCTGTTTGTCTACTCAAGCATTTGTTTCAAACAAGTGCATAGAACAAGCAGTTGAATCCTTTAAGGTTTTAGTACATTAGAAGCATTCTTTATGTTTTAGTACTCTTTCAGAGAACCTTACATTAAATTTTTAAAAAATATTCTTTTAAAGTGCAGTACAGACTGGCATTCACATTGCTTTCACCTAATTGACATAAATTAGGCTCTTAGACCCCTGATGTGTAATAGCCCAAATCACACTAACCAAAGGACATTTCCTAATTTCAAGACAAACTCTACCAGCTCAGAAGCTCAGAATTTCACATGCTCCACCACAGCAACCCATATTAAAGTATCAGGAAGACCTTTAGAGTGAACTGAAAAATTGCAAACACTAGTTACATTGAAGAGAATGTTTAATTTAATCTATAAGTTTATATGATCCCCAGGAGCTTTTCTTCCCCCGTTCTATGCAGTGACTGGCCCTTCATTTTCAGGCTGGGGTAATGGAAAGAGAAATTCTATCCGACCAACACCCTGAAATCTCCCTGAAATCCCTTCCCCCAGATTTTGCAATGTTTTTTTGAACTTCCAGAGAGTTCTGAAACCACTGCTGTCTACTTAGGAGATGGGAAATAAGATAGTTCTGATCCAGACTACATTTCCTCAGTCCAGGAAGCAGTTCCAAAATAAAGGGTAACACTAGGGTTCCCCCAAACCAAGTCAATAATCAGGGATACTGCAAGGGCACTTCTTGGCATCAAAATCTTCTTTCAGAGTGGCAGCCACTGGTAGCTTGGCCATCTAGCCACACCAATTAGTCATCTCATTATAACAATTATAATGATGGTATTTGTTAAGCACTTACTATGTTCAAAGCACTGTTCTACAATGCGGGATACAAGGTGATCAGATTGTCCCACGTGGGGCTGACAATCAATCCTCATTTTACAGATGAGGTAACTGAGGCACAGAGAAGTTAAATGACTTGCCTAAAAAGTCACACAGCTGACAATAGGCAGAGTCTGGATTAGAACCCATGACCTCTGACTCCCAAGTCTGTGCTCTTTCCACTGAGCCATGCTGCTTCTACACTGCTCAGTTTTTGTTTATTTTTCCAATAAAGAAATATAGCCCCAATGGCACAAATTATAAAATTTTACTTCTTGGATGATCTAAGGGAAAATATGACTCAGAGTTCCTGGAAGCATTTTTTAAAATTGCCCTATTGAAATAAGCACAAATGGGCAATTTACTAGTCTCTGTCCTGGGGGAATATTGGTGGAATGAAAGGGAGAAAAGTTTCAGATTAATATCAAGGAATCTTCCCGAAGGACCAATCTATGAGAATGTCCCCTCATACAACTTAAAGACCAAATATTTGCTTCTTGCTATATTTTAAAATAATACAGAAAAGGCTGACACATAGTAAGTGCTTAACAAATACCATTAAAACAAACTTTTAAAAATGGTTTCTCCAGCAAACAATACATAGTGGTAGAAATATATACTAGATTATGACAGTAGATTGCAGGGCCTGGGGATGGGGCCAGGGCTTGCTGTCCCTGCCATAGATGTGTGCATGGATGTGGCCAACCATGTGACTTCTCCATTCCTCGAAAACCTTCAATTGTATCCATTCCTCTTCGCATCACTATAGACTTTAAGGGCGCAATGAATTCTCTTCCTTCCTATTCATCCACCCTCTTCCTCCACTCCTCACTCACTCCTCACCACACAAGAAATCACTTGACTTAAGGCTGTAAGGGATGCAATCAATTTTCTCCTTACTCATCCACCCTCCTCTTTCACTCCATGCTCACTCACGGTCCTCATTCCCTTTAAAGTAACATATTCTCTCTGCCTTATTCCATTTCTCCTGTTACTCACCTGTTGTTACCATGAGGAACAGCAGGAAAATCCCAGCTGGGGTTATGTAACATGGCCTGTTTTTACCTGACTGACTTTTCCCCAACTACTGCTGCCATTCTCCCTGATGTACTTCCTCTGCCATTTCTTCCACAACTACAGAAGGAAGTGGAAAAGATAGCAGTGATGGTAGGGAGCTGAGTGGGAGAGGGGAAGCCTTTACCATGTCACTGTGGTTTCAGAAGCATCTGCAATATCACTGTGGATTCTCTTTACTTATTGTTTGTGCTCCTCCTTCAAGGTACCAACATTCTGGGGTGTTGCTACTGCCTATATCCTTGCCACAAGACACTATCTCTACCATCCAAGATCAAAGCAGGATTATAAACAGACCATCTTTGGCTGGGTAAATAATGAACAGAAAATTAAAGACTGTATTAAATACAACTGGACCTTAAATCACTTTAGATCCACATCCCATGCTTTGATCATGTCCCAGAGTATTTCCTTTGCATTTTTGTTCCTTACATTTCTAAGTTTATTTCAAAAGATTAGAAACATAAGCTAACACCTGCAAACCTACCACTTGGAAAAGATCACTCACACAAGAACTTTCCTTTTAAGAGTAAGTCTATGGAAATTAGGGCTTGAATCTTTTTTACCTTTCTTTATTAAGTGGCTGGCCTGGATAGCCTGTATATGTGAGCATTAAATTAATGACTTTTCTACATAATAAAAATAGTGGATGGATTGAAAAAAAAAGATTTAATTCCTGGGAGTTCTAATTGCCTCACAACCATAGAAATTGTACCAATTATGTAACCTTGGAGATGCCATTTAGCATATCTGTGTTTTAGACTTTTCATATGTAAAATGGAAATGGACTCACCAAGGGAAATGTTTTCAAGGCTGAATTGCTTTAATGATGTTCTCACACACTTTCTTTTTGAAGAGACATAACTGCTCCAACCATCACCAGAAGTTAACTTTAATTCACTTGCATGCATCCCCAAACACAACTGTCTATGTCCTAATCCCAGACTTAACAAGATAAATAATTTTCAGTCATTTTCCACTTCTTTGAAACGCTTGCTATGAAGACCAGTAGGGCAAATGACTATGGTGAGTAAATTCTACAATGGATTGGTACAATTTATGCTATGATAATTTTAACAGGCAAAATCCTTCAAGGTGATCTGATAAATGAGCGGTTAACGTGATCTACTGGTCAATTCTCTTAAAAGTGTAAATTACAAAATCATCTGGTCTTCCAGGGAAGAGGGAGCTAGGACTCTGCATGAAGCTCCGGAGGAAGGGGCCCAAGCTGATAGTGTCACATGTGTAGAAAGGGGGCTGCTTCCCCGTGAATTGAAGGTGGATTGAATAGAGGGTGGAAAAAGGGGAAGACAATTTAAGAAAACTTACAGTATGATCTTTGATTTTCAATGATTTAGGAATTAATAGGAAGTCACCCTTCTTCTGGATTCACCTTTCATATCTCTGCCGGCTCCCTTCCTCTGGAGCTGTGTCTCTGTCAGGGAAGGGGGATGGAGTCTCTGGCACATGGGGAGAGAAACGGGGCAGGCGGATCTTGGACTGTCCATTGAAAAACACATATGATTTCTCCCAAGTGGACGGGCCAGGGGCACTCGGTATACAGGAGGGACTATGCAAGTGGGGAGTAGACTACCCACTGCAAGAACACTTATAGACCAAGCAGAGAGTTGACCCGGGGTGATCTGTATCTGGGACTGTCCAATGGCAACAGATGCGGTTCCCCCGGAGCGGAAGATGTGCCAACTGAAGCGGCTCTCTCCCTGTTCATCAGGAGGGATTGTGCCCACTTTGATCACTTCCTCCATATTTCCTGTCCCTGGGGCCATCACTCTTTCAGAGGACAGAGAGGCTGCTCCGGAAGGGCAGAGGGGATGGAGCCTCTGGTGCAGCTGGGGAGTAGACTGCCCACTGGAGACATGATTGACAAATGTCAATCATAAGAAATGGGGCACCACGCTGTGCTGTAGATCAACCCCTTCATTAGGAATTGGCAGATTTGTTAGGCTGTCCCGACACATTCATAATCCAAACAAATGTTTCTAATGCAAACCACACTCCCAGTCAATCTAATGGTATTCATTCATTCAATCGTATTTATTGAGCGCTTACTGTGTGCAGAGCACTGTACTAAGCGCTTGAGAAGTACAAATCGGCAACATATAGAGATGATCCCTACACAACAATGGGCTCACAGTCTAATTCCAGGACTTCTCTCTATAAGGTAATTACAGCATTTTCTTCTTCCTATCTGACTTCAGGTGGTTGATACTGACAAAACACCACCAGATTTTTTTTGGGGGGGGGGGTTTCCATCATATTTATTCTCACTAGATATGGGAAGCAGAGACTTCTGAAGACAAATGAGGATACTTATCCAGTGGAAACTTTGTCATAATATTACAGTCCACTAATCAAGAACAAGAAGCAAACACCTGTGATTTGTCTCCAGGGCATTTACCCCTTCTTCCCACCTGTCTTAAAAAGGGAAAAAAAATAGGCAGGGCAGGGCAGAAGAAACTGGCAATAACAATCTGGATCTTCTCCACTTATTTGAGCTCAGGAGTCCAAAGAAAAGAGTTTGAACCTTGAAACACCTCCCCCTGCATTATGATTAGACTATAAGTTCATTGTGGGCAGAGTATGTGTCTGTTATATTGTTATATTGCACTCTCCCAAGCACTTAGTACAGTGTTCTCTGTACAAAGAAAGTGCTCAATAAATAAGTTGACTGATGGATGGAATCTGTCATTGCTACCAAAGGGAGATTTTGAACCTATAGAAATGAAGAGAACAGAAGCTTACAATTACTGAGTCTATTTTCCTACCCCTAGGATTCCAGATTCTTCAGGTGTACTACCTGAGTCCTGAGACCCCTCCAACCCCCATATTTCCCATCTACCATTGCCAGGGAGAAGGTACTATCAACAGATGTGTGGTGGATTGAGTCTCTAATGCATAGAAAGTTGGGCAAATTGCATTGATTGGGACCTAGGATTGGTTCCCTGGGGCACCGAGGGCACCCAAGACTATTACCTTTAGGAGTGATGTACTGCTGTTTTTCTTACCATTATTAAATTGTTGCTCTTACTGAATTTAACCCTATTTTTATGTCTTGTGTATCTCTCCTTCCAACTTTGGAGACAGTTACTTCCCTGGACACCATGGACTATGCTCATTTAAAAGCCTCATACCGGTTCCCAGTGTTTAATACAGTGCTTTCAACAAGGACAGTGCTAGGCAATTTACAGAAGGAGATCAACAATTAAGAAAAATTAAAGAACAAAGAGAAGCAGTGTGGCTCAGTGGAAAGAGCACGGGCTTTGGAGTCAGAGGTCATGGATTCGAATCCCGGCTCCGCCAATTGTCAGCTGTGTGACTTTGGGCAAGTCATTTCACTTCTCTGGGACTCAGTTCCTCCATCTGTAAAATGGGGATTAAAACTGTGAGCACCCCGTGGGACAACCTGATCACCTTATAACCTCCCCAGCACTTAGAACAGTGCTTTGCACATAGTAAGCACTTAATAAATGCCATTATTATCATTATTATTATTAAAAACAGACTAATGTGAAAACTAAGGCAGTCCTGGTTTTAAAGCCTATTCAGATCTAAGCCATAGGTCTGAGCCCTTCTTTCCATATCTGCAAGATGGAGGATCCTAATTCTGACTGTTTAAACAAGATCAGAAATTAGAGCCAAAAACAGGACTTTGGTAAAGGGAAGAAACAGATGTCAACCTCCTAAAGGCAGCCCTAAAGTTCCAATCCTTTCACATGAGACTCCCTCATTTCATTCAAAAGTATTTATTGAGCATTTATTGTGTGTAGAGCACTGTACTAAGCACTTATTTTGAACAACAGATTCCAGCTGAAGCAATGAGATGTGCTTTGATGTCATATTTAACCAATCACGTTTTGTCAGAAATGTTAAGTAAACTGCCCTATTTTACTTGTGTTGAAGTGACTGAAGACATCTGCTCCTAAAATCATAATGTGAATTCAATGTCCTTACCAAATGGTCAAATTACAAATGGGATGATCACTTTCCATTGAGCAATGACAATACTCTACAATTTAAGGGGCCTGCTTGAATTGAACTGCCCTCTTCAAAAGAATTATGAAGTGATGCAGATGCTACTATTCCTCTACTCCTCCGCTGCATCCCAGTAGAGGAAGGAAAAGGGTGAGAGGGAGGAGAAGATGGATTGTATGTCAATGTGAGGATTCCCTTGTACAGTTAGTTATTAGGTATCAAAAGTGCTATAAAAAGATATCATCTATTAATTTTCCTCCCTGTTATTGATTTTTTTTAAAAGCAATATACACTTGCAAGCTTAGTTACTAGAAATTCAAATAAAATTCATTCAATCATATTTATTGAGTGCTTACTGTGTGCAGAGCACTGTACTAAGCACTGGGGAAGTACAAGTTGGCAACATATAGAGATGGTACCTACCCAACAACGGGCTCACAGTCTAGAAGGGGGAGGCAGACAACAAAACATGTGGACAGGTGTCGTCAGAACAAATAGAATTAAAGCTAAATGCACATCATTAACAAAATAAATAGAATAGTAAATATGTACAAGTAAAATAAATAGAACAATAAATCTGTACAGACATATATACAGGTGCTGTGGGGAGGGGAAGAAGGTAGGGCAGGGGATGGGGAGGAGGAAAGGAAAATGGGGGCTCAGTCTGGGAAGGCCTCCTGGAGGAGGTGAGCTCTCAGTAGGGCTTTGAAGGGAGGAAGAGAGCTAGCTTGGCAGAAGTGTGGAGGGAGGGCATTTAAGGCTGGGGGAGGACGTGGGCCGGGTGTCAATGGCGGGAAAGGTGAGAGCGAGGTACAGTACCTTGAACGAGTTGTCTACACGCGCTGCCTAGAATTCCTCAACAACAACTCTCTCCTCGACCCCCTCCAGTCTGGCTTCCGTCTCCTACATTCCACGGAAACTGCCCTCTCAAAGGTCACCAATGACCTCCTGCTTGCCAAATCCAACGGCTCCTACTCTGTCCTAATCCTCCTCGACCTCTCAGCTGCCTTTGACACTGTGGACCACCCCCTTCTCCTCAACACGCCATCTGACCTTGGCTTCACAGACTCCGTCCTCTCCTGGTTCTCCTCTTATCTCTCCGGTCGTTCATTCTCAGTCTCTTTTGCAGGCTCCTCCTCCCCCTCCCATCCTCTTACTGTGGGGGTTCCCCAAGATTCAGTGCTTGGTCCCCTTCTGTTCTCGATCTACACACACTCCCTTGGTGACCTCATTTGCTCCCACGGCTTCAACTATCATCTCTACGCTGATGACACCCAGATCTACATCTCTGCCCCTGCTCTCTCCCCCTCTCTCCAGGCTCGCATCTCCTCCTGCCTTCAGGACATCTCCATCTGGATGTCTGCCCGCCACCTAAAGCTGAACATGTCGAAGACTGAGCTCCTTGTCTTCCCTCCCAAACCTTGTCCTCTCCCTGACTCTCCCATCCCTGTTGACGGCACTACCATCCTTCCCGTCTCACAAGCCCGCAAACTTGGTGTCATCCTCGACTCCGCTCTCTCATTCACCCCTCACATCCAAGCCGTCACCAAAACCTGCCGGTCTCAGCTCCGCAACATTGCCAAGATCCGCCCTTTCCTCTCCATGCATACCGCTACCCTGCTCATTCAAGCTCTCATCCTATCCCGTCTGGACTACTGCATCAGCCTTCTCTCTGATCTCCCATCCTCGTGTCTTTCCCCACTTCAATCCATACTTCATGCTGCTGCCCGGATTATCTTTGTCCAGAAACACTCTGGGCATACTACTCCCCTCCTCAAAAATCTCCAGTGGCTACCAATCAATCTGTGCATCAGACAGAAACTCCTCACCCTGGGCTTCAAGGCTGTCCATCACCTCACCCCCTCCTACCTCACCTCCCTTCTCTCCTTCTACTGCCCAGCCCGCACCCTCCGCTCCTCCACCGCTAATCTCCTCACCGTGCCTCGCTCTCGCCTGTCCCGCCATCGACCCCTGGCCCACGTCATCCCCCGGGCCTGGAATGCCCTCCCTCTGCCCATCCGCCAAGCTAGCTCTCTTCCTCCCTTCAAGGCCCTACTGAGAGTTCACCTCGTCCAGGAGGCCTTCCCGGACTGAGCCCCCTCCTTCCTCTCCCCCTCCTTCCCCTCTCCATCCCCCTGCCTTAACTCCTTCCCTTCCCCACAACACCTATATGTATGTATATATGTTTGTACATATTTATTACTTTATTTATTTTACTTGTACACATTCTATTTCATTTTGTTAATATGTTTTGTTTTGTTGTCTGTCTCCCCCTTCTAGACTGTGAGCCCACTGTTGGGTAGGGACTGTATATGTTGCCAACTTGTACTTCCCAAGCACTTAATACAGTGCTCTGCACACAGTAAGCGCTCAATAAATATGATTGATGATGATGATGATGAAAACGAGGCACAGTGAGGTGGTTAGCAGCAGAGGAGTGGAGGGTACGGACTGGGCTGTAGAAGGAGAAAAGGGAGGTGAGGAAGGAGGGGGTGAGGTGATGGAGAGCCTTGAAGCCGAGGATGAGAAGTTTTGCTTGATGTGTAGGTTGACAGGCAGCCACTGGAGATTTTTGAGGACAGAAGTAACATTCCCAGAGCATTTCTGCACAAAAATATTCCAGACAGCAGCGTGAAGTATAGACAGAAGTGGGGAGAGACAGGAGGATGGGAGACCAGAGAGGAGGCTGATGCAGTAATCCAGTCAAGATAAGATGAGAGATTGAACCATCAAGGCAGTGGTTTGGATGGAGAGGAAAAGGCGGATCTTGGCGATGTTGTGGAGGTGAGACCGGCAGGTTTTGGTGACGGACTGGATGTGAGGGGTGAACAAGACAGCAGAGTCAAGGATGACACCAAGGTTGTGGGCTTGTGAAGCAAGGAGGATGGTAGTGCAGTCTACAGTGATGGGGAAGTCAGGGATAGGGCAGGGTTTGGGAGGGAAAATAAGGAGTTCCGTCTTGGAGAGATATGTTCTGATGATTTTAGTATGATAATAGTCAAAAAGACAAATTCCTACAGAAAATGGGGTTTTTGAGGGAGGTTTCGCCCCAAATCCACTCTCCTACATCCCAAACCCTTTTAGTGGTGTGGTAACAGCATGATTGTCTCCAATAAACTGTATAAAAGTTGTCAGTTTAAAGAAGTGAAGAACCGTACAGGTAAACAAAAATGAACTTCTGCCAAGGTCAACATCACTAAGTGGCACTTCAAAAGGCTGTTGGATGTTTTTGATGCACTCAACAAAATTGCTTTGACAGGGTAAGGCCAAACTACTATTCGACAAATAATATTGTGTGCTATGTGGGTGTAACTGAAAGGCACATCTCCAACTTTTCATTCCCCAAGAATATGGACTTTAAAATGAGGTATTATAAAATAGACCACATTTGATCCACTCCTTGAAGTTCCAGGGAACAGAACATCTTGGAACCTGGGGTGACAAAAAGGAAGGGAAAACTTTCTTCACCCCACCTTACATCACCATTATCATCAGTACTTATTAAATGTCCACTACTGCCAGACATAGGGGCTTTGAAATGGCAGGGATCCCAAAAGGGAGAATGCAAATAGCATTCTGCATGGCAGTTACCAAAGGTAACAGTGCAGCAGGAGGGAATCCTTACATACAGAGACCATGGGGATTTTAGTCATGCACTTGCTCCCTGACTTATATAATAATAATAATAAATTCAATATTACTAATACTGATATTAGTATACCCATAATAATAAAAGCAATCTTTTCTTCAAAGCCCATTGAATCACTTCACTTTCTTGAATGCCTACAGGATCCCTTTTACCTTCCACACCTGACTAATGGCTTAGTGGAAAGAACATGGCCTAGGGAGTCAGAGGTCATGAGTTCTAATTCCAGTTCCGCCACTTGTCAGCTGTGTGACTTTGGGCAAGTCACTTTGCTTCTCTGTGCCTCAGTTACCTCATCCCAACAAACCCAAGGAGCCGGGAAAAAGCCTAGACTGGTCTCCGGAGGCTCCAGCTTGTGGCCAGCTGGGGCTGTTTGGGGAGTGAAGGTGTTCCCACCCCCAAGGGGCTCTACAGGGTAGCAGAGCTGAGACCCTTGAAACTGGAAACCCTGCAATGTCTACATGATGAAGAAGCCTCCCTCCAGGGGTGGGTAAGTGTGCCTGGGACTGGCCCGGCTCTGAGCTACTAGCTTCTGCAGCTAGCCACCCACCCCGGTACACCACAGCCTCCGTGGATGTGCCACGTGGGAATTCAATCATATTTACTGAGCACTTACTGTGTGCAGAGCACTGCACTAAGCGCTTGGAAAGTACAATTCAGCAATAGAGTCAATCCCTGCCCACAATGGGCTTACAGTCTAGAAAGGGGGAGACAGACATCAAAACAAATAGACAGGCATCAATAGCATCAATATAAATAAATAGACATATACATATCAATACAAGTAAATAGGCATTCATATAAATAGAATTATAGATATGTACATATATACATAAGTACTGTGGGGCGGGAAGTGGGGTAGAGCAAAGGGAGCGAGTTGGGGTGATGGGGAGGGGAAGGGGAATGGTCAGCTTGGTGCCACTCCGGCTAGAGGGGGCTGTCACTCTCCCCTATTCTGCTATAAAGTGCATAGGCAATGCAGAAAGGATGACAAATAGGGCAAAACAGAGCTTAGTCAGGGAAGGCCTCTTGGAGGAGATATGGTTTTAGTAGGGCTTTGTAAATGGGGAGTGTATACATCCAATAGCTACACTCACACTCATGGCAATTTATCTTTAGTAGTACCATCTTCAGTTCTGCCATAGTACATTTTGCATGGAAAAACCACAGTAAAATAAGAGGATTATCTTCTGACGCTGTGTATCTGCCTGGATGGAATGCAGAACAGTATCCAAAACCTCCATTCACTTATGCATTTTTTTATGTAAATTGATATATTTATTGCAATGGTCTTTTTTTAGCAGGATCAATTAATCAATACTATTCAATGAGCAGCGTGGCTCAGTGGAAAGAGCCTGGGCTTGGGGAACCAGAGGTCATGGGTTCTAATCCCGGTTCTGCCACTTTTCTGCTGTGTGACTTTGGGCAAGTCACTTCACTTCTCTGGGCCTCAGTTACCTCATCTGTGAAATGGGGATTAAAACTGTGAGCCCCATGTGGGACAACCTGATCACCTTGTATCCCTCCCAGCGCTTAGAACAGTGCTTCGCACATAGTAAGTGCTTAACAAATGCCATTATTATTATTATTATTGAGCACTTACTATGTATGCTATGTGTTTAGGTGAGTACAATACAACTGAATTAGCAGATACATTCCCTTGCCCATAATGAGCTTACAGTCTAGAGGGGAAGACAGACATCAATATGAGTAAATAAGTATTTTACAATATATCATTTCAAGATACATACATAAGCGCTGTGGGGTTGAGGGTGGGCAAATATCAAGTGTCTGTAGGTCATAGATTGAAGTGCATAGATGATGAGGGGAGAGCGAGAGAGCAGGCGAAAAGAGAGCTTTAATCAGGAAAGGCCTCTTGGAGGAGATGTGACCTTACCAATGCTTTGAAAGTGGAGAGTGTGATAGTTTGGCATATATGGAGAAGGAAGGAGTCCAGGCTTTGGGGATGATTAAGGAAAAGGGTTGGTGGCAAAATACGTGAGATTGGGGCACAGTAGGCAAACTGGTGCTGGAGGAGCAGAGTGTGCAGTCTGGGCTGTAATAATAATGATGGCATTTGTTAAGTGCTTACTATGTGCAAAGCACTGTTCTAAGCACCGGGGGGGATACAAGGTGATCAGGTTGTCCCACGTGGGGCTCACAGTCTTAATCCCCATTTTACAGATGAGGTAACTGAGGCACAAGAAGTTAAGCGATTTGCCCAAAGTCACACAGCTGACAAATGGCGGAGCCGGGATCAGAACCCATGACCTCTGACTCCCAAGCCTGTGCTTTTTCCACTGAGCGTGGCTGTAGTAGGAGATTAGTGAGGTGAGGTAGGGTGGGGAGAGCTGATTGAGTGCTTTAAAACCAATTGTGAGCATTTTCTGTTTGTTGCTTTGGTGGAGTAGGGAGGCATGAACTGAATGTTTTTGGTTAATAAATGATTCATGGTGGGGATAGCAGAATGGAGAGGCAGATGAGGGATAGGGTAAGTGCTTGGATAAGTGTTCAACCTGTTTTATGCTTCCCAACCTCTGGCAGCCTTCATATACACTATCAAAGGAGAAATCTTTTTCTACTTTAGCAGATGCAGAACACAGTCTTTTAGCTTTACCTACATGAATGCACATGGGCCTAAGATACTACTGAAACTAAGGAGGTTGGAGGCAAGCAGTTTTAGGTTGTGGAGTCATTAGATCTTCTTCTGCCCAAACAGGATGCCTAGGGAATACAATCAGATCATTTTAAAGCCTTCTTTGCCCTTTCCTTCACAGACTATTCTATGAACATTATTAATAATAACAACAATAATAATAATAATGATAATAATGGTATTTTCTAAGCGCTTACTATGTGCTAAGCACTGTTCTAAGCACTGGGGTAGATTCAACGTAATTAGGTTGTCCCACGTAGAGCTCACAGCCTTAATCCCCATTTTACAGATGAGTTAACTGACGCCCAGAGAAGTTAAGTGACTTGCCCAAAGTCACACAGCTGACAACTGGTGGAGCCAGGATTAGAACCCACGACCTCTGACTCCAAAGCACATGCTCTTTTCACTAAGCCATGCTGTTTCATATATTCCTCCTCATATCAACTATAAGTCTCTTTGCAACTTGAAACCATCTTTACCATATCAGTGCAGATATTATCCTCTCATACCACCGATATCTGGTTTCTAAAAATATAATCACTTGATTTTTCTGCAAGCTTTTAATGAAAGAATACAGGAGGGAAGCAATAACAACAATGGACAAAATGCACTAAAAACTATCATAATTTCTGAATAATTCTAATTGAGAAACAATTCTAGTGGTAGCTACCATAAATTCTAAAAAGAATTATTAAAAGAATGTTGATAGTCATTGTATATTTGATGATAACGTAGTCAATTCTGGTATAACAGCTGTGGAAAAATTGCCTATAATTACTTTTCTTTATTATGAGGTCTATGCAGACATTCATATAAAAATCCTTAGACCCCATTAAAAGTGGAAAAATAAATAGTCAATTGTTATTTCTCCTCATTTTCTTTAAAGAGAAAACCACAGTGACATAACTGATTCTACTGGAGATGTGATTTCAAAAGCGTTTGATAATTAGTAATAACTCCCTTTTGACTGTAAATTCCTTTTAGGCAAGGATCATATCTCCAACTCTATTGTATTGTAATAATAATAATAAGTGTTTATTATGTGCCAAGCACTCTTCTAAGCACTGAGATAGAAGATAAGCAGGTTGGGCACAAATCCTATCTCACATTAGGCTCACTATCCAGGTAGGAGGGAGGAGGACTTATTTCTCATTCTAAAGATGGGGAAACTGAGGTACAGAAGTGTTAAGTGACTTGCCCAAATTCACATAGCAGCCAAGTGGCAGAAACAGGATTACAAACTAGGTCCTCTGACTCTCAGGTCTGTATTCTTTCCACTAGGCCACACTACTTATTGCAGCTGCACTACCACTATACTAAGAGTTTGCACTCTCCCAAGTTCTTAGTACAGTGGTCTTCACACAGCAAGTGCTCCTTAAATATCATTATTGATTGATAAATACTACTGAATGATTGAATTTAACCTGCTGCCAAATTTTCCTATAATAAATGGGTAGGAAAATAAGTTGGAAACAGAGTCAAAAAGGATTGTGAGACTTTTTGAGAGATTGACATAGTCCGATGACAATGAGACACCAATACAAACATAAATTCTGTAAAGCTGTATTGGTTTCCTACCTACTACAGGACTGAGAGACGTGGGCCAACCACAAGAAGTATATTGAGCTTCTTTAGCAATTTCCTTCACATTCTGGTGTGGGGCAAGACTGCAAACAATCAAGTCTTGGAACAGGGGCTATGAAGCAAAGCCCACAGAAACCCAGTTTCCCTGAGTTGGACATGAGAAGAGAATGGTTGGAATCAATGACACGTATTGCGCACTTACTATATGCAAGACATTATATTAAGCATTGTATTAAGCACTTGGGAAAGTACAGGTATTACATTTTCAGTAGATATTAATCCTACCCACAAGGAGCTTGCAATCTACAGGTGGAAACACACATGAAAATTGATTACAGATAGGGGAGTACAAGAATATTTATGAAAGTATTGTGGGGCTGTGGTATCAAAGTGCTTGAGAGCTATCAAGCCAAGTTCATAGTTTATTCAGAAGAGAGGGCAGATAGCAAATAAAGGGCTTAGCCTGGGAAGGCCTCTTGGGTGAGATCAATAATAAGATGTGCATTTAGCTTTAATTCTGTTTGTTCTGATGACTTCATACCTGTCCACATGTTTTGTTTTGTTGTCTGCCTCCCCCTTCTAGACTGAGAGCCTGTTGTTGGGTAGGGACTGCCTCTATATGTTGCCAACTTGTACTTCCCAAGTGCTTAGTACAGTGCTCTGCACACAGTAAGTGCTCAATAAATACGACTGAATGAATCAATCAATCCATGGTATTCAATGAACGTTTACTGTGTTCAGACTGTAGTAAGTTTTTGAAAGAGTCCAATACAGAGTTGGTAGACATGTCTTTTGCCCATAAGGTGCTAACAGTCTAGAAGGAGATGCAAGGGTTTTGAAGGGAGAAAGGTGGCAAGAATGGGTAAGGAGGAGGAGAAGGGAGTACCACACCCAAAAGAGAATGTGGGCAAGGGGTTGGTGGCAGGATAGATGAGATCAAGATACAGAGAGTACGGTGGTGGTAGAAGAACAAAGTGTGTAGGTTAAGTTGTAGTAGGAGATCTCCAAGGTTAGGTAGGAGGGGGATGTAGTGGAAAGAGCGTGGGACTGGGAGTTAGAAGGACCTGGGTTTTAATCCTGGCTCCCCCACTTGTCTGGGGGCACTTCAGGGGGCCCCAGAAAGCAGGCCCTTCTGCTCTGATGTGGGTACTTGGTGGGCGCACTTGTCAGCTGTGTGACTTTGGGCAAGTCACTTCACTATGTTGCCAGCTTGTACTTCCCAAGCGCTTAGTACACTGTGTGCTTACTGCACACAGTAAGCGCTCAATAAATACGATTGATTGATTGATTCTCTGGGCCTCAGTTACCTCCTCTGTAAAACGGGGATGAAGACTGTGAGCCCCGCGGGGCAGGGGGGGGGGGGGTGGTGGTCAACCTGATCACCTTGTAACCCCCCAGCGCTTAGAACAGGGCTTCATTCATTCGTTCATTCATTCTGTCGTATTTATTGAGTGCTTAATAATAATAATAATAACGATGGCATTTATTAAGTGCTTACCATGTGCAAAGCACTGTTATAAGCGCTGGATAATGTGTGCAGAGCACTATACTAAGCGCTTGGGAAGTAGGGAAGCAGGGTGGCTCAGCAGAAAGAGCCCGGGCTTTGAAGTCAGAGGTCATCGGTTCAAATCCCGACTCTGCCACTGGTCAGCTGTGTGACTTTGGGCAAGTCACTTCATTTCTCTGGGCCTCAGTTACCTCCTCTGTAAAATGGGGATTAAGACTGTGAGCCCCACGTGGGACAACCTGATCACCTTGTAAATTCCCCAGCGCTTAGAACAGTGCTTTGCACATAGTAAGCACTTAATAAATGCCATTATTATTATTATTATTATTATTATTCACTTTTCTGTGCCTAAACTACCTTACCTTTAAAATGGGGATTAAGGCTGTGAACCCTATTTGGGACAGGCACTGGGTCCAACCCGATTGTCTTGCATCTAACCCCAGTTCTTAGTACAGTGCTTGGCATGTAGTAAGTGCTTAAACACCACAATGTTATTATATTATCACCATTACTTAGTGTGGTAAAGGTGATGGTAAGGAACATTTTTCCGTGCAGAAGTGGATGGCGAACTACTGGAGGTTTTTGAGGAGCTGGGACTAAATGGTTCTGAGAAAAATGGACTGGGCAGCAGAGTGACAAGCAGATGCTAACTGGTGAACTGAGGTGGGGCACAAGGAATCAGGCAGAGAAAGATAAAATATTGTAAAACACTGTGATTCAGGAGACCACTATATACAGACTGACTAAATGGTGGACAGTAGGGAGAATGGTAGTTTTTTTTTTAAGTAGAGAATTAGCAAAGCTAGATATGCCAGGAGACAAGGACAAAAATGTTCAGGCTTTGCATATGGCAAACGCTAGGACAAGGAACTATGATCACGTGAACGTAAGATTACATGAAGGGTCAGTCATGGATCAGTCTTTTCAGCCACACCCAGCTGCAAAAGCCATATCAAAAACAGGAAAACTCCTTTTTTGGTTAGCTAAGGAGCCTAGACTAATTTAGCCCCAGCATATGTTCTGATCCAGAGAGCAGATGCCACTAATAATTAGTGTCATCTATTAGCCTCAGAGTGAAGCACTGTGCTAAGTGACTAGAAAAGTACAAAAGAAGCAAGAGACGTGTTCAGTACTCTCAAGAATGTCTATCTAAAAGAGAAAGACAAAAAGCGAGAGTCTGAGGATAGACTAGGAAGTAGCTCAACATCAAGATGAAATATGACAATAATTTTCAAATGAAAAACCAAATAATATAAATCTGTACGTAAGTGCTGAGAGTAAGTCTTGGATACTCAAACAGATGTTGTAGAGAGAATTCAAATTTAGAAACTGAATGCAAGGGGGGCAGAGGAATTGTTTTAAGAACACCTTAAAGGAAAATCTCACACAATGTTAACTCCCGGAAGAAAACTGGGACTCGGTTATTGAGGATGGATCTGCATGACATAATTTCTCTAGACTGCAAGCTTCTTGTGGGCAGGGAACATGTCTACCAGTTCTGTTATATTGTACTTTCTCAAGCCATTAGTACAGTGCTCTGCATACAGTAAGTACTTAATAATTATGATGGATTGAAGTGGCTACCTTTGAGAAAATGTCTCAAGGAAGCAAAAGAGAAAACACCACCAGGTGCTAAGAATATTAAACACAATACAACTAGCGACAGCCTTATTGTGTACCCAGTATAGCCAGCCTGTGGATCCTGTATTAGACTTTTCATCCACATACATACTCTAAGATGAACTTCACCAAAGCTGTATAAACACACATGCAGAGATACAGATACATCCTTTCCTCAGCACATACATGCAAGTATCTGTAATACATATGCTGAGTATAGGAATAAAAAATACATATGAACAAATAGTGTGTTGGATTGGTTTAACTAGGGTGTTGTGAATTATTTGGGTTGACTTACTAAAGTGAGGTTTCAAGAGGACTTTAGTTTTTCTGAACCCATGTCATTCTTCATACACATGTTAAAAAACTTATCAAAATCTTCGTAGTTTTAGAAGTGTGAGGAGTTGAAATTCCCTAATCAACTGAAATGTGAAGACATCCTTCTGAAAAATTATGTTCAAGAATGCCAGTCTTTGAAGACCTAGGATGTACATATGCACATACTTAACTCTGTCTTTATAGGGCTGAAGTGTCCAAAGAGTAGTAGACAGCCTCAGAGATTCAGTTGAAATAAGCAGAGAGATTTAAGTGTTTATCCCAGTTGAGAATTGAACTACTTTCACTGAGAAATCAATCTCTCGTGAGGTTTTCCAGTACTTGATTTTGGTACTCTCAGAGTAGCTATTCTCAGTGAATTTCTATTTCCCAACAAAACCAGTTTACACAGAAATGTTTGATCCAAGAGAAAAAACAAAATGTAAAAGAACTTTTCAAAACTTTAACACAAGTCCAGCTCCATCCCAATCTCATTCAGGCAGCACCTCCCTACCTAATAGGATATATTTCTGTTTCCACAGCAACTGCAACCATTCCCTCTTGACTTTCTCCCTTTTATGTTTTCCTTTTATAAAGGTTTCCTGACAGGTGTAGATAAGTCTATCACCAGCCTCCTTTTCTGTCAATCAGGAATGACCTGTTCTAGCAATATCAAAAAGACTTCCTTTGTTTAAGCTTTGAACACTCAATTTTTAAACCCAGGTTCCATGGGGCTATATAATTACTAGTCTGTTCCCTCACCCTGGTTGGTTCTATTAGTTTAACAGATACAATTGCAGATAAGATCGGCAATTGACTGCAGCAGTCTCCCAGGGGCAAACTCCTGCTTTTGGCTGATTAGCTTCATTCAATTATGTCGTCTTAATTGTTCATGGTCCTGAACTCATTAAATGAAAAATAATATTGCCTTCCTGCAGGTTAAGCACTTGAGATTTGACAAATAGGCATTATCTCTATGCCTCCAAGGTATTGCCACATCCAGCTGACCATGTCTTGGGCAGGCCCTGTGAAATCATGAAAAGATGAGGTCGCAACCATGGAAAAGTGATTCATAACCTGATTACTGAATCAAATGGAAAAACAAGTTATGACCAAGTTTTTCTTTTCCTATGAAATTTTCACTTTTGCACCTCATGGGACTTTCATATGATGCAAGT
This sequence comes from Tachyglossus aculeatus, assembly GCF_015852505.1. Classification (NCBI taxonomy): domain Eukaryota; kingdom Metazoa; phylum Chordata; class Mammalia; order Monotremata; family Tachyglossidae; genus Tachyglossus; species Tachyglossus aculeatus. The sequence goes on from NC_052068.1 coordinate 42,477,384, forward strand.
CATTTATTTGTGTCAATTTCTTCAAAGTTCATGACTGGATGTATTGAAATGAGGAATTGTCATAAAAATAGAACTCTATTGCTGTTTATAAAGAAAACTGCGTTGAAAATTTACTTATAAAGTTATCCAATTATGAACATTCACACTTGCTGGAGTAATGTAAACTCCACTGGACTGTAATCTCCTTGAGGGCAGGGAACTTGCCCACCAACTCTGTTATGTGGTACTTTCCCAAGTGCTTAGTTTACTGCTCTGCATGAATGATACCCAAATCTGCATCTCCTCCTCAGTTGTCTCTCCCTCCCTCCAGGCTCGCCTTTCTTCCTGCCTTCAGGACATCCCTACCTAGTTGTTCACCCGCCACCTAAAACTCAACATGCCCAAGACTGAGCTCCTCATCTTCCCTCCCAAACCATGTCCTCTCCCTGAATTTCCCATCAATATGGACAACACTACCGTCCTTCCTGTCTCACAAAACTGCAACCTTGGTGTCATCCTTAACTCTGCTCTCTCATTTACCCCACATATCGAATCCATCACCAAAACCTGCCAGTCTCACCTTCACAACATCCTCAAGATGTGCCCTTTCCTATCCAAATTACGACCTTATTAGCATAATCACTTATCATATCCTGACTGGATTACTGCATCTGCATCCTTTCTGATCTTCCAACGTCGTGTCTCTCCCCACTTCAGTCTATACTTCACTCTGCTGCCCAGATTATCTTTCTGCAGAAACGCTCTGGGCATTTCACTCCCCTCCTCAGAAACCTCCAGTGGTGGTCTATCATCAACCTTCTTATCAAGCAAAAACTCCTCACTATTGGCTTCAAAACTTTCCATCACCTTGCCCCCTCTTCACCTCCCTTCTATCCTTCTACAGCCCCACCCACACACTCTGCTTCTCAGCTGCTAACCTCCTCACTGGGCCTCATTTTCGCCTGTACCTCCATTGACTCCCGGCCTGGAATGCCCTCCCTCCACACATCCACCAAGCTAGCTCTCTTCCTCCCTTCAAAGCCCTACTGAGAGCTCACCTCCTCCAGGAGGCCTTCCCAGACTGAGCTCCCTATTTCCTCCACTCTTCCTCCCCTCCCCATTGCCCCTTCTCCCTCCTTCTGCTCTACCCCTCTCCTTGCCCCACAGCACTTGCGTATGTACATACATAGTCATTATTCTATTTTATTAATGATGTGTATATATCTATAATTCTATGTATTTACATTGATGCTATACATGCTTGTCTACTTGTTTTGTTGTCTGTCTCCCTCCTTCTAGACTGTGAGCCTGTTTTGGGAAGGGATTGTCTCTGTTGCCGAGTCGGATTTTCCAAGCACTTAGTACAGTTCTCTGCACACAGTCAGCGCTCAATAAATACGACTGAATGATTGAATGAATGATTGATTGATACCTTGTTTCCTTCATTCCTGTACATGAGCCACAGTCTATTGCTGGTGAAAATCCAGATATCAGTCTGACCCCACCCACCTGAAGATCATCCTTGCCTGTTTTAACTCTGCCCTCCTGTCACCCGTTGTCTGGGGACAGGTTTGTTCAGTAATTGGTGAGGAGAGAGGGAGGGAAAGGGAGAGGAAGAGAGAGGGAGGGAGAAGGAGAGGGAGGGAGAGAGAGGGAGGGGTAGGGAGGGAGAGGGAGCGTGGACAGAGAGAGAGAGAGAGAGAGAGAGAGAGAGAGAAGCCTGAGTTTTATATAAAATTTATTCCGCCAGGCATATTGAATTATGAAGCAGCGTGGCTCAGTGGTAAGAGCACAGGCTTTGGAGTCAAAGGTCCAAATCTTGATGATCAGATTACTGCTCTCAACTCTACCCTTTCTACTCAGCTAGACTGGCTCGCTCCCTTTTCCCTTCACCGCTCTCGTACCACTAACCCACAGCCCTGAATCACTGCCACTGTCTGCCTCCTTCACTCTTATGCTCGAGCTGCCGAACGCTGCTGGCGAAAGTCTAAACACCATGCCAACCTCGTTCACTTCAAGTTTATACTTTCCTGCCTTAACTCAGCCCTCTCCTCTGCCAGACAAAACTATTTCTCCTCCCTTATTGACACCCATGCCCATCATCCCCGTCAGCTCTTCCGTACATTCAACTCACTTCTCAGGCCCCCGGTTCCTCCCCCTCCTCCTTCCATCACCCTCAACAATCTGGCCTCCTACTTCATTAACAAAATTAAATCCATCAGGTCTGACCTCCCCAAAGTCACTCCCCCTCCCCCCTTTTCCAACCCCCCTGCTCTCAACGCTCTCCGCTACTCTCCCATCCTTCCCAGCAGTATCCTCAGAGGAGCTGTCCTCCCTCCTCTCAAGTGTTACTCCGGCCACCTGTGCTTCTGACCCCATTCCCTCTCATCTCATGAAATCTCTCGCTCCGTCCCCTCTCCCCTCCTTAACTTCCATCTTCAACCGCTCACTCTCCACTGGTTCCTTCCCCTCTGCCTTCAAACATGCCCATGTTTCTCCCATCCTAAAAAAAAAAAATGCTCTCTTGACCCCACCTCATCTTCTAGTTATCGCCCCATATCCCTCTTACCATTCCTTTCCAAACTCCTTGAACGAGTCGTCTACACACACTGCCTAGAATTCCTCAACGCCAATTCTCTCCTCGACCCCCTCCAATCTGAATTCCGTACCCTACATTCCACGGAAACCGCCCTCTTAAAGGTCACCAATGACCTCCTGCTTGCCAAATCCAACGGCTCCTACTCTATCCTAATCCTCCTTGACCTCTCGGCTGCCTTCGACACTGTGGACCACCCCCTTCTTCTCAAAACGCCATCCAACCTTGACTTCACAGACTCTGTCCTCTCCTGGTTCTCCTCTTATCTCTCCGGTCGTTCATTCTCAGTCTCTTTTGCAGGCTCTTCCTCCCGCTCCCATCCCCTTACTGTGGGGGTTCCTCAAGGTTCAGTGCTTGGTTCCCTTCTGTTCTCGATCTACACTCACTCCCTTGGTGACCTCATTCACTCCCACGGCTTCAACTATCATCTCTACGCTGATGACACCCAAATCTACATCTCTGCCCCTGCTCTCTCTCCCTCCCTCCAGGCTCGCATCTCCTCCTGCCTTCAGGACATCTCCACCTGGATGTCCGCCCGCCACCTAAAGCTCAACATGTCGAAGACTGAGCTCCTTGTCTTCCCTCCCAAACCTTGCCCTCTCCCTGACTTTCCCATCTCTGTTGACGGCACTACCATCCTTCCCGTCTCACAAGCCCGCAACCTTGGTGTCATCCTCGACTCCGCTCTCTCGTTCACCCCTCACATCCAAGCCGTCACCAAAACCTGCCGGTCACAGCTCCGCAACATTGCCAAGATCCTCCCTTTCCTCACCATCCAAACCGCTACCCTGCTCGTTCAAGCTCTCACCCTATCCCATCTGGACTACTGCATCAGCCTTCTCTCTGATCTCCCATCCTCTCCTCGTGTCTCTCCCCACTTCAATCCATACTTCATGCCGCTGCCCGGATTGTCTTTGTCCAGAAACGCTGTGGGCATGTTACTCCCCTCCTCAAAAATCTCCAATGGCTACCAATCAATTATTTATTTTACTTGTACATACATGTTCTATTTATTTTATTTTGTTAATATGTTTGGTTTTGTTCTCTGTCTCCCCCTTCTAGACTGTGAGCCCACTGTTGGGTAGGGACTGTCTCTATATGTTGCCCACTTGTACTTCCCAAGCGCGTAGTACAGTGCTCTGCACACAGTAAGCGCTCAATAAATACGATTGAATGAATGAATGGGTTCAAATCCCGCCGCTGCCAATTGTCAGCTGTGTGACTTTGGGCAAGTCACTTAACTTCTCTGTGCCTCAGTTCCCTCATCTGTAAAATGGGGGATTAAGACTGTGAGCCCCCCGTGGGACCAACTGATCACCTGGAACCTCCCTGGCGCTTAGAACGGTGCTTTGCGCATAGTAAGCGCTGAATAAATGCAATTAAAAAAAATGTTTAGGCTCAATGGATTGAACTTCCCTTCCGGGAGGAATGCAATCAATTAGCAATATTAGAGCTTCCCTAATGGGAGGAACTCAGTCCTGCGTTAGGCGCAAGTGGGGGAGGCGGCTGGCTCTCTGCACGGGAGGAGTGGGCCGGCCGGAGTGTTCCCCTCGGCCGCGGCGGGCCGCGTGTTCGCCCACCCGGGAACAGCTGCCTTGTGGGCGTTGCCTAGAGGTGTGCCTGGGGAGGTGGCTAGCTGGCGCCGGGGGCTCTCCCTGGGCGGGGGACCCACCTCTGCTCCCCGCCCGCAGCGGGCCAGCGGGGCACCGGGCTCCCTCCCACCAGCCACGGACCTGCGGCGGGACACTCAGCCGGCCCGCAGCCCGGTCCGCCGCCCGGCCCGCAGCCTGTCGGCTCTCGTCTGGACCTCTGGGGGGGGGGGGGGGGGGGAGAGGGGGGAGAGGGAGGGGGGAGAGGGGGGAGAGAGAGAGAGAGGGAGAGAGAGGGAGGGAGGGAGAGAGAGGGAGGGAGGGAGGGAGAGAGAGGGAGGGAGGGGGAGAGGGAGAGGGGGAGAGGGAGGGAGGGAGGGGGAGAGGGAGAGAGAGGGAGGGAGGGAGGGAGGGAGGGGGAGAGGGAGGGAGGGAGGGGAGAGAGAGAGGGAGGGAAGAGAGGGAGGGAGGGGAGGGGAGAGGGAGGGGGAGAGAGGGAGAGAGGGAGGGGGACAGAGAGGGAGGGAGGGAGGGGGAGACAGAGAGGGAGGGAGGGAGGGGGAGAGAGGGAGGGAGGGAGGGGGAGAGAGAGGGAGGGAGGGAGGGGGAGAGGGAGGGAGGGAGGGGGAGAGAGAGGGAGGGAGGGGAGAGAGAAAGGGAGGGAAGAGAGGGAGGGAGGGACGGGGGAGAGAGGGAGGGGGAGAGAGGGAGAGAGGGAGGGAGGGAGGGGGAGAGAGAGGAAGGGGGAGAGAGAGGCGGGAGAGAGAGGGGGGAGAGAGAGGGAGGGGGAGGGGGGAGAGAGAGGGGAGGGGGAGAGAGGGGGGAGAGAGGGGAGGGGGAGAGAGAGGGGAGGGGGAGAGAGAGGGAGGGGGGAAAGAGAGGGAGGGGGGAGAGAGAGGGAAGGGGAGAGAGGGGAAGGGGAGAGGGAGGGGGAGAGAGGGGAGGGGGGAGAGAGGGGAGGGGGGAGAGAGAGGAGGGGGGAGAGAGAGGGAGGGGGGAGAGAGAGGGAAGGGGAGAGAGGGGAAGGGGAGAGAGAGGGAGGGGGAGAGAGAGCCTGCTCTCTCAAGGCCCTGCTGAGAGCTCACCTCCTCCAGGAGGCCTTCCCAGACTGAGCCCCTTCCTTCTTCTCCCCCTCGTCCCCCTCTCCATCCCCCCCCCCCGTCTTACCTCCTTCCCTTCCCCACAGCACCTGTATATATGCATATATGGTTCTACATATTTATTACTCATTTATTTTACTTGTACATATCTATCCTATTTATTTTATTTTGCTAGTATGTTTGGTTTTGTACTCTGTCTCCCCCTTTTCGACTGTGAGCCCACCGTTGGGTAGGGACTGCCTCTATATGTTGCCAGTTTGTACTTCCCAAGCGCTTAGTACAGTGCTCTGCACATAGTAAGCGCTCAATAAATACGGATGATGATGATGGTGATGATGATGAGAGGGAGGGGGAGAGGGGGTGGGGGGAGAGAGAGAGGGAGGGAGAGGTAAAGGGACACACACACACACACACACACACACACACACACACACACACACACGCCGCGTTTGCTCCTACTGCTGCTGCCCGTCTCGATGTTCCGCCCAGCAGGCCGGAGGCCATAGGTATTTCTATCACCTGTGGCTTGGGCCATTCCCGTTTCAGCCCTCCGCTTGCTCAATCTCCGCCCTTTTCATCCCCCATACCCAATTTGGTCGGCACGGAGGTGAGGGACACCTATCTTTCCGGACCGCTCCCCTCCGGCCAAAGATATTGCGTCAGAGGTAATAATAATAGTAATAATGACATTTATTGAGCAATTATTATGCGCAAAGCAGTGCTCTAAGCACTGGGGAGGTTACAAGGTGATAAGGTTGTCCCACGGGGGGCTCACAATCTTAATCCCCATTTTACAGATGAGGGAACTGAGGCCCAGAGAAGTGAAGTGACATGCCCAAAGTCACAGCTGACAATTGGCAGAGCCGGGATTAGAACCCATGACCTTTGACTCCAAAGCCCATGCTCTTTCCACTGAGCCACGCTGCTTCAGGTAGCATTTGACCTCGGGATGGCCGCTGCCCAGGGTTCTATCACCTGTGGCTTGGACCATCCCTGCTTCCATCCTCCGCTTGCTCAATTCCACCCCTTTCATCCCCCCATACCTTAGAAGCATGGCTTAGTGGAAAGAGCCCGGTCTTTGGAGTCGGAGGTCATGGGTTCAAATCTCAGCTCTGCCACTTGTCAGCTGTGTGACTTTGGCCAAGTCACTTCACTCCTCTGTGCCTCAGTTCCCTCATCTATATAATGGGGCTCACAGGCCTGATTACTTTGTAGCCTCCCCAGTGCTTAGAACAGTGCTTTGCACCTAGTAAGTGCTTAATAAATACCACGGTGATAATAATAATAATTATTATTTGGTCAGCACGGAGTTGAGGGACACCTACCTTTCTGCCCCGCTCCCCTCCGGCCAGAGAAGCTGCATCAGAGGTGGCATTTTGACCTCGGGATGGCCAATGCCCAGAGTCACCTTGGCACACCTCCCCTCTGCCCAGCAACATTTTTTCTCCATGCCCATTGCCCTTCCCTGTTCTTTCAGCTGTTGAATTCCCTCCTCAAATCATCTGTTGCCTCCATCTCTTGCTCCCAATAACCTGAAAATTGAAATCATCAGGCATGTTTTCCATAAATAAAATTTCCCTGCTCCTCTCCATTGCCTCCAACCTCCTGCCCCTTCTTCAATGCTTCTATCTTCCCAAGTAGTATATCAAGAAGAGATCACCTTCTCCCTCTCAAACTCCACCCGTGCCTCTGACCCCATTCCTTTGCACCTTATCAAAGTGCTTGTCCCACCTTGGAGAAGCAGCGTGGCTCAGTGGAAAGAGCCCGGGCTTTGGAGTCAGAGGTCATGGGTTCAAATCGCAGCTCCGCCACTTGTCAGCTGTGTGACTTTGGGCAAGTCACTTAACTTCTCTAGGCCTCAACTCCCTCAACTGAAAAATGGGGATTAAGACTGTGAGCCCCCCTTGGGGACAACCTGATCACCTTGTAAGCTCCCCAGTGCTTAGAACAGTGCTTTGCACATAGTAAGCACTTAATAAATGCCATCATCATCATCATCATCATCACCTCCCTTCTCCCCCCTATCTTCAACTGTTCACTCCCCAGTGACTTCTTCCCTACTGCTTTCAAACATGCTCATGTCTCCCCCTCCTAAAAATCCATCCCTTGACCATGGCCCCTTCCAATTATCTCCCCATATCCCTCCTACCATTCCTCTCCAAACTACTCCGTCTCCTCCAATTCTCTCCTTGACCTTGTCCATTCTTCTTAGAATATTTCAAGAGTATCTTACCTCTGCTCCATGGGATAGAGCTCAATATTCATTCATTCATTCAATCGTATTTATTCATTCATTCAATCGTATTTATTGAGCGCTTTCTGTGTGCAGAGCACGGTACTAAGCGCTTGGGAAGTACAAGGTGGCAACATATAGAAACGGTCCCTACCCAACAGTGGGCTCATAGTCTTGAAGGGGGAGACAGAGAACAAAACCAAACATAGTAACAAAATAAAATAAATAGAATAAATATGTACAAATAAAATAGAGTAATAAATATGTACAAACATATATACATATATACAGGTGCTGTGGGGAGGGGAAGGAGGTAAGGCGGGGGGGAATGAAAGGGGGGAAGGAGGGAGCTCAGTCTGGGAAGGCCTCCTGGAGGAGGTGAGCTCTCAGTAGGGCCTTGAAGGGAGGAAGAGAGCTAGCTTGGCGGATGGGCAGAGGGAGGGCATTCCAGGCCCCGGGGATGACGTGGGCCGGGGGTCGATGGTGGGACAGGAGAGAACGAGGCACGGTGAGGAGATTAGCGGTGGAGGAGCGGAGGTTGCGGGCTGGGCAGTAGAAGGAGAGAAGGGAGGTGAGATAGGAGGGGGCGAGGTGATGGACAGCCTTGAAGCCCAGGGTTAGGAGTTTCTGCCTGATGCGTGGGTTGATTGGTAGCCACTGGAGATTTTTGAGGAGGGGAGTAACATGTCCACAATGTTTCTGGACAAAGATAATCCGGGCAGCGGAGTGAAGTATGGATTGAAGAGGGGAGAGACAGGAGGATGGGAGATCGGAGAGGAGGCTGATACAGTAGTCCAGACAGGATAGGATGAGAGCTTGAACGAGCAGGGTAGCGGTTTGGATGGAGAGAAAAGGGCAGATCTTGGCAATGTTGCGGAGCTGAGACCGGCAGGTTTTGGCGACGGCTTGGATGTGAGGAGTGAACGAGAGAGCAGAGTCGAAGATGACATCAAGGTTGCGGGCTTGTGAGACGGGAAGGATGGTAGTGCCGTCAACAGTGATGGGAAAGTCAGGGAGAGGGCAGGGTTTGGGAGGGAAGACAAGGAGTTCAGTCTTGGACATGTTGAGTTTTAGGTGGCAGGCAGACATCCAGATGGAGATGTCCTGAAGTCAGGAGGAGATGTGAGCCTGGCGGGAGGGGGAGAGAGCAGGGACAGAAATGTAGCTTTGGGTGTCATCAGCGTAGAGATGACAGTTGAAGCCGTGGGAGCGAATGAGGTCACCAAGGAATACATCAGAAGAGTTGGGTTTTACTACAATATTTATGGTACTTAAGTGCTTATGATGTGCCAAGTACCGTTCTACGTGCGGAGGTAGATACAAGTCAATCAGGTTGGAGACAGTCCCTATCCCACATGGGTTTCCCACTTTTATTCCCCATTTTTTGGATGAGGTAACTGAGGCCCAGGGAAGTTAAGTGACTTGCCCAAGGTCACTCAGCAAGTATATGGGGGCGGTGGGATTAGAACCCAAATTCTGACTACAAAGCCCTTGCTCTATCCACTAAGCCACACTGTTTCTCTTACCGATTCTGCCTCTGGCTAGTTAACATGACTAGACACACTTTTCAGTGTGTGCAGCATCCCTGCCTGCTTATCAATCAATCCATGGTATTTATTGAGCACATACTGTGTGCAGAGCACTGTAGCAAACACTTGAGAGAGTACAAAACAGAGTGGGTAGAAACATTTCCTGCTCACAGAGAAGCAGCGTGGCTCAGTGGAAAGAGCCTGGGTTTTGGAGTCAGAGGTCATGGGTTCAAATCCCAGCTCTGCCAACTGTCAGCTGTGTGACTTTGGGCAAGTCACTTAACTTCTCTGGGCCTCAGTTCCCTCATCTGTAAAATGGGGATTAAGACTGAGAGCCTCCCGTGGGACAACTGGATCACCTTGTAACCTCCCCAGTGCCTAGAACAGTGCTTTGCACATAGTAAGCGCTTAACGAATGCCATTATTATTATCATTATCAAAGAGCCCTGTGCCTGAGCAAGAACAAGAGTGACTAGATAAGAGTGCACAAGTGACATTGCATATGCCACTAGCACTATAACAGCTACCTGTTATTAAAGGCTCTTGGTCCTGAAGGCTCATTTGTTGTTTTTGATATGATCATTTTTTCCTCACTATATCCTGAGAAGCTACAGGGATCTATCGGTGAGGACGTGCAAAGTCTATAGTAAACTTTCATTTCTTTAATATTGTGTTTCAGAGGATTGGAAAATTGACTGTTGAAGATTTGCTTTGTTGAAAATCACAACCACCAAATCCAATAGCCAAAAATCCGACCCCCTGGCCTAAGCCCAAAGTGCTTTCCTAGCTGTGGTTCCCCTCCTTTGAAATCAACTCTATAAGCAAAAGAGCAGAGGTTAACCAATATTTTTCAAGTGAAGGAAGAGGGAGATAAGAAAAGTGTGGAGAGGCTACCTTTAAAGCACCTCTCTTGCCACCTTTAAAGCCCTATCAAAGCAGGGATCGTGACTACCAATCCTATTGTATTGTAGTTTCCAAAGTGCCTGGAACAATGCTTGGTACACAGTAAGTGAGTAACAAATTGATTGATTGATTGATTGATTGATTGACAGAATTCGGACCTGCTGTCTCAGTCAGTTGAGGGTGGGTGCTCTGAGAAGCCCTGAGATGTGCTTAAAGAATCCCCCACCAAGGACTGTGGACTCCATCTCCAACTACCTTCTTGAGGAACCGAGGGATTGTCTGCCATTAAAGAAGAATGGAGCACGGAGAAATTGTAGTTTCTAACTCCCCCCAATTCAGGCAGAATTATACCAGGGGATTAGATGAGGGATAAAGCCTTAGCTGGCAGAAACTTCAACTTTCCTCCCCTCCAATTCTCTTTATATCATTGATATTTGTTAAGGGTTCACTGTGTACCAGGCATTGTACTAAGCACTGGAGGAAATACAAGCAAATTGGGTTGGACACAGTCCCTGTCCTGCTTGGGGCTCACAGTCTTAATCCCCATTTTACAGATGAGGTAACTGAGGCACAGAGAAGTGGAGTGAATTACCCAAGGCCACACAGCAGACAAGTGGTGGAGCTGGGATTAGAACCCATGGTCTTCTGTGTCCCGGCCCATTTTCCATCCACTGAGCTATGCTGCTTCTTCCCTTCCAAATGACAATTTTAAATAAATTGGGAAGGAGTTAACGGGCTTACTATGTCCTAAGTGCTAGTGATACTCTGATAGTCATACTCTGGATTGGGTAGCTTGACAACCAGTATCTCCTGAGATATCCCACAGGTCTGTTTTTCTCTTCCTCCTCGCACTTCCCAGGAAAATAGGCTGGCTGAAATAACCAGTCCATTTGCTAGTTGGATAGGGGAGTGGGGAAGAATAGCAATTTGTCTTCAGAATTGCAGTGGCTTAGGTAGCATTCTTGTCAATCCTATCAGCTAAGGGACAGGGCTTCTACAGAGACAAATACTTTCCTAGCAGTCTGATTGGCACCAAAGGAAATAACTTAAAAGTCCTCAGCATTATCCTGAAGAAAGAAACCTTCCCCCCCCCCAAACCAGATAGATGCTGTCTAAAGGACAGCAAGATTGGCCTCAGATATAAGCTAACTATCCTATGGAGGTTTAAAGTAACTCTGTGTTTGTGTCAATCCACTTAACTCAAGGCAAATGAAGCTTGAAACGTTTATTTGTGCTCATCTTGGGTAAGTGCTGTGCCCTTCTTGAGTATGTATTGCTCCCTTTGTGCGAGTGTTTGTGTATCTCAAATCTGAAAATGACAATAAACTCAGGTAGTGCTTTTAATACCTTGGAAGACAAGAATAGAATTGCAGTTGTCCTTGATAAATTATAAAACAGAATGAAATGCATTTGGGACAAATGCAAGGCAACTGATTTATGGATGAAAAACAAATTTGGATACTAGAGAGGAAAAACTTCCAGGGACACATGCAGCTATAAAAAACCTGTCACCATTGAACAGAAGCTAAACATGAAACAATTTAATTCTGTTATTTAAAAAAAAGCTGCTGAAGAATCCACTGAAGTGGATTCTACTGAAAAGCTACTGAAGTCCTTAGTGCTTAGTTCAGAGAACCATACCAAAGTGCTTGGTGGAATACAACAGAGTTAGTGGACACAATCCTTCCCTCAAGGAGGTTACTGTCCAACAAATGGAGACAGACACTTAGAAAAAAAGGAAATGCGGGTAGGAAATAGCAATGTAAAAAGATACATACCTAAGTTTTCTAGGGGAAAAGCCATTGTGCTGCTTGTACCCAAGTGCTTAGGTGATGGAAAAGTGATTGTGAACCCCATTTGGGATGACTGTATCCACCTTAATTTGTTTGTATCTATGCCAGTGCCTAAAACAGTGTCTGACATGAAGTAAGTGGTTAATAAATACCATAAAAAGTGCTGAAGTGGCAATGAAAGCGTGACCTAGTAGATACAGTACAGATTCAGGAGTCGGAAGGACCTGGGTTCTAATCCCAGCTCCATCAGTTGTCTGTTGAATGACCTTGGGCAAATCATTTCACTTCTCTGTGCCTCAGTTTGAGGTGTCAGTGGAATACCCAAGTAGAGATGTCTGCAGGAGAAAATGTGAGACTGCAGAGGAGAAGAGAGATCAAGGCTGGAGATGTAGATTTGGGAATCCCCCTTGAAGAGATGGTAGTTGAAGCCCCGGGAGGAACGAGTTTTCCAATGGAGTGGGTGTAGATGGACAATAGAAGGGGAACCAGAACTGAGCCTTGAAGGACTCAAGATAACAAGAAGATAGTGGAATATGAACAGAGCCTGGCAGAACACATACAGTTAGATGATGAGGGGCAGAAAATGAAATTGAGGAGGAATAGTCAGAGAGATAATCAGTCATGGTATTTATTGACTGCTTACTCTGTGCAGAGCACTCTACTAAGCACTTGGAGAATTACATTCCTACCACATTAGCAAAACCAAGTCTGGTGATGTTTCACAGAAAGGGGGTGGTCTGCAATGTCCATGGCTGAAGAGAAGTTAGTAAGGATTATGATTAAGTGTAGGGATTATGTCTAACTTTTTCTTTACCTTCCCAAGTTCTTAGTACAGTGCTCTGCACACAATAGAAACCAAAACATGTTTTGGTGATGATGAAGATGTTCAAGATTTTTGGTGAATAGCATACTAAAATTCTTCAAGGAGAGACTCCTATTAAAAAGTCAATAATGTTTGGTCTACAAAGGCAAAAATGCAGTGGTAATAAACTTATCCCAGTCATTGTACTGAACAGTAATGCTACAAGACTTACATCACCTAGACTTCGTCAAAAGCAAGATGAATGATAGTGCTGTTTTGCAAGCCTGTGACTAATAGGACCCTCAAAGGAACAATAAATAAAATATCTGAGAAACAAAGCAGTAGCAATGGCAATTATAAAATTCAACACATTCAAATCAAGATATTCAACATTGGTAAAGCACTCAGTATATCTATTAGCCAATGTTATTTGTATTTGTTTTTGTTCTTTTCCTGAAAATGGGTAGCTGTATCTGGTACATGAAAGCAGGTAATTATAATATTCAAATATTAATGTATTAGAACTCTTTGCATTATGAGCTACTAGACTGAAATGCTAGAGAATAAAACTTATCTTGCACACGTAACAAATTATTTGTAAGGAAAAACATTGTAGCACATTTGCCACTGATGTCTCATAAAATGTCATTTTCTGCATATTGCTCCATTACCTACGCTTAGTAGAGAAATGCATCCATCTAATTAAATTTAACAGTTAACAGATTTCAGAGGGGCATTATTTTTATTTTGAGAGCATCTTTTAAGAATCATAGCTTCCGTGTATGGCAGTTCAGTGAAGAATAATCTGTAAACAAAATCTCCATCAACAAAGGACATTAAAGACTATAAAGTAACTCATCCCTGACTGATTAATGTCTGCTACAGAAAGACATTTAAAGCTATTAACAGGTAGAGAATATGCTGCCATTGTTGCATTTATTGTACAAATCACTTTGCTATATAATCTTCCTAAATAAAGTAGTGAGAAGCAGTGTGTTTTTGGTTACCCTTTGAAAATGAATATGAAATTTTGAAAGCAAGTGTCTTAGAAAGGCAATGACGGAAGAACACACAGTACAACAATCTACCCAGAGAAGTAATGCATTTTTTTCACAAGAGAAACTGTGTTCAAAGCTAGTGAAGTTGACAATAATAAACATTTACATAGAGAAAATGTAGTAGAATTTTTTAAAAAACCCAACAACCCATGAATAAATTAATCAGTAACAGATATGATGCAATAAGGTAATTCATAAGTCATGATATATGAACCCCAAGTTGGTTAGGGACTGTGTCCAACCTGATTACCGTGTATCTACCCCAGTGCTTAGAACAGGGTCAGGCACACAATAGCTTAAGAATACCACAAAAGAAACAGGCAATGAAATTCATTTGGGTAGATCGGAATCAGCTGATGATGAGGGCTTTATTTAGTGGCTTGAATCTTTTCAGTGTACTTACCTATACATTACATATGATGAATTATTAATTTATATTAATGTCAGTCAGTCAACTATATTTATTGGATTTTTACTATGTGCAGAGCACGGTACTGAGCACTTAGGATAGTACAAAACAACAATAAACAGACATTCCCTGTCCACAATGATCTTAGAGTGTAGAGGGGGAGAAAGGTGATATAAATAAATTATAATTATATGCAAAATGAATGATATATAATGTCTGTCTCTGCCTCTAGACTATAAACTCGTTATAGGCAGGAAACATGTTTGTTAATCCTGTTATAGTATACTCTCTGAAATAGTACAGTATATCCTCAGTATATAGTACAGTAAATCCTCAATAAATGCCATTGATGATGATTCTAGACCATGAAAAGAAGATACTGCTTTTGTCTTAATTACTTGGGAAGAGGCATAACTGATACGGATCAAAAATGTTTTAGTGTAATATCACGCATGAACAACCTTTTTCTGCTGGTGCAGAAAGTGTATAAAATTAGTTAAAATAAGTCACTGCTATTGAAAATATATTTAAAGAACATATCTACTCTAGTTTTGAAGCGTTTAGTCTGTTGGGTGCTTATTTTCTGCTTTTCGTCTTAGAACTGATTCTGACATATAATTATCTCTGACCTAGCTTTCTACTGAAAAACAAAGGAATAGTTTCCATGGCACAGTGTGACTGATCTTTACGTCTGTAGAAAGCAAAATGTTAGTCCCGACACATACTGGCTTTTTAGGAGACAAGGTAAGTCGACATCCCCTTTCCCCCAGTCTCTCTATACCCTTTAAAATTTCTTACCCATCTTGTTTTCCTACAGCCTCTAATCCATCCCCCCCATTCCTGCAATCTCCCTCCTAGCTTCTTCCTTCCCCTGTACCTCAGCCCACTCCTATTTTTTTTTTTGTCTCATTTCCATGGCTACCACCTTTTTCCCTGCCTTTGGGACTGTGACAACTGTGGAACCAGCCAGGGAGAGGGGAGCAGCAGACCTCCTCTCCCATATCACTCTAGTTACCATGATTGTAGCAGTCCCTACAAAGCCTGGCCTAGTGGATAGAGCATGAGCCTGGGAGTAAGAAGGAACTGGGTTCTAGTCCCACCTCTGCCGCGTGCCTGCTGTGTGACCTTAGACAAGTCACTTTGCTTCTCTGTGCCTCAATTACCTCATTTGTAAAATGGGGACTAAGACTGTGAGCCCTAAGTGGGACAGGGGCTGTGTCCAACCTGATTTGCCTGTATCCACCCCAGCATTTAGAACAGTGCCTAGCACCTAGAACACAGTAAGTGTTTAACAAATACCACAGTTAAGTACATCAATTAATCAGTCCAAGTTACTGAGCACTTCAGGCTGAGGACTGAACAAAGCCCTCAGAGGCTGTAAGATCCTTATGGGCAGGCCTACCAACTCTATAATACTGTATTCTCCCAAGTGACAAGTACAGTGCTACAACAGAGGTCAAAAAACACAATCCTTGCACTAACGGTATTTACAATCTAACTGGCAGAGGATCAAAATAATTGGCAGCTAGGAGGAAAAAGAGCTTAAATAGTAGAGAAGGTAAAGCAATATGTACAAAATATTACAGGTGGTTGTGAATGCCTGAGTGGTGCAAAAGTACTGAGGTGGTAGTTGGGAGAATATCAGTGTAACCCAGGCAATTCTCCAAGAGAAGGTGGTATTTGAGAAGGGCTTTGAAGAAAGGGACAGATGTGGTAAAAGATACTTTGGATACAATTTAAAATGTCAGTTTCTACTCTCTATCATGAAAGCAGATCTCATCATAAAATTCAAGTGAATAGAATAAAAGTTTCCATTTTTGTTTTTGTTTAATAACAATCCAACACTACCAGACAATATAGGGTGGGACCACCTTTTAACTTGCTTTGCACAGAACCCGGTTTAGCATTAGTATCACTTAGACTACATTTTTTTTTCTGAAAATAACAACAGCAATAAAAATGATAGTAATAACAATAATAATAGTTTTTCTTCAGTGTTTACTGTGTGCAGAGCACTATGGTAAGCATTTGGAAAAGTACAATGTAACAGAGTTGGTAGACACTATTCCTGCCCAGAAGGAGCTTACAGTCTACAAGATTTGTGGTATTTCTTAAGTGCTTAAGCAGCAAGCACTGCACGAAGTGATGGGTTGGATACAAGATAATCAGATCAGACATAATTCCTGCCGCACATGGGCCTCATCATTTAAATAGGAGGGATCACAGGAATTGAATCCACATTTTACAATTGAGGAAACTGAGGCACATAGAAATAAAGTGACTTGCCCAAAGTCACATATCAGGCATTTGGTACAACCTGGATTACAACCCAGGTCCTTTGGTCCCAGGCCATGTTATTTCTAAAGAAAGGAATTTTTAATAACCATGAATTCTGAGAAAATAGATTCCATTACCCATTCCATTCCTAATCCCAACCCCACGGATGCACCGAGCTAAATAGCACTGAAGACAGAGTATCCCTGCAGTTGAATTCATTCAATCATATTTACTGAGCACTTAAGAGCACTGTGCTCTATGCTTAAGCACTGTACTTGAATACATTGGTCCTATGGACTGCACTGTAGCAGAGTTCCTCTGGGCCATACAGTTGAGCGAAGTTATATATACTTTCACTTATTACTCACTTTTTTGCATATTATAGAAGCACAACATGTTAGCATGGATAATGCTGCTAAAATATAGGCATTCCTACAGGTCTGTTTCAAAAGGAATGCATGAATTAAATGAAGGCATGAAGAATGTATTTGTCAGTACAAAAGAGGAAGACATTATGCTACTCAACATATTGATGGGAGCTATCATTTGTACATCAAAAAAGGATTTCCGTTAGGAAAGGTAGCATCTGGAAGTTGTCTGAATGCAAATGAATAGTCCTATAACACATTTCTCCTGCATTGTCTTGATTTAATCCCAAAATCTTCAAGAAAGTCAACCTTTGCTGTAGTCAATGATGGGAAGAAAACAGAATTCTTCCTCTGCAGTGGTGTTAAAACGTTTAGGATGCTTTAATACATAATCACTCTAGAATTTTGGGGCACAGGTTGGCAATCAAAGCAGTTGTTTCCAAAACAAATTATATTAACAGGTGGTAAAAAGGTGGAACAGCTGGGTAGGAACATTCTCAAAAGGAAATAGATCTATAGAGTTAGATAGTGTTGTAATAATCCTAAATGAAATATAATTGTTTGGTCCTAAGTTCTAGGCCAAATATCAAGGAAAGCACATTTGCACAAGAGCATAATCATATACAGTGTGAATTATCTGAAATGTGGTCATAAAAGTTGAGTATTCTCATCAGTCCAGAAGGGCCATAAGGCCATAGTGGAGAACATCTATTAAAAGTTTCACCATCTGCTGAATCATTTGAACTTTTTATAACTCTACTCCGGAGCAAAGTCATGTGTGTTCCTGTTAGGTTTTTCTAGATCATTTGGAAATAACGTTTCTAAACTTGTAGGTGAAGATAAAACTAGGGATTATATGTGAATTGAAAAGTGTCTATGGTAAATTAACATTTGACAATAGCCAGACAAAAAAATTCCCACACTATGAATTTATAGAAGACTTTGCCTCTTTCAGTCAGTTACAAAGGCCTTCCTAAACCACACTGCATTTGCTTCTGTTAGAGGCAGCATAGCCAATATCGATGGAAATGAATTTAGAAATAAAATTTAAATAGGAAAATTAAGGAGAGAGAGAGAACATCAGTGAAACAACATGAAGAAACTTTAATGAGCAAATCTAACATTCAAACCACTACCTCATTAATCTAAGCATTTATTCTGCCTTGATCCTTGCTGACCTCCCTGCTTCCTGTCTCTCCCCTCTCTGGTCCATACTTCACTCTGCTGCCCAGATCGTTTTCTACAGAAACGTTCAGTCCATATATCTCCACTCTTCCAGAAATGCCAGTGCCCACCCAACTCCACATCAAACAGAAACTCCTTACCATCTTTTGGTTTATTTATGACATTTGTTAAGCTCTTCGTTAGTATCAGGTACTGTACTAAGCATTGGGAGTGGGGGGGTGATACAAGATAATCTGGTTGGACACAGTCCCTGTAACCACATAGGACTCACACCATTAATCACCATTTTACAGATGAGGCAATAGGCAAGGAAGTTGTGACTTCCCCAAGGTCACACAGCAGACAACTGGCATAGCAGGGATTAAAACCCAGTTTCCTCTGACCCCCAGCCCATGCCCTATCCACTAAACTTTGCTGCTTCTCATCAGTTTTAAAAACAAAGTCATCCATCAGCCTTAAAACAGTCAGTCACCTTGCCCCTTCCTACCTCATCTCACTGCTCTCCTGCCTGCCTCTCACATCACTGCCCACCCTCTTCGATCCTCTAATGTCAATGTACTCACTGTACCTCAGTTTCATCTATCTCGCTGCCAACCTTTGGTCCACATTTTGGCTCTAGCCTGGAACGCCCTCCCTCTTCATATCACAGACAATTACTCTCCCTACCTTCAAAGACTTATTGAAGACATAATTCCTCCAAGAGGCCTCCCCTGAATAAACCCTCATTTCCTCTTTTCCCACTCTCTTCTGCATCACCCTGACTCGCTCCCTTTATTCACCATCCCCCCAGCACTTACGTACATATCTGCAATTTATTATATTGATGTCTGTCTCCCCCTCTATACTGAGAACTCGTTGTACTCTCCCAAGCATTTAGTGCAGTCCTCTGCACACAGTAAGCTCTCAAAAATATGAATGATGGTTTGACTGATTGATTAATTAAACATGAGAAGCAGCATGGCCCAATGTAAAGAACACGAGCCTGCAAGTCAGAGGGCCCCGACTGTAGTTCCAAATTTATTCAGCAGAGAAACCACACGGTCGAGACACCTCACAAGTGTAGTGACTGTGGGAAAAGCTTTAGTCAGAGCTCCGATCTTAGGAAACACCAGCGAACCCACACGGGGGAAAAACCTCATAAATGCAGTGACTGTGGAAAGTGCTTTAGTCGGTGCTCCAGCCTCGTCATGCATCAATCAATCAATCGTATTTATTGAGTGCTTACTGTGTGCAGAGCACTGTACCAAGCACTTGGGAAGTACAAGTTGGCAACATGTAGAGACAGTCCCTACCCAACAGTGGGCTCACAGTCTAAAAGGGGGAGATGGAGAACAAAACAAAACATATTAACAAAATAAAATAAATAGAATAGATATGTACAAGTAAAATAAATAAATAAATAAATAGAGTAATAAATATGTACAAACACATATACATATATACAGGTCATCAGAGGATCCGTACAGGACAGAAGCCTTATGAGTGTAATGAGTGTGGAAAGAGCTTCAGCCGTAGTTCAAACCTAATTCAACACCAGAGAATTCACATTGCCCAGACCCCATAGGTTGTTCTGAACTTGGACTCCTCAGGCACACCATGTCCCCGACCAGTTAGGTGAGGGAAGGAGAAATGAGTCTGTCTACATGTTTGTCACCTGTCTACATGTTTTGTTTTGTTGTCTGTCTCCCTCTTCTAGACTGTGAGCTCATTGTTGGCTAGGGACTGTCTCTATATGTTGCCAACTTGTACTTCCCAAGTGCTTAGTACAGTGCTCTGCACACAGTAAGAGCTTAATATGATTGAATGAATGAATGAATAAATCCCACTCCACCACTGGTCTGCTGTGTGACCTTGGGCAAGTTATATAACTTCACAGTAAGAGCTTAATATGAATGAATGAATGAATGAATAAATAAATCCCACTCCACCACTGGTCTGCTGTGTGACCTTGGGCAAGTTATGTAACTTCATGTGCCTCGGTTGCCTTATCTTTAAAATGGGATTCAAATACACCTTCCTCTAAGACAGAGCTCCACGTGAAACAGCGACTGTGTCTAACTTGATAATCATGCATCTATCTATCCTAGAAGTGAATACAGTGCCTGGCACATAGTAAGCACCTAACAAGTACCAATAAAAAAACAAAAAAAAATTTCACAGCGACTACCAGATACATATTTTTCTACTGGGTTTTTCTTCATTATAAGTATTTCTTAAAAATGTTCAAGCAAATGCAGGCTTACTCGAAAGCAATGCTAATGAGGTTTGTACGTGATATTAATGACTCAAGGAGCCAAACCCTGGAATATGTTTATTCATTCATTCAATCACATTTATCGAACGCTTACTGTGTGCAGAGCACTTTACTCTGTGCTTGGAAAGTACAATTTGGCAACAAAATAGAGACAATCCCTACCCAACAATGGGCTCACAGTCTAGAAACAGGCTCACAGTCTAGGCAACACCTCAAAATCCCACTCAGTGGCCAGGAATCATGACAAATTCCTAACCGGCTCCAAGGCAGAAATCTAAGTTTCATTATTTGTCCAACTCTGTATTTGATGCTATGCTAAGAAGCATCCTAAACCTTGGCAGTCTCCTCCTGAACAATGATCTTAATTGCAACCATAATTCAAATAATGTATATATGCACCAGATGAAACAATAGACATCATGAAGCTTCCATCCAATTCATTGTGTGAGTACTGTGGAATGGGACTGCCTGGATGAAGGAAGGAAATCTGGATTTAAAAGCAAAATCAGAAATTTCACCTCTCTAACGTAACTGTAAGACACATTCCATGCCCACAATGAGCTCTTAACTCTGTTGTACTCTCCAAAGCACTTAATGCAGGGCTCTACAAAGAGTAAACACTCAACAAGTACCATTGATTGATTCCTAAAAGAAAGCCATGAAAGGACAGGAAAGGATGTTTATCATTCTTGGGCTTAAGGTACAGGAAGAAACACCACACTAATTCAAAATTGAGTAAGACAAATTAATGTCTTCTTAGATTTTTCTGTTTACTGGACCGGAGATTAAGGAAGAGGTTCATCGGCTTGTTCTCAGTAATTTGGATCAACAATATTTGTTCCAAATTTAACATGTCGGTTCTTTCCACTTTCGGCTACCCCTCACCCCTCCCTCTAGCCCCATTCCAATCAATCAATCAATCAATCATATTTATTAGCACTTACTGTGTGCAGAGCACTGTACTAAGCGCTTGGGAAGTACAAGTTGGCAACATATAGAGACAGTCCCTACCCAACAGTGGGCTCACAGTCTAGAAGACTGCAAGCTCTTTGTGGGAAGGCACAATCAATAATTTAAATCCCAAGCATCAACTAGAGTGTAAGACGCATTATCAGAGTTGAATAAGTGTATATGATGCTAATGATGATTACCACCTACACAGATTATATATATATTCTTTAGGTCAGGCTGTAAAAAGGACTCCTGAAAGCTGCAAAATACTTTGAAAATCATTCTTGCATTGGAGCAGAATTTGAGGCTAGACAGCACATCTGTTGGGGGTAACTTAGGTTCTCTGGTTACTGCAATGGGAATCACAAAGAATTTGCAGTTGACAGATGCTGATTCCCATGAAACCATAAAAACCTGAGCTGATGCTTAGCTTCAGCAATAGTTACTAATAAAGCCCCATGTTGCAATAGAATGAAAATAAACATCCTTCATAAAGGTTTTGGGGGGGCTATAACAATAGCCTTAGTGTGAACAGTTTTAAAACTATTAGGCTTGCTTCCAGGAATGAAACCGCATGAAGTAAAATGGTACTTGTTAAGCACTTAATATGTGCCTAGCACTATTCTAAGATCTGGGGTAGATATGAGGTAAACAGTTAGGACATAGGCCCTGTCCTACATGGGGTCACAGTCTAAGTAGGACTAAGGAGGGATTTAATCCCCATTTTACAGATTGGGTAACTGAGGCACAGAGAAGTAAAGTGATTTACCCAAGGACACACAGCAGAAAAGTGGTAGAGAGGGATGAGAACCCAGGTCCTCTGAGTCCCAGGCCTGCAATCTTTCAGCTTGAGGTCCTTTCAGAACAAATTATGCATTTTAAAATAGTTGCAGAAAAATCTTAAAAAAAAAGAATAATCATGAAACCTTTGTTCATAACCAATATTCACTCAGTGTGTACCAAGATGTCTATTAAAACCCCTTGTTGGTTTAGGGGCAAAAAGCCTGACAGTGGCTTGTTCCCCCAGAAGTTTTTCTCAGGATAGCTGGTGCCGGATCCTCCCTTCCACCCAAAGTTTTATCTGGTAAAGCGAATGATTAAAGGTCTGCCAACCTACTCACTGTACCTCAATTTCATCTATCTCACCAACCTTTCACCCACATCCTGCCTCTAGCCTGGGATGTTCTCTCTCCTTATTCATTCATTCATTCAATCATATTTATGGATCACTTATTGTGTGCAAAGCCCTGTACTAAGCGCTTGGGAAGTGCAAGTTGGCAACATATAGAGATGGTTCCTACCCAACAACAGGCTCACAGTCTAGAATCTCATCTCATCACAGTTGGATGAACCCTCTCTCCACCTTCAAACCTTATTAAAAACACATCTCCTCCAAAGAGCCCTTTCCCTACTAAGACTTCATTTCCTTTCTCTCACTCCCTTCTCTGTCACCCTTGCACTTGTATTTGTTCATCCCTCTCTCCAACCCAGCACTTATGTATATACATATGTACATATCCATAATTGAAATTAATTTACAGTAATGTGTCTTCCCCTCAACCCCATCCATTCCATTTTCTAAAAACAATTTCATACACCATTCTTCCCTCCCAAACTATCTTCAATTACTCACTTCGATGACTCCTTTCATTCTTTCTTCAAACACACCCCTATTTTCCCAAGTCAAAAAAACCCAAACACTTCTCTTGACCCTCCTGCAACATCCAGTTATTATCCTACCTCACTCCTATTTTTAACAAAACGTCTCAAAGCCCTGCTGCCTCATGATGATGATGATGTTGATGGTGATGATATTTATTAAGGATTTATTATGAACCAAACACTCCGGTAAGCACTAGGGTAGGTATGTCAGGGGGGTAGGAATACTGATACTCATTCATCTTCAGACAGTATAACAATACCCAAAGCCACACCCTTTCATACTTGTATATGTTTACAAAAAGCATCCACTAATTCTTCAATGAAAGGGACTGATTGTACAGCTACTAATCCCGGTACTGCCACTTGTTTGCTGTGTGACCTTGGGCAAGTCACTTTACTAGGCTGCAGTTACCTCATCTGTAAAATGGGATTAAGACTGTGATCCCCAAATGAAGCAGGGACTGTGTCCACTCCAAGTTGCTTGCATCCACCCTCATACTTGGTACGTGCCTTGCACACAGAAAGCACTTTAAAAAATCACAATTATTATTATTACTAACTACTTATTTTTGTAGAACATGTCCTCACTGACATATCACAGACATATCCCTTCTAGACTGTGAGCCCGTTGTTGGGTAGGGACCATCTCTATATGTTGCCAACTTGTACTTCCCAAGCACTTAGTACAGTACTCTGCGCACAGTAAGTGATCAATAAATATGATTAAGTGAATGAATCTATGAATAGGTAGTGACTTCACAGGTTCAATAAGCGACACAAATGAATGTCACTTTGTTGAGCTACTTTATTCATGCTTAATCCATATTTCATTTATCATCCTCAGGATGTTTGTAATTTGTTGTATTCCACAACTGTTGCCATGAATCTTAAAGCACCATAGAAGATTTTGTTATGTACAAAAACAGACATTCAGGTCAGTTTAAGGTTTTCTGAAATCTGGTCCCTACTGGCAGATCCTAGCAAGAATTTCTTCTATTGGGTAGTTATTCATCTAAATTCTCAACACAACCCAACATTTCAACACCCTGGAGAAATTATTCTATGCTGAAATTAGTCTTATATGCATCGGTTTTCCTCTTGCACCTAATAAGTGAGTATACAAAATATACATGATCTTAACGATGGGGACATAAATTAACATTTTACAGAACATTGATAAAAAGTTAAGAAAAGGTTAAGTACTATTTTCTCCCAACTAAGAATGATTTTTCAATTGCTTCTATAATCTTACTGTGTTTAGAGGATAAAATATTCAAGCATTATGCTGGGGAATCATCAGAAAGAAAAATAAACCAGCCGATTTGGAAGCTCTGAAAACCTGCCTTCTTTTTCACACCAAGTGGGTTTCTTATTTGATCTTTATAATCTTCAAGAAAATAGGAAGGAAGCTGCACTTACTACAGTATAACTACTGCAATTAAGTTAAAATAACTTTCCTTCTAAAAGCCCAGTGTCTCTCTATCAGTACATGTCATCTCAAGCACAGCTCATAGGAATGGCAGTATAGTGGAAAATACAGTGCTGTATTGGCAAAAGTAACAGAGGTAATTCATATTAACTTCATTGCTTCCTGAAATCAAATGCTATCATTATGGTACATGGTTAGCTTAACCTGAACAAACTTAATGATACATGACTAATTCTTTTTTTCCTCTTGCCTAAGTATATACCACCTTCATCAAATACTTAAGAATGGAAAACTGCTGATTCAAATCTCCATAAAAAACAAAAAAAAAAAACCCTCTGATCTTTGTTTAGAGAACATTAAGCCAGCTAGAATAGGCAGGCCTTGAAAGATGCTTTTCTGATTTCATCTTGTGCTCTCATTTTTACACATTTATTACCATTTTAGGTGAGCTCTGTTGCTCACTCTCAGCTTCAAGGCTGTCCATCACCTCGCCTCCTCCGACCTCACCTCCCTTCTTTCCTTCTCCAGCCCAGCCCGCACCCTCCGCTCCTCTGCCACTAACCTCCTCACTGGGCCTTGTTCTCGCCTGTCCCGCCGTCGACTTGGAATAGTGCTTTGCACACAGTAAGCACTCAATAAATATGATTGGATGAATGAATGAGTGAATGTGTATCAAATAGCCCAGTGCTCTCCCTTGTGAAAGGAGCGATACAGCTGCTATAAACTCAAACAAACCACAGACGAGTTTGTTTTCCCTGTTTAAAGAGCAAATGTAAGATGAAGACAGAGCATAATAATAATAATCATAATAATGATGGTATTTGTTAAGCGCTTACTATGGGCAAAGCGCTGTTCTAAGAGCTGGAGGGTGTGGCCAGGCTATATACCATTCAGAATGACAAGATACACCCACTAATTCTACCAGAAATCCAACAGCTACAAGTTTTCCCCAAATGCTGCCCATATAATGATGATGACATTTATTAAGCACTTACTATGTGCAAAGCACTGTTCTAAGCGCTGGGGAGGTTACAAGGTGATCAGGTTGTCCCACAGGGGACTCACAGTCTTAATCCCCATTTTACAGATGAGGTAACTGAGGCCCAGAGAAGTTAAGTGACTTGCCCAAAGTCACACAGCTGACCTTTGGCAGAGTCAAGATTTGAACCCATGACCTCTGATCATCATCATCATCAATCGTATTTATTGAGCGCTTACTATGTGCAGAGCACTGTACTAAGCACTTGGGAAGTACAAATTGGCAACATATAGAGACAGTCCCTACCCAACAGTGGGCTCACAGTCTAAAAGGGGGAGACAGAGAACAAAACCAAACATACTAACAAAATAAAATAAATAGAATAGATATGTACAAGTAAAATAAATAAATGAGTAATAAATATGTACAAACATATATACATATATACAGGTGCTGTGGGGAAGGGAAGGCGGTAAGATGGGGGGGATGGAGAGGGGGACGAGGGGGAGAGGAATGCACCTCAGAGTTAAAGGGGAGTCATTCAATCATATTTATTGAGCGCTTACTGTGTGCAGAGCCCTGTACTAAGCGCTTGGAGGCTGAGAGTGACAGAAGTTGTCATTGTTACCCCGAGACTCCTAGCAGGCATAAGTTCAATTTGAGCTGAGGCAGAGGTTCACTGCAGTTCAAGATGATGATGGTGCTGCTGCTGAGACTACAATCAAGTCAGCAAAAAAGAGAGCTAAATAGTCCTTTCCTCCCTTCAACAGATCAAGGAGCAGATAAATCAGACTTTTCAGACCTCCAGGGGAGAAACAAGGATCCTTAGTTACTAGTCATCTGTATACAAAATCTGCATTTGGAAAGCGTTCAATAAATACAATTGAATCACTCAGGTGTTTGGAGCACTTACTGAATTCAGAGCATCATCATCATCATCAATCGTATTTATTTAGTGCTTACTATGTGCAGAGCACTGTACTAAGCGCTTGGGAAATACAAATTGGCAACACATAGAGACAGTCCCTACCCAACAGTGGGCTCACAGTATAAAAGGGATATGTACAAGTAAAATAAATAAATAAATAAATAAATAAATAGAGCACTGTACCTTACACTTGGGAGAGTACAATGTAATAGAGTTGCTAGATACATTTCCTGTACACAAGGAGCTTAGAGACGGAGACAGGCATTAAAATAAATAATAATATTAACTGTGGTATTTGTTAAGCACTTACTGTGTGACAGGCACTGTACTAAATGCTGGGGTGGATACAAGCAAATCAGGTTGGACACAGTCCCTGTCCCACTTTGGGCTCACAGTCTCAATACCCATTTTACAGAAGGGAAGCATCTGTAAATCACCTTCTTTTAGAGAAGTGGTGTGGCTCAATGGAAAGAGCAGGGGCTTGGGAGTCAGAGGTCATGGGTTCAAATCCTGGTTCTGCCAACTGTCAGCTGTGTGACTTTGGGCAAGTCACTTGGCTTCTCTGTGCCTCAGTTACCTCACCTGTAAAATGGGGTTTAAGACTGTGAGCCACATGTGGGACAACCTGATCACCTTGTATCCTCCCCAGTACTTAGAATAGTGCTTTGCACATAGTAAGCGCTTAACAAATGCATTATTATTATTATTATTATTATTATGAGGTAATTGACCCATAGAAGTGAAATGACTTGCCCAAGTTCACACAGCAGACAAGACTGTGAGCCCACTGTTGAGTAGGGACTGTCTCTATATATTACCAAATTGTACTTCCCAAGCGCTTAGTACAGTGCTCTGCACACAGTAAGCGCTCAATAAATACGATTGAATGAATGAATGAACTGTCAGAGCCAGAATTAGAACCCATGACCTTCTGACTCTCAGGTCTGTGCTCTATCTACTATGACAAGCTGCTTCTCCGTATGTACTTAAGGGCTGAGAGCCTGAGGGTGGGGTGAATTTCAAATGCTTCAGGGGTACAGATTCAAGAGAATAGGTGATGGATAGGGGAAGTGAGGGTTTTCTCTGTGAACACTCTTGGAGATGTGATTTTATGAGGATTTTAAAGTTGGGAAGAGTAGTGTCTTGTCAGATTTGAAGCAGGGGAAGTTGCGAGCAAGAGGGAAGACATGGGCAAGGGATGTGATGAGAAAGATGAAATCAAGCTGCAGTGAGAAAATTGGTGGGAGAGGAGCAAAGTATAATAATATTAATAATATTGGTATTTGTTAAGCACTTATTATGTGCCAAGCACTGTTCTAAGCACTGCGGTAGATACGAGGTAATTGGGTTGTCCCAGGTGGGGCTCACAGTCTTAATCCCCATTTTACAGATGAGGTAACTGAGGCACAGAGAAGTTAAGTGACTTGCCCAAGGTCACACAGCTGACAAGTGGCAGAGGGGGGATTAGAACCCATGACCTCTGACTCCCAAGCTCGTGCTCTTTCCACTAAGCCACGTTGCTTCTCCATGTGAGGGAGCAGGAGATCACAATAAAGTAAGCCATCATCATCATCAATCGTATTTACTGAGCACTGACTGTGTGCAGAGCATTGTACTAAGCGCTTGGGAAGTACAAATTGGCAACATATAGAGACAGTCCCTACCCAACAGTGGGCTCACAGTCTAAAAGGGGGAGACAGAGAACAAAACCAAACATGCTAACAAAATAAAATAAATAGAATAGATATGTACAAGTAAAATAAATAAATAAATGAATAGAGTAATAAGCCAGGAGGTGAGGAGATGACTGTGGAGACTACGAGTCAGAAGACCTGAGTTCTAATCCAAGCTCCACTGCTTGTCTGCAGTATGACCTTGGGAAGTAACAACTTCTCTGTGCCTCAGTTTCCTCAACTGTAAAATGGATATTAAGACTGTGAGCTCCATGAAGGACAAGGACTGTGTCTAATCTAATTAGCTTGTATCTACCCTAGTGCTTAGTACAGTGACTGGCACGTAGTAAGAGCTTTACAAATACCATTATTATTATTATTATTATTATTAGAGAAAATCCTCTCTCATGGAAAAAGCACAAAAATATGCTTTCTACCTTTCTCAAGTTCTCTCCAGAGAAATGATTGAATTGTGGCCCCATAATACACAGAATTGACCCAATTTCATATGGCTGCATGCTCATCCCAGTATTAGGTACTTATCTGCAAAAGGGGTTTTCCAAGGTGATTTTACTGATACGCAGTGACTGAACTGAATTCTCACCCAACTACCCCAGAAAGTCCAGATTTGCATAGCTTGTATTGACTTTCAAGTATATCTACCATTTCACATACAACCCTCTTCCTAGGGCATCTGCTAGGAGAACTGGTAGTAGCAATTTTGGAAGGAGCCAAACAAGATTAAGTGGGCTCCTTGTCGAGGGAATAAATAAGAGAGTTTATTATAGGAAAAGAAAGTCTCCCTGAATGAATTGAAACTGCTTAGAAGGACCCATTGTAAGGAGCCAGATCTTGGAGAGTTCAGAAGAGGTTCTAATGGCTATAATGGTGTGTTCATCCCTGAGAGAGGGACACTGTGACTTGTGGAAACAGGATCACTGATCCCAAAGGATGAGAATGAGGACAAAAACAATAAATTATTTGGTTGCACACCATTAGGTCACACTCTTCTGTGCCCTGATCTCATCTAACCCACCACCAACCCCTTTCCCACTGCCTCTCCCTCCATATACACCGGACCCTAACCCTCTTCACCTTCAAAGAATTACTAAGGTCACATCTGTGTACATATTTACTATTCTATTTATTTTGTCAATGATGTGCATCTAGCTTTACTTCTATTTATTCTGATGACTTGACACCTGACCACATGTTTTGTTTTGTTGTCTGTCTCCCCCTTCTAGACTGTGATCCCGTTGTTGGGTAGGGACCATGTCTATATGTTGCCAACTTGTACTTCCCAAGCACTTAGTACAGTGCTCTGCACACAGTAAGTGCTCAATAAATGCAATTGAATGAATGAATGAATCTTTTCCAAGAGACCTTCCCTGTTGAAGCCCTTCTTTGGCTCATTCTCCCTTCTGCATCATCCACCCACTTCAATCTGTGATCTTTGGATACTTTATATTTGCCCTACACCAACCCCAAAGTACTTATGTACATATTTTTAAATTATATATAATAAATATTTGGTCATATTAACATCTGCTCCCCTTCTAGAATGGAAACTCATTATGGGCAGGGAACGTGTCTGCTAATTTGGTTGTACTGTGCTCACCCAAGTGCTTAATACAGTGTTCGGCACAAAGTGCTCAATAAATATGATGGATTGACTGTCCGACCATTTAGAGAAAAATTCTGCATGCAGCATAGATCCAGCACCAGCTGAGAGAACAGTAAGATGACGAAAAGACTAGAGAAAGTTCCTTCTGTTGTTTCTGAACCTACTACCTTTTACTTTCAATAGTTTCTCCATTGTCATCAATCAACCAATTGAAGGTATTTTTTGAGCGTCTGCTCAGTGCAGAACACTGTACCAAACTCAAGTTATGGGCTATGGTGGGCAACAATTTGTTATGTCTGATTTTGTACACTTGAAATATGTGTTCTCTGTGCTTCAGCCATTCCAAATGAATGGGTGTTAACACCTCTCAGTCTGTGCCATTCTACACTGACAAGGCCTAACTCCTTCAGGCTACTCTCATAAAGAAGCTTCTCCAGTTCCCTGCCACTTTCTTTGTCATGCTTTGAACCTTCCCCTGGCCTATTAAGTCTTCAAGTACAACTAAAGTATTAAACTAGTTGGAAGGTTATAGCAGTTGAACTCATAGGTGATCAACCAATCAGTTGTATTTATTGAGCTCTTACTGTGTATTAAGTACTGCAGACTGTACTTAAGTGCCTGGGAGAGTACAATAGAATAGAGTCTGTAAAAACGTTCCCTGTGCACAATGCAGGGAACAAAAGACTATAATTTGGGCTTTTCCTAAAATGAAGATTCCTTGAGATTGGAGCTCACACCTACCAACTCCGTTGTATTGTATACTTCAAAGTTTACTCTCCCAAAGACTTAGTAAAGTGTTCTGCACAAAATAAGCACACAATAACACCACTGATGGATTACATATTTAGGGAGTGATTCTTAAGAGGCCATGGCTTGTATTTCAAAGTCATAAAAGTAACTGCTTTAAATGCATTTGTGTAGGATCCTCCTTTCAAAATGACACTAGGGAAGGAAGAGCTTCAAAATCAATGAAAATGATGTGTGTTAAAAAAGCTGGATAATTAAGGAAGCTGGATAACATCAGTTTGAACATGCAGGTCAATTTTTTTCTTTTGTTGTACAGAGGGAGCTTCCTGTCTTTCCAGGTTCAATTATCCATATGCCCCCCTCCGTATGAATTACATGATTACAATTGTTTTCTAGGAAGACATCTATTCAGTTGGTGGATGAGTAGGCTCATTTCCCCAGTCCTGTTTAGAATATTCCCAAAGTCCATAATGCTACACTCAGACCCTGCCTCTATTGTCATCAAGAGGGTTATGCAAATATAAAAATTATCTGACAGGTGGAAGTCATTTTCATCTTTGCCAATGGTAGTACTGAAGGTGGAAATTAGATATGTAATTTTCTCAGGTTTTGAAAAATCTTGTCAATCATGTTCTCTCTGCAGATTTATTCCTTTTAATGATGACGGCTATTATTTGAAAAGGGATTCATATCGTGCATGCTGTGTCAGGCTACAGATTTTTTTAAGGGCAAAGAGACTTTAAATAAAATTAAGAGGAGGTTAAGAATGCAACGTTTTCAGTTTTATGTTTCTGTCACTGGAAAATAAACATGATATGCTGTTTTTTTCTTCTTTTGGGAAACTTTGGTCTATTAATAGTTCTGAAGCAAATCACTGGACATTGAGAAATGGTAAAAATTATAAGACTTGCGAATAGCCTGCCATTTGGTGTTTAGGATTTGTCATTATGCTTTTGCTGGCATTTTGTGGCAAAATTTGATTTATAGAAGAATAAGCTATGGAACATGGACATTTTTTAAATGGTGATAGCCTTTTCAAAGAATGGCAGAGCGACATTCAAATTAGTAAGCAGTCCACTCATACGGTCACGGATTTATGACTAAATTCACTGATGAATTCAGGTCTACCTAATCAAAGTAAAGTGCTTAATTTGAATAATTTATCATTCAAATAATTCAAGAAAAATATTTTTCAATTTAGTTGGGGCTTTGTCCGTACCTACCTCAGTAATTGCCACAACTAAATTTACTTTGCGGAGACAGTCTAAACAATTAGTCTCAATTTCTTTAAAAATGAATGACCCCAAATAACTGCTGTAAAGTGATAATATGCAACAATAAAACTTTATAATAAGTTTATCTAGTAGCCCATTTCAAGAACATTGAAAATAGGAGGGTTTTTTAAAAAATATTGACTATCACTTGGGTGAATGCATCTGCTTCTAGAAAAATTCCAACTTTTGGGGTTTGCCTGTAATACATTCTTATGAACTTTAAAAGATAGAGCAAGCAGCAAGAAATTGTCAATGAATGGTATGCATTGAGATCTCACTGTACGCAGATCACAGTACTAAGCGCTCGGGAGAGTTCAATACAACATAGATGGTAGGCATGTTTCCTGCCTACGAGGAGCTTAGAGTTAGAGGAGCCAGAGGGCATTAAAAATATATGGATACGTATATAAGTACTGTGGGGCTGAGGGAGTGATGGATATCAAGTGCTTAAAGGGATTTTTTTTCATGAGAATCATTTGGAAGCAGTCATCCATCACACATTAATTCTATCAGTCACACCATCAGCAGTTCCTCTTTGAACCCAATGAACAGCTTGTACTCTCATGTGCAGTGAAAATCAATGGTGGTTCAAATGATGTCATGCATGTTTATGTGGAAGGAGAAACATTCTAAATGCATTACACACATAACATGCATGTGTACTTTTACATGATTTGAAATGGTATTTTCCACTCATCAATCATTTCTTGACCCCTATGTGCTCCCAGGAAATAGTACAGACTTTTTAGACTTACAAATACCACACAATATTTGTAAGCTACAAATACTAGTCAGAACTTGTCTCCTTAACTTCAGGAATTGATTTAAGGCATTTCACTGTAAACTTTAAGAAGCACATAAGCAATATTTATTAATTGGCTGCCTATTAGTTATCATACAATCAGTTATAGAGTCTTCTAGAATACATCTAGAAGAAGCAGTGTGGCTCAGTGGAAAGAGCACGGGCTTGGGAGTCAGAGGTCATGGGTTCTAATCCCGGCTCTGCCACTTACCGGCTGTGTGACTTTGGGCAAGTCACAACTTCTCTGTGCTTCAGTTACCTCATCTGTAAAATGGGGATTAAGATTGTGAGCCCCACATGGGACAACCTGATGACCTTGTATCCCCCCAGTGCTTAGAACAGTGTTTTGTACATAGTAAGTGCTTAACAAATACCATCATTATTATTATTATTATTATTATCTAGGGAAATTTGTAGAAATTTTTCCATAAATGATTTATTTGGCCAGAGCAGAGCTGCCTAGTCTCACAAATAGAAAAAAGCAAAAAAAAAAATCATTATTGTACCTCGAATGAAATATAATTAGCAATAATGCTTCTTGCCAGTGTACCGAAGGGCAAACATTTATGCAATTACATTTATATTCTAGATGTTAGAAATTATAAAATACTCTATTTTCTCACTACAGAGTAGAATGAGGATCATATGCAGGACTGTAAGGAAACAGAGGTCATGTGCTGACACCAAGGAGTGACTATGTGAAGCAATGCTTGGAGAGAAGTCTGGGACGAATCCGTGAGGAGCATGGCAGGCCTCAGTTCCTGCCATACTGGCCAAGGGGGTTGTGTGTGCTGTGCTTTGACTGTTAAGCTGTAACTCCCTCTTTTGGAAATGATGCACACTGGAGGTGAACTGGAGTGGATATCAGCACATAGAGGGGTGTCTCACAAGCCCGCAACCTTGGTGTCATCCTCGACTCTGCTCTCTCTTTCACCCCTCCCATCTAATTTGTCACCAAAACTGCTGCTCTCACCTCTGCAACATCGCCAAGATCCGCCCTTTCCTCTCCATCCAAACCGCTACCCTGCTGGTTCAATCTCTCATCCTATCCCGACTAGATTACTGCATCAGCCTCCTCTTTTATCTCCCATCCTCCTGTCTCTCCCCATTTCAATCTATACTTCACGCTGCTGCCCAGATCTTCTTTGTGCAGAAATGGTCTGGGCATGTTATTCCCCTCCTCAAAAATCTCCAGTAGCTACCAATCAACCTACGCATCAGGCAAAAACTCCTCATTCTCGGCTTCAAGGCTCTCCATCACTTCAACCCCTCCTACCTCACCTCCCTTATTTCCTTCTACAGCTTAGCCCGCACCCTCTTCTCATCTGCCGCTAACCTCCTCAATGTGCCTCGTTCTCACCTGTCCCACCGTTGACCCCCGGCCCACGTCCTCCCCCTGGCCTGGAATGCCCTCCCTCTGCCCATCCGCCAAGCTAGCTCTCTTCCTCCCTTCAAAGCCCTACTGAGAGATCACCTCCTCCAGGAGGCCTTCACACACTGAGCCCCCTCCTTCCTCTCCCCATCCCCCCGCCCTACCTCCTTCCCCTCCCCACAGCACCCGTATATATGTTTGTCCAGATTTATTACTCTATTTTACTTGTACACATTTACTATTTATTTTATTTTGTTAATATGTTTTGTTTTGTTGTCTGTCTCCCCCTTCTAGACTGTGAGCCCGTTGTTGGGTAGGGACTATCTCTATATGTTGCCAAGTTGTACTTCCCAAGCTCTTAGTACAGTACTCTGCACACAGTAAGGGCTTCATAAGATTGAATGAATGAATGAAAGCAAGGGTCTTCTCCCTTCCTCATCTGGGGAAGAAGATATTTGATTGCTTCAACTACCATCTCTGTGCAGATGCTTCTCACATCTCCCTCTCCAGCCCTGAGCTCTTCTGTTCTGCGGTCTCGCATTTCCTCCTGCATTCAGGACACGTATATCTGTATGTCCTGCCCAAACCTCAAACTTAACACACCCCAAACAGAGCTCCTCATTTTCCCACTCAAACCTTGTCCTCCCCATGATTTTTCTATCACTTTAGACAGCAACACCATCCTTCCTACAAACCTGTAGCCTTGGCATTGTCATCTCTCTCATTCAATCTGAAGCCATGTCCACCAGCTCTCCTTTCACAACCACTCTTAAATCTACCCTTTCCTCTTGCTACCCAAACTGCCACCTCAACATCAATCGTATTTATTGAGCGCTTACTGCATGCAGAGCACTGTACTAAGCGCTTGGGAAGTACAAATTGGCAACATATAGAGACAGTCCCTACCCAACAGTGGGCTCACAGTCTAAAAGATCACCTCTATGATCCAAGCACTTATTTCCTGCCTTGACTACTGCACTAGCCTCATTGCCTACCTTCCTCCCTCCTGTTCCTTCCTTCTACAGTATACTTCACTCTGTTGCCCATTTCTAAAAATGTATTTCTAAAAATACATTCAACTTATGTCTCCCCACTCCTCAGAAACATCCAGTGGTGGATACCCATACACCTCCACATAAACCAGAGATCAGTTACCCTTGACTAAAGGCACTCTATCAACTTGCCCCTGCTACCTTACTTCACTAATCTCTTACTACCATCCAGTCTGCCAACTTTGGTCTTCTAGGGCCAACTCTTAACTTTGATTTTGTCTAACTCACATCCAACCCCTTGATCATATTATACCTTGTCCCTGGAACTCCCTCCACCTTCATATTCAACAGGCCACCATTCTCCCCACCTTCAAATCCCTCCTAAAATCACATCTCCTCCAAGAGAAATTATCTGATTAAGCACTCATTTCCCCTACCCTCCCTCCCTCTATCGCCTATGTACTTGGATTTGTATCCTTTAAGCACTTGAATGCAGCCCACCCTTAGCGCCACAGCTCTTACATACATATCCTTACACTCAGCCAGTTCTGCTCTCCATAATTAATTTCAGTGTCTGTTTCCCTCTCTAGACTGTAAGGTGCTTATGGTCTACCAACTCAACTGCATTGTACTTCTCCAAGCCCTAAGTACAGCGTCCTGCACACAATAAGTAGTCAATAAATACCGTTGATTGATTGATCACTGAAGCTACCAAGGCTGATGAACCCAATCATCAAGATGCTATGTTTATCAAGTGGTTACTGTGTGAAGAACACTGTACTAAGCACCTATGGAAACAAACATCCATTTATTCAAGAGCATAACTGAAAATAAAGTTCCTCATTAATGACATTACTTATTGAGTACTGTGATAAAATACAGGGGAAAATACAGGATTATCTAGTCAATTACAGTCTCTGTCCCATAAAGGGTTCAGAGTCTACAAAAGGAGTCCCAATAAACTATATTATTCCTTTTTCAAAGATGAGGAAATTGATACACAGAGAAATTGAGTATCTTGGCTAAGTTCACACAGCAGGACTGAAACGGGACTAACACCAGAATCTTCTGAGTCCCTTATACTATGCTCTTTTCCTGGGCAACACCACCTCCCACTGCATCAACAACATACTTAAAGTCAGTAGGAGGACATTGGTTCTATTCACAGACCAGCCACTTGCCTGTTTTGTGACCTTAAGCAAGTCACTTTTCCACACTTCAGTTTTATTACCTGTAAAATGGGGATTCAATACCTATTTTCCTTCCTACTAAAACCGTGAGCACCATGCAGAAACAATCATATTTCTTAAGTGCTTAATACAGTGCCAACTAAACACTTATAATAATAATAATTGGCATTTATTAAGCGCTTACTATGTGCAAAGCACTGTTCTAAGCGCTGGAGAGGATACAGGGTGATCAGGTTGTCCCACGTGGGGCTCACAGTCTTAGTCCCCGTTTTACAGATGAGGGAACTGAGGCCCAGAGAAGTTAAGTGACTTGCCCAAGATCACACAGCAGACATGTGGCGGAGTCGGGATTCGAACCCATGACCTCTGACTCCAAAGCCCGTGCTCTTTCCACTGAGCCACGCACTTCCTTTAGGTGCCTCCTTTGCCACGCTAAGTTACCACCTTATATCTGCAGCATGGCAGCTGTGGCTCTGTGCAGCAGTCATTGATTGTTCCAGGCCCATTACCGGGTAAAACAAAGAGAGAAAGCCCTGCTTCTCTCCATGCAATCACCTGCTTCAAGTAAAGCCTATCAGTGCTTTTGCAAAGTCTTTTCCTTGTTGTTCCTAGGATCACAATCAGTCAGTCAGTTACTAAAAGGCAGTCTCTCACAGGAGACACAGAGGAAAGCACCTGCAGCAGAAGAGCAGCACTTGGAAGTAGAAAGAATAATCAAATAATCATTGGCAGAATGGGCTCCTTTGACCACAGACTGGTATTGGACCCTTAGTGGAGTGGAGTGAGTGTGTATGTATGTATGTATGTGTCATTCCCTTGTGTTGTCCACCAGCAAACTTGGCATGACTGACTCCATCTTGTGCATACCAATAGTAACACTCAATTTTGTGCAGCCCGAAAGCACTCCAGTGGGTGAAGTAACATTAACCAAAGTGGCTCCTCTCTGTCTGGAATGACCCATCCTGTGTTGACCGTTATCTCCTGATAACATCTTGTAAACAGGGATTTTAACACTAACCAAACCATGACAAACGGTTGTACTTTAACTTGGGATTTAGGAATGCCAAGGCCTCACGGGTGGCACTACTCTCGGGAATCCTTTGTGTAGCTCGGATTTGAAACCCAATAAAAGAGGAAGAAGTGGATAGGATCGGAGCTGCTTACCACTCGTTCCTCTCTCGGGAGGTGAACGGGCAGGTAGCCACTTTCCTTCTTTACTGCTCTATCTGAACTCTTGTCTCCGAGTCATTTTTCCTATCTGTGTCACCACCTTGGGTACTCGAACCCTGCGGCCGATTTACACCGATTAACTTATTTTGTACCCTACTTTTCGATACTTTACCAACTTCATGCTGGTAAAACAAAGTAAAAAACTAAAGCTTGGTGATCAGAGGTGTGGTCATCAATGCTCCTCTGATCCAGGAAGGTCCTGGATGGTACAAACAGGAGGAAGCTTGTGACACACAATGACACACAAATGGCGATGAAAATGGGATTTGCAGACCTTGATTACTATGGTCTGGTGTTAATGGTGTTATGGCTTGCTAGGTCTCTTGGTCAATTCTTCCCTCTCCTGTTTTCTTTTACCTGCCTCATGGAGTTCGGGGTTAGGGTGACTCAGCGTTGGACTCCTGTTATCCACCTGGAACCCTTAATTTTGGGCATTCATCCATTCATTCAATCATACTTATTGAGCACTTACTGTGTGCAGAGCACTGTACTAAGCGCTTGGGAAGTACAAGTTGGCAACATATAGAAACGGTCCCTACCCAAAAACGGGCTCACAGTCTAGAAGGGGGAGACAGACAACAAAACAAAACATGTGGACAGGTGGGTCTACAGGCAAAGCTGTACATATTGGTTCTCCATCTATGACAGAAACCTACTAATGGCTCAAGCAGCTGCTTCTGATAGTATGGAGATTGCTAAAGAAGCCAGACAAGCTGTTAAAGCAATTGAGATTTTACTGAAGGCTAAATTGGGGAACATTAACCAGGCCCAGTTGGAGGCCATTGTTAAAGGTGGGTGTGACCCTGACAGCTGCAATGGAGACATCTGGTTTGATGAGGAGCCAGTTAAAGCTGACCCCACTTTAAGGGTAGCTCCAGTTGTGATACCAAGGCCAGGGGGAGAGGGTCTTCCACTCCCACTTCGAGGGATTATATTGGGGCAGAATTAGCAGAGTTAAATGAGCAGTTCTGCAAAGGCATTAGAGAGTCCATACCAACTTGTACTTCCCCCAACTTGTACTTCCCAAGCGCTTAGTACAGTGCTCTGCACACAGTAAGCGCTCAATAAATGCGATTGAATGAATGAATGAATACCAGGGTGGCTTCACCGGATTTATGATTGAGTGGTTTTACTCACTCATATTGAAAAGGAAGCCAAGGGTGTAGGTGATTTGGGTGGATTAGGGGTTAAAACCATGAGGACCTTTCATGCTAGCCAAGGAACTCAGTGGACTAGAATTAATGGAAACACTATAGGGAATTTAGGAGGGCCCCGGGGAGGTCCCTTACACATGTGGACTGTGGACCCTACCTCCTTCCCCTCCCCACAGCACGTCTGTGTGTATATATATATATTTGTACAGATTTATTACTCTATTTTACTCGTACATATTTACTATTCTATTTATTTTGTTACTGATGTGCATTTAGCTTTAATTCTATTTGTTCTGACGATTTTGACACCTGTCTACATGTTTTGTTTTGTTGTCTGTCTCCCCCTTCTAGATTGGGAGCCCGTTTTTGGGTAGGGATCGTATCTATCGGGTGCCGACTTGTACTTCCCAAGCGCTTAGTACAGTGCTCTGCACACAGTAAGCGCTCAATAAAAACGACTGAATGAATGGAGAGACTTAGATGAGGCCCAACGGGGATTGTGCGCCCTGGGTTTAGTGTGGGCTATCTGGAGCCCATTTACATCTGGGGAGGAGTTTGATATAGAGCCTGAAGAAACT
Organism: Tachyglossus aculeatus; assembly: GCF_015852505.1. Classification (NCBI taxonomy): domain Eukaryota; kingdom Metazoa; phylum Chordata; class Mammalia; order Monotremata; family Tachyglossidae; genus Tachyglossus; species Tachyglossus aculeatus. Next base: position 42,516,044 of record NC_052068.1, read on the forward strand.
TTCTATAAGAAGACAATGTTGAGGACAGTAGTTCAACTCGCCCCTGGCTTAGTGGAAAGTGCTCGGGCTTGGGAGTCAAAAGACATGGGTTCTAATCCTGGCTCCACCACTTGTCTGCTTTGTGACCTTGGGCAAGTCACTTGACTTCTCTGCGGCTCATTTCCCTCATCAGTAAAATGGGGATTAAGACTGAGCCCCACGTGGGACAAGCTGATTGCCTTGTATCTACTCAGCGCTTAGAACAGTGCTTGGCACATAGTAAGCGCTTAAATACCATTATTATTATTATTATCCTGGCAAATGTCCTAACAGGACTCAGGAAGGAGGCCACGGTTGCCACTGCATTAGACCGTCTAGCTGAGATGGATGTAATGCAGTTCTGGCTCACAGTGGTGAGGGGAGGACGTCTCCCACACAGGTCCAAACAGTAACCATAGATAAGTAAGGCAGACAGGGCCGGGCAATTTCTGGCAGGCTGAATGGACCCTGGCCAAGTGTAGGCTGTGAGCCACACAGCAACACAGTCTAGTGCCAACTCCTGGAATTGGGAATACGGAGGATAGAGATTGATGGGCTCCCCACCTCAGTCTTAGAGGGAATACTCCAGACCCTAACACAAGGGAAGAGGCAGGAAAAGGAAAAAATACCCAGGTAACAAGCAGCCAGGAGCTAGGGCACACTCTCCTTCTGCTCCCCCCTGCTGAAGCCTGGAAGACAAAAAAGAGTGGATTAGGGAGACCACGGGGAGGACTTCGACACCTGGGAGTGCTCAAGACAAGACCGTTGGTCAGGAATCAAGCCCTGAAAATAGTTTTTCCCGAGATTCCAGACATGAGATGTACCGCCTTTTATTTCATTCATTCAATCGTATTTATTGAACGCTTACTGTGTGCAGAGCACTGTACTAAGCGCTTGGGAAGTACAAGTTGGCAACACATAGAGACGGTCCCTACTCAACAGCAGGCTCACAGTCTAGAAGGGGAGCAGACAACAAAACAAAACATATTAACAAAATAAAATAAATAGAATAAATGTGTACAAGTAAAATAGAGTAATAAATATGTACAAACATATATACATATATACAGGTGCGGTGGGGAGGGGAAGGAGGTAAGGCAGGGGGAGGAGGAGGGGACTCCGTCTGGGAAGGCCTCCTGGAGGAGGTGAGCTCTCAGTAGGGCTTTGAAGGGAGGAAGAGAGCTAGCTTGGCGGATGTGCGGATATTTGTACTAATGGCTGAGTTTGACTGGCAGGCACCCAGTCAACCTGAATAAACTAGACCTCTTGAGCTGAAACCTGCTACCACCCCGATGAAGAAAGGTCTCCTGGGACCTAATCACCTGAAGCCAACTCTGTTCTGTTTTAAGTACTGAAATAATTGTGTGGATGTTTAACTTGCTTGTGTATGTAAGAGTGTATGTAGAGCAAGTGTGGTTAAATTCTATCTTATTAATGATGTGTATGTAATAAGTGTTGGTATTTATGTGCTTACTATGTGCCAAGCACTGTTTTAAACGCTGGGGTAGATACAAGGTCATCAGGTTGTCCCACGTCTTCAGGTTGGCTCACAGTCTTCATCCCCATTTTACAGATGAGGTAACTGAGGGCACAGAGACGTTGTGACGCCCAAGGTCACACAGCTGACAAGTGGTGGAGTCGGGATTAGAACCCACCACCTTTGACTCCTAAACCCAGGCTCTTACCACTAAGCTACGCTGCTTTATATGCTATTGATGCCTGTCTCCCCATTCTAGACCGTGAGCCTGCTGTTAGGTAGGGATTCTCCCTATCTGTTGCCGAATTGTACTTTCCAAGCGCTTAGTACCGTGCTCTGCACACAGTAAGCGCTCAATAAATACGATTGAATGAACTGGCCAGGGTGGTGGAGTGGTTTCAGAGAGCGTATTATGCACGGCGAAATTCCTAAAGAAAAGGTTGAGCAGCTTCACAGAAGGGAAAAAGGGAATTTGGGGGAAGGCACTGCTCTCAAGTAAATGAAAACTCCCCTTATTGTGAAATGTGGATCTCGTGATTGGACGCATTAGCCAAGGTGTGAAAAAGGTAATTAGGAGGAAAGAATCGCAACTTTTTTTATCTCTCTCCCTCACTCTCTCCCCTGCCCCGCAGGATGCCCCTTGGGGTGGCGACTATCACAAATCTAACAAAGAGGTCTGTAAGCAGGTTAGAAACTGTCACCTTTATGTGCTTCTGGGTAAAAGTGACTGTTCAGAGAAAAAAAAACAACAACAACAAAACACAAAACCCTGCTTTGAGAGATTCACAACGGAGTTAGCAATCTGTGGTGAAGAAAATAATTTGCCTTTTACGCCAGTATAAAATAGTTAATTGCACAACAATATGGTCTTACTGAATGATCATCATCATCAATCGTATTTATTGAGCGCTTACTATGTGCAGAGCACTGTACTAAGCGCTTGGGAAGTACAAATTGGCAACATATACAGTCCCTACCCAACAGTGGGCTCACAGTCTAAAAGGAATGACGTTGCTAGTTTCTTAATCGATGGTTGAGATTATAACTTCCTAGATTTTAGCCAAGCAGGACACATTGGCTTGAAGACAGACCACCGCTCAGCTGTTTCGCAGAGCACCTGTCTTGAGTCCAAGCCATGAAAGGAAAAGACACATTCCCACCAGAAGATCTGGTCCCGAGAGGATTTGGGCTCCAGTACTGGGGTGGTGATGAGCTATGAAGTACAAGTGTGTGTGGGTGGAAAAAGTGCTTTAAAATTGATGGGTTTGTCTATTGACAATTGTAGGTTGTCCCTTCTAGACTGTGAGCCCGCTGTTGGGTAGGGACTGTCTCTATGTGTTGCCGACTTGTACTTCCCAAGCTCTTCATACAGTGCTCTGCACGCAGTAAGTGCTCAATAAATACGATTGACTGATTGATTGTAGGTAATAGAAAAAAATGTGAATTCTAATAGAATGCCACACCTTGTATTGTGGGGATGCAAGGGCTCTCCTCAGATCCCTCCTATTGTTCTTGCTATTGCTCAGCCAAATGGGAGAGCCAAAGCATAATAATAATGGCATTTATTAAGCACTTACTATGTGCAAAGCACTGTTCGAAGCGCTGGGGAGGTTACAAGGTGATCAGGTTGTCCCACCTGGGACTCACAGTCTTAATCTCCATTTTACAGATGAGGTAACTGAGGCACAGAAAAGTTAAGTGACTTGCCCAAAGTCACACAGCTGACAAGTGGTGGAGCCGGGAGTTTGAACACCATGACCTCTGACTCCAGAGTCCTTGCTCATTCCATTGAGCCATACTGCTTCCCCATAAGCATAAGGAGGAAATGGATAAAATCCTACATCCCAGTGTTATACTACTAATGTAGAAAAATCCTCATTGAAGGGATTGATGGTGATATTGATCACTGCATATGTGATAACATTTTTCCCTCTTGTTTGAAGACTGTGTTGTATAGTTGTTGGGTTTACAGGTGTAGTAAAATCCCCACTGAAGGGATTGAGGGTGACATTGATCACCACTCACCAGGGATAGTTTATATAGTTGCTGGGTTATCGTATTACCAGTTTGGAGCCATCCCTGTTGAAGGGATTGATGGTGACATTGAGGTACATGTGAGTGGTAATCAATTTAAATTCTCCCCATCAACTGTAGCCCTGGCTGAGTGTAAATGAGTGGCTGCTGTTGATCAACAGGATCAAGGATGAAATGTGGTGAGCCCACAATAACCTGCCTTTTTAGTGACTGACTGTGAACCCGTGAACAACAACAAGGAAGAGCCTTTGCAAAGTCACTGATGGGCTTTACTTGAGGCAGGTGATTGTGGATCTGTGGAGGGGATCATGGAGGGAGGAGGGCTTTCTCTCCCTGTTCTACCCACTAAAGGGCCTGGACCAATCAATGACTGCCATTTAAAGCCCCAGCTGTGACACCTAAGACAGATAAAAGGCTGTCCCTTTGAATCACAAAGGGGCATCTAGAGAAAGTACGCAGTCTCTCCCAGGAGGAACAGCATGGGCAGCAGGAGAGCAGCACTTGGGAGCAGAAGGAAGCATTGGCAGAACAGGCTCCTTTGACCACAGGCTAGTATTGGACCCTTGGTGGAGTGAGTGTGTGTATAATAATAATGATGATATTTAAGTGCTTACTATGTGCCAAGCACTGTTCTAAGTGCTGTGGTAGATACGAGGTAGTCAGGTCATCCCAGGTAGGGCTCACACTTTTATTTTCCCTTTTACAGATGAGATAACAGGCCCAGAGACGTTAAGTGACTTGCCCAAAGTATATATCACTCCCTAGTACGTTGGTAAAACTGTTTTAAAAAAAAAACCAAAACTTATTAGTAGTGAGGTCCACTATGCTTGAGTTCCCCGAAAAGAATAAACATTACAAAAATATATCTTAATCAGAGGAGAGTGCGGGGAAAGCAAGCAAGTACAGTTGTACAAACGGGTAGCTAGTCTAGGAAAGATGGGATGGGACTTTGCAGACAAATTCGATAAATGTGATTAGGAGTTTGTTCCTGAAAATTTCTGCTTCAGTCATGAGACCCTCACTTCTCCTTTCCAAGATGATGCTTCTTTAGTGCTTCCTTAATCCTGTGTTTTTCGTTAAGCTGTCTCATTTTGTTGTCTGTCTCCCCCCTTTTAGACTGTGAGCCCGCTGTTGGGTAGGGACTGTTTCTATATGTTGCCAACTTGTACTTTCCAAGCGCTTAGTACAGTGCTTTGCACACAGTAAGCACTCAATAAATACGATTGAATAAATGAAAGCACTAAATGTGTCAAGCACTTTTAATCCTTAGAATAGATACAAGATAATCAGGTAGGACACAGTTCCTGTAACACATGATGCTCAAAGCCTAATGGAAAAGATGACAGGTGTTTAATTCCAATTTTACAGATAAAGAAACCGAGTCAGTTAAATTTACCCATTTGTCCAAGGTCACACAACAAGCAAGTGGTGGAGCAGGATTAGAACCCAAGCCAAGTCTCTTTCCATCAGGCCACTCACCTGCTTCCTCACAAAAAAATGACAGGTCGATCTGGAAAAGACTGCTTGGATATAATTGAGGGCTGAATCTTGTAAATTATTTCATCAATTCCAAGTACTTAAAGTAGTGACAACTGCAACTAACAATTGACAACTAATCACCATTTCAATGTTATGTAAATGAAATTCTAAAGTGTGATTCATTTTTATCACATGACCTGATTTCTCTACCATAGCTCATTGTGGGCAGGACAATGTCCTATTATATTCATTCATTAAATCGTATTTATTGAGCGCTTACTGTGTGCAGAGCACTGTACTAAGCGCTTGGGAAGTACAAGTTAGCAACATATAGGGACGGTCCCAACCCAACAGCAGGCTCACTGTCTAGAAGGGGGAGACAGACAACAAAACAAAACATATTAACAAAATAAAATAGAATAAATATGTACAAGTAAAATAGAGTAAAATACATACAAACATATGTACATATATACAGGTGCTGTGGGGAGGGGAAGGAGGTAAGGCGGGGGTATGAGGAGGGGGAGACGAAGGAGGGTGCTCAGTCTGGGAAGGCCTCATGGCTGTGTTGCACTCTCCCAAGCGCTTAGTAAAGTACTCTGTACACAACAGGGACTCAAATACAATTGATCTAGTCACTACATATCACGGAATAGTTAATCTGTGTTATCTACTGGTCCTTATCTATGAATAATAAAGCAGAAAAATTGAACACCACTAAAAATGCTATTACTGGGAAAAGGGAAGAAACCAGTCCTCAGGGATGTCCATAAGTGGCTAACGCAAAATACTGAGATTATTGTCAGACTGTTGGCAAGAGATATTTATCTTACTTATGCCATAGTTTCACTGTAATATAAGTGGAACTAAGTGAAATTTCAGGTGAAGAAATCATAAGCAATTTCAAGACTTAAGGTGAACTTTTTTTAGCATGGCTCAGTGGAAAGAGCCCAGACTCGGGAGTCAGAGGTCGTGGGTTCTAATCCTCACTCTGCCTCTTGTCAACTGTGTGACTTTGGACAAGTCACTTCACTTCTCTGGGCCTCAGTTACCTCATCTGTAAAGTGGGGATTAAGACTGAGCTCCATGTGGGACAACCTGATCACCTTGTATCCTCCCCAGAGTTTAGAACAGTGCTTTGCACATAGTAAGTCCTTAATGAATGCCATTACTAGTTTATTTTGTTTTTCAAAGCTGTAAAATACTTTGGAGTTTATCAATAAAAAAAAGGGAAGAAGCAAAGATATGTGGAGGCATAGTTTGTTAAATACTTCTGACATATGGATATAACAATTTATTCTCTTGCTCATTTCAAATTCACGTGCCCAAATAAACTCATTAAATTGATGTAAAACCTTTGAAATAGCTCAATGGGTAGCTCATCAAATATTTAATTGACATATTTTAGTGATTTAATGGGAATTCTTTCATTCCACTTGCTGAACTAATGTAGCATCTCAAAATAAATCAATTCACCTGTAAACAATCTGTTCACGTATTCAAATATCCCATACAATTACACCTCAGACACTGTAGCTTGAACCAGGAAGGATATCAAAATCCAGAATTCTTTTGAAAATTTCCTTTCAGAAATATTTTTAAAAGCCATATTTCCAGTACAGATATTCAGAGGAACATAATCAGGATGCAGGGATACCCTGCAGGCAGACACTAGGAGAGCTGCACTAGGAAAGATGGGGCAAGGCTACTTCCCAGCCAAATTCACTTAATTTGAGTAGGAATGTGATCAGAAATGCTTTCAGCTCCACTGACACAAAACCCTCTTCTCCCTCCTCTTCCCCAAGTAAAGCTGTTCCACTACTTCAATAATACTTAATAATTGTGTTATTTGTAGAACATTTACACTTTGTAAAGCTCTGTACTAAGCACTAGAGTTGATACAAGGCCAAACATGTAATCCCTGCAATAAATACCATAAATCCTGGTACAGTCATTTGCTTTTTTCCAATAGGTAAATGTATATACCTTAAACACGTTGTACTATTAGTGAGATTTTTGTTTAGGTATAACCAGTATGGCCTAGTGGAAAGAACACAGGCCTGGACAACAGAAGACTTAAATTTTAATCCCATGGTTGTCAATCACCTCCTGTTTATGTGTGGTCCCTTCCCATATGCCAGCTTCTTGTGATAATGATGGTATTTGTTAAGCATTTACTATGTGCCAAGCACTGTTCTAAGCACAGGGGCAGATACAAGTTAATCAGGTTGTCCCAGGTGGGGCTCCCAGTCTCAATCCCCATTTTACAGATGAGGTAACTGAGGCCCAGAGAAGTGAAATGACTTGCCCAGAGTCACACAATGGACAAGTGGTGGAACTGGGCTTAGAACCCACAACCTCTGACTCCAAAGCCCAGGATCTTTCCTCTAAGTCATGCTTATATACCCTACTGTTCTGCCCGGTGAAAGTAAGTTGCTCTCTTTACTGTTGATTCTGTCTTGCCAGTTGATATTTAGGACAGTTTGCAGTTTACATTAATAAAGCAGCTCTAAAGGCCAGATGAACTAGGCTTCATAGCTTTGGTATGTAATCATGCCTTTCTGTCACTGGTCTTTGGGAGATTGACAAGACATATTCATGCTTCCTTGTCTTTTCCCTCTCCATTAGTATTCATCATTTTCAGGCACATCATCTGATAATGGACAGTTGCCTTGTGAGCAGCCTTCCTTGTCTGGTATTCCAAATAAACTCCATCAGCAGCAAATCATGCCTGCTTTCTCACACTGGCAATGCTATCCTGTGCATCCCTGGTTCAAAAGCAAATGATACAGTGCTGAAATGTTGAAATGATGGTTTTTGGCAACTTCCTGTCTCTGAGGGGTCATGTGTTGTCATGTATCATTTTCTACTTGCAAAGTACTCTCTCATCAGTTATCAGTTATTCTTCACAGGAGTCACATGAAAGCAGTCAGTATTATTGTTTTCCTTTATCAAAATGATGAAACCAATGCATGAGAAAAGTGGCTTGCAAATGGTTCCCTTAGCAATAGGGTGCAGAGATTATGAATCTCTGGCTTTTAATTTCCAAACTGACACTATTATTACTGTGCAAATGACACTCTGAAAACTACAGATAAAAGATGTTGCATAAAATATTTTTTGATTAACTATTTTTTACCCAAACCTAAAAAGCTTTCAGTGCAGAGATTGTGTCTTATTTGTGTTTGGAAGGAATGCCCTCTGTCACCCGGTGTTGAGGTTCAACTACTTATTGGTAACCAGTTCTTCTAAATATTCCCTGAAGTTGCCTTTACTATGATTACTTTAATAATAATAATGTTTGTTATGCACTTACTATGTCCCAAGCACTGGACTAAGCAGTGGGATAGATACGAGATAACTGGATCCCACAATCTAAGGAGAAGGGAGTAGGATTTAATCCCCATTTTACAGATGAGGAAATGAAGGCATAGAGAATTAACTGATTTGCCCAAGGTCACACAGCAGGCAAGTTGTTTAACTGGAATGAGAGCCCAAGTCCTCTGACTCCCAATTTCCTGCTCTTTTCATTAGTCACACTGTTTCCACTTTCAATTAACTGATTATCATTTTTCAAGTAATTTGGGAATCTAATATAATTGCATCTTTCAGATAGGAGGTACTGTGATCAGTAGCAACACTTCTCTTTCTAACAGATTTGGGCTTTCAAGCTGCACTTGATCAGATAGGTAGCAAGCACCAACAAAAATATGTTCAATTTATGTCCTCACCAAACACCTTAACTTATGCACTATTCAGTAATTGAGTCTTAGCTAAAAACTGTCACATCCTAATTATATAGACTAATATGAGTTTTCATGAATAGAATGGGGCAGTTGTGAGTAGTCATAAAAATCTGTAGATAAAGTAAATCCCTGTCTTCTTTAAGTGACAGTGAGAGCTGGGTCTCCATCATCATCTTTACCACCAGAATTCAGAGGGTTCTGACCAAGACAGTTGTGAGTACACAATAAAATCAGAAGACATGGTCCCTTTCCTCAGGAGTTTACAATTAAATGAATGCACAAGCCAACTCATATATTCTAGTCATTTAGAAGTGAGGTTATGGGACTTGAGGGTGGGAAAAGACTTGTCTATAGCAAGATAAACTCACTAGCTATTTTGGAGCAATTTAAAACATTGGAAATGATCACATGGGTAAAAGTGCTTCGGTTTTATAATTCCCTCCTCTCCAGTTGGGATATTCCTTGTTTATGTTTACAGTTGGATTTGTTAAAAATAATCCCTTGTCCAACCTCTACACATTCCTTTCCTTCTGGTGTTCACTAGAGATGCTTAATAAAGACTGTTCATTGAGCAGACCCCAGTAAAGTGGAGTCTCTTGGGGCAGCAGAGGTTACTTTAAACTGAACATTACAGCAAAATCATTAGATGGGTGATAACCTTGGAGACAGCAGCAATTCCACTATTAGTAGCCAGCAGCATAACTGAACCACCAGAGCAAAAGCTAAAAAATGGCTTCTACCAATTAAGTGTGTCAGAAGGGGTAGAAAGAGGAAACATGCAAGGGAGACATTATTTCAAGTGTGAACAACCCATTATCTAAAAGGAATTGTATCAGCAAGCAAATATGGTTCCTAGAGAACTTGAACTGGCCTTTTTATGTACTTAAATTACCATTCAAGTTACCCCTAAGTCATTTACTAAGCTTGATTACATTCCAAGAAACCTGTCTTTCCTTAATACTTGTTTGTTTGTTTTTTTTAATGGTATTTACTAACCCTTACTATGTTCCAGGCGCTGCACTAAGTGCTGGGAGAGATTCAAGCTAATCAGGTTGGACATAGTCTATGTCCCATATGGGACTCACAACATTAATCCCTCATTTTACAAACACGGTAACTGAGGCACAGAGAAGTTAAGGAGACTTGTCGAAGGTCACACAGCAGACACATGGAAAAGCCAGGATTATAAACCAGGTAACTCTTGAGTCCCAGGCCCATGTTCTATTAAATAAGCCAGTATCCTTCATGTTCCACTGTCTGAACTCACGTTTGCACCACACTCTCTCCAAGTGGTCCCACATTTTCCATCAGTGCGTGCCCTGAAGATTTAAATACCTGAGAACTAAAGTTAGCACAGTTTAACTCAAACTGGATATGCAATGAAATGTTGATCTTTCACAGAACAATTGGCAAGCACCCTGAACTCCATGTTTTCTTGGAGGTAGTCTAGCCCTGCCAACGGGGGCTATGCTCCAGGTCACAAACACTGGGAGAATCAAGCCAGCTCAATTTGGGAGTAGATTAGAAAGGATTTCCAAATGGGGTCTTTTGCAACCCAATCTTTCAGGAAGTTTCCCAAACTGAACCCATTCAAATTCTTCTGAAGATATTACTAATCCTGAGCTATTGGCTGGAATTCCCAGTACCAGCTCAATGAAGAATGATTTAACTGAGCAAGTGGTCAAGCAGATAGAAATATATAGAAAGAAATATATGTACATACATAAATTACATGCTATCTATGTATATACATATATTTCTATCTATGTATTTGTATCTGCTTGGCCAGTTAAATCAAAGACTACTTGCCTAGGCAGTCAAGAATAAATCCATAAAAATAGTTGCAGTTTACATAATAATAATAATAATAATAATAATGGTATTAAGCACTTACTATGTGCCAAGTGCTGTATATTACCTAATAGAAGTGTTTAATAATGATAATGATGGCATTTTATTAAGCACTTACTATGTGCAAAGCACTGTTCTAAGCGCTGGGGAGGATACAAGTTGATCTGGTTGTCCCATGGGGGGCTCACAGTCTGAATCCCCATTTTACAGATGAGGTAACTGAGGCACAGAGAAGTCAAGTGACTTGCCCAAAGTCACACAGCTGACAATTGGCAGAGCGGGGATTTGAACCCGTGACCTCTGATCCCAAGCCCACGCTCTTTCCACTAAGCCATGCTGCTTCTCTTTTTGTCACTAATAAAGCTATAGTGTTTATTCAGCTCTTGCCCTGTGCAGAGTACTGTTCTAAATATTGAGGAAATTTCACTAGAGTTAGCAGACATAATCCCTGCCTTCAAGAAGTTTACAATGTAGTGGGGGCATGAATGTTAAAATACATTCCTGGTAAACTGTATGGGAGGAAAATAAAGCGGGGACATGAACAGTTAATCAGGGATCCTAATCCTCCTCCACCTCTCAGGTGCTTCAACACCGTGGACCACCCCCTTCTCCTGGAAACATTATCCAACCATGACCCTGCTGACTCTGCCCTCTCCTGGTTTTCCTCCTATCTTCTTCTTCTTCTTCAATCGTATTTATTGAGTGCTTACTATGTGCAGAGCACTGTACTAAGCGCTTGGGAAGTACAAATTGGCAACATATAGAGACAGTCCCTACCCAACAGTGGGCTCACAGTCTAAAAGGGGGAGACAGAGAACAAACCCAAACATACTAACAAAATAAAATAAATAGGATAGATACGTACAAGTAAAATAAATAAATAAATACTGTTCATTCTCAGTCTCCTTCACAGGCTCTTCCTCTGCCTCCCACCCCCTAACTGGGGGAGTTTCTCAAGGTTCAGGTCTGAGTCCCCTTCTATTCTCCATTTACACCCACTCCCTTGGAGAACTCATTCACTCCCATGGCTTCAATTACCACCTCTATATAAATGATATGCACCATTTTTAACATTTCATTAGATTTTTTTCCCCTCTCTCCCTCCTCCACCACCAATTCAGGGGTAAATATCAGCATCACCAAAAATGCCTATTGGAAGCAAATGAAATGATAATCTTTCACACACCACAGCTAACCAAAGCCTTCATTTTCTAATGCTTTTTTTCACCTGCTTGGTTTACACTGGCATTCTGGAACACATTGATAGTTTTAAAATGATCTAGTTGATTTAGTGATCGTAAAATGTTGTGGGCTATTGAAGTTATCCCCCTTTAGATTATGAGCACATCATGGGCAGGGAATGTCTCTACCAATTCTGCTATATTGTACTCTCCCAAGAAGGAGTGTAGCTCAGTGGAAAGAGCCCGGGCTTTGGAGTCAGAGGTCATGGGTTCAAATCCCAGCTCCACCAAGTGTCAGCTGTGTGACTTTGGGTAAGTAACTTAACTTCTCTGTGCCTCAGTTACCTCATCTGTAAAATGGGGATGAAGACTGTGAGCCTCCCCCCATGGGACAACCTGATCACTGTGACCTCCCCAGTGCTTAGAACAGTGCTTGGCACATAGTAAGTGCTTAGTAAATGCCATTAAAAAAACGCTCAATAAATGCAGTTGATTGATTCTTCCAGTCACATAAGCAGGTATTAGATAAGCTACCATTGTGTTAGCCTCAAAGCTCTGACCTTTTGGTGGTTGCTGCAGCGGGAACAGGTCATATAAGAGGCTCACAGAAGCCTTCCAACCATCAGTGGGAGTGACTAATTTTGTTTTAAAATTGCAAATAACCAGTCTTTCTTTTCTAAAGGGTCACTGGGAGTCCATAGGTGAATCTTACACAGATCTGAATGCAATCAAATGTCATGGTTGGGGGTGGGGTGGGGTGGAGAGGTTTCTTTGCTTTGATCAAATATTAACCACATTAAATGTAATGTTATTCCTTTCTGTTGTAGAATTTGGTGTGATTAAAAAAAAGAACACTCAGAAAACAATGAACGCAAAATACACAAAATACATGCGCGACTTCAAAGAACACCTACACCTATGAATATTAACAGCATTGGGCTCAAAGCCTGTTAAAATCCATCTGTATTTGATACTAAGTACCTCATATCAACGCCTAATCAACTGAAAAGTAAGTCAAAATTAAAAGTCCTGTACAGTAAGCATTACTTTAAGAGGGAAGTTGTTTAGAATATTGAGGGAATATTAAGACATTTATAATAAAAATGTCTATGTGCATTGTTACATGCATAAAGAATAACAAACTCAAGGATTAGAGGATTCTAATGGGACTGGCTTCCATCCACCCTTAAATTACTTCCTTTTCCCCTGATTCTAGCAGTCAGTAAGTGAGTAACCCTTGTGACCCCGACAATCACAACTGACATATTAAGTTCACCATCTGCAGTCAGCCCTGCTCTCCGCAGCAGTGCACATCACTAATTAATGTGAATTTCACATTAATAATTTTATTCTAAATAAGGTTTAATTGGGACCATGTAAAGACGACTGCTAATGTAATTATGTAAAATGTTTTTCATGTCATTTACCTCTGTTCATGGGAGAAATGAAAGTTAATATTCATTGTTATTTACTCAACTTTTAGGGGATTCTGTGTACTTTAGAGAAAGATAGTCTTCGTGAGCATATAAAATATATCCATAATCATTGGCCTGCTTCTATGCAACAAAACTGTAGTCATCAGCATATCAGAAATATATCCTGATGACAGCTTCCACACCTCTTGTCTTATCCTCAATTATGGCAGCATGGACCACTAGCCAATCATATTTTATTCTGAAAGTGAGGGGAAAAGGGTTAGATTGGCAACTTCAATTCAGACATCTGATCATATTTCCTGGAGTAGCTTGAGAATATAAGGGAAATCTCAAGGTAGCCAAATTTGCTTAGCAGTTACAAAAGGCAGGTCCAGTGATAGTGTTAAATGGTTCCCTTACCTTGTGTACTGAAAAGTAAATTTTCACTGAGCTGGGTTTAGGTCTGAAGCTGCCCTGAAACTCGGGGAGTTCATGGTTAACTGTATCCTTAAGTAGCTTGTCCAGAGGAATTCTGACTAGAATATTGCCAGCAGTGGGGAACAATGTGATACTCAGGAGTTTGCACAGTCAATTTTCTCACCCTTCTTCTTGAAGGTGGTAATGATAGTAAAAAAAAACTTGAGGACCTGTTGACATTTCTTCAGTGTTCCATTTCTTGAGGAAGACTTTTTCGATATGTCTGAAGATTAGATACCCTCTTAGCAGAGTGTGTCAGGAAAGCTATTAGATCCAGGTGTTTTATCACTTTTTCTGTATTCAACATTGGCAGTTACTTCTTCAAGAGCTGTAGCTAAGGCACTGCCTGTAGAGTTAGGCTGAATTTCATAGGGACTCCTCTTCCTCAATGTGAGAAGCTATTTTCAAAGCGTTATTATGGTATTCCTGTCATTAATGAAATATTCCCTTGTACGGGAATAAGAATGATTCAGTTGTATTCTTTGCCAGAGAGCTGGGTCACTTACAGACCTCGGATAAGAATCATGTGATTTTTCAACTCTTCAAGGGAGTGGTCACAATTTGGCTGGGAAATACATTGCAAGGAGAAAGAAAATAATACATTTCCCGGGACACAAAGGACGTTTTTCCCTACATTTCCCAGAGGCTATTGCGACTTTCTGGGCGGATTGTACTCTGAAGCAGAGCTAAAGTCTTGATTAATGACTTCACAGACACAATATATTTTTCTATCTGCTGCTACCTGCTCTGGATGTTGACAGAAGAAATCTGTCCTGGCTTTGTCCCCAGTCTCTCTTAGAGGCACAAACATTGACTTTTTTACAATATATGTGGAAAATAGGCCAGATTCTTTAGGGTCTTATTTGGGAATTTATGATTCCATACCTTTAACAGGCAAAATAAGTCTCAGAGTAGAAATGCACATGTGCTTTGGAGTCTGGCCTGAGAATATGGTGAAGGGTTTCTGTATGAGTCAGTCTGTATACATGCAAAACTTTAATATCAATTGATAAATCTCCATTGGAATATCCTCCTACATTGTTTTCAATTGTGATATTGATTTGACATCGGAATAGTATGTAGTCTAGTGGAAAGACCAGAGGCCTGAGAATTAGAGAAACTGGGTTCTAATCTCAGCTGTGCCACTTGCCTGCTTTTTGACCTTGGACAAGTCACTTATGCTTCAGTTTCCTAAGTAAAATGGAGATTCGGTTCATTTTAAAAAATGGTACTTGTTAATACTTTTATGGGCCAGATAAATACAAGGCAATTAGGTTGGATACAGTCCCTGTCCCACATAGGACTATAATGTTAATTCCCATTTGGCAAATGAGGTAAATGAAGGCACAGAGAAATTAAGCGACTTGCCTAGGGTAACACAGCAGACTAGTGGCAAAACAAGGACTAGAACACAGGTCCTTCTGACTTCAAGGCCTGAGATTCCTGTGATTTATCTATCCACTAGACTACACTGCTTCTCCATCTTTCTTATACTGTGAGCCCCATGTGGAACCGGGAACCATGACCTGGTTATCTAGCATCTGCCCCAATTCTGAGTACAGTGCTTGTCACTTAAGTGCTTAACAAATACCACAATCAATAGCTAGTAATTGATTCTGTCTGGGAACTATTTCAGCCCTAGTCACCAGAGTTGTGCTATAAATAGAACCTGGATCCTGGCTGGCTTCTTTAACTTCTTATTCCTTTTAAGTGCCCCTCATACGTGAGAGTTAATAATGCTACCCCTTATCCAATGTATGTCAGTAAAGAAATCCCAGTCTCCCTCATCATGAGATCTAACACTCTTCAGAAGCACATTGGTTGTCAGTTTAGGGGCAAATAACTTAGAGGGAAAATGTCCATAATTAGGTGGCCATCAGCATTGGCCAGTATATCTCACCACTGGTCACCCTCGTTCTTTAACTTGATCTGCATACCCTCAGCAACCCAGTAAGTGGTACATATTTAATACTTACTGAGCGAAAAGCACTGAATTAAACATTTGGAAAAATACAACAAAAGCAAGACACACGTTCTCTGACCGCAAAGAGCTTACAATCTAGTGAAGGATGGAGACAAAATAATTTACAAGTTGTGGGAGGAGATAGCAGGGCCACATGGAGAAGGGACAGGGTTTGAGTTCCTGGCAATGTTTGAAATGGCAGCACGGTAATCATCATAATTAATGATTGGGTTATTTGTTAAATGCTGCCTATGTGCCAAACACTATACTAAGCCCTGAGATAGATACAAGATAATCAGGTGGAACACCATGTTTTCCCATATGAGGCTCACTGCTGAAGGGGGAAGGATACAGATGAGGAATCTGAATCCCAGAGGAGTTAACTTTCCCATCATTACTCAGCAGCAGGCAAGTAATAGAGGTGGAATTAGAACCTAGGTCCTCTGAATCCCAGCCCATACTCTTTCCACTAGGCCATATTGCTTCTCTATGCAGTGTAGAAAGGGCTACTCATCTTGATGCTGTCTACCCACTCAGAAAAGATGAGGCAGGGAATCCTTTATTTTCAATGCTAGAGCCTGGTAAATACTTCACAGGGTCTTCTAGTTGACAAACTCAATCCATCATGTTTATTCAGTACTGATTGTGTGCAGAGCAGTGTACTAAGTGCTTGAGAGAGTGATATTGATTATCATAATAATAATAATATGGATATTGATATAATGATATTGATAACAATAAAAATAATAATTGTGGTATTAGTTAAGTGCTTACTATGTGCCAGGCACTGTACTAAACACTGGGGTGGATGCAAGCAAATTGGGTTGGACACATGGGGTTCACAGTCTCAATTCCCATTTTACAGATGAGGTAACAGGCTCAGAGAAGTTAAGTGACTTGCCCAAGATCATACAAAAAGACAAGTGGCAGAAATTTACTACTTAAGTGCTGTGACAGGAGCTGAAATCTAATCTATTATCTATCCTAGACCATCTGTTCAAAGTGATGCCAGGTAGCTATGTTGAGCCCTTTAAATCATTAAAAATCCCTGTAAGGATCTCTTTAAAGCACTAGCCAATAGCAATTTGAGACCCACATCAGCAAAGTCTGGGTCATTGTTTTGGATAATGATAATAAAAAAGTAGTAACAATCATATTTATAAAGTGGTAAAAGTGCATCAAGCAGGTTCCTAAGCACTGGGTACATACAAGATAATCAGTTATACTCCCATCCCATATAATGCTCATAATTTAAGAGATTAAACAGGTTACACACCGAGTGCTGGAAAGTAATGGGAAATCTCTGGAAAATAATACTACATACGTTGTAAATAAGCACTTAGTCCATAAATGTGGATGTCCTGACTGTAGCATGAAACCATTTAGATTGAAGGATTTGGAATTTTCTTACTGTTATATTTGTAATGTCGTAATATGAAAATGATGCTCATCTCCATTGTTTTGAAAGCAAGGGAGACCAGCATCATTTTAACAAGTATTTAACAGATATTTTAAATTATTCCCTGGAGTCATTTGTGTAAACAGATATACAAGAATCACAGTTTTTTCTATGGGAAAGGCATTTCGACATTAACCAAAACTGTTCTTAGGATGCAGACTGCTTTCAGATAGCTCTGCTGGAAGTAAACATTTAACAAATTAGCATGTCTCTGTTTAGGGATCACTTGGTTGATTTTATGGCATTAGTTACTATTATGGTGCATGAAGTGGTCCCTGAACAGTCGGGCCTATTGAAGACCAGGAAACTGGCAAAGTGCTGCTCTTTTGAAAACCGTTTTGGATAAAGTCAAATCATCTCATCTATGTGCAGGTCAATCCACTCAGCCACACAAAGCGCAACAGCAGTTCACATTCTTAACTGCTCCTGACAGCAACTAGACAACACAGCAGGGTGAAAGTCACAACAATGTTACACAGGAAAAGAGGGAAGAGACTCATTTGCTTACGTACCATGAATATCAAATATATCTAGAAAGAAAGAAAGAAACAACAGAAAATTCTGATTACTTAAGGGACAGTCTTTTTAGGAAAATCTTTTTGAAATGTTGGATTTTTTTTCCCTTTCAAAGAGGTTAATTAAAAAAGGAGTATGACAACTCAATTATTTAGCAGAATGATACCCTTGCTGCAAAGGATAAAGGTTTAGAGGGTTTAAATACCATGATACCTAACGTTATTTTGCTAGAAATACAGCAAGGATGTAAGTTCATTAGAATTTATTTATTTATAAGCCCCTGATGAGTTCTTGGCCAGTGAGCAGTTGAACTAATGCTCTCAGTGGAGGGTCAGAAAAGGCAGAAGCCAAGACTGTCCATGGGAGTTAAGAGTGAGAGAGGCAGACGTGCCTGGAAGGGACTAGCAGAAACATTCTGGCAATGCCCAGATTTCTCATCAGTCTCTTTGCCTCTACTGTCCCAAGCTCTTCCGACTGGCATATTTTTTAATGATGTTTATTAAGCACTTTCTATGCACCAGACACTCTACTAAGCTCAGGGATAGATACAAGCTAATCAGGTTGGACACTGTCCATATACCACATGGGGCACATGGTTTTAATTCCCATTTTATAGATGAAGTTACTGAGGCACAGAAAAGTTAAGTGACTTTCCCAAGGTCACACAGTAGACAAGTGGCAGAGTTGGGATTAATAATAATAATGATGATGGCATCTGTTAAGTGCTTACTCTGTCCCGAGCACTGTTCTAAGGGCTGGCGTAGATACAAGGTAATCAGGTTGTCCCATGTGGGGCTCACAGTCTTAATCCCCATTTTACAGATGAGGGAACCGAGGCACAGAGAAGTCAAATGACTTGCCCAAAGTCACACAGCTGATCAGTGGCAGAGGTGGGATTAGAACCCACGACCTCTGACTCCCAAGCCAGTGCTCTTTAGAGCCCAGATCCTTCTGATTCCCAGGACAACGCTCTACCCACTAAGTCATTCTGTTCTGTCAGCTTCAGGACTCTCAAGCCCTCTGCCCACTACTTCAAGAGTAGTTTAGTACCTGAATAAAATCAGAATTCTGATGGCTGAGAAGGCAGTAATAAAACCTGGCCCTAAATCAATGATGACATAATGGATTGGAATTGTTTCCCAAGATAAAGAACCTGTTTATAGGACCAATCACTTAACTGTCCCTCATTTTAGACTCAAAGTCAGATTCTCCTTGGTGACCAAGTCATAGTAGTAGTAGTAATAATAATTATGGCTCTTGTTAAACACTATGTGCCAAGGACTGTTCATTCATTCATTCAATTGTATTTATTGAGCGCTTACTGTGTGCAGAGCACTGTACTAAGCACTTGGGAAGTACAACTCGGCAACATATAGGGAATGTCCCTACCCAACAACAGGCTCACAGTCTAGAAAGCATTTGGGTGGATATAAGGTAATCAGGTTGGACACAGGCCATGTCCCACATGGGGCTCACAGTATTCAGCCCCATTTTACAGATGAGATAAATGAGGCCCAGAGAAGTGCAGTGACCTGTCCAAGGTCACACAGCAGACAAGTAGCAGAGCAGGGATTAGAACCCAGGTCCTCCGATTCCCAGGCCCAGACTCTATTCACTAGGCCATGCTGCTGCTTCCCACTGCACCGGCCCCCGGACGACTATGCTTTTTCAGAAGTTAGTGAGCAGAGATTTGGCCTGCAGGGCTAAAGATGATAATAATAATGATAAAAGAGTAGCAGCATGGCTTAGTGGCAAGAGCATAGGCTTGGGAGTTAGAGGACATGGGTTCTAATCCTGACTCTGCCACTTGTCTGCTGTGTGACCTTGGACAAGCCACTTAACCTCTCTGTGCCTCAGTTACCTCATCTGCAAAATGGGGATTAAGACTGTGAGCCCCACATGGGATAGCCTGATTACCTTGTATTTACCTCAGCGTTTACACACAGTAAGTGCCTTAACAAATACCATTATTATTATTATTATAGTAATAAAAACAGCATTTGCTTAGTGCTCACTATGTGACAAGCACTATAATAAGCGCTGAGGTAGATGGAAGACAATCAGGTCAGAAGCCATTCCTGTCCCAGATGGGGCTCACAGTCCAAGGGGAGGAAGAAATTATCTCATATTTCAATCACTTCATGTGGAGAAATGTCAAGAAAGATAGTTCAAGGAAACAGAAAAATTGAGATCAGAGTATGAGGAGGGTTAAATCTGCAATTTGTCACAGTATAGTGTCAGAATCAATATTTATTATTTGAACACAATGTAAACTTCAATAGTCAGATTAATGAATGCAGTTTTAGGGGTGTATCCAACCCAGAACCCAAGTCTTTATCCAGTACTTGAGGAACTTCACCAACTCCTCCACCCTTCAGGGAACATTTAGCCTATTCTTTTACCAGAATCTCTCAGCTCTCTAACTGAATTGCATCTGCATATTTTTCTGAAATTGTACATTTATTGCACTGTCTTATGAGGAACCACACATTTTCAAGTACTTTTGCTATATTGGTTGCTTTTTCTGTCTTTATTAAGAAACCCAGTCCTTCTAATGTTCTTTTTGCAAGGATCACTTCATTAAAGAGACCACATGGCATAGAGCCACTGAATTTTTAGGTGAAGTACAAAATCAGAAGTTATTTGTATGTGCTTCATTTTAGTGGAACAGCATGGATTCTGGCTAAATATAAAGGTCAAACTAAATGCAGGCTTACCGTCATCGTTCTGGCCCAAGCAAATTGAGAAGACAGTGCCAAATACAATCCCTACAGCTAGCCATTTCCACAGGTAAAGCTGCTGTAACATCTTCTGTCAAATTCCAATCAAAGGGGATCTAAAATTACAAGAGGAACAAAAAAAAAGATTTGCTACATTCATTAGTCAGTTACATGTAAACACAACTACCAGCAGACTCTGGTTGTTAACTTCACAGCTAGTCATTTCCACCATGCGTTCCATTGACGGAGTAACATATTCTTGTTTAATTTTCCCCAACCTTTATTACTGAGAAGGTACTGAAAAGAATCTCTAGGAAAATCCTTCCTCTATTCTTAGTAAATTGAAGCAAACAGGCAACAAATAGATTCAGATGTTTTCTCTTGAATGGTAAATTTTGGTAAAACAAATGTTGATCAATTCAAATTAATGAAATTTTTCTTGTAGAAAATGCTATTTGAATTAAAAACTCCAAATTGCACTACAAATTTGGAGAACATTTCAAAGGAAGCAATTGTTTAAAATGACATAAATGTATTTTTAAACACTAAAAGAATGCCATTTATAAATACTTTGCTGTCCTAGAATAACACAAAGACCTAATATAAAAGACAGCACACTCTGAACCTTTAAATCATGATTATGCTATTTGTTAAGTGCTTACTATGTACCATGCATTGTTCTAAGTGCTACGGTAATACAAGGTAATAAGATTGGAAAAAGTCCCTGTTCCACATGGGGCTCACAGTCTTATTCTCCATTTTACAAATGTGGTAGCTGAGGCCCAGAGAAGTGACTTGCCCAAAGTCACATTTAAGTGACTTGCCCGAAGTCACATAGCAGGCGTGGATTAGAAGCCACATCCTATGACTCCCAAATTCATGTTCTTGCCACTAGGCCATGCTGCCTCTCATTGATATTGAACTTTTCTTTTACAAGTGTTTGAGGGATTATCACATACTACCTATTGTCTGCATCATTATAGCACATAAAGGACAGATTTTCTTTTGCCTAGTTTGTAAATCAGCAAATTAAGAAACAGAGAAGGTTTCACAAGCAGGGGCCCAGGAAAACACAATCTCTATCAGTGTGTTGTTGGGAGATCATTGCAGCATGTACACCAGACTGCTGAGGGGCAATCAGGATTGACCTGTAGGAACTAAAGCTGCAGGAAGGTTGAGCTGTCAAGGATGGGCAAGTTTGTGAACAGCGATAAACATGACAAGTGGCAAAAACAGTATGGCAACCATGCAAACCCATCCACTGGGATGAACCCAGCTACTGTAGTGGATCTGGATGAGTGGCACTTGGTTTATTTTAAGCATTTCCCTGGCAATCTGGGTAAGGTTGTGGTGAGATGGGAGTCACTTATCCCCACTGGGTTCTGGGACCTAGTGGGGATAATAATAATAAGAATTATTATTAATAATGTTATCTGTTAAGCACTTACTATGTGCTAGGCACTGTACTAAGCACTGAGATAGATACAAGATAATCACGTTGGACACAGTCCATGTCCCATATGGGGCTCACCATCTTAATCCTCATTTTAGAGGTGAGCTGAGGCCCAGAGAAGTAGAGTGACTTGCCCAAGATAACACAGCAGACAAATACTGAAGTTGGAATTAGAGCCCAGGTCCCTCTGATGCCCAAGCTGGTGCTCTAACCAGCATTTGTTTAGTACTTCTAGACTATGAGCCCACTGTTGGGTAGGGAACGTCTCTATATGTTGCCAACTTGTACTTCCCAAGTGCTTACTACAGTGCTCTGCACACAATAAGCGCTCAATAAATACGATTGAATGAATGAATGAATGAATACTTCCTGTCAGGCATCTGGCTAAGTACTGGCGGGGATATATGATAGACCAGACACAGTTTCCATCCTACATGGGGCCGTCAGTCTAAGGGAGGAGGGAGAAAAGAGAAGTTAAGTGACTTGCTCAGAGTCAGAGCAGGAAAATGACAGATTCCTGTGCTCTTTCCACTAGGCAATGCTGCTTCTTCATGATAGAAAGTTGGCAGTGCCTGGGCTAGGCCAGAGTCATATTAGGACTTCTAGACTGTGAGCCCATGTTGGGTAGGGACTGTCCCTATATGTTGCCAACTTGTACTTCCCAAGCGCTTAGTACAGTGCTCTGCACACAGTAAGCATTCAAATACAATTGAATGAATGAATGAATTAGGACCAAGAAGTATAGCTGACAACCTAGATCACCTTCTGGCACTTTTCCTTTTCCAAGAAGTTAACTGGGATGCAACCTGTTGTCCTGTCCATAAAGCTGTGGGAGCTGTGGAAATGTTTATTTGGCAGAATTGGGACTTATACAAAAATACTGTGAGTCCATTTTCAGTAATATGTTCATGAGGCCAGGCTTTGGCAAATCCCATTCCATTGGGCAAAGTCAGTCTATTTGGCATACCTGCCTCTAGCCCAAGTTTATCCTATTCTACTGCACTGAAATTTTACCATTTCTAGCAGCAATGCTTCACCACTTTTGGCCTCACTGCTACTGGGGTTCACTGACATTACCCTGTCTGTTCATGACTCCACTCTGGTCCTTGTAAAAGCAGCATACAAATCAGAAGAGGCTGAAATGCCAAAGCTAAGGGAAGAGTCAATTTTTGAGCAACAGGGGAAAAAAAAAGTCAGCTGAATGCAGCACAAATTTTCCTCACCCCATCCTTCTCCCCAAAGTGGCACAAAAAAAGCATGTTGCTAGGGCTGTAGATTAGGCACTTTGAGGAATACATATCAGGTACTATCAAAAATAAGCCACTAAGAGGGCAAAGCAGAATGATTCTGAAAGGGGAACCATGACTTACTATTACCTTTAGGAAGGACAAAAGGACAATAATGTTTTTCCTGGGCAGCACTCAGACAAATTCATTGGCATCACCTGTTCAAATTGGTGGGTCATGGTCTCACAAGTCATGCTGTTTCCTTTCATTTCTAAGTCAACCCCATTTTTCCTATTTAACAGTCTTCAAAATGAAAACAATCATTTGCCATTGTTCTGAAATCATTATTCTGAGCTGTTATTCTGTTCCTAGAAATTGACCGCATCAAATCATGAATCTTCCCATTTCCTATTACAGGCATTTACTTTGAACAAAAAAAAATGTCTGCAGCACTGGGTTGGTAAAGCAAAAAGCTATTTTCAAATTTAGTCAAAGACAGTTCATGGAAACCAGAGAAATTAGGATGACTGAAGGAATGAATAATACTTACAAACTGGAATATGTAAGTACACAGATAGGATTTAAGATTTTATGACAATATACTTGTCTTAAAGCCAGATTAATTTTATTCATAATGTTTAGCCAATCAAAAGGAACTACTAACATAATAGAACTTGTCTAAATAGACCAAACACACAGCATTACTCAATGAGAAAATTATAGCACCTTCTAAAGGAAATGAGGTTTCTCACTGGAACACCCCAAATCACCATAAGAATGTATGTAAAACATCTCTAATTTATTGATTTTCCACTTACTGAAAGTTTGGCTCATTACTTCATTCTTATTATTATATAGGGTTTAGAAACTTCCACTACCAACTTTGCAATCCCTATAAGAACCTCAGGCTAAAATCCAGTTAAGATCGAAACAATCTTAACATTTAAACTTCTCATTTTAACTGGTTTCAGCAGACAATCACAAGGTACCCAGTTTTGTCTCAAGATGAGCCAGGCTTTTGTTGCATAATGTTGTTGAACCAATTTGAGAAGTGGGTTGATGGATATGGACTTTATATATGGAATGTATGTTTGAGGTCTGCAGCTTTACATTGTCCTCAACCTAAGTGATGAGAATAATTGGCAAGTTTTTAAATCAAAACCTACTTATTTTAAGCACTTTGATACCCCAGGCCCACAACACTTATGTAAATATCCATATACTCAATTATTTCCCCTATCTGCTATTTATTCTAATGACCATCTCCCTGTAGATTGTAAGTTCCTTGTGGGCTGTGCACACATCTACCAATTCTGCAGCGTGACTCAGTGGAAAGAGCACGGGCTTTGGAGTCTGAGGTCATGGGTTCGAATTCTGGCTCTGCCACGTGTCTGCCGTGTGACCTTAGGCAAGTCACTTAACTTCTCTGAGCCTCAGTTACCTCATCTGTAAAATAGGGATGAGGACTATAAGCCCCACGTGGGACAACCTGATCACCTTGTATCCCCCCCAGCATTTAGAACAGTGCTTTGCATATAGTAAGCGCTTAACAAATGCCATCTTTATTATTATTATTATTATTATTCTGTTATACTGCACTTTCCTGAATGCTTAGAACTATTATAGTCTGCACCAACTAAGCACTCAATAATGGCTCTTATCCTAATCCTCCTCGACCTCTCAGCTGCCTTCGACACTGTGGACCATCCCCTTCTCCTCAACATGCTATCCAACGTTGGCTTCATGGACTCCGTCCTCTCTTGGTTCTCCTCTTATCTCTCCGGCCGTTCATTCTCAGTCTCCTTTGCAGGCTGCTCCTCCTCCCCCTCCCATCCCCTTACTGTAGGGGTTCCTCAAGGGTCAGTTCTTGGTCCCCTTCAGTTCTCTATCTACACACACTCCCTTGGTGAACTCATTCGCTCCCACGGCTTTCAACTGTCATCTCTACGCTGATGACACCTAAATCTACATCTCTGCCCCTGCTCTCTCTCCCTCTCTTCAGGCTCATATCTCCTCCTGCCTTCAGGACATCTCCATCTGGATGTCTGCCCACCATCTAAAACTCAGTATGTCCAAGACTGAACTCCTTGTCTTCCCTCCCAAACTCTGCCCACTCCCTGACTTTCCCATCACTGTAGACGGTACTACCATCCTTCCGGTCTCACAAGCCCGCAACCTTAGTATCATCCTCGACTCTGCTCTCTCGGTCACCCCTCACATCCAATCCGTCACCAAAACCTGCCGGTCTCACCTCCATGATAATAATAATAATAATGGCATTTGTTAAGCACTTACTATGTGCAAAACACTGTTCTAAGCACTGGGGAGATACAAGGTGATCAGGTTGTCCCACATGGGGCTCACAGACTTCATCCCCATTTTACAGATGAGGTAACAGGCTCAGAGAAGTTAAATGACTTGCCCAAGGTCACACAGCAGACATGTGCCAAAGCTGGGATTAGAACCAATGATCTCTGACTCCTAAACCCGTGCTCTTTCCACTGAGCCGTTACCAAGATCCGCCCTTTCCTCTCCATCCAAACCGCTACCTTGCTGGTTCAATCTTTCATCCTATCCCGACTGGATTACTGCATCAGCCTCCTCTATGATCTCCATCCTCCTGTCTCTCCCCACTTCAGTCTATACTTCACTCTGCTGCCCGGATTATCTTTGTACAGAAACACTCTGAGCATGTTACTCCCCTCCTTGAAAATCTCCAGTGTCGGCGTGTCAGCCTACGAATCAAGCAAAACCTCCCCACTCTTGGCTTCAAGGCTGTCCATCACCTCACCCTCTCCTACCTCACCACCCTTCTCTCCTTCTACAGCCCAGCCCACACCCTCTGCTCCTCTGCTGCTAACCTCCTCACTGGGCCTCATTCTTACATGTCCTGCTGCCAACCCCCGGCCCACGTCCTAGCCCTGGCCTGGAATGCCCTCCCTCCACACATCCACCAAGCTAGCTCTCTTCCTCCCTTCAAAGCCCTGAGAGCTCACCTCCTTCAGGAGGCCTTCCCAGACTGAGCCCCCTTTTTCCTCTCCTCCTCCCCATCCCCCCCACCCTACCTCCTTTCCCTCCCCACAGCACTTGTATATATATATACAGATTTATTACTCTATTTTACTTGTACATATTTACTATTCTATTTATTTTGTTAAAATGTGCGTATAGCTTTAATTCTATTTGTTCCGACAATTTTGACACCTGTCTACATGTTTTATTTTGTTGTCTGCCTCCCCCTTCTAGACTGTGAGCCAGTTGTTGGTTAGGGACCATCTTTACGTGTTGCCAACTTGTACTTCACAAGCACTTAGTACAGTGCTTTGCACACAGTATGCATTCAATAATATGATTGAATGAATAAATGAATAAGTACCACTGATTGATTTGTTATATTCTTTGTCACCACCCACAGACTGTGATCATTTTGGGAGCTAAGGGGCATGTTTCAATTTGATCTTCCATTTAACACAGTGCTTAATGGATGTTCATAGTATAATAAAAGTCACACAAGGAAGTTGGAGAACAAGAGTACAAAAAAGGAGAGGGGCTGTGAATCTCATATACTTCAGTTAACATAGGAAATGACTGGGGAAAAATGTAAAATACTAGAAAGGGACAGAGTGATGAGAAGAGGAGAATTAACTAAAAGGATGGAGAAAAGATCCAGAAATACACAGTAGGGCAACCGATCCAGATGCAGGTTGGTTGTTATCAGTCACATTTGGACTGGATGCATCTGGAAAATTTGCCTACAGATGCTGTCCCAGATGAAAGATCCAGATGGTTTTGAATGCTGATGCAGCCAGATAGTTCACATGCAAATTATATCTCCAATTAGTTGATACTGATGTTTCTGAGGGATACAGATACTCAGTTAATGCAAATAAAATGATTTGTGAAAATGTCCTTAGTAACAGCTCCAATGTGATTTTAAAGATTTTAAAAAGCTTGGACCGAGATGAGGAAAGAGCAGAAGCGCTATATCTATGTAGGCTCTACTTTGGCTTGCCATATTCCAGGAGAATTCAAAGAACCAAAGTATCAATTAGGAAAATGCCCTAATGGAAAACCTTTTAAAAGCAGACTCTTCCCTTCTTCATCTAGATTCGATTGCTCTCTTGAATCATAATTTGGACAAAAATGACAATCTAAATGGTGGCATAAAAAACGGTTTTGAGGAGCCCACCATTCTTCCTGGAACTCTTGCCTCATTCGTACCCAGCAGACAATTATTCTCTCTCCAACCCTAGAACACTTCTAAAATTATATCTCTTCCAGGGACTAATTAACTAATCTCTCCTCTCCCCATTCTATTTCTCCCACTGCTCAACTTCGACATCATCTTGTACCTTCATTTGACTCCTCACAGACCTCATTAGCTCCCATGGCTTCAACTACTCTTTTCATTCATATGATTAATAAATCTATCTCACCAGTCCTAACCTCTCTCCTTCTCTGTAGTCCCAGACTTTCTTCTGCTTTCAGGATCTCTCTGTTTGGATGTCAAACCAATACCTCAAAGTAAGCATGTCCAAAACTCCACCTACCTACCCAACCCCTGTTCTCCCTGGCTTACCCATTACTGTAGACAATGCCACTATTCCCCTTGTATCACAAGTCTGTATCCTTGAGATTAATGACTCATCTTTTATTCAACTCACTTATTCTATCTGTCCCCAAATCCTGTCAGTTCTACCATCCCAATAATGCTAAAATATGACTTTTTCTCTCCTCCCGAACTGCTACTATGCTGATCCAAGTACTTATGTCCCACTTTTACTACTGCATCAGCCTCTTCACTGACCTCCCTGCCTCCTGACTCTCAAATCCAGTCCCTATTACACACCACTGCACAGTTCAGTTTTCTGAAAAAACATTCAGTACACATCAACCTACTCCCTTCAGGGCCTTCATTGGTTGCACATTTCATCTACACATCAGATAAAAACTCCTTACCAATGGCATTAAAGCACTCAATCAGCTCTCACTCTTGTTGTACTTTACCTCACTGATTTCCTACTAGAAACCACTTCACACTTTATTTCTCTTATGCCAACTACTCACTGTACTATGACCTCATCTATCATACAGGAAACTGCTTCCCACATCCTTCTCCACTCCAGGAACTCCCTCCTCCTTAACATTTGACAGACCTTACAGAAGCAGGATGGCCTAGTGCACAGGCCTGGGAATCACAATGATCTGGGTTCTAATCCCAGATACTTCACTTATCTGCTTTGTGACCATCGGCAAGTCACTTAACTTGTCCGCACCTAAGATACCTCATCTATAAAATGGGGATTAAGAATATGAACCCATTGTGGAACATGGACTGTGTCTAACTTGTATTTATTCTAGTGCTTATACTTGGTCCTGGCATATAGAAAGCACTTAATAAATTTCATAAAAAAACCCCTCTCAATCAATCAATGATATTAACACAATGTGTGCAGAGCACTATACTAAGCACTTGAAAGAGTATAATATAAGGGTTGGTAGACATGTTCCCTGGCCACAAAAAGCCTATATTCTAGAAGGGGAGAGAGAAATTAATATACATAAATTGTGGATATAAACCTCAGTGTTGTGGGTTGAGTAGCAAGTGCTTAAAGGGTACAGATCCAAGTGAATTGGGAATACAGAAGGGGGAGGGAGTATAGGAAATGCAGGCTTAGCTGGGGAAGGCTACTCAGAGGAGCTGTGATTTTAACAAGGCTATGAAGGTAGGCAGAATGGTGGTCTGGCATATATGGAAGGCGAAGGGAGTTACAGGTTACATGGAGGATGAAGAAAAAGGGTCGGTGACTAAATAGACGAGTTCTAGGCTCAGTGGGTAAGTTGGCACTAGAAGATCGAAGTTTGCAGGCTGGGCTGTTAGTAGGAAATAAATGAGGTAGGGAAGACATAGGAGAGCTGATTGAGTGCTTTAAAGCTAATGGTAAGGAATTTCTGTTTAATGTGAAGGTGGATTTGGCATCTACTGGAAGTTCTTGTAAAATGGAAAGATTTGGAATAAACTTTGTTTTAGAAAAGTGATCTGGGCAGTAGTGAAATGTAGACTGGAGTCGGTAGAGACAGGAGGCAGAGAGATCAGTGACAAAGCTGATGAAGTAGAAAAGGAGAGATACGATAAACGCTTGGATCAGTGTAGTAGCAGTTTGAATAGTGAGGAAAGGGTGTATTTTAATGATGTGGTGAAGGGAGGACTAGCAGAATTTGGTGACAGATTGAACACTTCCTAAGACCTCATTTCGTCTACTCCCTCTCCCTTCTGTGTCACCCTTGCGCTTGGATTTGTACCCTTCATTTCACCACACCTTCAGCCCTACAGCACTTGCATATGTATCTGTAATTTTCATGCCTGACTCCTCCTCTAGACTGCAAGCTCCCTGTCAACAGAGAACGTCTACCAACTCTGTTGCATTACTCTCCCAAGCACTTAGTATAGAGTTCTGCACATTAAGTGCTGAATAAATGTGATTGATTAATTTACTGAATTGATGAGAGATGAGTCAATGGTAATACCAAGGATTGGGCTTCTCTTCCCACC
Organism: Tachyglossus aculeatus; assembly: GCF_015852505.1. Taxonomy (NCBI): domain Eukaryota; kingdom Metazoa; phylum Chordata; class Mammalia; order Monotremata; family Tachyglossidae; genus Tachyglossus; species Tachyglossus aculeatus. The sequence goes on from NC_052068.1 coordinate 42,545,612, forward strand.
TTCAAAGCCTTGGTGAGATCATATCTCCTTCAAGAGGCCTACTCCAACTAATCCCTTTTTCCTCTGTTCCCTCTCCCTTATGCATCACATATGTACTTTGATCTGTGCCCTTTGTGCACTTGATATCTAACCTACCCTCAGCTCTACAGCACTTACATACAGATCTGTAATTTACTGAAATGTCTGTGTCCCCTTTAGACTGTAAGCTCCTTGTAGGCAAATGCTCAATGAACACCATTGATTTATTACATTCTTAAGTATTTATTAAAGATTTATTAATCCTTGAATATTCAACCCACAGGCTCCTCCAAATGCACTTAGATCCATAATGCTATTTCTTCCCTTTACCTGCAATTAATTTTAGTGGCTATCTCCCACACTAGATAAGATATTCTGGTTGTTCACAGTCCATGTCCCATATCTCACGGTCTTAATTTTGGCATATAGGGAACTGAGTTACAGAAAAGTTAAATGACTTGCCCAATTTCACACAGCAGACATGTGGCAGACATAATAATAATAATGGCATTTATTAAGTGCTTATTATGTGCAAAGCACTGTTCTAAGCACTGGGGAGGTTACAAGGTGATCAGGTTGTCCCATGGGGGACTCTCAGTCTTCATCCCCATTTTACAGATGAGGGAACTGAGGCACAGAGTAGTTAAGTGACTTGTCCAAAGTCACAGAGCTGACACTTGGCGGAGCTGGGATTTGAACCCATGAACTCTGACTCCAAAACCCGTGCTCTTTCCACTGAGCCACACTGCTTCTCAATAGAGGTTTGCATATAATACCCAGGTCCTCTGACTTCTAAAGCTGTGCTCTTTCCACTAGGCCATGCTGCTTCTCAACAGAGGTTTGCACATAAACCTCTTTGAGAAGCACTTGTAAGAAACCATTTTTTGTTCCAATAATGTTCCTGAAAGAGATTGCCTGCTACTGAGCTCAGTCTCCTCTGTTTACTCTTTTGTTGTTGTTGTGTTTTTTTTATTATTATTTTAACCTTCCTCTTTGTTTCATTTTGTGTCATCACTTGCTATATATGGGTATGGAGTGTTGAAAAAGGACTTTATTTCCTAATCATCCCAGAGAGAGGCTATTGCAAATTCTATCATCCAATATCTGGAGAAGCAGATATTAGGGTCACTGGGCTATAAAAATAATCCTCATTATCTCTAGAGAAAACTGGTATGATCAAAATGACACCTGGTTTAATAGAACTCTAAAGGATCTATGTAGTAAACCTTAAGCGGTTGGTTTAACATCATGTTTAGCAAGAATATTGATTTTCAACCTTTCATTTTTGCAGTTTCTTTTGTCAGTTGTGTAATGAATCTGTAGCCCATTGAGATAGAAACAGAGCCCATATGGTCTCTAATCCTGGCTATACCACTGACTTTCAGCATGCTTCCGAGCAAGGCTTTTGTATTTCTGTGAAACAGTGCACCCAGCTGAAAAGCATAGAGAAAATATTGACTTATCACTAAGTGTTGGAAAAAGTGTGCACAGTTTTTCTTCATATTCAAAGACTATGCCACTGGTAGTGAAGTTCACCTATGAGCACTTGTCTCGGTGAAAAGACCAAGGTGGGACCCACAACCCCAGTCTTATCATATACATAAAAAGTAATTATTGTAAACAGTATACACATGCAAATTATTATATAAATTCTTAATTCAATTCAATCATATTTGAGCACTGACTGTGTGCAGAGCACTGTACTAAACACTTGGGAAAGTACAATACAGCAATAAAGAGAGACAATCCCTGCCCACAGCAAGCTCAGAGTCTAGAGGCAGGGAGACAGACATCAATACAAATAATCAGACATCAATAGAAATAAAAAAATACAGTTATATACATAAGTGTTGTGGGGCAGGGACGGGGGAGAGCAAAAGGAGCAAGTCAGGGCAACACAGAAGGGAGTGGGAGATGAGGAAAAGTGAGCTTAGTCTGGGAAGGCCTCTTGGAGGATTTGTGCCTTCAGTAAGGCTTTGAAGGTAGGGGAGAGTAATTGTTTGGCAGATCTGAGGAGGGAGGGTGTTCCAGGCCAGAGGTAGGATTTGGGCCAGGGGTCAACAGTGAGATAAGAAAGATCGAGGCCCAGTGAGAAGGTTAGCACCAGAGGAACAAAGTTTGCAGTCTGGGTTGTACTAGGAGAGAAGTGAGGTGAGGTAGGAGTTGGGGAGGTGATTGAGTGCTTTAAAGGAAATAGTGATGAGTTGTTGTTGGATACAGAGGTGGATAGGCAACCACTGGAGATTTTTGAGGAGGGGGGTGACAAGTCCTGAATGTTTCTGTAGAAAGAAAATCTGGGCAGTGGAGTTAAGTATGGACTGGAGTAGGGAGAGGTAGGAGGTTGGAAGGTCAGAAAGGAGGCTGAGGCAGTATCTAGGCAGGATAAGATGAGTGATTGTATTAACATGGTAGATGCTTGGATGGAGAAGAAGGGTGGGTTTTAGTGATGTTATGAAGGTGAGACCAACAGTATTTGGTGACAGATTGGATATGTGAGTTGAATGAGAGAGCTGAGTCAAGGATAAAACCAAGATTACAGACTTGTGAGATGGGAAGGAGGGTGGTGCTGTCTACAGTGATGGGAAAGTCCAGGAGAGGACAGAGTTTGATTGGGAAGATAAAGAGCTCTGTTTTGGACATGTTAAGTTGAGGTGACAGGAGGACATCCAAGTAGTCTTGAAGGCAGGAGGAAATGTGAGCCGGGAGAGAGATCAAGAGAGGAATTATAGATTTGGGTATCATCCACCTAGAGATGGTGCAGTGAGCGAGTTCAACAAAATGAGTGTAGATGGAAAACAGAAAGGGACCGAGAAGTGAACCTTGAGGGACCCCAACAGTTAGGGGATGGGAGGGAGAGGAGGTACCCACCAAGAAGACTAAGAATGAACTGCCACAGAGATTAGAAGAGAACCAGGAGGGGACAGAGTCAGTGAAACCAAGTTTGGATAACACATCTAGGAGAAGGGGGTGGTCCACAGTGTCACAGGCAGCTGAGAGATCGAGGAGATTAGGATAAAGTAGGAGCCATTGGATTTGTTAAGAGGGAGATCACTGGTGACCTCTGAGAAGGCAGTTTCAGTGGAGTGAAAGGGATGGAAGCCAGATTGGAGGGGGTCCAGGAGAAATTGGAGGAGAGGAATTTGAGACAGTGGGAGTAGATGACTTGCTCAAGGAGTTTGGAAAGGAAAGCCAATTATTTTTTCACCTTGGGACATTCTTACAGTCAATCAAGACCAATCTGGGCAATAACCTGTGCCCATCCCTTTAGGTCAACTCACCTCTTCCAAATGGGTTTCTCTATGCAGAGAAAAGGGGTGGAAGGAACAGTACCTGTTGTGAATTAGAGATCCCCTTGCACTTCTGATCTATTGCTAGCACACCAACAACTCCATACAATGCTCATTGGAGGAGGAGTGGGATACCAAGGGCATAAGGGTCAAGATTATGGGAGTCTTGCCAATAAAGGCAGGAAGGTGGGAGTAAGAGGACAGAACATTAAGGGTGTCACTTCCATTACTTCATGCCCCATCACCCCCAAACACACATGATCAATGGGACCTTATGATGGGCAAGGAGCCCTGCATCCTCAACAACCTTGAAATGACCCAGTTTACAATTGCATGAATTACTGTCACATTGCAATTTTTGCCCCCAAATCATCTTAAATTTTGAACAGCACCAGGTATGCCGAGGGTGGGTATAGTTAAATTAAAAATGGTCTCTTTGGCTTCTATAATTTACCCCGATATTCACACAAAGCATTTCTACAAAAAAATAAAAATAAAAAGATCTGACACCATCAGTGCTAAGTCTTGCAAATCTTGCATTCAATTCACCTGGGCTAGGAAAGTAGTACAGGAAGGGAGGAAGGGGATAAATATGAAGTAAAAAAAATTTTGGAGGTGACTAAAGTTCAGTAATGAATCTGACAGGATTACTGGAGCTTGAAATGGATTCTTGCAAAAGGTAGCATCACAAGTAAATGTGTCCTTAGAGAGGGAAAGAGAAATTAGTAAAGAAAACCAGGAATCAATTTCATTTGACAAAGGGCTGCATCTTTACTTCAAGTTGCGTAGTAGTTAGATGGTCCCTGTTGTCCCATTTGCTGGATTTTTTGAAAGTCAAAAGCAACAAAAACCTACCATTAGATCCCTTAATATTAGCATCAAAACTACTTGCAGAAGGTCATAACTAAAAATGACAAGGTAAAAATGCATTTAAGAAATGCAAATATTGCACTGAGCTTGATAGAGAGGCAAATAATATATGACAACTTGAGTTATAGCATCTTATAGAACTTGCTGCTTTTAAGCGTAGCCTTACTGGAACTTTATTAAATCTGGAATTGCAATTTGCATACTGTAAAGGACTGAAATTACTTGGGAAGATAAAAATATCCCAACAACTATGCATGTGTTTCGGTTGTTTTATTTTTCTATGTCCACATTAATGATATACAACATTGCCTTGTTCAGGATTACCATTTAAACCCGAACGGTCCATATTTAATATTCAAGTGATTTGGCATTTGAGGGAATGCGTACTGGGTATGGGAATATGAGGATGTTGAATCACTCAATTTAAATCTATACCACATGGGAATGCTTTTGAGAAGTGATTAATTGGCAGGGGGGTGGAGAAAGGACCAAAAAGTAATTCCTCACCCCGCATGGCTATGAGGGCATTAAAAGCTGGATTTTAGAGTCTAACATGGGATTTAAGTTTAGTGGTTTTGCCCCAGTTCTTTTAGCACAATGTAGCAATGGGGATGTCTTAGTATAGACAGAAGTTGAAAAGATCAGGCCATTCCTTTTTCGATATATATATATATATTTCAGATCAAAAATAAAGCCCAGAGATATAGATGAACTGCCTACAATTTTTCCATGTAGTAAAAGTCATAAAAAAAACCCCAAGAACTTCCTGACAGAAATGGAATAATAATAAAAATAATAATATTTGTTAAGTCCTTACTCCATGTCAAGTTCTATATTAAGTACTGGGGTAGATATCAGTGAAGGACCGTGACCTAGTAGATTGAGTATGTGTCTGGGAGTTAGAAGGACCTTAGTTCTATTCTCAGCTCTGACACCTGTCTGCTGTGTGACCTTGGGTAAGTCACTTAACTTCCCTGGGCTTCAGCTACCTTATCTGTAAAATGGGAATTAAGACTGTGAGCCCCATGGGGGACATGGACTGTGTCCAACCCTATTAGCTTATATATACACCTCAGTGTTTACTATGGTGCCTGGCACATAGTAAGTGGTTAACACATACCATTGTTATTATTGTACCAGATAGATAGGACACAGTTCCTGTCCCATAGGTGGCTCAAAATCTGAGGGGGAGGAACAACAGGAAAATGAGAATCTTGGTAAACTCCAAACATTTCTATTAAGACTGAAACTAAAATACAAATAGTCTAAAATATTTGGTCCTGTCATTTACTGAGGATGCAGTGTAGCATGTATATAATCAAGGCAAATAGCCATTTCCTGGTACATTAAGAGGTCATTTACAAGTTGTGGTTCTAAAAACAAACAACCTAAGAAATGAAGTTAGTGTTCTCTCCTCCCATAGAGAAAAATATCTTGAGTTTTCTCACGGACCAGCTGGCCAGCTCCAATAGCCGTGCAGGAGCTGGAGAATACTTTCCACTTTCCCTCCCCCTTGATTGCAGTTTGTCACCGGACTTCGGAAGGTACTGAGCCTCTGCCAGGTTCTCTCCCTTTCACCACAAATTCCAGTGATCACATCAAGATCACATCAGAGAAGCAGCGTGGCTCAGTGGAAAGAGCACGGGCTTTGGAGTCAGAGGTCATGGGTTCAAATTCCGGCTCCGCCAACTGTCAGCTGTGTGACTTTGGGCAAGTCACTTAACTTCTCTGTGCCTTAGTTCCCTCATCTGTAAAATGGGGATGAAGACTGTGAGCCCCCCGTGGGACAACCTGATCTCTTTGTAACCTCCTCAGCGCTTAGAACAGTGCTTTGCACATAGTAAGCGCTTAATAAATGCCATTAAAAAAAAAAAAAGACTGCCTCATCCCAGAAGCAGCGTGGGTCAGTGGAAAGAGCCTGGGCTTGGGAGTCCGAGGTCATGGGTTCTAATCCTGGCTCTGCCACATGTCTACTGTGTGACCTTGGGCAAGTCACTTAACTTCTCTGAGCCTCAGTTACCTCATCTGTAAAACGGGGATTAAGACTGTGAACCCCACGTGGGACAATCTGATCAGTGCTTTGCACATAGTAAGAGCTTAACAAATGCCATCATCATTATTATTATTATCCCACCCCAACCCGAGCCGTTTCTGTTATCTCTTTTTGGTTTTGTACTGAAAGAACACAGGACTGGCAGTCAAGGAGGTCTGAGAAACAGAATGCTTGCTGCCATGAGATGTAAGATACCGTGGGTGTTGTGTGTCCATTGAATCTATCCTCCCTCATTATAAGAACCAGAGAGGAATGAACAAGTTGTGTGGGTAATTCAAATGGACAGAATCTTCCACCACTCACACCCTGTCTGGGGGAACCAGAGGAAGGGAGATAGAGGCAAATCACAAACCAATGTTTTAATCAGAATGCCGGAGAACAAAGGCTTTCATTTGTAGTCGTTGTCAATACATTCAATCATATTTATTGAGTGCTTACTATGGGCAGAGCACTGTACTAAGCATTTGGGAGAGTATAATATTCCAGAGTTGGTAGTCATGCCCACAAGGGGTTTACAGACTTGCAAGGGAGTTGTAGATTAGCAAACCACAAACCAATTGTACACCTCAGAAAGCATTCGCTATAATTTGCTAGACTGGGGAAATGTATCCAAAAGGAAAGGCTCATTATTAATAGGTGTAGACACAGCATTTTTTAATGGATTTCAATGAACCACAGTTCATTCATTCATTCAATCATATTTTTTGAGTGCTTACTGTGTGCAGAGCACTGTACTAAGCGTTTGGGAAGTACAAGTCGGCAACATATAGAGACGGTCCCTACCCAACAATGGGCTCACAGTCTAGAAGGGGGAGATAATGGTATTTGTTAAGTGCTTACTATGTGCCAAGCCCTGTCCTAAGCACTGGGGAGATACAAGGTAATGAGGTTGTCCCAGATGGGGCTCAGTCTTAATCCCCATTTTACAGATGAGATAACTGAGGCACAGAGAAGTTAAGTGACTTGCCCAAAGTCTGCCAAGTGGCAGAGCCGGAATTAGAACCCACGACCTCTGACTCCCAAGCCCGGACTCTTGCCACTTAGCCATGCTGCTTCTCTATATAGTTATTTTTTTCTGAAATTTTTAATTATCTTGAAACCTCAGCAAGTTTTTGGAAGTTTGAACCTGCTTGCTCAGGTGAATTTTTCTTTATACAAGTATATCTAAGAATATATTTCTGAGCTCTCAAGGGAAATTAAAAAAAAAGTGTATATATAGTCAAACACAAGCATTTGTCTCATGTTATTTGTCCACATTTTAAAAGCATTATGGCCATTGTAGTGTTCTTAGATATTCCCTCAATGCAATGCTGATTTACATATAAATTCTATGGAATTTTCTTCTATAACTTTATCATAATAATTGTTTGTTTTATTTCCTAGGACTTAACATATTCTACGGCTATATGGCTGGGAATAAAAATGAAGCCGAGAAGTAAAAAATAGGTTTGGAACAAATTCATATAAGCAAAGGATACAAATTTTTGAGAGAAAATAACCCAGTTGAAAATGTCAAGTATCCTGTGACCACAGTATGCAGAAATATCTAATGGATATAGGTAGTGGATAGAAAAAAATATCGATGATGGTTTTCCTTAGAAATGAATTATTTCATAGCAATTTGGTTGGTAGAAGAGATGTGCACATGTATTTGACTTTTTTTATAAAGCAAGCAAAGTTCAACTAAAACAGCAGATTAAATGAAAAGCTCAAGTTTCATTTTCCTTCCCTTGTCTTTACGTTTTTTCCTCTTAGGATAGTAGATTTCCTACATAAATTGACTTTCATGCAATAGTGTTATGTCTAACTTATAGGGCAATATCTAGCTATGATCAGGGCTAGCAACTTTTTATTGAGAATAAACAGGGTAGCAAGTGGAAGCAAAGAGCAAAGATCATCCTAGGACTAAAGGAGTAAAAAGCAAAGGAAAGACCCACAGAGATGCCAAGCTGGGAAGATATTGAGCAGAAACCTTGTTCCTCGTCTCCCAACACCACACGTACTTTCCACACAAATGTCCTACTCTCACTCCATTTGCCAATGCAGTCATTTACTCATCCTTGAGTAGGGTGCTGAAGGAGGGAGGATGAGAGAGGATGGCCTCAGTTGTTGTCAAATGGCAAGCCCCAAACCTAAAATCTTCTCAAATGACCTGATCTTAAAAAGCCAATAATTTTCTTCTAAATACTGCTGGAAATCAGGCATAAAAATTTCGGCTGATTTATTTTATGATTTATTAGTGCTCAAGGAAAATAGGCAACAAGCATACAGAGTATTAATATTCCTTCAAATTTCATTACCAAACTTACAATATGCCATTATATACTTTCTAATTCAGAATTCATTATTTAAAATGATTTTTAAAGATGCTCCCCACAATAAAATGGTCGAAGGACATTAGTTTTCATATATTTGAATAGATTGCTTTCTCCGTTTGAGTTTGAGGCCTCTGCATAATCAGTGCCAACAACAACGGATGACAGAAACAAGAAGTCTAAAAATATGGCATAATATAATTTATACATTATTACATAGTATAATATGGTGCCTATGGACAAAATGTTTTCAAAAGATCTTAAGATTTATGGAATACTGGCAAGGATGAGAGCATGCAGGTGATACTGGACAAATCACCATCAGTCTGATCCACTGTAGTGTCATGACATAGGCACATCCATTATTTTAAACAGGTGATTTCAACAGTGAGAAGTTGCAGTAAAAATAATCCTAGACACTGTACAGAAAAAAACCCATCTCAACTGACCCAGAAATTATATCATAAGCCCCAGATTATTTCTCCTCATAGAAAACTTTATTATCAAATATGACATACTGTATAATGGAACTAGAGTGACACTCCACCCCAAATTTACAAATAAGTGCAAAAAACAAAGGGATTATTTTGATGAGTATGCTGTATACTTCCTTTAATGATAATAATACTAATAATGGTATTGATTAAGCACTATGTGCAAAGCACTGTTCTAAGCTTTGGGGAGGATACAAAGTGATCAGGTTGTTCCACGTGGGGCTCACAGTCTTAACCCCATTTTCCAGATGAGGTAACTGAGCACAAAGAAGTTAAGTGACTTGCCCAAAGTCACACAGCTGACAATTGGCAGAGTTGAGATTTGAACCCATGACCTCTGACTCCAAATCCCATACTCTTTCCACTGAGCCACACTGCTTTAAGATTTTGTAAAATTTATTCACAGGTAAGGATGAGAGGAAGAATGTGGAGAAAACATTGTCTTGCCAGCAAAACCCACTAAATGCCCAAGTAATGTCTCTTTTTTCTTGTGGTTCAAGTACTGAGTCTCAGGAGTCCAAAATCTGGTTCCCTAGCAAAGATGATTGCATCACTATCAGGCTGTAAATAGTTCAGGTGGTTCTGCCTTAGAAATAGGCTAAACAAGTACACAGTCTGTCAAGTCACCAGGGTGGAATGGATGGCATCACTGTTGTATAATTATTTTGCCAAAGGGGACTTTTCAGCAATCACAATTTTAATTTTTTTTGTGTGGTTTTAATAGCCATACCCACTGACTCTGAAGCAAAGGATGCCTGAAGGCACAGTTCCTATCAGTGCAGGCCTTACCCTTGCCTCAAGCATTGATCCTGCCATTTGGGAAAATTTTTCTGTATATGATTAACAGCACTCATAATTCATTCAGGTTACAAAAATCAGGTTAAACTGATGAAAATGAAGTTGTGTGTCTTTTAAGGCTACCCACAGCCATTTATCAACACAGGGGATCCCATGATACAGACTTGAGGACTGCCTAGAGAACATAGCTGTCTCTAGAATTATAGTACTATGGGTTACATTTCTCTGTATTAATGTGGCTGCACTAAGGGGGAATTTTTTCATAGAGGGTAACGTTATAAATTAGGGTAAGTTTGAAAACCTATAAAAATATTTTTTTACTATATATATTGTTATATTAAACAAAAGAAATCTGTTTAAAGTCAAAGCAAAACATCAGCTGCAAAAGCATACGTTTGTTTTGCTGATTGTGGAAGTATATTTTTCAGTTTTATTGAAGAATATGTCCAATTTAAATGGAACAACTTTGTTCTTATCTTTTTAATGTACCCCACAGCAGACTATCCTTCTTTTGAATTCCCTCGAACTCATTTCTCCATCAGGGTCTCTTTTTACCGGTATTTAAGTGCTTATTATGTTCATTCATTCAATCATATTTATTTAGCACTTACTGTGTGCAGAACACTGTACTAAGCGCTTGGGAAGTACAAGTTGGCAACATATAGAGACGGTCCCTACCCAACAGTGGGCTCACAATCTATTATGTGCCAGGCACTGTATTAAACAATGCAGCAGATTCAATCATATTTATTGAGTGCTTACTATGTGCAGAGCACTGTACTAAGTGCTTGGGAAAGTATGACATACTAAATGGACACAATCCCTGCCCGCAACGAGATTATAGTCTAGAGACAAGCTAATCAGATTGGACACAGTGCATTTCCCACATGGGATTCACAGTCTTAATGCTCATTTTACAGATGAGGTAACTGAGGCACAGAGAAGTTAAGTGACTTGCCCCAGGCCACACAACAGACAAGTGGCAGAGCTGGGATTACAACCCAGGTCATTCTGATTCCCAGGCCCATTCTCTATCCATTAGGCTTCGCTTTCTTCACCAATAATTTTCATAAGTGATCAGCTTTCTCTAAAATGGTTCCAAGTGCTTAGTACAGTGCTCTGCACACAGTAAGCACTAAATAAATACGATTGAATAAATGAATGAATGAATGAAACCAAGATATCTCAATTCTCAAATTTACTTGGTGGGGTAGGTACCAAAACCTCATCTATTTCAACAAATCTCAATGACCAAGTTAATATCCTCAAAACCACCATCTCTACTGAACCAAACTTGTTCTACGAGAAGCAGCGTGGCTCAGTGGACAGAGCATGGGCTTTGGAGTCAGAAGTTGTGGGTTCAAATCCCGGCTCTGCCACTTGTCAGCTGCGTGACTTTGGGCAAGTCACTCAACTTCTCTGGGCCTCAGTTCCCTCATCTGTAAAATGGGGATGAAGACTGTGAGCCCCATGTGGGACAAGCTGATTACCTTGTATCTACCCCAGCGCTTAGAACAGTGCTTTGCACATAGTAAGCGCTTAATACCAAAGTTATTATTATTATTATTACTAAACTTTTGTTGATCTTGTACCACTAATCCACAACCCTGGATCACCTCCTAGGTTCTGTTTCATTCACGGCTGTGCACAAGCCCCAGAGCACCGCTTGAGGAAATGTAGATATCAGGCCAACCTTGTCCAACTCAATTTCACCCTTACATGCTTTACCTCTGTCCTCTCCTCTGCCCAGCAAAAAAAAAAATATTTCTCCATCGTTATTGACAACCATGCTCATTACCCTCACCAGTTGTCCCAGACATTTAACTCCCCTCTCAAACCCCCCCACCCCACCGGCTTCCACCATCCCTTGGACCTAATGACCTGACCACCTACTACATTGAAAAAATTGAAAGTATCGGGTTTGATCTACCTAAAATCTCCCCTGCTTCTCTCCAGTTCCTTCCTCCTCCTGTCCCTTTCTTCCCCTGACCCATCCTTCCCAGCAGTATCTCAAGAGGATATCTCCAGCCTTCTATCAAAATCCACCACCTCCACCTGCATATCTGACTCCATGAAAACACCTTCCCACTCCCTACTTTCCTCTCTGACCACCATCTTTAACTGCTCAACATCTTCTTCCCCATTGCTTTCAAGCATGCTCACATTTCCCTATCCTAAAAGAACCCCTCCATTGATGCCACAGATCCCTCCAGTTATCACCACATCTCCCTCCTACTATTGCTCTCCAAACTCCTTGAATCAGTTGTCTACACCCACTGTCTCAAGTTCCTCTCCAGTTCTTTCCTAGATACTTTCCAATCTGGCTTCCATTCCCTTCCCTCCACAGAAACCGCCCTCTCAAAGGTCACAACTGATCTCCTCCTTGCCAAATCCGATGGCCTCTACTTCATCCTAATCCTCCTTGACCTCTCAGCTGCCTTTGACACTGTTGACTATCCCCTTCTCCTGGAAATACTATCCAACTTTGGCTTCACTGACACTGTCTTCTCCTGGTTCTCCTTTTATCTCTCTGGCTCATTCTCAGTCTCTTTAACTGGCTCCTCCTCTGTCTCTCTCAAGGTTCAGGTCTGGGTCCCCTTCTATTCTCCATCTATACTTGGAGAACTCATTCACTCCCGTGGCTTCAACTACCACCTCTACAGAGATGATTCCCAAATTTACATCTCCAGCCCTGATATATCTCCCTCTCTCTCTCCCTCCCTCTCTCTCTCTCTCTCTCTCTCTCTCTCTCTCTCTCTCTCTCTCTCTCTCTCTCTCTCTCTCTCTCTCTCTCTCTCTCTCTCTCTCTCTCTCTCTCTCTCTCTCTCTCCTCTCTCTCTCTCTCTCTCTCTCTCTCTCTCTCTCTCTCTCTCTCTCTCTCTCTCTCTCTCTCTCTCTCTCTCTCTCTCTCTCTCTCTCTCTCTCTCTCTCTCTCTTCCCCCCCCCCCCCACTTCCTCCTACCTCCAGGATATCTCTACTTTGATATTCTGCTGATACCTCAAACTTGACATGTACAAAACAGAACTCCTTATCTCCCCACCCAAACCATGAATTTCCCAACACTGTAGACAACACTGCCATCTTTGCTGTCTCACAAGACTGCAACCTTGGCGTTATCCTTGACTCTCTCATTCAACTCACATATTGAATTTGTCAATCCCACAACATTGCTAAAACCCATCCTTTCCTTTCCATCCAAACTGCTACCATGTTAATCCAAGAACTAATCCCCCCTTGATTACTGTATCAGCTTCCTATTTCTCCCCTCTCTATACTTCACTCTGCTGCCCAGAGCTTAGTACAGTGTTCTGCACACAATAAACACTCAATAAATACGATTGAATGAATGCCCAGATCACTTTTCTACAAAAATGTTCAGGCCATGTTTCCCCACTCCTCAAAAACTTCCAGTGGTTCCCCATCTGCCTCCATATCAAGCAGAAATGCCAATTGGTTTACCTCCTCCCATCTCACCTCTCTGCTCTCCCACTACAACCTAGCCCCCACACTTTGTTTCTCTAATGCCAACCTACTCACTGTTCCTCGATCTCATCTATCTTGCTGCTATCCTCTTTCTCTTGTCCTGTCTCTGGCCTAGAGCAGGCCCTCCCTTTTCATATCTGACAATTACTCTCCCCATCTTCAAATCCATATTGAAGGCGCATCTACAAAAGCCCTTCCCTAAACACTCATTTCCTCTTTTCCCTTCTGTGTCACCTTGATTTGCTTCCTTCATCACCCCTGCTCCCATCCCCACAGCATTTATGTATATATCTATAATTCATTTATATTATATTAATATTATAAATCAATATTAATGTTTAATATTTATACTAGAGTGGAAAGAGCATGGGCTTGGGAGCCAGCGGTCATGGATGCTAATCCCAACTCTGCCATTTGTCAGCTGTGTGACTTTGGGCAAGTCACTTAACTTCCCTGTGCCTCAGTTACCTCATCTGTAAAATGGGGATTAAGATTGTGAGCTCCACATGGGACAACCTGATCACCTTGTATTCTCCCAACGCTCATAACAGTGCTTGGCACATAGTAAGCACTTAAATGCCATCATTATTATTAATTCCTGGCCTCGCCTCTAGATTGTTAGTTCACTGTATGCAGGACTGCATTTGTTATATTGTTGTGTTGGACTCTCCCAAGTGCTTAGTACAGTGCCTTGCAGTCAATAATCGATTGATTACTGTATTTAATAGTTCAAAGTGTCCAAAAACAAGATGGCTGTAACCTCAAATTTCAGTTGCCCTTGATTAACTGCAGACTGGGGTAAGGTAAAGAACAATAATGGCTTTATATTTGGGTTGAATATATCATGCTGTGACTAAATCAGGATATGCCTATATGTCTAATACCTACTTCCTGGCATATTGATAAAAATCAGCATATCCTTCTCTGGTGATGTATTTATAAATGATGTGCTTATAGCATTCAGGATGAAATGCTGATCAATGGGACTGAAATTTCAACTTTCTTTAGAATCCAATATTTGGGTATGAGATTAGGCATTTTGCTCAAATCCTTGTTGCAAAATGAGTCAGTCAAGTTCTGTTCCTGGAGGTGGCTCCAAATTTATATAAAAGCTGAAGGGTTCTTTTCTGAGAGACAAATGGGTAATTCTGCCTAAGCGAAAGAATAAGGTCATTTCAGTGATGAGGGGATAGATTTGGGAGGCCAATACCTCCTGGGAGATAACATGATCCTACTGTCAGACAGGTATACACTGGAGGAAATTAGCAGAACAGAACATTTTCCTGAGGCAATAGACAGACAACCTTCTTTGGCAGAGCCAGAGGACATCATTAATCTTGTTTTATAGCCTTTCCCTAACCTTTAGGCATTCGTAGGAATATTATGAATTCTTAACTAAAAGAACTTCAGTTAAAAGTTTCAGCAATTATGTAACTTTTTTTATTGATACAACTTGGATACACAAGGTAGTTTGTAACATCAAGGAATTTGGTTATTACGCTCCAAGATACTATGGTGAAAAGTACTCTTTTAAGGAGTATAATTCTATTTGTTCTGACGATTTTGACACCCGTCTATATGTTTTGTTTTGTTGTCCGTCTCCCCCTTCTAGACTGTGAGCCCGTTGTTGGGTAGCGACCATCTGTATATGTTGCCGACTTGTTCTTCCCAAGCGCTTAGTACAGTGCTTTGCACACAGTAAGCGCTCAATAAATATGATTGAATGAATGAATGAATGAAGGAGAAATCATCATCACCAAGAAGCTAAGCATTTATTTTTAAAATAGACCTACAAGTACACAATAAGTTAAACTACCCACTTCTGTTCAGGATCAAAGGATGTTATTTAGGGGCAAGACTCCGAATAAAATATCTGTGGCAATTATAATAGTGAACACTAACTCTCCTATTTTAAGGTTTGAATATAACTTCCACCCTGATAACAATGTTTGTAGATTTAAACCTACTGCAACAAGCCATATCGAAACATTTAAAGGGATAAGAAGGTACTTCTCATACATTGAAATTAGCAGTACCCTGATGAGTTGTCTTGAACAATTATAGTTGTAGGGAAAAGTGTTACAATGGTTTAAAGATTTGTATATCAGACTGAATTTGAAGATATTTCACTCAGATGCTTGTAACTGCCTTAGTTTCTGATTAGAAAAACCAACGAGCAGCAGCACCTCATCATTGCTTTTTGTATTTTTAATCACCTCTTTTTATATATCTGTCATTAGCCCCTTTGCTACTCTCACCTCTTATTCTTAGATTGTAATCCGGTTTTGGACATGTTAACTATTTCTTTCTTAGCACTTTGCACATAGTATGCTTAATAAACATGTTTACAACTACTACAGTTAGAGAATATCTCATGGGTTAGCAGGTTCTCATAATAGGATTATGTTGAATTCACCTTCAAATAATTAATAAATATCATGAAAAGCAGAGTCCACCTTTTAATAGTGGTACTAAATTTTCCTAAAAAGATTAAACTGAGCTGTAAGATTTGCCTTAAGCGGCATGTCTGATCTTGTGTTAATAAGGTTTATGTTGAAACAATTCACTTTGTAAGTGTTTTGCCAAATTGATCTCACCAAAATGCTTTTCCGTCAATCACCTTGTGGGCCCCTGGATGGTGGCAAATATTGGGCTGAGTGGATTATTCACCCAACCTAGAAAAGACTGAATTATGATCTATATTTTTTTAAAGGTATGTATTAACTGCTTACCCTGTGTAAAGCACTATTCTAAGTACTGGAGTACGTACAAGTTTATCAGAGTGGATATAGTCCCTGGCTCACATCTAAGTAGGAGGGAGTAAGATTTAATCCCCATTTTACAGTTGAGGAAACTGAGTCCCAGAGAAGTTGACTTATGCAAGGATTAGAACCCAGGTCCTCTGACTTACAGTCCCATGCTCTTTCCATTAGGCAACACTACTTCTCAGTTAAGACCCAAACCAAATTGTATGCCATGGACAACTGTTTCAACCTGAACACTCAACTGAATGGATAAAATGTATTGTGTGAGGTAGTAAGATACCATCAATATAAGGTGTAAATCATGAGATAGAATCATATGGCAAAGGAAAAACCTAAACACACTGACTCTGGTTTAGGGGGCACCTGGACAAAATCAAGCAATATTAGTCGAGTGCTTACTCTGTGCAGAGCACTGTACTTTTGAGCACAATGGATGTAGTACCTATCATCTCTCACCCTAAGAATCTCCCATGTCCTAATAGCACAATTTAATAGATATGTCTAAATGGATAAGCTGACCAACAGGAAATATGACACAGCTTAGAGTAGGTCAGGCCCAGTGATATTTTCAACCAGGCACTTGGCAATTTTCTTTGCACCCTTCAACGAAAGAGAAATAATGAAAATACATTATCGCAAAGAACTCTTTCAATTTGAGCGCACTCTACCATAAAAGGCAGCAATTTTTGTGCTTAAATGCTTAGTTATTAGAATTTGACATTCCTAATAGAGTTGCCATCCATCCCATTGGATAGAAATAAAGATCTATTTTCATTGTCTGCCTTACTGCAACAATTCATGCTTATACATATATGCGACATTCAACTTGAAGTAACAGAACTCAATTTCAGTCCCGTCAGCTATAAAGATACAAAACTGTCCTTGAAACAAAAGTAGTACATAGCATGTTTACAAAAGAGAAAGTCCTTCACACCCCAGTAGCAGATTGTTTTCACATAAATATTTAAACCAAGCCATTTTATAGTGTTGGACAAAAAAAAATCCCAAGGACCATCTCACCCTGACATTAAGAAATGCATTTTATTAATCACTTTAATTTACATATTCTCTAAATGACACAGGGAGCAATGTGACTCTCATAGTTGCAAATACGTGCAAAAGCGTAAAACAAATACAATTGGTGGGGAGTTTGCAACATTTACCAAGACAGAATGTTAACAGGAAATTTTCAGATTTCAGGAATTTCCCTGTAATTGCAGTAGCATTATATTAATTGCTCATATGGCAAAATTCCCCTTGGGAAATATCCCGTTTATGGTTGGGAGCAAAAAGAAGCAGCAGAAGAAGAAGCAGAAGAGAAGCAGCATGACTCAGTGGAAAGAGCATGGGCTTTGGAGTCAGAGGTCATGGGTTCAAATCCCGGCTCTGCCACTTTCCAGCTGTGTGACTTCGGGCAAGTCACTTAACATCTCTGTGCCTCAGTTACCTCATCTGTAAAATATGGATTAAGACTGTGGGCCCCACATGGGACAACCTGATCACCTTGTAACCTCCCCATTGCTTAGAACCACGCTTTGCACATAGTAAGCACTTAATAAATGCCATTATTATTATTTTTAATAAAAACAACTAGAGATAAAGTGTCCCAAGTGTTTAGTACAATGCTCTGTACACAGTAAGTGTTCAGTAATTACCACTGACTGATTGATGAAGATTTCAAACTAGAGTAGCTTTGAGACAAAAAAAAAATACTTTAAAAGAATTTGAAGCCCACAAGAAAAATAATTCATAGATCTACAAATGAGACCCCACTCAACCATATCTAAACTGTCAGTCCTCCCTCAGTGAACTTCAGCACAATGACCATGGATAGTCTCATGAGTTCATATCCAGAATCAAAACTGACAGGAGGCAGGGAGGTCAGCTTGGAGGCTGATGTAGTAGTTGAGGTTGGACATGAAAAGTGCTTGGCTCAGCATGAAAACAGTTTGTAAGAGAATTATAAAGCACGAAATAGAATTACAAATTTTATGGGTAGGAGTTTTCTTATAGCACATGTAAAAATGAACTAATTTTAAAGAGGAGAAACATGATTCCTAGGTTTTCATATTGATTCTATTAAAAATTAAAACTAAAATCTGAGTATTTCCTGTTAGCATTCAGTCTGTATGATGCCAATAGATCCATTTAATATAGTGATATCTGTGAGGAGAAGCTGTTTCAGATAGCAATTAGAATGCAATTTAAAAAACCAAAGCGCATGAACTGCAAATAGTACACAAATGTATTTGCAATTTAAACACCACTCTGGATGACAGTTTGGAATATGAAATAAACTGCATAAGGCAGCCTTTAAATGGAGATTCTGGATCAAACATACTTGGAAAGAAATAGTGTACTTAAAAAGGAAGGAGAGGAGATAACTAAAGGGATCTTCGTGGGATAGCACTTTTCGAATCAGTGGGCTCTCAGTGATATCTTCAATGAAAAATCCTTACTACATAGAGGTCTATAAAATATTTGAGCTACAGATAAAGTATGCTTTTTTTCCCTTCACGCCAAATGTCTTCCCACCTCACCAAATGAGGTAAGAAAGCAGAGCAGGCAAATTCAGTCCTGACTTAGAACAGAGGTGGTTAGGGACAAGTCCCTATATATTAGCAATCTCTACCAACTCTGCTGTGTTGTAGTTACCCAAGTGCTTAATACAGTGTTCTACATGCAGTATTCAATCAGTATACTATTAATGACAATGATGATGATAAAGACAGTTCATAGTTGATTAGGGTTCAGAGTGCAGGATGATTCGTGCCTTGATAGCCAGAATCTTTAGACTTCATTGCATGCTGCTGTAACTTGGTGCGTTTTGGCAATGAAGTGTTAAAAAGATGGGATGGGAGCACAGAACTCCACTAAGGAAATGATCTCCAATATAGCAAAAAAAGGACATTATTATTTTCTGATGTCTGAATTAGGGTCACCACTTCCTTTCCTGCAGTTTTCAAAATGAGAATTTTCAGTTAACCATGCCAGTAGTGGAAAGTTTTAATGTGCTGGAACTGCATTTTGCTTTTTTAGGGAAAGGGGATTTCCTAATGTTATTAATACCACATCCATATACTCTTCATTTGGATAATTATTTAGAAGGAAACATAATTTTTTTTTTCCTTCTATTTAGGACTTCAATCTGAACTTCTGAAAATCCAAACCAGAGATGACTGTTTTGTAGCTGTATAAGCAGTGACAATACTCTTCACATAGAAAAGCAGTGTGGCTCAGTGGCAAGAACCTGGGCTTGGTAGTCAGAGGTCATGGGTTCTAATCCCACTCCACCACTTGCCATCTGTGTGACTTTGGTCAACTCACTTAACTTCTCTGTGCCTCTGTTCGCTCATCTGTAAAATGGGGATTAAGACTGTGAGCCCCATTTGGGACAGCCTTGATTACCTTGTATCCCCCCCAGCACTTAGAACAGGGCTTGGCACGTAGTAAGCATTTAACGAATACCAATATTATCATAAAGCTTCTCCTATAGTAATAATAATAATATTTCCTAAGCACTTATTATGTGACAAATACTGAAATAATCCCTGGGGTAGATAATATATAATCAGGTTGAATAAGGTTCCTACCCCAAAGGGGGCCCACAGTCTAAGTAGGAGGGAGAATAGTTCTTAAATACCTATTTTGTTGATAAGGGACCTAGGAGTAGAGAAGTTAAGAAGCCCAAGGTGTCACAGCCGATAAATATAGAGCTGGGATTAGAACTCAGGTTCTACCGCATTTCAGGACCTTGCTCTACCCAGTACACCATGCTGCTTCTCAATCCTATCTTTAAGTAAATATTAAGCGACAGTGACTGGTGCATCGCTCTTTCATTAGCCTCTAATGTCAGTCCTCTGAAAATTCTGTCTCATTAAAATCAAAATGCGTCTCTAAAATTAAAGACAACAACCACTAAATCAATCTTCAATAAGAAAAATGTATGAAGAAGAGTTTACTTGGCAGCACTAGAAGTTATTTTCACTGAATGCAGAGCTGAAACTCAGTGCCTGTAAGTACTTCATATCTAGAATGCACGATCTTCTGGGCCAGCGGAATCAATTTTCATCTTTCAATATTCATACAAATTTACACTGAAGTCTGTGAATTTACTTCAAGCTTAGATATGATCAGTGCCCCTGTGGATTTTAAAAGATTTTAAAGAGAACACGTGTCTTCAAGAGGCAGAATTTTAGAACGGAATTTTGTTTTAGCAAATTCCATATTTTGTTGGAGTCTGCACAGAACACCTTAAATGAACTAGCTTAAATTATAATTTGTACCCAATCCACTGTTTCGAGCATTTCCAGCTTTATAGCCCTTCTCTTTTCCCCACATTATTAGTGAATTCCTTCCTTTTATCATGCTTCACCCTTTCCTCTCCCACCTTTCTTAACCTGCTGTTATCCCAAGCAACTATAGAGACATTATCATTTTGGCTAATGGCCAGAAGGCTGTCAGATTTTTAGGTTCCAGGGAAGATATATAAGAAGACAGAGCCTTATTAGACCTGACTGCTTCAACTGAAAGTAACAATTTTGAGTCCTGCCAGGCTGAATTGTGACCCAAATCTGAATAAAATAATCTTAACACTTGCTGTGTGAGTTACCTGAAAGAATGTTGATACCCAAAGATTTTGTGACATTTTCTGAATTTTCTTTGGGAAAGGAATTCAATATGTCTTTGCAATGGATACATCCACTCAGCAAAGCAATTACGTTCCTTTTCTGTTTTCCCTACATTATCTGTAAAATTCCATTTTTCTTTTTTTGTCACAAACTTCAGCTGAGTATAATTAACTGTCAATAAATTTTACAAATAATATTGACTGAATGGGCTATCACTTTCAAATCTTGGCTTTCTCCATTTTCATCTTTAGTCTGCATTGTCCAAATAGATCCATTTTCTACACCGATTTATTCCATCCCTCTCCTTAAAATCTCAACTTGACCTAATCCACTACACTGAAACTGTCTTCTCAAAGATCATCAATGATCTCATTCTTGCCAAATCCAAAACTCTCTACTTCATCCTAATCCTCCTACATCTCTCAGCTGCCTTCAGCACTATGGACCACCACCTTATCCTGGAAATATTGTCCAACCTGGGCTTCACTGACAATGTCCTAGTTCTCCTCTTACATCTCTGGCCACTCATTCTCAGCCTCTTTAATAGGCTCCTCCTCTGAGTCCCCTCTATTCTCTGTCTACACCCACGTGCTTGGAGAACTCATTAGCTCCCATGGTTTCAACTGCCAACTCACTGTGCTTCATTCTCAACCCCGTGGCCCACATCCTGCCTCTGGCCTGGAATGCCTTCCCTCCTCAAATCTGGCAAACACTTCCCCCCTTCAAAGCCCTACTGCTACGAGAAGCAGCAGGGCATAGTGGATAGAGCACGGGCCTGGGAATCAGGTGGTCATGGGTTCCGGCCACTTGTCTGCTGTGTGACCTTGCGCAAGTCACTTAACTTCTCTGGGCCTCAGTTATCTCATTTGTAAAATGAGGATTGAGACTGTGAGCCCCACATGGGACAGAGACAATGTTCAACCCCATTTGCTTGTATCAACCCCAGTGCGTAGTACAGTACCTGGCACATAGTTAAGCACTAAATACCACCATTATTATTATTATTATTATTATTATTACTGCAAGCTCACCTCATCATCATCATCAATCGTATTTATTGAGCACTTACTGTGTGCAGAGCACTGTACTAAGCTCTTGGGAAGTACAAGTTGGCAACATATAGAGACAGTCCCTACCCAACAGTGGGCTCACCTCCTCCAGGAGGCATTCCCAGACTAAGCCCCCCTTTTCCTTGGCTCCCCCTCTCCTCCCCATTGTCCTGACCTACTCCCTTTGTTCTCCCCCCCCATCCCACAGCACTTGGGTATGTATATGTACATGGTTATAATTATAATTCTATTAATTTTTATTAGTGATATGTGTATATCTATAAACTCTATTTATAATGATGCTATTGATGCCTGTTTTCTTGTTTTGATGCCTGTCTTCCCCTTTCTAGACTGTGAGCCCATTGTGGGAAAGGGATGGCTCTATTTGTTGCTGAATTTTACTTCCAAAGCACTTAATACAGTGCTCTGCACACAGTAAGTGCTCAATATGAATGAATGAAATGAATGGATGATAAAGAAGCTGGAAAATAGAAAAAAAATGATTTCACCCATTCCTCCAACGAACAGACTAGTGCATTTAAAATCATATTGGATAAACCGTACTCTCCCAAGGTCTTAGACTAGTGCTCTTCACACAGCAAGTGCTCAATAAATATCACTGATGATGAGAGATAGTACTGAGAGAGTTGAGATTACTACCTAAAACCCCTTGCTCACACCTTTCCTTCAACCTGAAATTCCCTTCCCCTTCAAACTGCCAGATCACCCTACTTCAAAGTCCTTCTGAAACTACACCTCCAGGATGCTTTCCATGATTCCTCCAGATGTACTATCATAGCACTTGCATGTTCACAACCAAACATAGCACTTTTGTATGCAGTGACTGAATATTGTATTCTCCCACGCATTTAGTGCAGTGCTGTGTAAACAGTAGATTCTCATTAAAAGTACTGATTTAGATTTTCTTTTAATTCACCAGTGTATAGAGTAAGGCTCATGGCATTTTTAATAAAGCTGTAGAAAAACCAACTGAATCACTTTTTTTTTTTTTTTTTTCATTGAGTTAGGTCTGGTTTTCAGGTAGCTTAGGTGCCTTTCCATCCGGTATACTGATTTTAAGCACCCAGTTTGCTTCTGCCTCAGCTCCTGCTGCTCCGATCTACAATCAGAATTGGTGGTCATATTCAGAGGAACTTAAGAAGGAAAACCAAAGTTTCTGGAGAAAAGGGCATGGGGAGTTCCCAGATAAAGATAGATACATTGTGGTGAGCACTTGGTTCGTACCAACCAGGACGTTCCTGGACCAGGGGAGCCTCAGTGGCACGTATTAGAGTTCAAACCACACCTGCGATCATCAAGGTTACTGTGAAAAGCTTTTTACTTAGTTTTACCAACTTGCAAGGGAGTGACACATACACACACTCACTCACTCCATTCTACCAAGGGTCAAATATCAATCTGTAGTCAAAGCCCATTCTTCCAATGCTTCTTTTTTTCTGCTTCCAAGTGCTGCTACCTGCTGCTGCTTTTGAGTGCTACTCTCCTGATGCTCTGCATGCTTCTGCCCCTCTGCATACCTCCAGGTGCCCCCCTCGCTTCAAAACGAGCACCTTATATCTGCCTTAGGTGTCACAAATGTGGCTGTATGTTGCAGTCATTAATTGGTCCAGGCCCGTTGCTGGGTAGAACAGGAAAAGAAACCCATGCCTCCCTCCATGCTCCACCCCCCACAAGTCAGCAATCACCTGCCCTCAGGTAGAGCCCATCAGTGGCTTTGCAAAGTCTCTTCCTTGTTGTTGTTCACGGGATCATAGACAGTCATTAAAAAAACATCTTATTATGGGCTCACTATACATAAGGTATTATTTTATTATTCTACACGTACCATCCATCAGCACAGGAGACTGTCCTGGGCATGAAAATGTAGAATTGACAGATATGCCCCTGGGCTGTTGAGACTGAAGATAATAATGATAGCATTTATTAAGTGCTTACTATGTGCAAAGCACTGTTCTAAGCGCTGAGCACTGTTCTAAATGCTGCAGCCTGCTGTGTATTTGAGACAGCTTGTTGGATATAATAATAATAATAATAGTAATGATGGTATTTGTTATGTGCTTACTATGCACAAATCACTGTTCTAAGTGTTGGGGTAGATACAAGGTAATCAGGTTGGCCCACATGGGGAGCACAGTCTTAATCCCCATAATCCCCATTTTACACATGAGGTAACTGAGGCACAAAGAAGTGAAGTGACTTGGCCAAAGTCACACAGTTGACAAATGACTGACTCCCAAGCCTGTGCTCTTTCCACTAAGTTATACTGCACCTAGATTTCAACCTTAGATAAGAAAATTTGCTAAAACAATAGTCATAAATATAATGATGCATCAGACCCAACTATATGACATGCAGAGCTTCTTTTCCCTTTCTTCCCCTCATAAAACAAGGACATTTGAAGCTAAAATTTTTGATATAGTTCATGAGCCTTGATATACTAGTCTTCAATCAATTATTGAGTGTTTACCATGTGCAGAAGACAGTACTAAACACTTGGGAGAGTACAATAAAACAGATGTGGCAGGAACATTTTCTGCCGACAACAAGCTCACAGCCTAGAGGGAGAAACAGACCTTAATATACATAAATAAGTTACAGAGATGATGATGATGGCATTTGTTAAGTGTTTACTATGTGCCAAGCACTTCTAAGTGCTGGGGTGGGGGGATACAAGGTAACCAGGGTGTCCCACATGGGGCTCACAAGCTTCATCCCCATTTTACAGGTGAGGTAACTGAAGTACAGAGAAGTTGTGACTTGCCCAAAGCCACACAGCTGACAAGTTGCAGAGCCAGGATTAGAACCCATGACTTCTGGTTACCAAGCCACTGAGCCACATATATAAATGCTGTGGAATTAAGGGAGGGGTGAATAAAGGGTGCAAATACAAGTGCAAGAGTGATAAAGAATGGAGTGAGGGGAGAGGGAAGCCCTCGTGGAGGGGAAGTGCTTTAAATAAGGTTTTGAAGGTAGGGAGAGTGATTGTCTGTTGGATACGAAGAGGGAGGGCATTCCTGGACAGAGACAGGACTGGGCAAGAGGTTGGTAGTGAGACAGACAAGATTGAGGCACAGTGAGTAGGTTGGCATTAGAAAAGTGAAGCGTATGAGCTGAGATCTAGTATGAAAGTGACAAGGAGGAGGTAAGGTGATTGAATGCTTTAAAACTGAGGGTAAAGAGTTTGTTCGATGTGGAGGTGGATGGGAAACCATTGGACGTTTTGAGGAGTGGAGAAATGTGGACTAAACGTTTTTGAGAGAAAAATCATCTGGGTAGCAGAATGAAGTATAGGACCAGAGTGGGGAGAGACAGGACACAGAGAAGTCAGTGAGAAGGCTGATGGCATAATCAAGGCAGGATTAATGTGGTAGCAGTTTGGATGGAGAGGAAAGGGCAGATCTTAACGATGTTTTGAGGGTTGAACCAACAGGATTTGATGACAGATCGAATGTGTGGGTTGAATGAGAGAGATGAGTCGAAGATAATGCCAAGATTATGGGTTTGTGAGACAGGGAGGATTGTGGTGATTGTTTTATTGTGATGGGAAAGTCAAGGGGAGAACAGTCACAAATATGTTGCAAAGTTGAAAAACAGGGGTTCACATTCACATTCATGAGTATTAGTATGGAAATTATAGTCCTGTAAACCAGAAATTTCTTAACCAATATTAGCAATCAAGGGTTTGGAATTTTATACTGTGTCTTCATCTTTTAATGGAAATTCAATCTTTAAGTACCAAGCTGTTTAGCATTCTTCTCATGAACTTACTACAATACTGCAGAAACAGTTTTGGTTGCTTTACAGAGAATCCCATTTTGGTTCTGTAGTCTTTTAATGCAGATAGTTAATGCAGCCTGAAAATTTTGTCTTACCAGCCCTTACACCCTTCTTAGGGTGAAAGCTTGGAAATTTAGAAATATGGAACTATAGTTCCTAAAGGCATTTAGAGAACAAAGAATGTTCCCAGACATTTTACACTTTACTTGACAAAAAAGGTATGACTTTTTGGTGGATGTGGGGATAAAACAAAGTAACCTTTATTTAAAATTGTAAGATTAAGGCAAGGTTAAAAGTGTAAGGCTATTGCTTCAGCATTTATTATAAAATACTTTTGTAAGAGGATGTCACTCCTTTCATTGGACACAAATTCCTTGCTTTCAGAGAAGTAACCTTACCTATGATTTAAAAATTGCAGTTCATACAGGGTCCTACAAATCAGCTATGGAAAAAGAACGCTTTTGTAAAAATGATAGTGCCATATTCTAGTGAGATTTTTTCTCTTAAAATCTATGGTGTCAAGTGGATTTTAGTAATTTAACCTTTCAAATGTAGTCATTTTTTGTACGACAGAGGCTGCATGGCTGATAAATTTCATGTTAAAGACAACTTGCATAGTGATGTCAGTGTGCAATGGTGAAAGAGTGTTCCTTAATTCCACCATAAAATTCTATGCAAAATTCATTTTGACACACGTTATAGCAGATTAGACTCCACTGTACATAAAACACTTTTATGACCAGTTTTGTACTGCAATCCCAACTATACCTAAACAGCTCATTGTGGGCAGGGACTATGTCTGTTTATTGTAGTATTGTACTCATCCAAGTGCTCAGTATAGTGTTCTGCACATAGTAAGCCCTAAATACAATTGACTGACAGATTGGTGCATATTAACTTTTATGACAAATTAATTTCTAGAGTTGTCCTTCTCCCTGCATACCAATATATTTCGTCCTCTAAACCTTCAAAACAATAATTTCTCAGTGGTTTAGTATGAAATTTAGTCTTTTGAGGACGTTTAAACTGATGAAATTTTCCATTTTCCAAAAGCAACATAAATACAAGACATCCCTTTGATTAGCACTATGTGAATACAAATTTTGATTTTCGTTGACGCGAATTAGATGTAATTACACTAACAAATTTAATATGTTAATCCTTTCCAAAACTCAATGAATCACCATTTATAGTTTACAGTGAACACACAGGGCAGCAGAATGACCTATGGGCAAGAACCCAGGAATGGGAGTCATGAACCTGGATTAAAATTCCAGTTATGCCACTTGAGAAACAGCATAGTATAGTGGTTAGAGCACAGGCCTAGGAGTCAGAAGGTCATGGTTCTCATCCCAGCTCTGCCACATGTCTGCTGTGTGACCTTGGACAAGTCACTTAACTTCTCTGGGTCTCAGTTCTCTCATCTGTAAAATGGGGATTAAGAATGTGAGCCCCATGTGGGAGGGGGACTTTGTGCAACCTGATTAACTTGTACTTAGAACAGTGCTTAGCACATAGTAAGTACTTAACAAGTACCATAATATTTGTTATTATTATTATTTTACTATACCTCTCTAGACCTCAGCTCCCTCAGCTCTGAAATGGGAATCAGAAATATGGTGAGCCCCTTGCAGGATGGGAACTGTGTCTGACCTGATAATTTCATCTCCCCTAATATTTAATATATATTAATCAATTAAAGTTATTTACAGAGTGCTTACTGTGTGCAAAGCACTGTACTAGATGTTTGGGAGAGAACAATATAGTAGAATTGGTAGACATGTTCACTGTCCAGAAGGAGCTCACATTAAATGAAGCAGACATTAAAATGCATTATTTATAGGGTAAATGGCAGAGTACAATGATATGTACCTAAATTCCCTGGGGCTGTGGATGCGGTGAGTATTAAATATTTAAGCAGTACAGATCCAAGTGCACAGGCAACATAAAAAAGAAGGTCAATAGGAAAATGAGGGCCAAGTCAGGGAAGGCCTCTTGGAAGAGGTGTGATTTTAGTACAGTTTTAAAGATGGTGAGAGTGGTGGCCTATCGTATCAATCAATCAATCAATCAATCAATCGTATTTATTGAGCGCATACTATGTGCAGAGCACTGTACTAAGCGCTTGGGAAGTACAAATTGGCAACACATAGAGACAGTCCCTACCCAACAGTGGGCTCACAGTCTAAAAGGGGGAGACAGAGAACAGAACCAAACATACCAACAAAATAAAATAAATAGGATAGAAATGTACAAGCAAAATAAATAAATAAATAAATAGAGTAATAAATATGTATAAATATGTATAATATGTATAAATATGTATAAATATGTATAAATATGTATAAATATGTATAAATATGTATAAACTATCGTATATGAGGGGAAAGTGAGTTCCAGGACTGAGGGCCAACATGGGCAAAGGGTTGGCAGCAAGAGACAAGATCAAAGTACGGTGAGCATGCTGGCATAAGAGGATCCAAGTGGAGGTTGGTTGTAGTTGTAGATCAGTGATTTAAAATAGATTTGAGGGAGTTGACCGCCTTAAAGCCAGTGGTACAAGGAGTTCCTGTTTGATGCAGAAGGGTATGGGCAGATGGGCAGTTATTGGAAGTTTTGGAGGAGTGGGAAATGTAGATTGAACTCTTTTTGAAAAGGTTATCTAGGCAGCAGTGTGCACCATGGACTGGGGAGGGAGAAACAAGAGGCAAGGAGATCAGTAAGGAGGTTGAGTGGGAAGATGAGGACTTCTGTTTTGGACGTGTTACATTTGAGGTCTCAGTGGACAGTCAAGTAGAAATGTTCTGAGAACAGGAGGAAATGTTGGACTTAATACTATAATTAATACTTCCTATGCACCAAAGGTATATCAATCAATCAATCAATCGTATTTACCGAGAAGCAGGGTGGCTCACTGGAAAGAGCCCGGGCTTTGGAGTCAGAGGTTGTGTGTTCAAATCCCGGCTCTGCCAACTGTCAGCTGTGTGACTTTGGGCAAGTCACTTCACTTCTCTGGGCCTCAGTTACCTCATCTGTAAAATGGGGATCAAGACTGTGAGCCCTCCGGGGGACAACCTGATCACCTTGTAACCTCCCCAGTGCTTAGAACAGTGCTTTGCACATAGTAAGCACTTAATGCCATTATTATTATTATTATTATTTATTGAGCGCTTACTGTGTGAAGAGCACTGTACTAAGCGCTTGGGAAGTACAAGTTGGCAGCATATAGAGACAGTCCCTACCCAACAGTGGGCTGCTCACAGTCTAAAAAGTGGGCTCACAGTCTAAAAAGGTATATGTGAAGTACTGGGTTAGCTGTCCCACACATGACTCACCATCTAAGTGATAATGTAGAGCAAAGCAGAAATTATTATTCCCATTTTACAAAAGAGGAAACTGAGGTCCAGTTAAGTTGAATAACTTGTCCAAGGTCACTCAGCATACCATTCATTCAGTCGTATTTATTGAGAGCTTACTGTCTGCAGAGTACTGTACTAAATGCTTTGGAGTGTACAATACAGCAATACACAGACACATTCCCTGCCTGCTAAGAATTTACAGTCTAGGGGAGAGTCAGAGGACCTAGCTTCTAAACCCAGCTCCTCTACTGGTCTGTGTGACCTTGGATAAGTCACTTCACCTCTTTGGACAAGTCCCATCATCTGTAAGATGGCAGAGTTAGAATCATTCCAATTGCACATGTGAAAAAAAAAAGTGGACTTCAAAGCAATTACAAAGAAAGGAAAAGTTAGACAACGCTCAGGAAGGACACAAAGAGGAGATAAAGTCTTGAATATTCTAGCTTGGGGTAAAATCTGGCCAAAATAGTCTAGCAAAACTTAACTTCATAACTGATTCTCCTCCGCATAACCAACTCTCATCCTCCAAATTTTACCCATTCCTCTAGGCATCAAGAAGAAACACTTGACGATTGGTTTTAAAGGAGTTAATCACCTCTCTACCTACTACTTATCTTACCCCTCTCATAGCATACCCCAGTTTGCAAAAATCATTCCTCATAATCCAACCTACGCACTGTGCCATGTTCTAGTCACTGTCGTCCCTGACTTCTTGTTGACCTCCTTGTTTCTTCTTGAAACCCGCCCCCCTTCACATCCTGCAGATCACAGCTCTCCCCATCTTCATGGCCACCTGTGCTTCTGACCCCATTCCCTCTCATCTTATGAAATCTCTCGCTCCATCCCTTCTCCCCTCCTTAACTTCCATCTTCAACCGCTCACTCTCCACTGGTTCCTTCCCCTCTGCCTTCAAACATGCCCATGTCTCTCCCATCCTAAAGAAACCCTCTCGACCCCACCTCACCTTCTAGTTATCGTCCCATATCCCTCCTACCATTCCTTTCCAAACTCCTTGAACGAGTTGTCTACACGCGCTGCCTAGAATTCCTCAACAACAACTCTCTCCTCGACCCCCTCCAGTCTGGCTTCCGTCCCCTTCATTCCACGGAAACTGCCCTCTCGAAGGTCACCAATGACCTCCTGCTTGCCAAATCCAATGGCTCATACTCTGTCCTAATCCTCCTCGACCTCTCAGCTGCCTTTGACACTGTGGACCACCCCCTTCTCCTCAACACGCTATCTGACCTTGGCTTCACAGACTCCGTCCTCTCCTGGTTCTCCTCTTATCTCTCCGGTCGTTCTTTCTCAGTCTCTTTTGCAGGCTCCTCCTCCCCCTCCCATCCTCTTACTGTGGGGGTTCCTCAAGGTTCAGTGCTTGGTCCCCTTCTGTTCTCAATCTACACTCACTCCCTTGGTGACCTCATTCGCTCCCACGGCTTCAACTACCATCTCTACGCTGATGACACCCAGATTTACATCTCTGCCCCTGCTCTCTCCCCCTCCCTCCAGGCTCGCATCTCCTCCTGCCTTCAGGACATCTCCATCTGGATGTCCGCCCGCCACCTAAAGCTCAACATGT
Source organism: Tachyglossus aculeatus (assembly GCF_015852505.1). NCBI lineage: Eukaryota > Metazoa > Chordata > Mammalia > Monotremata > Tachyglossidae > Tachyglossus > Tachyglossus aculeatus. The sequence continues at coordinate 42,576,112 of NC_052068.1, forward strand.
CGAAGACTGAGCTCCTTGTCTTCCCTCCCAAACCTTGTCCTCTCCCTGACTTTCCCATCTCTGTTGATGGCACTACCATCCTTCCCGTCTCACAAGCCCGCAAACTTGGTGTCATCCTCGACTCCGCTCTCTCATTCACCCCTCACATCCAAGCCGTCACCAAAACCTGCCGGTCTCAGCTCCGCAACATTACCAAGATCCACCCTTTCCTCTCCATCCAAACCGCTACCCTGCTAATTCAAGCTCTCATCCTATCCCGTCTGGACTACTGCACTAGCCTTCTCTCTGATCTCCCATCCTCGTGTCTCTCTCCACTTCAATCCATACTTCATGCTGCTGCCCGGATTATCTTTGTCCAGAAACGCTCTGGACATATTACTCCCCTCCTCAAAAACCTCCAATGGCTACCGATCAATCTGCGCATCAGGCAGAAACTCCTCACCCTGGGCTTCAAGGCTGTCCATCACCTCGCCCCCTCCTACCTCACCTCCCTTCTCTCCTTCTACTGCCCAGCCCACACCCTCCGCTCCTCCACCACTAATCTCCTCACTGTACCTCGCTATCGCCTGTCCCGCCATCGACCCGCAGCCCATGTCATCCCCCGGGCCTGGAATGCCCTCCCTCTGCCCATCCGCCAAGCTAGCTCTCTTCCTCCCTTCAAGGCCCTGCTGAGAGCTCACCTCCTCCAGGAGGCCTTCCCAGACTGAGCCCCTTCTTTTCTCTCCCCCTCGTCCCCCTCTCCATCCCCCCGTCTTACCTCCTTCCCTTCCCCACAGCACCTGTATATATGTATATATGGTTGTACATATTTATTACTCTATTTATTTATTTATTTATTTTACTTGTACATTTCTATCCTACTTATTTTATTTTGTTGGTATGTTTGGTTCTGTTCTCTTTCTCCCCCTTTTAGACTGTGAGCCCACTGTTGGGTAGGGACTGTCTCTATGTGATGCCAATTTGTACTTCCCAAGCGCTTAGTACAGTGCTCTGCACATAGTAAGCGCTCAATAAATACGATTGATTGATTGATTGATTGATTCAAGGCCCCTTCTAAAATCATATCTCCTCCACTCCTTCCCTGAGAATCTTTCATCTACCCACATCCTATCCCCCATTATTGCCACTTCAACACATTGTGGAGGGAAGGGATAAAGAGTGAGCAAGTAGTTTACCACTGTCTTCACCGCCGAAATGATTATCAGGGTTTCATGCAACAATTTCCTGGGCAGAGAACATCCTACAGGTACCAAACATCGTTAGTAGAGACGTATCATGGCCTAGAGGCAATAATATGGGCTTGTGAGTCAGTGGACATGGGTTCTAATCCTGACTCTGCCACTTGTCTGCTGCGTGACCTTGGGCAAGTCACTTAACTTCTCTATGCCTCAGTTACCTCATCTGCAAAAATGGAGATTAAAACTGCAAGCCCCTTGGGACAACCCTATTACCTTGTATCTACCCCAGTGCTTAGAACAGTGCTTAGCACATAGTAAGGGCTTAACAAATGCCACAATTATTATTATTATTAGGTGGACATAGCCCGAAGAAATGCCATTGCAAGAGCAAGGTCATGTCACAAGGCTTCTCTTGAGAGAAGCAGTGTGGCTCAATGGAAATAGGCCGGGCTTTGGAGTCAGAGGTTATGGGTTCAAATCCCAGCTACGCCACTTGTCGGCTGTGTGACTTTGGGCATGTCACAACTTCTCTGGGCCTCAGTTACCTCATCTGTAAAATGGGGATGAAGACTGTGAGCCCCCCGCGGGACAACCTGATCACCTTGTAACCTCCCCTGCGCTTAGAACAGTGCTTTCCACATAGTCAGTGCTTAATAAATGCCACTATCATTATTATTATTATTATTATTATTATTATTATTATGTCCCCATCATGGCCAAGTCCAGCTAACATGGCGCCACAACTGCCATCTTGGCATCCACTCAAGTACCTCTTGTTGCTGGGGTGGAGGAGGTGATGGTAGCTTTCTCGTTCCCCGCTCCCACCTGCACACCTTACCTCCTGCCATCGGGGTAGTCCAGACAGGAGTCTGAGTCCTTGAGTCCAAGCAGCCTTATAGACACAGCAAATTCCAAACTGAGGACTCATGCCCCATCTGGCTGCAGTGATGGCCACTTCAGATGCAGAGGAAAATGGAGAGGGGTATATGGGTCCTCTCAATGGTGGTGTCTGTTACCCCTCTTGTTCCTCCTTGTGAGCAGGAATCATGTTTCCTAATCTATTGTAATGCATTCTCCGAAGCACTTTGTACCATCTTCTGCATGCTGCAAGAGCTCAGTAATACAAATTACTGACTGATTAAAAAAAAAAAAAGAGCAACCTGAGGTGGGGTGGGGAACGGGGGACATGGGACTGGGGATTCTGGCATCCTGCTCAGCCAGTGACACTGTCACATTACACTGCATGCTCAGTGGAATGTTTGTGATATTACAGATGGTCCGGTGAGAATTTTATTTAGTTTTACCCAGCCTTAGACACAACTGTAAGGTGTTCAAGCCAAACTCTAAATGATTGGACCTGTTCCATTTTCATTTACATGAAACATACAGTTGATAACTGGTTTAAGTGATGCATGCCATAAATACAGGAAAACATTAGAAATGGCTGCTAAATACACCACAAAAGGAAAAAGACTCACCCAAGAGGGACAGCACAATGAAGAGTAAAATTAAACAATATCCTTTTAGAAGATCCCTAATATCACAGTATAGGGGCTGTCTAGGGTCCTTCTACTAAAGGAAGGAAATGAAGATCCTTAGGGGGGAAAATCAAAGCTCCATAAATGCCTTGCTTTGCTGGTGTGACTCAGAATATACCAGCGAAGTACTTTAGCAAAGAATAAAAAAGCACTTACAAAGACCTAATATAACTAGATAACCTTTCTAGCCATTTCTCAATCTGTGTAGCTCTCAATCTCAGACAGGCAAGAATTTTATAATTAGATGACACAGAAATATATGTTCAGTTTAAAAGAAGTCAGACACAAGGACCTCCTAAACAATTATGAGTTGAACATCAGGTCATGTGTCACCAAAAGGATAATTTCCCTTCCATTTTGCAATAAAATCTCAGTGAGGCCACATGAACCTGATTATGACAACTTGATCACCAATGCCCTTCCTTGAGTGGATAGCTCCCCTAGTAATAAATACAGTAAAGAAAATTATCTGGGCCCTAGGGGATCTGAAATTCATTTTTAAAATAGCCTTCGGCTTTGATTCCTTTGGAGTAAAAGTCACGTTTGTTACCAGACTTCAAAGGCTCACCTGTTCCCTCAAGGCTTGGTCGGGGACTTTAAGAGGGGTGGAGAAATGGGGAGAAAAATAACTCCCTAAGTCAAAAGATCAAAAAGGCTTTTTCATTGCAGAATCAGTCTATGGAAAACCTAGTGCTACAAAAATCAAAGACAATGATGTGCAACCTCAGCACCTGGTTTGGGGCTAGAGAATCATTTCGGGAGCCAAGTAGCAGTTACCCACATCCCTCTCACTGCTGTAGAATCAGTGGGATCATATGGATGCTTTGTTTTCTGCTGGTCTGTCCCCCATCCAGTACTGACATGGCACCAAATACCTTTCTGTCTGCTACTTTTAGTTTTATAACCTAAAGCCTCCCTCTGCCTTGGCTCTGCTATTCAATCAATAGTATTTATTGAACACTTTGTGCAGAGCACTGTACAAAGTGCTTGGGAAAGTACAATAAAATAGAATTAGCAGATGTGTTCCTTAACCACAATGATCTTACGGTCTAACAGTCTACTACCAAGTGCTGTAGATCAGAATTGTCACCCTTCACAGGCATCAGGAGGGGAATGCAAATAGCTCTGGTACAAGAAATATTTTGTGGGAAAAGATTGAGGGTTCCCCCGGGAGACACCTTCTAGGTTCTGAGAATTTCAAAATTTCATATATGGTCATACCAATCTTTATTGGCCAACCATGAGGAAAAAAACAACAAAATGAAGAGAAATACCCTCAGCACATTTGCACTAGTGGGGGAAACAAAATGTTTACAAATAGAGTTATGCGAGTAAACGATTGATAATAGATGCATTCAAAAAAGTGCCGCAGAATGAGAAAATCTATCTTTAAATACTAAAGTTGAGGGTTGGGCAAGAAGATGGAGGTAGGACAGTCCAGAGTGAAGTGTAGTGAGAAAGTTAACTTGGGAGGACGTCAGAGAGTGACCTGGGAACTAGTAGGTGAAGAGAGCTGATCTATAAGATGGGGAGATTTGGTGTACAGCCTTGAAGACAGCTGTGAGGAATTTGATACAAAGAGAGGTGGGAAGTCAGTGCAGGTATCTGATGTTAAGCTATATAATGTACATCACACAACTGAGAGGCAGCATGGCTCAGTGGAAAAAGCCTGGGCTTTGGAGTCAGAGGTTATGGGTTCAAATCCCGGTTCTGCCAATTGCTAGCTGTGTGACTTTGGGTAAGTCACTTAACTTCTCTGTGCCTCAGTTACCTCATCTGTAAAATGAGGATTAAGACCGTGAGCCCCCCGTGGGACAACCTGATTACCTTGTAACCTCCCCAGCACTTAGAGCACTGCTTTGCACACAGTAAGCGCTTAATAAATGGTATAAAAACACTGATATCCATTACTTCCAGGTCGGTAAAATTCATATTTCCAAGTGCAAACTGCTGTCATAGGAAGTGCGAGAAGTGCATAGAGTGGTGAATTTTAGATCAGAGCCTGGGTGTGTGGGAACAGGGCTGCTGGTATCCTCCTGAAGGAGTTTAGAAGCCACATTGAATGACCTGGCTCATTACATGGCCTGGAGGCTCATAATCTGAGTACGCTGACCTAAATAAACAATGATGGAGTACAGTGTATCACCTCTTATAGTACAAATACAACAGACCCCAACTACTTCAACCAATAAATCATATTTGAGTGTTTACTGTATGCAGAGCACTGTACTATGCACTTGTCCTATGCTGTCGAAACATCTCCAAACCATAAATATTCCATGGACATTTCTCCCTCAGAATGCTCCATTTCCTGCAATTGTTCTGGAGGCGTATCCACAGATTTTTCATAGTAAAAATATGGAAGTGGTTTACCATTGCCTTCTTCCATGCAGTAAACCTGAGTCTCCACCCTTGACACTGCTGTCCAGCACAGGTGAGTTTTGACTTGTAGCAGATTGCTTTCCACTCTCTAGCCTCTGTCCAGGCTAGAAATGGAAATGCCTCTGCTTGACTCATCCTCCCATAGCAAAGACTGGTGGAGTCCTGGAAACTCTCCAGGTGAATTCCTGGGAGGGGACTAAGTGCTTGGGAGAATATAATATGTCAGTGTTGGCAGACACATTCCCTGCCCTCGGTGGTCTGGCATGTGCATATTAAAGCATAAAAACATCCACCTTAGTCTCAAACAGACTCAACAGAAAAATAAACAGAAACAATAGAGCAAAAAAAGGAAAACATTTAAGAATAGAACTAATTGACTCCATATACTAAAGCTTTCAGAAAAAGTGTTAAGTCTAAGTATTGGATAATAAAGAGTCACGGAAGGATGTGAAGAGACAGCTTCTAAAAGTGCCAATCTATTACATTTTAAAAAATGGTTTTGTTAAGCACTTATTATGCGTCTAACACTGCTCTAATGCTGGAGGAGATACAAGTTAAGTAGGTTTGGTACAGCCCCCGAGGGAACTGAGGCATAGAAAAATTAATTGACTTGCATGAAGTAGCACAACAAACAATTGGCAGAGCTGGGATTAAAACCCAGGTTCTCTTTTTCCACTAGGCCACACTGCCTCCCCAATGATGTGATTGTCTACACAACTTATAATTTCCCTTTCCCATAAATGTTTTGGAAGTTTTTTTTACCATCACCTATTAATTTTTAATTCTCTATGGTTCTTTCAGTTAAATTGTAAATCAAAATCTCAATTAACTAGACTTTCAGATGTGATCTGGTACAATAACTGGACAATGTCAAAATCAAATTGATGTAAAAGCTGATAGTTTATATGATACCATTTAAATATAATAATGATGGTAAATGGATCTACCATCCATCTATTCTTAATTTAAGTCCTATTCTTAAATATTTTCCTTTTTTTGCTCTATTGTTTCTGTTTATTTTTCTGTTGAGTCTGTTTGAGACTAAGTCAGCTGCCAAGTCAAATGACTTCCACAGAGACTAAAAAAAATCAATTACATTTGAGTGCTTATTGGGTGCAGAGCATTGGATTAACCTTTTGAAGTGCATTTTTAGTAATCCACAGTTCAGAATTGAAGTCATTAAAAATTTATCACTCCTAACTATATATATTTTACTCTAATGAATTTATGGAACTAGTCCTGAAATGATTATGCCTTATGCTATCAAGGGTTAGAAAACAGATACTTCTTTAACTGTTAAGCCAATCTTCCTCAGGGAATTTCAGTCTGATATTATCACAGTTCTATTTTAATCAAAATCTTGGCTTGTCCTATTCATTATAGTATTAGAGGGGAAGCCATAAACAAAGTTAGTAAACTCATTTAGCACCAGAGAGAAGTGAGAGATTTTGGGTGTGGAATGCCAATAACTTCTGGGATACCCTTATGAACTATATCAATAAATAATAATGATGATTATGCCATTTTTTAAGCACTTACTATGTGCCAGGAACTGTACTAAGTGCTGAGGTGGATACAAGTAAATCATGTTGGACAGTTCCTATCCCAGATGGGGCTCACAATCTCAATCCCCATTTTACATATGAGGTAACAAGCACAGAGAAGTGAAATGACTTGCCAAAGGTCACACAGTAGACAAGTGGCAGAACTAGTATTAGAACCCATGACCTTCTGACTCCCAGGACCATGCTCTAACCACTACGCAATACTGAGTGCTTACTATCTGCAGGGCAAAATACATAATTTTGCCTAATCTAGTTTATAGTGGTTCTGTGATTTGGGGGGTGGGCAAATCCAGGGATGAACCAAGGTCAGCTTGGCACCCATACGCTCCTGGTAAGTCTTTTGGGGTATTGTAACAATTAGGGTTCATGTCCTGAAGTTGTTGGATTTCAGTTAGAATTTTGTTAGAAATAACAAAATTATTTTATTTTGTTAATATGTTCTGTTTTGTTGTCTGTCTCCCTCTTCTAGACTGTGAACCCTCTGTTGGGTAAGGACTGTCTCTATATGTTGCCAACTTGTACTTTCCAAGCACTTAGTACAGTGCTGTGCACACAGTAAGCGCTCAATAAATACGATTGAATGAATGAATGAATGGACAGGCAAACAAATGAAGATTAAATCCCCTTCATTTTTTAATGAAAGTATGGTTTAAAGGAAGCAGTTTTCCCTCTGCGGTTCCCAAGGATATAGTGTAGCTCCCTTAAAAATCATCAAAACACTAGGGGTCTATGATAGAGAAGTTACTCTTTAAAATGGGAATAAAAACAGAGTGCAGAGTCAAAATGGCTTTCTATTGACCCTGCTCTTCATTTGTCCACTTCCAATTTGTTGGTTCTTTCTCTCTGATATCCCTCCAAGAAGTCTTATGAAATAGTCTACTGATTTCCTACTACAACTCAGTCCACATACGTTGCTCCCCTAACGCCAACATACTCACTGTGCCTTGATCCCATCTATCAATCTACCAACATCTTGTCCACATCCTCCCTGTTGCCTGGACCTGCTTCCTCCTTCATATATGACAAACCACCCCTTTCCCCAACTGCAAATCCTTATTGAAATCACTCCTCGTCCTATTAGTCTTTTCCTACTAAGCCTTCATTTCCTCTACTTCTTTTCCTTTTTTTGTGTTGCCCTTGCACATGGATCTGAGCACTTGATATTTACTTCAGCCTTAATCCCATAGCACTTATACTCATATAAGTTATTTTAATATCTGTCTCTCTAGACCATAAACAAACTCCTAGTGGGCAGGGAATGTGTTTACCAACTCTTTTATGCTGTTGTGTCCCAAGTGCTTAATACAGTACTCTTTACATAATAAGAGATCAAATAAATACCACTGATTAACAACCACTGAGCCCCAAACTAAAATCTTCACTTTGTAATTGTACATTTCTAGCCATGCCTTCAATTATTTGCCCTGATTTATTGCCAACAATAGTATTTATTGAGCACTTACCATGAATAGAGTAAGCACTTAGTGGCATAGAATAGACTTAGTAGACATGATCCCTACCCTCAAAGTGTTACCAAATTCTGGTAAAGGTGTTTCCAATGTAGTAGAGAATATTTTATTGTCATACTCTACTAGCTATGTAATGCTTGTTCTCCCTTCTGCTCTTTGTACATAGTTTGTTTCTCCCACTGGACTGTGAGCTCTTTCTGGACAGTGAATGCTTCTTCCATTTCTGTTGTAGTTTTCCAAGCTCATATGCAAGTTCTGAGGCCTAAAAACCAAAGGCCGTGGCTCTGTCACTGTTCCTGAAAGGAGACTCCATCATCATTTTCCCAAGCTCCTAGTACAGTGTGTCAAACTCAGCAGCTCCTAACATTACTAAACTGAAGAACTGAAGTAGTTTTCACAGCAGCACAGATCAGTGTTGTCAGACAAATGTTCTCTAATTCCCCAAGAACACTAGCAAAAGTGCTTCCTGAACAATATTTATTTTGTCCAAACTTCATATATTTGCTTTCTATTCTCACTATTAATAATCACATCTTCATTTCATTAAATTAATTAATTAATATTAATAATGGCATTTGTTAAGTGCTATATGCCAAGCATTATCATAAGTGCTGGGATAGATACAAGGTAATTGGGCTGGGTAGAGTCCGGGTCCCTCATGGGGCTCACAGTCTAAATCCTCATTTTAAAGATGAGGTAACTGAGGCACAGTGAAATTAAGTGACTTGCCCAAGGTCACACAGCAGAGAAGTGGCAGAACCAGGATTAGAACTCACATCCTCAGACTCCCAAGCCTGTGCTCTTGCCGCTAGGCTATGCTGCTTTCGATAGATGTACAGTTTTATAAATATTAAAGATAGGTATCCCATTCAATCAAAAATTCAGGTAGACATTAAACACTCAAAGTCCATAGTGGATAGAGCATGGGCTTGGGAGTCAGAAGGTAATGGGTTCTAATCCCCACTCCATCACTTTCATTCATTCAACCATATTTACTGAGTGCTTACTGTGTGCAAGTCACTGTACTTAGCGCTTGGAAGACTACAATATAACAACGGACACATTCCTGCCCACGACAAGCTCACAGTCTAGAGGGTACTGTGAGCTGTGAGAACTTGGGCAAGTCACTTTGCTTCTCTGTGCCTCAGTTACCTCATCTGTAAAATGGGGATTGAGTCTCTGAGCCCCACATGGGACAGGGACTTTGTCCAACTCTATTTTCTTGTATCCACCACAGCACGTAGTACAATGCCTGGCACATAGTAAACACTTAATACATACCATCATCATCAATGGATTCTTCAGCAATGGAAGAAACTGAAAAATAGATTTCATAAAATAGGTAAGTTTTCTTTAATGAGTGGTGTGGCTGGGATCGACCTTCATTCAATAATATGCCTCAATTTGAAAACCTTCCTATATTTATTACGGTATGGCTAGAGTGAGAAGCAGCATGGCATAGTGGATAGAGCATGGGCCTTGGTGTCAGAAGGTCATGGCTCTAACCCTGGCTTCACCACGTGTCTGCTGTGTGACATTGGGCAAGTCACTTCACTTCTCTGTGCCTCAGTTATCTCATCTGTAAAATGAGAATTGAGACTTATGAGCCCTTCATGGGGCGGGGACTGTGTCCAACTCAATTTGCTTGCGCCCACCCCAGTGCTTCGAACAGTGCCTGGCACATAGCGCTTAACAAATGCCGTAATTATTATTATTAGTAGTAGTTGTATGAAAATTACTCCAACAGTGATGCAAAACAAGCAGTCAGTTAACTGCAAAATGTTTACAGACAAAACTTAGAAGAGATGTAATGAAGCAAACTCTTAAATGAGCTGATCTAGATGTGGACACTCCAGGGCAGCAGAAAATGGATCCGATTGTCCTGTCATTCATTCATTCAATCGTATTTATTGAGCACTTACTGTGTGCAGAGCACTGTACTCACAATCTGAAATGGGGTAACTGTTTTGGGGACACCAAGAGCAACAAACAGAAAATGGCACCAGGCTCAGTGGGTGAAAACACAACTGAGTAACATTGTGCAATCCATACGTACCTGCAGTGGGGAAATCACACATTGATCTTATCAGTTACCCTGAGTTACAGTCATAAAGCTTCCAAGATCAGTACCTTCATCATGGAAGGCATAACTGTCTCTATATGCACTTTACATATATTGACCTTATAAATTTGAATAACATTTTCTGAGAGCATAGTTTGAGCTTTCTTATCCAAACCGCTTTTCAACTGCAGCTATTAGCTATTTTCATCTATAATATTGATTTAGTATATACTGGGTGCAATGCACTATACTGGGCAATTGAGTGGGTAAAGTAAAAGACACAGCTTCTGTCTTCCAGGAGTTAAGTTGCCAAGGGTCCTCTCACACTGTGAGCTTTGAGAGGAACAGGGAATTGGGCTGACCTGATTACCTTGTATCTACCCTAATGCTTAGCAGAATGCTTGGCAAACAGTGATCGACCAATCATTGGTATTTATTTATTATTTGCAGAGCACTGTTCTATGTTCTTGGGAAAGTACAACAGAATTAGCAAACATTCTTCGCTGCCCACAATGAACTTATTGAAAGAGGGGATCATCTGACAAACACCACGATTATTATTATTATATTACTTATCCCCCCCAGATGGATCATCACCACCCTCATGAAATGCCATTTCATATCACAACATTTCAAAAACTGATGAATAAAAAAGTAATTACCCTTGCAATAAAGAGCAAAACTACGGGTTCTGGAAGACTGAGAGATCAATAAATAGTGCTGGGAAAGCAATGTGATTGATACTATCGATTACAAAGTTAGTTATCTGGATTAATTTAATATTATTTAATAAACAAAAGATGATTTTATTTTTATGGACTAAAATGCTGGAAGAAAAATTCTTCTCTCTTCAATCGCATTATCCTCAACTCCAAGCAAGGCAGTGATAATATTTCTTAACATTATTAGGTAGTTCATTATCTATTTGCTTCTGGGAAGGTAGCTGATGCCTGACTGTGTTGTGCTATTAAGTTCCATTCGCTGGGTGTCAAGAGCACTGAGGGATCTTCCCCCCATTGCTCCCTTCCACTGTACCAAATTCTTGTAACTACAAGATGTCGCAGGCCCCCGATTCATACCAACCAGGACTTTCCTGGGCCCGGGGAACCTCGGTGGCATGTAGTAGAAGTCAAACCACACTTCTGATCACCAAGGTTACTGTGAAAAGGTTTTTACATAGTTTTACCAATGTGCAAGGGACTGACACATACACACACTCACTCACTCTCCTCCACCGAGGTTCCAATACCAGTTTCTGGTCAAAGAAGCCCTTTCTGCCAATGCTTCTTCTTTCTGCTTCCAAGTGCTGCTGCCTTCTGCTGCTTTCAAGCGCTGCTCTGCTTGCTTGTGCCCCCACACGATTCAAAACAACCCCCTTTTATCTGATTTAGGCGTTGCAGCTGTGGCTATATGTGGCAGTCATTGATTTGTGCAGGACCGTTACTGGGTAAGGCCAGCAAAGCCATGTCTCCCTCCATGCTCCACTACTACAGGCCAGCAATCACCTATCTCAGGGAGAACCCATCAGTGGCTTCTCAAAGTCTGCTCCTTGTTGTTGTTTACGGGAACACAAACAATCCCTAACGAGGCAGCTTGCTGTGGGCTCACCGTACTCGAAGCCAAAGTAGTGCAGCAATGTTTGGCTTTATAGAGAATAGTCTATAGAAGAAGCAGAATGAGGCAACAAAATCCACTTATCCTAGTAGGTCATCTGGCTTTTTTACAGTCATTGTAATTTTCTGTGGGTTTCCTCCAGGTACCGTGTTATTCATTTTTTTGATAGGTTCTTATTTTGCAGCTTGGAAAAGTGAAAGTTTGATTGAAGACTAACTTGCTCCCAGTGTTTAAGGACAAACAACTCAAATGACTGGTTGGGGCTCTTTTTGTGTTCAGATCATTGGCTAGAGTGATCTCTCATTGCTCTTCAGAAAGAAGATAGGTGATGGATCCAAAGACACTCCTGTTACTGCCAAGAGCTTGGGGCCTTCACAATATAACATTGGAGCGAACCCAGGCAGTCTGACAGTGTTTTGTGTTCTTGGATCAAGCCCCAACTTCCTATAACAAAAACAGTTTTCCTCGATTCCAGCAAGTTTTCAGTATCTAAGAATGAATAAGGAGCAATCTGGAGGCACTGCTATCATGGACACCCACTTAACCAGAAGATGAACAGGTAACAACCTGTCTTTCCCCTATCTACCATTTATTTTAATGTCTATCTTCCATGTAGACTGTAAGCTCCTTTGGGGCAGAAATCATGTCCTGCCCACCCTATTTTATATATTACCACACACAAATACATGCACACACACATATATATGCACGCACATACATATATGCACATAGACACACACACACATATATTAATATATATATATCATAATTGTTGTATTTGTTAAGCGCTGTATGCCAAGCACTGTACAAAGACTGTGGTGGATACAAGCAAATCAGGTTGGACACAGTCCCTGTCATTCATTCATTCAATCATATTTATTGAGCGCTTACTGTGTGCAGAGCACTGTACTAAGCGCTTGGGAAGTACAAGTTGGCAACATATAGAGATGGACCCTACCCAACAACGTGCTCACAGTCTAGAAGGGGGAGACAGACAACAAAACAAAACATATTAACAAAATAAAATAGACTAGTAAATATGTACAAGTAAAATAGAGTAATAAATCTGTACAAACATATATACAGGTGCTGTGAGGAGGGGAAGGAGGTAGGACGGGGGAGGTGGGGGGGGAGAGGAATAATAATAATAGTGATGGCATTTATTAAGCGCTATGTGCAAAGCACTGTTCTAAGTGCTGGGAAGGTTACAAGGTGATCAGGTTGTCCCACGAGGGGCTCACAGTCTTAATCCCCATTTTAGAGATGAGGTAACTGAGGCCCAGAGAACTGAAGTGACTTGCTCAAAGTCACACAGCTAACAATTGGCAGAGCCGCGATTTGAACCCAAGACCTCTGTCTCCAAAGCCTTGGCTCTTTCCACTGAGCCACGCTGCTTAGGGGGCTCAGTGTGGGAAGGCCTCCTGGAGGAGGTGAGCTCTCAGTAGGGCTTTGAAGGGAGGAAGAGAGCTAGCTTGGCAGATGTGCGGAGGGAGGGCATTCCAGGCCAGAAGGATGATGTGGGCCGGGGGTCGACGGTGGGACAGGTGATTTTTTTCTTTTTTTTGGAGGATCCGTTTATTAAGTTTTGGGCTGTCAGTGCTCTGTCGGGGAAGGGGGCAGATGGAGTCGGCGGGGGAGAGGAAAGGGATGGGAGACGCTTCAGCTGGTACATTTCTTAGCCACAATGAGGACAGCGGAAGGCACGTGATAAGGTAACTGAGGCACATAGAAGTGAAGTAGACTTGCCCAAGGCCATTCAGCAGACAAGTGGTGGAGTCACTTGTTGCCAACTTGTACTTCCCAAGCACTTAGTACAGTGCTCTGCACACGGTAAGTGCTCAATAAATACGATTGAATGAATGAATGAGTCACTATTAGAACCCATGATCTTCTGACTTCCAGGACTGTGCTCTATCCACCACACACAAACACACACACGCACACACACACACAGTACTTTCCCAATCACTTAGTACACTCAGTAAATACCCAATTGATTGATTGTCCTAACTTCTCTGACCCACAATTCTGTATTCCCGGCATCAAATTTCCCCCAAAGATACATCTGAATTGTATTAGACACAAAGAAGAACATGATAAGGTTCCAAGAAGGATTAGCATATTTTAAAGTTATGATTCATTTATCAGAAATCCTTCAAGATAAGCTAAGTGTCCGTCTCAGCTTAGTGCCTCATCTGTTTTGTAAGTGTTTAAAATACAAAGCCGCAGGCCAAGTGATAAGGACACAGAACAAGGGGAAGAAGGAAAATTGGGCATTGCATAATCCCTTCTCCTTGGTCTCCTGTAGTGGTTTGGGGTTTCCCCCACATCATTCCTCCTCTCTGACTCCTGGAATATCAAGTGCCCAAAGGTCACAGATCCAAGTGACTACTAGGGGAAAGTATTTTCCCCCTTCCAGTCTATACTAAAATCATATATTTAGAAAGCTTTCTGGACAATTTATCCATTATTCGTTTTGAGAGAGGAGTGAACCTTTTTAATAATTGTGATATTTGTTAATCGCTGACTTCTTGGCAAGCACTGTATGAAACTCTGGGGTAGATAAATTAAAATCAGATTAGACCCTGTCCCTCCACCGCATGGAGCTCACAGTCTGAGAGCATGAACTGTTATTTAATCCTTGTTGTACTAATGAAGAAACCAAGGCACAGAGAAGTTAAGTGATTTACCAAGGTAAATGACAGCCAAGACCAGAACTAGAAGGAGTGAGGGGGAGGAAACACTGAGGCACTGTGAGGAGGAGTGGTGGGGATCATGAAATGCCCTATCCTCCTCATGGATGTAATAAATATGTATTTAAGTTATGGAAAAATATTCATTCAAAAGTTAAGGGTTAGTAAAAAAAAAGGACACGCTTTATGAAAAGATATTACAAGAAATATGTCGATTTAATAAAGTATTCTGAGAGAACTCAGATGAAGAGTAAAGCAACATTAGAGGTCGGCAAAAATGTTACAATTGCAAAAACGAAACTGCGCCTAGAAACTATAGCTTTGAAATGGGATTTTATATTTTGCACAAGCCTAAATAAGAGAAAAGACAGTTAAAAAAAACAGATCACACAATGTGTTTGAGGGACATATTGAAAAGTTTATGAAAGGCAGTATGAGAACCAGCATAGCCTAGGTGAAAGAATATGGACCCTAAATTCTAATCCTTGGTCTGCCACTTGCCCTCTGTGTGATGTTGGAAGAACCTCAGTTTCCTCAACTGTAAAATGGGAATTCAGTATCTGTTCTTCCTTTACTTAACCTGTGATTCTCCAAATGGAAAAGGACTTGTGCCCAACCTGATCATCTTATCTCTAGCACAAATTTAAACGTTTAGCACATAGTAAATACTTAACATATTACTATTAATTGCTACTGTGAATCTTTTAATTGCTATTATGAATCTTCCATAAAGAAAATCAATATTTAGCACCTACTGTGTGCAGAGTTCAATACTAAGTTCTTGGGGGGAAACAGTCACAATCCACAAAGCAGCTTCTTATAAGCCTGAAGCCTCCATTAGAGAATACTTATGCTCTAAAAAGTTATTTTAAGGCAGAAAGAATATTCTCTGGGTGACTATAATCCTTATGTTGGTCTGCTGCTGCTGTAACAAATGATAGTTTTGGAAACCTTGTTAATTTTAAGTCAATGGGCTGGTGAGGAAATCTATTCCTTGAAAATGTGTTAGACCCACATATCTGAAACTAGGACAGCATTGAGTAGAATATATGAAGCAGCATGGCTCAGTGGAAAAGAGCACGGGTTTTGGAGTCAGAGGTAATGGGTTCAAATCCATGCTCCTCCACCTGTCAGTTGTGTGACTTTGGGCAAGTCACTTCACTTCTCTGGGCCTCAGTTCCCTCATCTATAAAATGGGGATGAAGACTGTGAGCCCCATGTGGAACAACCTGATCACCTTGTAACCTCCCCAGCACTTAGAATAGTGCTTTGCACATAGTAAGCACTTAATAAATTTCATTATTATTATTATATATGTGTGTATGAGTGTATATATGTATATATATATATATATATATGTTTATGAAACACTAATTCCCAGTTATAGTGGAGGCATCTAGTAATACAAATGAGAAACTATGTGAGAATGAATTTAAGAATGGTTGGCAGAAACCATGAAAAGATTAGGCTTCACTTAATAATAATAATAATGGTATCTGTTAAGCACTTACTATGTGCAAAGCAGTTTTCTAAGTGCTGGGGAGGTTACAAGTTGATCAGGTTGTCTCACGGGGTGGCTCATGGTTTTTATCCCCATTTTACAGATAAGGTAACTGAGGCACAAAAAGTAAAGTGACCTGCCCAAAGTCACACAGCTGACAGTTGGCGGATAAGGGATTTGAACCTATGCCCTCTGACTCCAAAGCCCGTGCTCTTTCCACTGAGCCACGCTGCTTCTCCTAATGAAAATCTAGTAGCAGCAATCAATCAATCAATCAATCGTATTTATTGAGCGCTTACTATGTGCAGAGCACTGTACTAAGTGCTTGGGAAGTACAAATTGGCATCACATAGAGACAGTCCCTACCCAACAGTGGGCTCACAGTCTAAAAGGGGGAGACAGAGAACAGAACCAAACATACCAACAAAATAAAATAAGTAGGATAGAAATGTACAAGTAAAATAAATAAATAAATAAATAGAGTAATAAATATGTACAACCATATATACATATATACAGGTGCTGTGGGGAAGGGAAGGAGGTAAGACGGGGGGATGGAGAGGGGGACGAGGGGGAGAGGAAAGAAGGGGCTCAGTCTGGGAAGGCCTCCCAGCAAGGTCTCCCAGCAAGAAAGCTCTATGTCAGATTTCACTTCCTGTGACAGATATTATGGATAAACTGATTTGGCCTCTATCTGTCACAAGTGAAATGACAGGAGGATCTAAAAATAAATTTATCTGAAATCATGTCACAACAAGGAAACCTCAGGGCAGGACATTTAGTCCAAAGATAAGACTTTAGGTACTACTGCTCTCTTCTCAAGAGGCTGCTACAGCTGTAGTTTTCTACCTAGTGAAATCTATTAACACCATTATTTTCAGCTGTAAGCACAGAGCCGGGTACATAGAAAGCCATTAACAAATGTGACAATCATTATTAGTATTATTATTCCAGGTACATAGTAAGCGCTTAATCAATGCCATCATTATCATCATCATCATTATAATAAGTTCCTTTTAAAAAGAAAAAAAGACAGAGGAAGTACAAGTCAGTAAAAGCAGCAGGAGAAGTGAGCAGGAGAAAGGTTCAGCAATATCTACTGAAATCATTCAAAGAAGTTATCTGTTGGAAGGTAAAACATAGTGATTATGTTGTCTGTAGGGGAAAATTCCAAACTTGCATTATCTCTATCAATAGATTAGGTGAAACTAGAACTTCAAATGTGTGTTACCATTTTTTTCTTTACATAACTTCCTTTCTATATAGCTGTCCTTAAAGATGCCACTAAAACTTGTGTGTGTAAATTTGTAGGACTGTGTTTAAAAAGGCCAGTGGAACCAACATCTGGCACATAGAAAGTCTGTTCCCTGTTGTACTGTGGTATTTGTATTGTACCTGATACTGTTTTTACTTTTATCTTGTTCTTTTTGTAATTTCTGATCAAAAAGAGGCATTCGTTTCTTGATTACAAAGAACTGTGGTGATGTGTCTGGTATAGCTGTTTCCTAGCTTCGAGCTTCCAGCTCTGAACCTTTGCTTTGTGACACTTCCAAGCGTATCTTCTCTCACCACAGAGGAGCTCTTTGGGTTATTGATTCCCCTTCTGACATTTATTCATTCATTTAGTCGTATTTATTGAGCCCTTACTGTGTGCAGAGCACTGTACTAAGAGCTTAGGAAGTACAAATCATCAACATATAGAGATGGTTCCTACCCAATAGGCTCAGATTGGTTAGCAGTACAGTTCTGTAAACATTCATTTTGGTCTGTTACTATGTTGCCACCCTTCTATCACACACTTCCAAAGGATAGAATGGCTTTCTTGAATGGAATCATCTACTTCCTTGCCTATCACTGAATAGTCTGTGATTTGGCAAAGAGTTCTATTGCTAATGAAAATCCTTGACTAAATAGATTTTCACTAATTTTGTTTTCTTCAGACTCAGTGGTTTTAGGACCACTTGATTTCAAAATGGTTCACAAATATCCAATCAATGTTACTTATTGAGTGCTTTCTGTCTGCAGAGCACTATACTCAGTGCTTGGAAGAGTACAGTAGAACAGAGTTGGTAGACAAACCTTGCCCTCAAGGATTTACAGGCTAGACAGATCCTTTCTTGGTTTGTGCTTCTTGCAAATATTTATGTGTATACTCATTTCAGAAGACTTCCTCTAGGATTTTTGATGATGATGCAAGTCACCTGTTGATTTGGAAGAGTTTCCTAGAAGATCAAAAGTGTATTTTAAGATTAAGTGTAGGTATTTTTTTGCATCTCCTGCCATGGCAGTGTAGAATCAGTTGAACTGGGCTCGACCAGCTAGCAGGAATGAAGCAGCCCTGTGTTACTTCGTTAACATTAGGGAATGGATCAGACAAATAACTCCCAGATCTGAAAAAACTAGTCATGACATTGTGGAGTAGTTTCAATAATGTTGAATTTCTCTGGGCAGCCACATGTACTAAGGAATTGGCTGAACCTGCATCTTCTAATGGTGTCAAATGTTTTAATAAGGTCTTTATTACGCTCAGTAAGGTGCTCTTGTCTGATCTACATTGTGATTCGGAGTTCAATACTTGTTCTCCCTTCTTATTTAGACTGGGAGCCCCATAAGGGGAAGGGATTGTGTCCAACCTGATTGACTTATATTTATCTCAGCACCTAGGACACTGCTTGACACATAGTAAGTGCTTAACAAATACGATAAAAAAATAGGGAGTTGCTTACAATTTATACATAGGTACAGTACAAGTTAGATATTTTTAGGAAGGCCAGTATACTTCCAAGTAATTTGTTCACACATGCCCATCTCAAAACTTCCATTTGTGTTTTCTGG
The DNA here is from genome assembly GCF_015852505.1 of Tachyglossus aculeatus. Lineage (NCBI taxonomy): Eukaryota > Metazoa > Chordata > Mammalia > Monotremata > Tachyglossidae > Tachyglossus > Tachyglossus aculeatus. The sequence goes on from NC_052068.1 coordinate 42,594,949, forward strand.
TAAATATTTTGGATCATGTCTAATACCCACTTGTGTATTCTCTCCCCAGTTCTCAGTACAGTCCTCTGCACAGTGTCTAATAAATACTGTTACTACTACAATTATTAGGGAAGGGAATGTTACTGATGAAAAAATAAATGTTCTAAATTATTTCAGCAGCAAACTAAGAGAAAAATAAAGGTGAAAGACGTTTCAAAAATCTCTAGAGACAGACATTCCTTCACCCAGTAGATATTAAGGGCATGGATTTTATTATCGCAGGATGTTTATGCAGGCAGAGTATATCCGGAGAATCAAGAGAGGTTTGGCATATTCATGGATGAATGTCCACCCTGTGTTCCAGGGAAAGGTAAAAATGTTAGAGGTTATATCCTAAGATGCAGACAGAGTATTATCAGGGGAATAAAGAGAGGTTTGGCATATTCATGGATGAATGTCCACACTGTGTTCCAGGGAAAGGTAAAAATGTTACAGGTTATATCCCTAAACATTAGGATGAATACTAAAGATGACCAACTAACACAAGGTGAGATAGGAGGGTGAGAGGTGATAGAGAGCCCTGAAGCCAAGAGTGAGGAGTTTTTGTTTGATTCGTAGGTTGACAGGCAACCACTGGAGATTTTTGAGGAGGGAAGTGACATGCCCAGAGTGTTTCTGTACAAAAATAATCCGGGCAGCAGAGTGAAGTATAGACTGAAGTGGGGAGGGACAGGAGGATGGGAGATCAGAGAGGATGCTGATGCAGTAATCCAGTCGGGATAGGATGAGAGATTGAACCAGTGAGGTAGCAGTTTGGATGGAAAGGGCAGATCTTGGCAATGTAGTGGAGGTGAGACCGGCAGGTTTTGGTGACGGGTTGGATATGTGGGGTGAACGATAGAGCAGAGTTGAGGATGACACCAAGGTTGCTGGCTTGTGAGATGGGAAGGACAGTAGTGCTGTCTACAGTGACAGGAAAGTCAAGGAGAGGACATGATTTGGTAAGGAAGATAAAGAGTTCAATCTTGGACATATTGAGTTTTAGATGGCGGGCAGACATCCAGATGGAGATGTCCTGAAGGCAGGTGGAAGATACGAGCCTGGAGGGAGGTAGAGAGACCAGGGGCAGAGATGTAGATTTGGAGGTAGAAAGTTAAGAAAAATACAGACATATACTTAACTGCTGTGGGGTTGTGGGGGACATGAATAAAGGGAGAAAGTCAGGGCAACACAGAAGGGAGTGGAAGAAAAGGAAAAAAGGGCTTCGTGAAGGAAGGCCTCTTGAAGGAGTTATGCCTTCAATAAAGCTTTAAAGAGGGGGAGAATAATAGTCTCAGGTATGAAAAGGGAGGACATTCCAGGCCAGAGGCAGGACATGGGCAAGAGACGGGTGGTGAGGTCAAGGTACCGTGATTAAGATGGCATTAGAGGGTTGAAGTGAGTGGGCTGGGTTATAGTAGCGAGTAGTGAGGTGAGGTTGGAGGGGACAAAGTGATTAAGTGTATTAAATCCAATGGTAAGGAATCTCTGATGCAAAAGTGGAAGGCAATCACTGGAGCTTCTAGAGGAGTGGAGAAGCATGGGCTGAACGTTTTTATAGAAAAATGATCTGGACAGAAGAGTAAAGTATGGACTGGAGTGGGGAGAGACAAGAGGAAGGGAGGTCAGCAATGAGGCTGATACAGTAATTAAGGCAGAATAGGACAAGTATTTGGATTAACATGGTAGCAGTTTGGAGAGGAAAGAAGGGATTTTAGCAATATAGTGAAGGTTGAGCCAACAGGATTTAGTGATGGATTGATTGAGAGAGAGGAGTTAAGGATAATACCAAGGCTTGCAAAACAGGAAGAAAGGTGGTGCTGTTTATAATGATGGGAAAGTGGACAGAGATAGAAGGAGAACCAGCGAGGACAGTGATAGGAAAAGGCCAGGATTATAATATGTGTGAAGACCAATTGGTGTGGAAAAGCTACAGACCATCAGAAGACAAGGATCAACAAATGGGAGGACACCTGACTGCCCTGCCACCTGCCTCTCCATGCTCCGCTTCCTTGCTCTGCACACAGTAAGCGCTCAGTAAATATGATTGAATGAATGAGAAGAATGGGAAATTTCTTACAGAAAATCTTGACATGCCTCCACATCATGGAAAGAGTGAACTGAGGTTTAGGAATGTATAAATGCCAAAATCATCCAATTTGCATCAATAATAATAATAATGGCATTTATTAAGTGCTTACCATGTGCAAAGCACTGTTCTAAGTGCTGGGGAGATAAGGTGATCAGGTTGTGTCACAGGGGGCTCGAAGTCTTAATCCCCATTTTACAGATGAGGGAACTGAGGCACAGAGAAGTTCAGTGACTTGCCCAAAGTCACACAGCTGACAACTGGTGGAGCCAGGATTTGAACCCATGACCTCTGACTCCAAAGCCCAGGATCTTTCCACGGAGCCATGTCCTATCAAATCTTCTCTCCTGGGATTGGTCAGGTTGAGAGGCTGTCTTCAGACCACACTCAAAGTAAATGGGCAGGAAATTTTTAGCATTGAGCCCACCTATTGGGGGGTTAACTGGTGGAGCTGTTCCCTCTTTTGTTTTTTCATGGTATTAGTTAAGCATTTACTATGAGCCAGGAATTGTACTAAGTACTAGGTAGATATAGCTAATCAAGGGGAAACAGCATGGCCTAGTGGAAAGAGCTCAAGTCTGGGTTTCATAAGGATGTGGGTTCTAATCTCAGCCCCTCCACTTGCCAGGTGTGTGAACTTTGCCAAGCCACTTCACTTCTCTGTGCCTCAATTCCCTCATCTGTAAAATGAAGATTAGGTCTGTGAGCCCCATGAGGAACATGGACTATGGCCAATCTGATTAGGGTTTGTCTACCCCAGTGCTTAGTACAGTGCCTGGCACATAGTAAGCATCTAAAAAATACTAAAATAAAAAGAAGTTGGACACAGTCCATGTCCCACAAGGGGTTCACATTCTCAATCCCTATTTTACAGATGAAGTAACTGAGGCACAAATAATTTAAGGAGCTTCCCCAAGGTCACACAGCAGACTCTTTAACCTACACCCAAAGTAAAGAGGTGAGCAATAGCAAAAAAAGCTTAATTTTTTATGAACCATGGGGCTTATGGGTTTTTTTTTAATACAGAGGGGACTATTACAGTAGCTTTTGGCCACCAGTACAGATTTTCCTATAAAATAGTCCCTTGAAAGGACACATTTTTTTCCATATTTCAATTAAAGAAACTTCAACTGGCTAATTGATGTGTGTATATGCATCTATACACTTACACATGTAAATATATGTATATTCTGATTTTACTTGTCTTTTTCAGCTTATCCACTGTTTCCTCTCTGAAAATCTATGAAAGCAGATGGCCTGAACATCTGGATAGTTGATATATATATTTTCCTACCCATTCATAATTTCACTGAAGCTCTTGGAAACTTCCTCTCAGTCTAATGTAATAATACTTTGGATAATGAGAGCAACAGAAGTAGCTACTAAAAATCTTGTTTTAACTGACTGATCTTGAAGAGTAAGTAAAGAAGTATCCACTTTATTCATGCACTGTTGCTTGATTTAAAAAAAAAACCAACAGAGACTGGTAGTGTTACCTTTCCTATCATTCTTTTCTCAAGGCCTTAACCTTGGCATTATCCTTAACTCATCTCTCGCTCTCAACCCACGTATTCAATCTGTTACTAAATCTTGTCAATGAATCATATTCATTGAGCACTTACTGTGTGCAGAGCACTATATTAAGTGCTTGGGAAAATATAATATAAGAACTGATAAATGCATTCCCTGCCCACAGTGATGTCAGAGTCTAGAGGGGAAACATTAATATGAAGAAATAAATTATGGATATGTAAATAAGTGCTGTGGGGCTGAAGGGAGCAAATCAGAGAGATGCACAAGGGAGTGGGAAAAGAGGAAATGAGGGCTTAGTTAGGGAAGACCTCTTGGAGAAGACGTGCCTTCAATTAGACTATCAAAACAGAGAGAGTAAGTGTCTGTTGGATATGGAGAGAGAGGGCATTCCAGGCCAAGACACAGGACGTGGGTGAGATGTTGGAGTCAAGATAGATGAGATCCAGTGACAGTGAGTAGTTTGGCATTAGAAGAGTGAAATGTGTGTGACGGGTTGTAATATGAGAGCAGTGAAGTAGGAGGATATAAGATGACTGAGCATTTTAAAGCAAATGCTAAGAAGTTTCTGCTTGCTGTGGAGGTGGAAGAACAACCAGTGGTGGTTCTTGAGTGGATAAATTTGCACTGAATGTTTTTGCAGGAAAAAGAATTTTGCAGCAAGTATGCTGATACAGTAATTAAGGCAGGATAGGTTAAGTGCTTGGATTAACGTGGTAGCAGTTTGAAAAGAGAGGGAAGGGCAGATATTAAGTGATGCTGTGATACCAGGTTCAACTGACAGAATTTTGTAATAGACTGAATAATAATAATAATAATAATGGCATTTGTTAAGCACTTACTGTGTGTGAATCACTGTTCTAAGCGCTGGGGAGGATATAAGGTGATCAGGTTGCCCCACATGGGGCTCACATTTTACAGATTTTTAATTTTACCCCATTTTACAGATGAGGTAACTGAGGAACCAAGAAGTGACTTGCCCAAAGTCACACAGCTGACAATTGGTGGAGCCGGGATTTGAACCCATAACCTCTGACTCCCAAGCCTGTGCTCTTTCCACTGAATATGTGCTTCACTGAATATGTGGGTTTAATGAGAGAGAGGAATCAAGGGTAACACCAAGGTTACAGGCTTGTGAGATAATACAGTGATGCCGTCTACAGTCAAGGGGGAGTTGTGAGTGGATAGGCTTTGGGTGGAAAGATGAGGAGCTCTGTTTAGGATATGTTGAGTTTGAGGTGTCAACAGGATGCCCAAGTACAGATGTCTTTAAAGCAAAAAGAAATGTGAGACTGAAGAGAGGAAGAGAGATCAAGGCCGAAGATGTAGGTTTGAGAATCTTCCACAGAAAAGTGGTAAATGGAGCCACGGGAGCCAATAAGGTCTCCAAAGGAGTAGATTGAGAATAGACGGTGACAGAGAACTGAATTCTGAGGGGCTCCCCCAGTTATAGAATGAGGCAGACAAGGAACCCAAAGCCAATTGTTGGGTAGGGATTGTCTCTGATGCCGAATTGTACTTTCCAAGCGCTTAGTACAGTGCTCAGCCCACAGTAAGCATTCAATACATATGATTGATTGAATGATTGAGACTGGGAAAGAGTAGTTAGAGAGATGGGAGGAAAACCAGGATAGGACACTATTATGAAACCAGAAGGAGGTGGTTGACAGTGTTGAAGGGAGCTGAGAGGTTAAGGAGGATTAGGATGGAGTAGAGGCCATTGGATATGACAAGGAGATCATATGTGACCTTTGAGAGGACAGTTTCTGAGGAGTGAAGGGGATGGAAGCTAGATTGGAGGGAGTCAAGGAGGGAATTGGAGAAGAGGATTTTGAGACAGTGGGTCTAGACAGCTTGCTCTAAGATTTTTGAGAGGAATGGTATAGGGAGATGGGGCAATAAAAAGTATAAATATGGTTCATCAAGGCAACCTGGACTTGAAGTAGAGAAAAATACAATCAATCAATCAATCATATTTATTGAGCACTTACTGTGTGCAGAGCACTGTACTAAGCGCTTGGGAAGTACAAGTTGGCAACATATAGAGACAGTCCGTACCCAACAGTGGGCTCACAGTCTACAGGTGATAGGTTAACAACTAATATTTAACCTAATTTACAGTTTAGTTTATATATTTTCCTACTAATAGAAATGGCTACTCTCAGAAAAGCAGGAATGATTCTATTTTCATGTTAGTAGAGAAGATCCATGCAGATGCATAAGTACTGCAGGCAACATATATCTACAGCTGTAAATGATGAGTGGGTAAATCACTTTTAATCAAAAGTAACTCCTCAAAAGCAAGAGATATTCAAGAGGAAAGAATTTACTTTAAAAAAATAGGCTACTTTTTGTGACAGTATAAAGCTTGGAATATAAATTCACAGTCAATATTCTGCCTGAAATTGGTATCCCCTGCAGTGTTTATAGAGCATGGGGGACAGGATAATTTATATAAATAACCCATTAAGTGAAACATGGAAATAAAATCAATGATTCTCAAAGCTGAGAATGTACAGTGTCTTTAAGTTATCAAATAGAGTTAATGAACTTTGCTTGTAAGAAATACATTTATATGAAAATTGCCTACTTGAGAAGTTAATATATGGTATCAAGTCTATCAGAAACAAATAAAAATAATAGGGCTTGGAGAGAATGATTATTAAAGTGGGTCTCTTATGAACGAAAGCCTAAATGGCCTAAATACCTCTCTACCTGTTTTAGAAGTCAATGAGCAAATGAAAATAATTCAAATATTTCCAAGAGTGTACACTTTAAAGGATTTTTCATTATCACATAAATCCCCAAAACATATTTTTATGAAATAGATTCTGACAATCCCAAATTGTAAAAAAAATTCCAATTATATAAATGATATTTCTGGGTCACTTAATATAGTAAGAGATTGTACCAAGCATTTAGGAGACTGTAATGTAATAGACGTAGTAGAGATGATTCCTGCCCTCAAAGAGCCTGCAGTCTAAATTTGCAACTAAATATTTTCCAAGAAAACTTTATGACATCATCCTTGGTTCTACACTGTGATCCTTGCTCTGATCCTTAGGAAGCAATGCTTCAGATCAACCAAAATAACATAAAAAACCCAACAGAAGTAAACCTACAATCCATAGGTTTCCTAAAACAAATATATGCTTTCAGCAGCTTTGATCAAAGGAAGCATTTTTGTGTGTGCATATTTCTGATTAAAATAAAGCAAGATTTTTACTCAAAATACTGGGTTGTGTAAACACACCAATGCAGTGCACGCAGTTTAGAGAAAAGAAAAAAAGTCACAAATGAGCTCAATTTCATTTCCAAGAATCCTCAGGAACCTTCTCCTTTAACTCTGAAGAAAACTTTTCCTTCATCTGAAAATCATTCTCAGAAGGTTGGGAGGAACAGGGGGAGGATGCGGGGAGGTAATGGTTTTCTCTGGTCCCTTGCTCTACTCCTCTTTTGAGTGTTCATTGTATGCTATGGTATCACAGTACATTTGTTATTACAGTTCAGGCTAAACTATCATGCTCTTTATCTGCCTCATCATCATCATCAATCATCAATCATATTTATTGAGCGCTTACTGTGTGCAGAGCACTGTACTAAGTGCTTGGGAAGTACAAATTGGCAACATCTAGAGACAGTCCCTACCCAACAGTGGGCTCACAGTCTAAAAGGGGGAGACAGAGAACAAAACCAAACATACTAACAAAGTAAAATAAATAGAATAGATATGTAAAAGTAAAATAAATAAATAAATAAATAGAGTAATAAATATGTACAAACATATATACATATATACAGGTGCTGTGGGGAAGGAAGGAGGTAAGATGGGGGGATGGAGAGGGGGACGAGGGGGAGAGGGTATGATTCAATCATTCAAGTGTATTCTAACATTTTACTAGTAAATCTAATAATCCTAACCATCACTAAGGATTAGATCTTCAACTATAGTATGCATTGAACACCATCTGGGAGAGAGATCATTACTCCATTTCTCTCTCAGGGAATAGGAAACGCCTAATTTGAAGATGAGCCACTCTGGCCTTTTGTGATAGTGAAAGAATGCCAGGTGGTTGGTACAGATAAACCCAAGAACATTAATGCTATAAAAAAAAACCAACTGCTCTGCCAATGAACCTTTTCAATAACCTTTAGAGCTACAACAGGTGGTAAATACCGAGAAGTGAATTTCATAGGAATGTCAGTGTTCAGTCAGGAAGAAAATCTCCATATTGTAGCTCGCATCTGAGCATCCATTAGGTGATCCTACTGCCAACATGCATTTCTGCAATAATTCTGGAGTGTATGAAATAATGTTCAAATTGCCTGAAGATAAAATAATGAAGACTCGCTGTAATAGCTATATAAAACATGCTCAAAAAATAATTTGGTATTTATGCTGGCTCTCAGACTTGCTTCCACTAGTGAAGGATGGGGAGGTTTGGACAGAAAAAAACAAGAACATTTTCTCACTGCTCTCTCTTCTCCCTCAGGACAGTTAAAAAAGCACTTTTACAAGAGGGAAAGGTGCTGTCTAGAGAACTGAACAAAGGCTTTGAAGATGAACCCTATCCTCAAGAAGTTGACAATGTAAGTTAAACACCACAAGGGAGACAGACTCACACGGGCATATTATGCAATGTTATGCAAGGACATAAGTAAAATAAATAACATACTAAAATTACTCTCCCAAGTGCTTTGTACACTGCACTCCACACAGTGAACACTCAAATACCATTGATTGATTGATGGATGAAGTGGTGAGTGAGGGGAGAGTGAAACATTTTGCACGGAGTCACAGAGGTGTTATCTCCCTTACAAGGGAAGCCGGGTTACAAAGTAATTTTCTCATTTTGCCTTTTAATAAAATTTGTCTTCCATTGCTCCATTCACTTGCAAAAATTTATATCCAACCTTCCACTCCGATTTTCATGCTCATCCCTATCAGAACCTTGAGGATCTCAACACAGGGTCTCCCTCTTACTTAGAGAAGCAGCATGGTCTAGTGTACAGAGTATGGACCTTGGAGTGAGAAGGACATGGATTCTAATCCCAGTTCCACCACTTGTCTGTTGTGTGACCTTGGGCAAGTCAATTAACTTCTTGGACCTCGGTTATCTCATCTGAAAAATGGGGATTAAGACTGTGAGACCCATGTGGGACATTGCCTGTGTCCAACCTGATTAGCATGTATCTACTCCAGTGCTTAGTACAGTGTCTAGCACATAGTAAGCACTTAGCAAATATCATAAAATAATCCTTTAGACTTGAGCCCCAAGTGGGATAGGAACTGTGCATGACCTGATTAATGTGCATCAACCCCATTGCTTAGAACAGTGCTTAACACATAGTAAGTCATTAAATGCCTTAATTTTTTTTATTGTTTAACAGTTTTTGGAAAGCAGTACTTACCTCTTATCTACACTCACTCCCTTGGTGAACTCATTTGCTCCCACGGCTTCAACTATCATCTCTATGCTGATGACACCCAAATTCACATCTCTGCCCCTGCTCTCTTTCCATCCCTCCAGGCTCGTGTCTCCTCCTGCCTTCAGGACATCTCCATCTGGATGTCTGCCCACCATCTAAAACTCAGTATGTCCAAGACTGAACTCCTCATCTTCCCTCCCAAACCCTGCCCTCTCCCTGACTTCCCCGTCACTGTAGATGGCCCTACCATCCTTCCCGTCTCACAAGCCCACAACCTTGGTGTCATCCTCAACTCTGCTCTCTCTTTCACCCCACCCATCCAATCCATCACCGAAACCTGCCGGTCTCACCTCCACAACATCGCCAAGATCCGCCCTTTCATCTCCATCCAAACCGCTACCTTGCTGGTTCAATCTCTCATCCTATCCCATCTGGATTACTGCATCAGCCTCCTCTCTGATCTCCCCTCCTCCTGCCTCTCCCCACTTCAGTCTATACTTCACTTGGCTGCCCAGATTATTTTTGTGCAGAAACACTCTGGGCATGTTACTCCCCTTCTTAAAAATCTCCAGTGGCTCTCTGTCAACCTATGAATCAAGCAAAAACTCCTCTCTCTCGGCTTCAAGACTCTCCATCACCTTGCCCCATCCTACCTCACCTCCCTTCTCTCTTTCTACACCCCAGCCCACACCCTCTGCTCCTCTGCCGCTAATCTCCTCACTGTACCTTGTTCATTCATTCATTCAATCGTATTTATTGAGTGCTTACTGTGTGCAGAGCACTGTACTAAATGCTTGGGAAGTACAAGTTGGCAACATATAGAGATGGTCCCTACCCAACAGTGGGCTCACAGTCTAGAAGGTGGAGACAGACAACAAAACGAAACATATTAACAAAATAAAATAAATAGAATAAATATGTACAAGTAAAATAAAGTAATAAATACGTACAAACATATATACATATATATATAGGTGCTGAGGGGAGGGGAAGGAGGTAAGGCGGGGGGATAGGGAGGGGGAGGAGGGGGAGAGGAGGGAGGGGGCTCAGTCTCTCACCTGTCCCGCCGTCGACCCCTGACCCACATCCTTCCCCTGGCCTGGAATGCCCTTTATCCACAAATCCACCAAGCTAGCTCTCTTCCTCCCTTCAAAGCCCTGCTGAGAGCTCACCTTCTCCATGAGGTCTTCCTAGACTGAGCCCCCTTTTTCCTCTCTTCCTCCCCATCCCCCCCGCCCTACCTCCTTCCCTTCCCCACAGCACCTGTATATATATATATACAGATATACAGATTTATTGCTGTATTTATTTTACTTGTACATATTTACTATTCTATTTTGTTAATGGCATACATATAGCTTTAATTCTATTTGTTCTGACGATTTTGAAACCTGTCCACATGTTTTGTCTTCTTGTCTGTCTCCTCCTTCTAGACTGTGAGCCCACTGTTGGGTAGGGACCGTGTCTATATGTTGCCGACTTGTACTTCCCAACCGCTTAGTAAGTACTGTGCTCTGCACACAGTAAGTGCTCAATAAATATGATTGAATGAATGAATGCCAGCAGATATGGGAAAAAGGTGATTATGTAACAACTGCCAACACCTTTTCTGAAGAGATGTCACCTATATTTCCCCAGGAAGACAAAAAGGAAGGAAACAAAAAGCCTTGTAAAATTATTAGAATTCTGGTGTTTTCTGTACTGTTGGATGCTAGCTACATTTTCTAAACACAAAAGGACTTCAGAAGCTGCTAGAGTCTTTGAGTCAGCTCTTGAGAAATGGAAAAAATAAAAAGAAACATAGACTTTGCAAACTTACAATTTCTCCTAAGTGGTTACTTTCAAAAGCTCACCATTTAGTGTAATGTTCCTACAATTTCATTCAGCTTTGCGATGGCATTTCATGTTTCAAACATCCCTATTCTTCCTTCCTCAAAGTCTGGTTTATTGCAAGCATATATATTTATATCACTCCTGGTGGAGAAGTAGCCAGGGGCTTTTACCATTCTCTACCCCTATGTCTTCCTCTTAATCCCGGTTTCTGCCTCTAAACTGTAAACTGTTCAATAAATACAACTGAATTGAATAATTGTAGAAAGGAAACATGTCTAATAATAATAATCGCAGTATTCATTAAATGCTCATTATGTTCCAGGCACTCTACTAAGTGCTAGGGTGGATATGAGCAAATCAAGTTGAAAACAGTTCACGTCCCACAAGGGGCTCACAGTCTTAATTTCCATTTTACAGATGAGAGAATTGAGGCCCAGAGAAGTGAAGTGACTTGGCCAAGGTCACCCAGCAGAGAAGTGGAGGAGCCAGGATTAGAACCCAAGTCCTACTGACTCTCAGGCTCTATCCACTAGGCATATTGCCTCTCTACCAACTTTGTTATGTTTTCCTCAACTGAGGGATTTACTGAGCACTTACTATGTGCAGAGGATCAGATTAACCATAAGGGACAATAAAACAGAGCTGATAAAACAGAGTACTGTACTCTCCCAAGTGCTTGGTACAGTGCTCTGCACACAATCAGCACTCAAGAAATACCACTGATTCATGGATGGATTCCTACTTTGGCAGTGCCACATAGAGCTCACACAACATATTTATTGCTAAACTGATTTGATCACTAAAATCCACCCTTTCCTCTCCATTCAAACTGCTAGCACATTAATATAATAACTCATCCTACCCCACCCAAATTCCTCCATCAGCCTCGCTGCTGACCTCGCAGCCTCCTGCCTCTCCCTCTCCAGTCCATACTTCACTCTGCTGCCCGAATCATTTTACTAGAAAAACCTTGAGAACATACATTCAATCATAATTACTTAGCATTTACTATGTGCAGAGCACTGTACTAAGTGCTTGGAAGCATACAATACAACAAAACAGATGTATTCTCTGCCCACAGTGAGCTTACAGTCTAGAACGGTGGAGACAGACCTTAATATAAATAAATTACAGATATGTACAAAAGTGCTGCGGGGTAGGGAATGGGGGAAAAACAAAGAGAGCAATTTAAGATGACACAGAAGGGGGTGGGAGAAGAGGAAAGGCAGGGTTTAGTCAGAGAAGGCTTCCTGGAGGACATGTGCCTTCAATAAGGCTTTGCAGAGGGAGGAGAGTAACTGCCTGTCAGATTTGAGGAGAAAGGGTGCTCCAGGCCAGAAGCAAGATGTGGGTGAGGGGTTGCTGACAAGATAGGTGAGATTAAGGCAAAGTGAGAAGGTTAGCATTAGAGGAACTATGTGTGTGGGCTGGGTTGTAGTAGGAGAGCAGCAAGGCGAGGTAGGAGGGGGCAAGGTGACTGAATGCTTTAAAGCCAATGGTGAGAAGTTATTGTTTGGGCAACCACTGAAGTTTTTTTTGAGGAGTGGTGTGACATTCTGAATGTTTTTGTAGAAAAATGATCCAGGCAGCAGAGTGAAGTACGGACCGGAGTGGGGAGAGGCAGAAGTTTGGGAAGTCAGCAAGACTGAGCCCCATCCCTCCTCTCCCCCTCCTCCTGCCTTACCTCCTTCCCCTCCCCACAGCACCTGCACAAATATATATATATATATTTGTACATATTTATTACTCTATTAATTTTACTTGTACATATTTATTCTATTTATTTTATTTTGTTAATATATTTTGTTTTGTTGTCCGTCTCCCCCTACTAGATTGTAAGCCCGCTGTTGGGTAGGGACTGTCTCTATATGTTGCCAACTTGTACTTCCCAAGCACAGAGTACAGTGCTTTGCACACAGTAAGTGCTCAATAAATACGATTGAATGAATGAATGAATTAAAGAAGGCTGATGCAGTAATCCAGGCAGGATAAACTGAATGACTGTATAAACGTGGTAGCAGTTTGGATGGAGAGAAAATGGCAGATTTTAGTGATGGTGTGAACATGAGTGACTATTTGGTGATGGACTGAACATGTGGGCTGAATGAGAGGAATCGAAGATAATGTCAAGGTTATGGTCTTGTGAGACAGGAAGGATGGTGGTGCCAGCTGCAGTGAGGGAAAGTCAGTCTGAGGGAGGATGGAGTTTGGGTGGGAAGATAAGAAGCTCTGTTTTGCACGTTTTAAGCTTGAGGTGATGGGAGAACATCCAAGTAGAGATGTGCTGAAGGCAAGGGGAAGTGTGAGAGGGAGAGAGATGAGGTGTAGAGATATAGATTTGGGTATCATATGCATAGAGATGGTAGTTGAAGCCATGGGAGTGAATGAGTTCTCAAAGGGAGTGTGAGTAGATGGAAAAATAGAAGGGGACCCAGAACTGAACGTTGAGGGACCCCACACAGTTACAGGGTGGAAGACAGAAAAAGAGCCCATGAAGGAGACTGAGAATGAACAACCTGAGAGATATGAGGAGAATCAGGAAAGGACAGAGTCAGTGAAGCCAACATTTCCCCACTACTCAAAAAACTTCTGTGGTTGCCCATCCACCTCCATATCAAACAAAAACTCCTCACCCTTGACTTCGAAGCACTCAATCACCTAGACCCCATCTACCTTACCTTGCTACTCTCTAACAACCAGCCTACACATTTTGCTCCTCTAATGCTAACCTTTTTACTATGCCTCGATCTCATCTATGTCACCGTTGACCCCTAGCCTGTCCTGCAATGTCCTCGCTCCTCAAATCTAACAGACAATTACTTTCCCCCACTTCAAAGCCTTATTGAAGGCACATTTCCTCCAAGAGGCCTTTCCTGATTAAGCTCCCTAACTTTCCTCTTCTCCCGCTCCCTTGACTTGTTCCCTTTGTTTCTTCCCCCTCACAGAACTTATATACAAATCTGTAATTTCTTTATTTGTATTATTGTCTGTCATCTCTGCCTCTAGACTGTAATCTCATTGTGAGCAGGGAATGTGTCTATTGTTCTACTGCACTTTCCCAAGCGCTTTATATAGTGCTCTGCCCAAGTGCTCAATGAATATGATTGAATGAATGAATTTATCAACCTATCTCCCACATTCCGAAAGAGATCTGTAGCAACATCTTCATATTTGAAGGACAATATACCTGTACTCTCTTCTTGTAGCTGTGCTGTGAAACCTGTCTCTTCCATTTGGTAAGGAAACTTGTTGCCAAAAGGTATGTGCTAATGACACCTTTTGAAAATAATATAATTAGCCAAATGAGCCTTTTGATTCAAATAGATTGCCTCCATTTACTCTGCCTTTTTATTACAATGGTGGTTTATTGATGGTTGTAACAATCACGAACTTTTCTCTAGTACAAGTGCCTGACAAATGATAGGCTTTGTAAATCTGTGCCTCTCCAGAACGTGAAGCCACATTAAAGGTTGGGAGTTTGCTAAACTTCGCAAGGTTATTTTGCCTTTCTAAAATGGTTTTTCAGTACATATGTGTCAGAGGCCTCTTTTTTAATAGATTTCATTGCCTTATTAATAAGGCAAAATACCTAAGATTCACCAAAGCATTTCAGTGGCAACTATGGATAAACCTGGAACTGTGATCTGAAAAGTTCACATTGAAGATAGTTAACTTATGCTTAATTCTCTTTAAACCACAGAATTTAGGATGTTAAAAATGGTATATAGGTACATTGTTTGAATCATTATCTTTTCTGAAGATTGATCCCAAAATAGTGATTAAAAGGTTAGGATCTGAAGTTCTGAACCCATTTTGTTTGCTTCATTAGTTATTTGAACCAGGAGATTGCTTTAACAATGAAATAATAAAAGGTGTTCATATATAATTGTTTTAATAACCTCCTTTAAAGGGTAAACTGCCACATGAGTTATTTTAATGGAAACAGGCAGATGCTTTCATTTACCTTTGTGGACTCCATATTACTGGCAAATCTATTAAACCTTTCAAGTATATTAGAACAAAATAATCAAGAATGAACCCTAGCAGATTTATGCTATCATTAACCTATTCATCTTTCTCTTGGTGTTCCTTAAGTGTTTGTCTATTTAAAAAATCATTACAAGTAGCCTTGTTCAAATTACTTCTATTAGAAGCACCAGGGACTCATCTGTATTTATTATTCAGTTTCATCAAAAGAGCATTACACCACTGAAGATTGATTTGAACATATTCTTTTAATAACACCGAGCTTCGGAAATTACAAATGATGTCTCAAATTGGGGTAGGGAGATTTGGGATCCAGAGCTCTAGTTGCATATCACTAATCCCATCTCACTTATCCCATCTAGAATGACTGAAAACACCTAGGATCCCTTCATCCAAAGGAAGCAAGAACTGCATCTCTCATTTTCATGGGCCTCAGAGGCCAGAAACCCTGAGGACTAAAATGGATCATACATTAATTGCCATGAGAGAAGCTCTGAGGAGGAGAAGGCAATTACTATATAATTAAAACCCCATTCATAAATCTTTGAGATACGATGTGAAAGCAGCAATTAAACAGATTCATCTTCTTACCACTGTGTCTTAAGTTCTTGAAGAGTGCTGTTGTCATTACCTCCTTTTCAGAATGTGGGTGGTGGGATGACAGGATAAAAGAGGATCCAGGTAGAAAGGAAATGAAGGTAATTGGAGAAGGTGAGAAAAGGAGAAAATGGCAGTTTTGATTGCTATTGCAAAGGCAGGGCACAAATCAAAGAAAAAAGACACTAGAAAAATATTTGAAATTAACCACAAGGGTTAGAAAGAATAGGATCCATACAACAACATAGAAGATCCAAATAAGCAGAGAGCATTGTTGGATAATAATAAGAATAATAATGGTAGCATTTATTAAGCACTGACTATGTGCAAAGCACTGTTCTAAGCACTGGGGAGGTTACAAGGTGATCAGGTTGTCCCATGGGGGGCTCTCACAGTCTTAATCCCCGTTTTACAGATGAGGTAACTGAAGCACAGAGAAGTTAAGTGACTTGCCCAAAGTCACATAGCTGATATAGTTAGTGCTTAATAAATGTTATCATTATTATTCTTATTATCCAACAATGCTCTCTATTTATCTGGCTCTTCTATGTTGTTGTATGGATCCTTTTCTTTCTAACCATTGTGGTTAATTTCAAATATTTTTCTGGTGTCTTGTTTCTTTGATTTGTGCCCTTCTGCCTTTGCAATGATTTCTCAAAACTGCCATTTTCTCCTTTTCTCACCTTTCTCCAGTTACCTTCATTTCCTTTCTACCTGGATCCTCTTTTATCCTGTCATCTCACCACCCACAGAGCTGGGATTTGAACCCATGACTTCTGACTCCAAAGCCCGGGCTCTTTCCACTGAGCCACACTGCTTCTCTAACACTAATAAATCAATAGTGCAACATGTAAAATAGCATACTGGGAAGTCTGTCTTCCAAGCGCTTAGTACAGTGCTCTGCACACAGTAAGCTCTCAATAAATACGATTGAATGAATGAATGAATATCCAATAGAGATGGCCTGTATATCTATGAGACACAGGGTGAAGAAAGGGTTAAAATTGAGGGTATTATTTGGAAATCAACTCTGCCAAGTTTAAAACACATGGCTGTGATTGTGATATATGCAAATACATGTACAATAATAATAAAGATATTAATCTAATCTAAAGATATTAATATAATAAAGATAAAAAAGATATATAATCAAGCATTATGTGCCAAGAACTGTGCTGAATACTGGGGTATATACTATATGAACTGATTAGACCCAGTCCCTGTCCCATAATGGAACTCACAGTCTAAGAGGGAGGAACAAATAGGTAACTTTGCTTCATCTTTTGTCAAATTATGGCCTAATCACTTCTCAGGAAAGTTCTTACCTGATGGCTGTGACCTCTCTTGAGGTCATATCTTCCCCAGTTCTCCCTGCTTCAAGAGGAGGAGGGAGAAGTCTGTCTTCCTCTTGCCTGCTAATGTAACTTCCACATCACACCCCTTCTTTCCATCTCCTTCTCTTGTTTTGAATTCCATAGTATTTTCTACCACCCTTTTTGGTGTCTAGTAACTGTTACCTAGTGCTCCTCTTCTTCATTATGGATTTTGATGCCTTTCCAAGCTTCTTCTTCTCCCTCCTTGGGGACTTCAACCTTGATGATGATGATCCTTCTGAACCCTCTGCCAACAACCTACTGTAATTGCTCAACTCTGGTGACGTCTTGCTCCGTCCCATCTCAGCCACATTTCATAAGCAAATATTACATTTAATCACTGATCCACCTAATCTCACAGGACTCAAACCTACACTATGTGACCTCAACCTTTGAACCTCCCTCCTCACTCACACTATCTCCCCCAAATTTGGTCCTCACCTCCACCATGATCTTTGCTCTTTGGATCCAGACACATCCCAGGCTCTCGCACCCCTCCTACACTTATTCTAAACACTTCCATCTGTTGAGAAAAATCAGACTTTTACTTCAGCTCTCTCCACCAAACACCAAACCCTGACCTCTCCCTGACTTTCCCGTCACTGTGAACGGCACTACCATCCTTCCCATCTCGCAAGCCTGCAACCTTGGTGTCATCCTTGACTCCGCTCTCTCATTCACCCCACACATCCAATCCATCACCAAAACCTGCCAGTTTCACCTTCACAATATTGCAAAGATCCACCCTTTCCTCTCCAAACTGCTACCTTGTTGGTACAATCTCTCATCCTATCCCGACTGGATTACTCTATCAGTCTCCTTTCTGATCTCCCATCCTCCTGTCTCTCCCCACTTGACTCTGTTGTCAGGATTATCTTTTTACAGAAACGCTCTGGGCATGTCACCATCCTCTTCAGAAATCTCCAGTGGTTGCCTATCAACCTTCACATGAAGCAAAAACTCCTCACTATTGGCTTCAAAGCTTTCCATCACCTCGCCCTCTCCTACCTCACCTCCATTCTCTCCTTCAGCCCAGCCCACACACTCCACTCCTCTGCCACTAGCCTCCTCACAGTGCCTCGTTCTTGTCTGTCCTGCCATCGACCCCTGGCCCACATGCTACTTCTGGTGTGGAATGCCCTCCCTCCTCTCATCTGCCACACTAGCTCTCTTACCCCCCTCAAAGCCCTATGGAGAGTTCCCGTCCTCTAGGAAGCCTTCCCAGACTGAGCCCCCCTTTTCCTCTGCTCCTCCTCACCTACCCATCACCCCTACTCCCTCCTTCTGCTCTATCAGAAGCAGCATGTTTCAGTGGAAAGAGCATGGGCTTGGGAGTCAGAGGTCATGGGTTCAAATCCCTACTCCACCAATTGTCAGCTGTGTGACTTTGGGCAAGTCACTTAACTTCTCTGTGCCACAGTTACCTCATCTGTAAAATGGGGATGAAGGTTGTGAGCCCCACATGGCACAACCTGATCACTTTGTATCCTCCCCAGCACTTACAACAGTATTTGGCAAATAGTAAGTGCTTAATACCAATGTTATTATTACCTCCTTCCCCGCCCCACAGCACTTGTGTATCTTTGTACATATTTATTATTCTATTAATTTTATTAATGATGTGTATATATCTATAATTCTATTTCTCTATTTAAATGCTACTGATGCCTGTCTACTTGTTTTGTTTTGTTGTCTGTCTCCCCCTTCTAGTCTGTGAGCCCGTTATTGGCTAGGGATTGTCTCTATTTGTTGCTGAATTGTACTTTCCAAGCACTTAGTACAGTGCTCTGCACACAGTAAGTGCTTAACAAATACAATTGAATGAATGAATGAAATCCCTTAAGCCACATGTCATTTGTAATTTTATGAGGGGTAATGATCAGCCCTGCTGTGCCCTCACAGGACCTTTCCTCCACTCCTTCACCAATATTCTTCTTGTTCTAACCACACCCCCTTTGGGACCTCATCCACTCATATTCCTTCAGCTACCACCTCCATGTGATCTGCTTTCAAATTAATGTAGCCTAAAGGCCTGTGTTTCATTGAGGAGACCCTCCACCTATCCTATCAACCTCTAGACTGTGAGCCCGTTGTTGGATAGGGACCGTCTCTATATGTTGCCAACTTGTACTTCCCAAGCACTTAGTACAGTTCTCTGCACACAGTAAGCGCTCAATAAACACGATTGATTGAATGAATGAACCACCACTGTGGGAAAGAGAACTGCACCTGCAGCATGAACTCTCCATTAAAAACTCAAGAAGATTGGTGGCTTCAGTGACTGTGACTATGACCATACCATGGACTCAATCACGAGGAGCCTGAAAGTTTACTCTTCTAACTCTCAATAGCTCCCTACTACCAAATTTCATTTTTATTTTGTGCATTATGTATTTGTCCTTGTTTTATGCTATTTCAGTGTATTTTTATTTCATTGCTTCTGAAGAATCTGTCTCCAATCATATCCCCACCTACACTCATAGATTGAGCCCCTCAAGGGACAGTGTCTATGTCAGATTCCCACTTGTGTATTTTCCCCCAGTGCTTAGTATGGTGCTCTGCATACAGTAAGAACTTAATAAATACCATTGCTACTACCTCACAGTGGATGCTCCCACCTCCAACTATTACTGTCTTTCTCCCCCTGTAGACTGAAAATTCCTTAAGGCCAGAGACCATAGCTACCAACTCTGTTGTACTGCACTTTCCAAACAATAAATGCAGTGTTCTGTATAAAAAGTGATTGATAAATACCTAAAAAACAGTAAACACTGGGAGCTCAGATACCATTCCTTCTACTACTTTGTGTCTATGTTTTACAGACGATGAAATGGCAGAGAGATTCAGTGACTTGCCCAATGTCATGCGTCAGGCAGGTGGGTCAGTCATGTTTAGAATCAGTGTCTTCTGACTCCCAGTTCCATACCATATGGCCTATATGTAAGGAAATTATAGAGGTTTGGAAGTATATCATACTTGCCAAGTAGTAATAAAGTTAAGTGAGGTTTCAGCCATTACATGGTCTGGGGTTACTTTGCTGAATTGCTCAAACAACTAGCTGTGTGTGCTTCCATACAATTTATCCTTCCAGTTGCTTTTGTTAAGGTGGTCTTTAGGGTCTGCGAAATTCTAAATTAAATCATCATTCATATTTTAGTAAAAGAAAACAAGTGTAGTTTCAAATGCAAAATTAAGCCTTACCTAAGAAAAAAGTGCATTGCATCCAAGAGCTTCCATATGTTGTAAAATACCAATTCTTGTGTTGATCTGGATTTCAAGAAGCATAATGTGACACTGCTCATGAATCCACTTTGTATATAATAATAATTTTGGTATTTGTTAAGCGCTTACCATGTGCCAAGCACTGTTCTAAGCACTGAGCACTGTTCTAAGTGCTTCTATGGTTCTGTGCCTTTCAGTAAAAATCCAGGGAATCAGGTAAGGTTACTGAATTCTGGGTTCTCATAGTGATTAAAGAGGAATTACTGATTGTTTTTATTCCTGGCTTTCCTTTTTGCTTGAAATATTACACATTGAATAAAAAATGACTTTCACAGAAGAGTCTAAAATGGTAAGGGTGAAATTTTAAACTTCCTGAAATCTCATGTTAGCTTTAACAGAACCTGCAGTGTTCTTGAGGCAGGCTGGCTTTTATTTAATATGATGTTCCTTTTTATCAATTCTTAGAAATTGAACCAGTTTCAATGACTAGATCTCCAAGGCCCCTTAAGGAATGTCATTTCAGCTCAAATACAAAGCTGTTCACAGGAAAAATTCCAAGGAGCCACTGAAAACAGTGCTGACTAGGAGTACATTTTAGGTCACTGATGTTGAGGCAAGAAGTAAAAGGAAATTGTAGGAAAGATGAGAAAGACAGGAACTTCTCTTTTCACCATAATTCCTCAAATACTTTAGAGATGATATTTTTGAGAAAAATATAGGAGATAGGTAACAAAGGCAATTCCTGTAACAATGTTCACAATGCTCTTCACTTTCTCAATTAGCAAAGTCTAGAAAAATATCCCTGAGACCTTGGGAATAATTTATTCATTGGAGTCAATAAGGAAAGCATTTCATTAAAATCAAACACCTACTGGCTCTGAACCTATGATTTTGAGAATCATGCATACAACTGCAATCATGTAAGGTCACCTAGGGAAACAAGTTCACCAAGGCACACTAGCCCAAAATAATTGTTCCTGCATCTTTGTTCTCAAACTGCCATATAACATTTCCACATTGTGGATTAATTAGACTGTAAGAATAAGATCATGCCATAGGTAAAATGATGCAAAGTTAATTAGGAAAGCAAATAATATTTTGGTGCTTAAGGTTTGCCACTTGTAGAATGAATGATGTTTAATTTCAATTTTATGCTACACAGATTCACTGCAAGACATTAAGCCTAATTCTCCTCTTTTGTGGTGTCCAAGGGCGATTATTGCTGTTCCTCCCTAAGCATAGAGTTGGTAGCAGGAAGATAACCAATTATGCTTAATTTTCCAATGTGTCTAACTCCAGTCAATTAATCACTGTTATTTATTGAGCAATCTGGGCAGAGCTTTGTACTAAGCACTGGGGAAAGTACTACACAATACAATTTGCAGACATGATCCCTGCCCACAAGGATCATACGGTGTACAATCTCCATTTGGAAAAATCTATCAGCCTCTGCAATTTATTATGACCAAATAGAACTTCTCATCTGCTCTCTTAAAACCTCTTACTGTCCACATTTTCTCATCAGTGTCACTAAGAACAATGCCTTCTTTATCCTATACACAAATTTCCAGATTTGGGAATTTGGCAGGTATACGAGAGAGAAATCAAAGCTGATACCACTGTTCCACACTCTCACAAGAGCAGAATCTCTATCTTAGTTTTGTGGATCTCTCCTCTCCTCTGTATCCTTACCACCACTCCCCTTGTATATGTTCTCAATCCTTCATGAGAGGAGCTTAGAATGGCTTTCATTCTATCTTCTTGCCTTCTATGTACCCTTTATGCAGTTTCATGGATCATCTGCCCAAAATTACTCACCTGGACATGCCTCCATTTCATCTGAGAAGTTGAATGACCTAAAGAAAGGGTATGGGCCTAGGAGTTGGAAGAATTGTGTTCTAATCCCGGTTCTATTTTTAATGGTATTTATTAAGCACTTACAATGTGCCAGGCACCGTCCTAAGGACTGGGGTAGATAAGAGATAATCACAGAGTCCATGTCTCACTTGAGATTCACAGACTTAATTCCCATTTTACAGATGATGTACATGATGCAGAGTCAAGTGACTTGTTCAAGGTCACACAGCAGACATGTCAGAGGTTGTTTAGTATCCAGGTCTTCTTACTCCCAGGCCATTATCTATCCACTAGGTTATGCAGTTTATCATGCTGTTTGCCTCTTGTGTGACCTCGAACAAGTCAATTTCTCTGTGTCTCAGTTTCTCCATCTGTAAAATGTGGATTCAGCACCTGTTCCTGCTACTTAGGCTGTGAGCCTCATATGGTGTAGGAACTGAATGTGACCTGATTATCTTGTATGTACACCAGTGCTGATAACAGTGCTTGACACAAGGAAAGCACTTAAGTACCAAATCATTACTATTATTATTCCCTGCCTCCAAAATATCTAATTTGGTTTTCATATAAAACAAATAAAATGAATTACTGTTACAAGGCCTGGTCAGTTTACTCTCATTACTTGCAAACAAATCTTTCAATTCTTACTCAACTCTTGAGACTTTGCAAGGGAAGTATACCTAGATTTCCAATAAAGAAGCGTATTCATGGAGTCCAATGCCACATCCATGGGGATGCATGTTACTGGAGAAGCAGCGTGGCTCAGTGGAAAGAGCATAGGCTTGGGAATCAGAGGTTCTAATCCCTGCTCTGCCACTTATCAGCTGTGTGACTTTGGGCAAGTCACTTAACTTCTCTGTGCCTCAGTTACCTCATCTGTAAAATGGGGATTAAGAATGTGAGCCCCGTGTGGGACAACCTGATTACCTTGTATCTCCCCCAGCACTTAGAACAGTGCTTGGCAAATAGTAAGCACTTAATCAATACCAAAATTATTAAAATTATTATTGGAAGAATGTCCCCAACTCTACCATCATATTTTATCTGAAATGCATGGCATATAATCTGATGGTGGCAGAATGAGTGCTCTGATTAGCTGTCATTGCTGAACACATTCCCTGTCACAACTATTGGTTCATTTTTTAATTTTCATGCCCACACTCTACCACTGCTTACCCCTCTTTCCAGTCTCCCCAGGTGAGCACAGTGTATTTGGGATTTGGGGTGAAGGTTCAATATGGCAAGGGTAGGTAAAGGGCAACCAGGTCTCCAGGGTTCCATACCCATTATCCCTTCTATTTAGACTGTGAGCTCCATGTGGGATGAGGGCAAGTTTGAAAGTATGTGGGGTAAACGGAAATTGGAATAGTAAGAGGAAAAAAAAATGTTAAAAATGCAGCTGGCTGGGATAGGAAAATTCCCAATGACCACTAAAGCATCTATCTCTCTGATACAGTTCTTCAAGTGTGTCTATCCACTGGAATTATTTCCCTGACATAGTACTAGTAGTAGTCAATTCACCTTGCCCCCTCTTGCCCTCATCCTGCCTGGCCTTGAATGCCCTCCTCTTCATAACTGACAAATAATCACTATCCCCAACTTCAAAGATTTACTGAAGGCACATCTCTTCCAAGAGGCCTTCCCAGACTAGGCCTTCATTCCTCTCTCCTACTCCCTTTGTGTTGTTGCCCTTGGATTTCCACCTTTTATTCACTCTTCCCTCAGCCCCACAGCACTTATGTACCTATCTGTAATTTATTAACTTATTCATATTAATGTCTCTCTTCCCCTCTAGACTGTAATCTTGTTAGGTCTGCGAAATCTGTTATATTATCCTCTCCCAAGCTCTTAGAACAGTGCTCTGCACACAGTAAGCTCTCAAATGAGATTGATTGATGACATTCGCTGAACATCCCCTGGGTGTACTGCACTGCATTTGTGATTTAGTCACCCAACCCCATCTCATTTCTCATTCTTAACTCTAATCATTTTGTCCTTTTACTTTCTCTTTAGTACTTGGGAAAGCACGACAGAAGCACAAATAATGTTTCTTCCCCACAATGAGCAGTAATGGGGAAAACAAGCCTAAAAATATTTGCAAGTACAAAAATTAGAGTAAACAATTTACTGTACAATTGATTATCTGTATATACACAAGGACAGAGGATGGGAAAAAGGAATATTTGAGTATGTGATTGGCTGTGCCTGACAAGAAACTAAAATTGATTGGAATATTCCTGTAGGAGGAGGTTGGAAAGCCTCTCCTACTTATAAGTCTCTATTAAAAAATAACAACCTCTAGTAGGCATTTCCTGAACAAACCTCCACCTTCCTCATCATGTCATCTCACCCAACTCATTTGTTATTTAATCATCCACCTATCTTGCCTTTCACCCTTAACTCTCTGGGATATTGATTGTTTTGTCTTTTCACTTTAAGATGGTAATAATAATGATAATAATAGTATTTGCTAAGTGCTTACTATATGCCAAGCATTGTTCTAAGCACTTAAGTAGATACAAGGTAAACAGGTTGTCCCACATGGGGCTTAAGTCCCATTTTACAGATGAGGTAACAGGCACAAAGAAGTTAAGTGTCTTGCCCAAGGTCATACACCAGACAAGTGGCAGAGATGGGATTAGAACCCACATCCTCTGACTTTCAAGCCCATGCTCTTTCCACCAAGCCATGCTGCTTCTTACTATGAAGGTTAGAATTATGTGTCTCTTACTTTGTAAGTTCCCAAAACAGTTTGAACAATGTACTGTGCACTGAACATCCTTAAATCAGGCCTAGTTGAATGAACATGGAACCAGGAGTCAGAGGACCTGGGTCCTCTTCTCGGCAACACCAGTTTCCTGCTGTGGAAAAATCACTAATCTTCTCTGTGAAGAAGTTTCCTCATCTGTTTCACAGATGAGGAAACAGGGACTCCATACCCGTTCTCCCTCCTATTTAGACTGTGAACTCCATGTGCGGTAAGGACTGTGCCCGATGACCTGATTATCTTGTATTTATTCCAGCAACTAGTACCATACATTGTTCACAGTATTTGACAAATACCATTATTATTATGAGAAATACACTTTTGCCCAATATCAGTTAGTTGCTTGTACCTGAGGTTTTTCCTCAAAATCTGAGATACTATTGAGAAAAATAAAACTGTAAATGTATAGAATAAAGGCAATTTAACCTTCCAATATGTAAATTCTAGTCAATCTGAATTAGATTATGTGTTTCCCTTTTTGTGTATATATGTACATCATACCCACATCTATAAATTGGGCAATTATAATTGAAAATGCCATTTGACATCCTTGGAAAATTTTACTTTAAATTAGAGGTAAACTGGTTAGATTTACTTGATTTTGAGCAGTAAGTACTTACGTAAAGTGATTCCATAGGAAGAAAATAATTTATCTGAGAGAATTGTGAAAATGAAACCAGTGATTTCAGGCCTTTGAAAGATTATCATTGACAGATTCCCAAAATAAAATAGCTGTATACACACTTAGACACATTAATGTATAAAGAGAACATTATAAATATGTACACACTATTTTTCCTAGATATATGTGCAAGAACATAATTTGATTTCTTCATCCTATCATTTCCTTCAAGGGTACGGTTTTTTTGATCTCTCCATATGTGAGAAACTGTATCAATCATCAGTCATTTACACTTCAAATTCCTCCTAGATGGACTAATTTTTCCTTTAACTAGTCTCCAATGACACCTTCTCCTTGCTCATTAAGTTGAAATAAAAATTCCACTATCAAATCTGGATCATTCTTCATTCCCAACTAAGAAATGAGGAGAACACATTTTATCATTGATCTACTTCATTTCATCATTACTTCTGATCAGAAGTTTTCTTTTATTTTGGTTCCTTTGGCAACTGACTTGAATACTTGGATGGCCTTCAGTTTTCTAATGAACATTTATCTTTTCTTCTGTTCCCAAATCTCTGCTTAGAAAATGAAAAAGACCTAAGATCTGAAGAACTCCTAAGTCCTTTACAGGTTTCTCATAGGTCCCAAGGCTCTAATTTGAAAAAAATCTATGAAATTTTTATTGAAATCAGTATTTCATTGATTCCTTCAAGAATAACTCTTCCACTAGTTTATAAACTAAGTATAAATAGTCAACAATGTACTGCATTAAACTTGATTATTACAGGAGTGGCTCCAGGTTGAGAACTCCTTCCTCTTAACATATTATTGAAAAATACATTAGAAAAATAGAGTTACAATGTGATCTGTAAGTATGCATTTTTTCTGCTTATTTCTTTCTCTGGTAATATGTCTCTACCATCAGCTAAAACCTGGGGGTTAAAAAGTCTTGCAAAAAGTTTAAGGACAATTAATGAATTTAAAAGAAAGAAAAGACTGATGGACGGAGTTCAAAGGTGTGAACAAGAGTTTAGAAGGAGCAGACCTGCTGGAAGATACTTTATAGAAAAGAGCCACTCTTCAATTTAAAATTGTACACATTTCTTTACTAAGCTGAAAAATCTTCCATTCACACTTCTGCGTAGGCATAAAAAATGAATCTTCTACTGGAGATGTGGAAGGCAAGGTTAAGAATCTTGCCACCATTCACGAGCTACATTTTCTGAGTGGTATCTTCAACAACACATAAAAAAATACTGTTTGAGGCATCAATACAAGAAAAAATTGTTGCAGTAAAGAGGTCTGGTATGACAATAGTGGAATCAATGGAAAGCAATAAAAGTGGGGTATAATACTGCTGTGGGGGCAGTATTCTCTCAATTTTCTTTTATTTCTGAGCTTCTGGAATTTGAAATTTCCTTTCCCATATCTTTTATCTATGTGTCACCATCCCATTCTGCTGTCTCTAAGAGTACCACCCCACCCCCTCAACACTGGTTGAGGGAAGGGAGATTGTGGATGAAGGTGGTTTTTCCTGCATTTTGGACAATTTAGTGGAGAAATGGAAACCAAGACACAAAGATCACTCGAAGAAAATATCTGCAAAAAGAAAACATCTGCAAAAAGATACTGGAGAATAAAATGGACAGGGATTGTGTCTGCCAATTCTATAATAGTATACTTCCTCAGGTGCTTAGTACAGGGCGCTGCACACAGTAAATATTCATTCATTCAATCATATTTATTGAGTGCTTACTGCATGCAGAGCACTGTACTAAGCGCTTGGGAAGTACAAGTTGGCAACATATAGAGACGGTCCCTACCCAACAATTGGCTCACAGTCTAGAAGACTGTGAGAGTACTAATGTGAGAGTCTAATAGGACTCTAATTCATTTGATTAACTGAAGCGGCTAAGAGAATGGTCTGGAGAAAGCACTGAAGAATATTGAAGGGGTGAGAGGAAGTAATGAAACTTTTTACCTGCTTCTCTGTGCTTTGTCACACACAAAGTTCATTGAGACTTTGTTACTTTGTTGCTATTGTCTCTGCTTATGTGTGTGTGTGTGGGGGGGGGGAGAGAGAGGGCAGAGACGGAGAGATGCTTGCCACAAACAAGCATCATCTGGACATTTATCTGACTATGTTCCTGCCTTGAAGCAGAATCAGTGGGCAGGTAGGAGCATGCTGCATTTGTTGAGCCAAACTGGCCGGGTATAATTGGCATCTCCAAGAGGAGTCATCCCAAACATCTGTACAGAAATCCTTTAGGAAATAGCTGCTCTGGGCCGGATCCAAATGGACAGGACAAGTAGTCCAACCAAAGCCTGTCAGGTCTAGAGCATATGACTGTCAAGACACTTAGGCATTCCTTTTGCATTTTGACAAAGATGTAAAACCAAAAATTGCAAAGTATGTATGCCCTAGCTGTCCCCAACTTGACCTTTCACTGTTCCAAATGACACAAATACACGTGATTTAGGGAGAAGTTTGCTGAAAACTCCAACCACATCCACTATTTAGATAATTTGTTCTTAATTTAATTTTTACCCTTCTGCATCACAGCAAATAAATGAAAATTGTTTCCATTTCCTATTCCCCCTCTTACCACTGGCCTCAGGAAAATTGCTTAATAGTATGGCTAAAACATGATTGAGAAAGTTGTTTCTAAAATGGTACAATAATAATAATAATAATAATGGCATTTATTAAGCGCTTACTATGTGCAAAGCATTCAATCGTATTTATTGAGCGCTTACTGTGTGCAGAGCACTGTACTAAGCACTTGGGAAGTACAAGTTGGCAACATCTAGAGACGGTCCCTACCCAACAGCAGGCTCACAGTCTAGAAGGGGGAGACAGAGAACAAAACAAAACGTATTAACACAATAAAATAAATAGAATAAATATGTACAAAAGACAGAGAACAAAACAAAACATATTAACAAAATAACACTGTTCTAAGCGCTGGGGAGGTTACAATGTGATCAGGTTGTCCCACGGGGGGGGTGACAGTCTTCATCCCCATTTTACAGATGAGGGAACTGAGGACCAGAGAAGTGAAGTGACTTGCCCAAAGTCACACAGCTAAATGGCAGAGCCGGCATTTGAACCCATGACCTCTGACTCCAAAGCCCGTGCTCCTTTCCACTGAGCCACGCTGCTTCTCTACAATGAGTAGAGTATCAGTGAGTACCCACTGGGAGCGATGCACTGTACTTAGCACTTGGAAAGTATAGAATAAAGTGCTATATTCCTTGACCATAAGGAGCTTATAAGGGAGTGTTTCTTCCTCATTCAAATGGGACCTTTCCAGATGCTGAGGAACCATGCATATCTGACGCTATCCCAAGAAATCCACATACTAGAACACTCTCCTGCAATAAAGTTCCAGATAATCCAAAATAACAACAAAAATACTAACGGTATTTGTTAAGTATTTACTATGTGCCAGGCATTGTTCTAAGTGCTTGGATGCAAGAAAATTGGGTTGGACATAGTCCCTATCCCATGTGGGGCTCATAGTCTCAATCCCCATTTTACAGCTTAGGTAACAGGCCCAAAGAAGTGAAATGACTTGTACAAGGTCACACAGCAGACAAGTGAAGGAGCTGGGATTAGAACCCATGAACTTCTGACTTTCAGTCCCAGGCTCTATCCACTACTCCATGCAAAAGGCTTTGGCTTCAGGATTTAACTGGAATTTAATTGAATAAGGACCCACTGAGAACAATTAGGGTCAAGCATAAATGGGAGTTTCATTCTAAATAGGATTATATTAACCAGTAAAGGATAAAATTATAGGCCTGTTTTCAAATGAATTGGACGCTACTCCCCCCATTTTTAAGGAATAGAGATCAAGTACACAAACTAGAATCACTGCATATGATTAAAATGAAAATAATCACAATACTACTTTGACAAAAAAAACCCCATATATTTATATGTATATACAGCAAAGACACAAAGGAATTAATGTCTACCTCATTTGGGAATTGACTCCTTTCTCTCTTTCAACCACCAAAGCCTGTCACTAAGCACTGGAAGTTGCTCTTTCACAATATCTCCAGAACCGAAGCTGCCCTTTCCTCTCCAAACTGCAACTATGTTGGTCCAAATACTGACTCAACTACTGCATGAACCCCCTCACAGACCTCCCTGCCTCCATTCTCTCCCCTCTCCAGACCTTTGGTTGCTCAGTGCATTTTTCTAAAACATCATCTTACACATGTCTCCCCCAAGAGTTGCTTATTCCTCACTGAATAAAGCAGAAACTCCTGATCAATCATGTTTATTGAGCACTGTGTGGAGAGCACTGTACTAAGTGATTGGGAAGGTACAGTATAACAAGGTTGTTGGAAACGCTTCCAATGAGCCTACAGGCTAGAGGGAGAGAGAGGCATTTATATTAATAAATGATGGATATTTACATAGTTCATTCATTCAATCACATTTATTGAGCATCTGTGTGCACAGCACTGTACTAAGCACTTGGAAGAGTACAATGCAACAATAAATGGACATTCACTGCCCACCATGAGCTTATAGTTTAGAAGGGGAGACAGACAGTGATATAAAGAAATTAAGGATATGTTCATAAGTGCTCTGGGGCTGGTGAGGGGGGATGAATAAAGGGAGTAAGTCAGAGTGATGCAGAAGGGAGTGGAAATAGAGGAAAAGAGGGCTTGGGCAGGGAAGGCCTCTTGGAGGAGATGTGCCTTAAATAATGTTTTGAAGGGGTAGAGAAGAATAATTGTCTATTGGATTTGAAGAGGGAGGGTGTTCCAGGCCAGAAGCAGGATGTGGGTGAAGGATTGGCTGCGAGATGGATTGTGGTGCAATGAGTAAATTAGTATTGGAGGAGTGAAGTATGTAAACTGGGTTGAAGTAGGAGATTAGCAGGATGAGGTAGACGGGGGCAAGGTGGTTGACTGAATTAAAGCCAGTGGTGAGTACTACTATTGGTATTTGTTAAGCGCTTACTATGTGCAGAGCACTGTTCTAAGCGCTGGGGTAGATACAAGGTGATCAGGTTGTCCCACGTGGGGCTCACAGTCTTCATCCCCATTTTACAGATGAGGCAACTGAGGCCCGGAGAAGTGACGTGACTTGCCCAAAGTCACCCAGCTGACAAGTGGCGGAGCCGGGATTTGAACCCACGACCTCTTGACTCCAAAGCCCGGGCTCTTTCCACTGAGCCACGCTGCTTCTCTGAGTAGTTCTGAGTAGTTGCTGAGTAGTTCTTGTTTGGTGCACAGATAGATGGGCAACCATTAGAGTTTTGTGAAGAGTGGAGAAGTTTCTTGAGGAATGAAGGAGGGGTGAATCAAGGGGGCAAATCCAAGTGCAATGCAGAAGGGATTGGGATGAGGGGGAAATGATAATAATAATAACAATAATAATGGCATTTATTTAGCGCTTGCTATGTGCAAAGCACTGTTCTAAGCACTGGGGAGGTTACAAGGTGATCAGGTTATCCCCCGGGGGGCTCACAGTCTTCATCCCCATTTTACAGATGAGGTCACTGAGGCACAAAGAAGTTAAGTGACTTGCCCAAAGTCACACAGCTGACAAGTGGTGGAGCTGGGATTTGAATCCGTGACCTCTGACCACAGCCAGTGCTCATCCCACTGAGCCACGCTGCTTCTCTGAAATGAAGGCTCAATCTGGGAAGGCCTCTTGGAGATGCGCATTTAATAAGATTTTGAAGGTAGGGAGAGTGATCACCTGCCCAAGATGAAGAGGGAGTTCACAATCAATCATATTTATTGAGCGCTTACTGTGTGCAGAGTACTGTACTAAGCGCCTGGGAAGTATAAGTTGGCAACATATAGAGACAGTCCCTACCCAACAGTGGGCTCACAGTCTAAAAGGGGGAGACAGAGAACAAAACCATACTAACAAAATAAAATAGAATAGATATGTACAAGTAAAATAGAGTAATAAATATGTACAAACATATATACATATATACAGGTGCTGTGCGGAAGGGAAGGAGGTAAGATGAGGGGGATGGAGAGGGGGATGAGGGGACACCAGGACTGAGGCAGGATGTGAGCTAGAATGAGGATGTGCATGGCGATAAATTGGATATACAGTGAATAGCTTGGAATTAGAGAAGCAAAGGATGCTGGTTGGGTTGTAGTAGGAAATCGTGGAGGTAAATAGGAGAGGGCAAGATGATTGAGTGTTTTAAAGCCCATGGTAAGGAATTCTGTTTGATGGGGAGGTGGATGGACACACACTGGAGGTTCTTGAGGAGTGGGGAAATATGGACTGAATGGTTTTTTAGAAAAATGATCTGGGCAGCCGAGTAAAGTATGGGCTGGAATGGGGAAAGACAGGAAGAAAAGGGGTGAACAAGGAGGCTGATGCAGTAATCAAGACGAGATAGGATAAATACTTGCAGTTCAAACAGAAAGGAAAGGGAAGATTTTAGCAATGAACTGTGAATGTTGAACTGCCAGGATTTAGTGACATTGACACTCAAGGGTAGGGATCAGGTCAACCACATGTTCCAGTAGAGAAGCAGCGTGGCTCAACGGAAAGAGGACGAGCTTGGGAGTCAGAAGTGATGGGTTCAAATCTCTGCTCCGCCAATTGTCAGTTGTGTGACTTTGGGCAAGTCACTTAAGAGAAGCTGCACGGCTTAGTGGAAAGAGCACGGCTTTGGAAGTCGGAGATCGTGGGTTCTAATCCCCTCTCTGCCACTTGTCAGCTGAGTGACTTTGGGCAAGTCATTTCACTTCTCTGGGCCTCAGTTCCTTCATCTGTAAAATGGGGATGAAGACTGTGAGCCCCAGGTGGGACAATCTGATGAGCTTGTATCTCTCCCAGCGCTTAGAACAGTGCGTGGCACAGAGTAACCCCTTAAAAACTATCATCATTATTATTATTATTCTCGGCACCTCAGTTACCTCATCTGTAAAATGGGGATTAAGACTGTGAGCCCCACGTGGGACAACCAGATCACCTTGTATCCTCCCCAGCGCTTAGAACAGTGTTTTGCACATAGTAAGCATTTAACAAATGCCATCATTATTCATTATTTATTATTTGACTGTAAGCTTCTTGAAGGCAAAGAATGTGTCTACTAAGTCTGTAGTAAACAACACAGTAAGCCTCAAAAACAAAGCATTGTTTGATTACTAACTTGTCTGGGTGAAGAATCTATTCATTTACAGTCTTTCAGTGATGCTGTACTAATATGCTTTAATGTGGGGCTAGAGATACTTTAGTGGTGAATAAAAGTCCTGTTTGGTAGTAGTCAGCATATCCCTAGATTTCTTTTGCTTAGTCAATCTGCCGCCAGTGGTAGTTGTGTTTTAGTTTGGTCTGTGTGTGACATTACAGGCTTCCTTAAGCTCCATTTTGTTATTGGTGTTTCTCAGGAGAGAAGAGATGAGCCACAAGAAGGTGTTGCTAAATATTTACTTCTTTGCTCGAGTAGTCTTCTGCTCAGGACCATGATGAAAACTTGGTATTTGGCGAATCGACTGCAAGCTGTAATTATTTCCTTCCATCCTGACAACTGCTGCTGTCATCACCACTGGTGTACACTGGGGCAGTGTAATCCATCTAATCCTATACAGTATATTCATTGCTGCTATGCAGAGGATTGTGACTAAGAACCTGGAGCTGATGTCATAACGCTACTGCCGCCAGCACCAAAAGTCATTCAGGAGTTTCACTATGTTAATTCCTGTGCCCTTGGACAAAGGTATTATATAAAAATATACATAGCTTTTTCTAGTCACCAGGGCAATTTAGATGGACAAGTTGACAAATACCTGTTTTGTGCCTTCCACCTAAAAATCCTAACAGCATTAATTAAGCTCTATTGAAAATTGCCTACCACCATTTTTTTCTACCTAGGCAGTACAATATGCAACTCGGTATTGTAGACAAGTAGAAATTTGAATTACAAAAGTAAAGATACCCTCTGGGAATGGCAAGGTGCAGGGATACGATTACAGGAGTAAGACCAAATTAAAAGTCTACCAAGCAGGAATCATACCCTACTTCCTCTGTAATGGAAATTTATCATGGAAGGAAATATGATTCTTTAAATACTTTTGTTAATATCTGAGTCACACTCATGAATGACTAGATCATTGTCACCAACAGTGATCTGTTGGAATTCAGAATACTGACCAACAAAGGGGCAATGATCACAGCAACAAAGGTTTCCTGAGTGCATGATGGCAGAATACTTATATCACTGCTATTGCATAGTTAACTGAAATAGAGCAGTCTCAAGGGGGAAGGGCAGAAAATCTTTAAAAGTGCCGAAAAATGTGGAATAAAATTTAGCTGGAGATAGTGAAATTCAGACCAGTTTGATTTGTGGAAATCAGGAGAGAGTAGCTGACACCAAAAATTATGGCTAATGATTGTCTAGCAAAACCTAGTATGCATCCTTGGGGTTGACATTGTTGGAAAAACTCATTTATATGAATACATTCTATTTCAAAGAAAAATACAACCCCAATACGCACACAGTAAGCATGCATACTTATATGCAATAGAATTCTTATAATTCTATTATAAGAATTAAGTGTCACTCTAAACAGAGGCTCTATATTTGAACATTAGATGTTAACATTTAAACAGAAGGAGACAAAATAAGCAGAAACCAGTAAAAGTAATATTTTTAATATTCATCTCCCTTTTATTCTGGAAATCTGAAAAAAATAGGGTTGGATTAAAAAAAGGCTAAGAAATCTTCATGACTGGGTATTATACCCTGATAAAATTACCTATTAAGCTGCAGAGATCATCAACTTCAATTAAAATCTACTGCTAAGCAAAATCTAAATGTCAAAACTTAGCATAGTACTTCATGAGAGGATAAATGTTAGAAAACACAGCACTCGAAAATTTGTATAAGGAATTCTAGTTCCTTAGAAAATTCTAGGCTTGTCAATTGTTTT
The DNA here is from genome assembly GCF_015852505.1 of Tachyglossus aculeatus. Lineage (NCBI taxonomy): Eukaryota > Metazoa > Chordata > Mammalia > Monotremata > Tachyglossidae > Tachyglossus > Tachyglossus aculeatus. The sequence goes on from NC_052068.1 coordinate 42,629,208, forward strand.
TGTTCATTTCGGTTGTATTTCACTCATTCATTCAATCGCATTTATTTATCGCTTACTGTGTGCAGAGCACTGTACTAAGTGTTTGGGAAGTACAAATTGGCAACATATAAAGACGGTCCCTACCCAACAACGGGCTCACAGTCTAGAAGGGGCTCATAGTCTAGACACTCCTTTCCCACCCACCCCCAACCCAATATAGTGAGGTTTTTTTATGCTCAGTGTATTTCTTTCTGGTACACATAAGGAGATGAATTTGTTTTTCATATTTAACGTGTTATGAAGGTATATGGGAATTGCAGTTTTAGTAATATTTTCTGAATGCTAATAGCAATTAGAGAAGACCATGCATCTTACTACTGAGAAAACACAATATCCAAATTATAGTAAGGGTTCAGAAATTCATATGCAGTGTTCTTAAACAACTAGGCTAAAGGTGCAAAGCAAAAAATATTTGTGGTTGAAATAATAATGATGGTATTTGTTAAGTGCTTAATATGTGACCAACACTGTTCTAGGTGCTGGGGTAAATACAAGGTAATCAGGTTGTCCCACGTGGGGCTCACAGTCTCAATCCCCATATTACAGATGAGGTAACTGAGGCACAAAGAAGTTAAGTGACTTGCCCAAGGTCATGTAGCAGATAAATGGCAGAACTGGGATTAGAACCCACAACCTCTGACTCCCAAGACCCTGCTCTTGCCACCAGGCCATGCTGCTCCTCTTATGATGGTATGTTAAGTGCTTATTATGTAATAATGATATAATAATAATATTGGTATTTGTAAAGTGCTTACTATGCGCAAAGCACTGTTCTAGGCGCTGGGGAGGTGTCCCGAGGTGACCCTTGGGTACCGGCCATCTCAAGGTCAAAAGCTATCTCGTGACCACCTGAGCCAGCAGGCGGAACTCGGAACTGGGGGTGGGATACCGACCCCATGACCAAATCTGCTAGATTGACAGCCCAAGCTGGGAATACAGAAGGTGTCCCTCGCCCCCGTGCCAATCAAATTAGGTATGGAGGAGGCGGGGAGGGAAGAGATTGGATAGACTGAGGCCGGAAGCTGGAATGGCCTAGGGGCACAGGCAATAAATACCTGTCGCCTCTGACCTTCGGGGTCAGAACACCAGGACACGCAGCAGCAGGAGCAGCCGCAGCAGAAGCAGCAGCCCCCGTGTCTCTCCCTGCCCAGATGGCCAGATGCCCACTCTACAACCAGAACCAACACACTGAGGCAAGGGCCGCGGGATGGGTGAGTGTCTCGTGGGTGGGACCCAGGTATCCCGCTGCTGATGGGAATTATGAGTGGATTCCTCCCACGTAGGGAGAGCACATTGTGAGAGCTAGCCGCCCACCACGTGCGCGGGTAATGGAATGAATTCTTCCCATGTGGGAAAGTAAGTGGATTCTTCCCGAGTGGGAAGTGCACATGGGTGAGAGTTAACCAACTCACCCACTTGCGATTAATGGATGATTGTGTTCCTCCCGTGTAGGGAAGCTCTAATATTGCTAATTGATTATATTCCTCCCGAAAGGGAAGCTCAATCCATTGCGTCTAAACAATTACATAAATTCAATTCACCTCGCGGAATAAATTTTATATAAAACTTAGGCTTTCCGTCCCCGGCCTCTCTCTCTCTCTTGCCTCGCCGATCACTGAACGAACCCGTCCCTGGACGACGGGTGACAGGAGGTTACAAGGTGATCAGGTTGTCCCACAGGGGGCAGGTTTACAGTTTTAATCCCCATTTTACAGATGAGGTAACTGAGGCACAGAGAAGTTAAGTGACTTGCCCAAAGTCACACAGCTGACAGTTGGCAGAGCTGGGATTTGAACCCATGACCTCTGAATCCAAAGCCCAGGTTCTTTCTACTGAGCCCAGCACTGTTCTAAGAGAGGGAGTAGATACAAGGTAATCAGGTTGTCCCATGTGGGGCTCAGAGTCTTAATCCCCATTTTACAGATGAGTTAACAAGCACAGAGAAGTTAAGTGACTTGCCCAAAGTCACACAGCTGAGAACTGGTGGAGCCCGAAATTAGAACCCCTGTCCTCTGACTCCCAAGCCCATGCTCTTTCCACTATATATATATATATATATATATATATATACACACACACACACTGACATAAGTATATGTACATATATGTACATATATTCCTAATATAAATGAAGGATTCTAGACTGTGAGCCCATTGTTGGGTAGGGACCGTCTCTATATGTTGCCGACTTAAGCTTCCCAAATGCTTAGTACAGTGCTCTGTATACAATAAGCGCTCAATAAATACAATTGAATGAATGAATGATAAAACATGAAAAAATGCACTTTCATATTTGAAAATGACATTGCTAAAATTAGATTCTACTTTCATAAAAACAGTTGAAATTATTGCCATTAGTATGATGGTTAATCTTATATTCTATATTTGATTCATTTCATTAATGAACACTGTTATAAAATGGGGCTTTGAGATAATTTGGATTATCAGTCATCATTCTTCCTCCCATTTCCAGGCAGAATTTCAACTACATCTTCAAACAGGTGTTTATTTAGGGCTCACCCATTCATGATGCTTAAACATTCAAGTAGTCTATCCTAATCAAATTGCAGATTTTCTACCTCTTTGGAAATCATTTTAATTACTGAAAATCATTAAGATTAAAACAATTCAATGCTCTTGGCCATTAGCAAAGCAGTCCATCAGCTCCCTTCCTTTACTTCTAAGATGTTCTTACCCACAACATTCCAGTCCATGCTCTATGCTTCTCCCAAGCTACTTAGCTCACCGTTGAGTGTTCTGCATATAGATTATAAAATCAATGTTTGACATTTTACTCTATGCACTATATTGAGCAATTGGGAGTGTCTACCAGGAGAACATAGCCCTCACCTTCCTTCCCAGCAGTATCTCCAGAAGAGACCTTTGCCCTCTTCTCAAGTGCCACCCTCTCTACATGTGCAACAGACCCTATTGCTTCACACCCTATAAAAACTCTCACTCCTTCCCCATCTTCAAACGCTCACTCTCCAACTGCTCACTTCTCCAATGCCTTCAAACATGCCCATATTTTCCCCAACCTAAAAAAACCCCTCTCTTGACCCCATAGCCACCTCCAGATATCACCCCATCTTCCTCCTCCCTTTCCTCTCCAATATCCTTGAGTGAGTCATCTACACTTGCTACCTCAAATTCCTCTCCTCCAACTCTCTCCTGGACCTCCTCCAATCCGGCTTCTGCACCTTTCACTCCACTTAAATCTCCCTCTCAAAGGTCACCAATGATCTCCTTCTTGCCAAATCCAATGGCTCCTACTCCATCCTAATCCTCCTTGACCTCTCAGCTGCCTTTGACAGTGTGGACCATCCTCTTCTGCTCGATATGTTATCCAACCTTGGCTTCACAGATTCCATCCTCTTCTGGTTCTCCTTTTATCTCTCTGCCCATTCATTCTCAGTCTCCTTCGTGGCCACCTCCTCCCCTTCCCATCCCCTACCTGTAGGAGTCCCTCAAGGTTCAGCTATTTGTCCCCTTCTGTTGTTCATCTGCACTCAACCATTTGAGAACTCATTTGCACCCACGGCTTCAATATCATCTCTATGCGGATGACACTCAAATTTCTATCTCCTCCCTCCTCCAGGCTCAAATCTCCTCCTGCCTTCAGGATCTCTACATTTGAATTTCCTCCTGCCACTTCAAACTCAACATGTCCAAGTCAGAGCTCCTATCTTCCCTCCCAAACCCTGTCCTCTCCGGAATTTTCCCGTCACTGTGGATGACACAACCATCCTTCTCGTTTCTCAAGCCTGTTACCTTGGTGTCACCATTGACTTTTCTTTCTCATTCATTCTGTCTCCAAATCCTGTCTGTCTCACCTCAACAACATCACCAAGATATCAGCCCTTTCCTCTCTACCCAAACCACTAACACCTTAGTACAATCATTCATCCTATTATGACTGGATTACTGCATCAGCCTCCTTTCTCATCTCCCAAACTCCCGCCTCTCCCCACTTCAGTCCAAACTTCACTCCACTGCCCAGATTATCTTTTACAGAAATGCTCAGGGCATGTCACCCCCGTCGTCAAAAATCTCCAGTGGAGATTTTTCAACCTCCATATCAAACAAAAACCCACTATTGGCTATAAAGCTCTCCATCACCTTGCCCCTTCCTACCTCACCTCCCTTCTCTCCTTCTACATCCCAGCCTGCACACTCTGCTCACTGGTGCTACCCTTCTCATTGTGTTTCGAACTCTCCTGTCTCTCCCCTGACTCCTGGCCCATCTCCTACATCTGGCCTGGAATGCCTTCCCGCCTCAAATCTACCAATCACTCTTCCCCGCTTCAAAGCCCTACTGAAGGTGCACCTCCTCCAAGAGGACTTCCAGACCGAGCCTCCTTTTCATCAGCTCTTCCTCCCTTCCACATAACCTGGACTTACTCCCTTTGCTCTTCCTCCCCCGACCCCTCTCCCCTCAGCACTTATGTATATATGTATAGATCTATAATTCTATTCATTTATATTGATGTCTGGTTACTTGTATTGACATCTGCTTGCCCTCCCCCCACCAGATTGTAAACCCACTGTGGGCAGGGATTCTCTCTCTTCATTGCTGTACTGTACTTTCCAAGCACTTAGTGTGGTGCTCTGCCCACAGTAAGCTCTCAGTAGATATGATTGAATAAATGAATAGTTCTACACTCTTCCATTATGTGACATTCCTCCCCCTTTCAAATCTATAAATCCATGTTAATTTCAAGCTTCAAACCTTTCCTGATATCCCACCTCTTTCCTGAAGCCAATAGTGGGTTTTTGTTTGATACGGAAGTTGAAAAATCTCCACTGGAGATTTTTGAGGAGGGGGGGGTGACATGTCCTGAGCGTTTCTATAAAAGATCCCTCACTAGTTTTCCCCCATTCCAGGTTGGCTCATCCCAGCAGTCACTCAAACCTTACATAGACTCACTTCTGTACTTATTTAATAATGATAATAGTGGCATTTGTTAAGCACTATGTGCAAAGCACTGTTCTAAGCGCTGGGGTGGATACAAGATGATCAGGTTGTCCCACGTGGTACTCACAGTCTTAATCCCCATTTTACAGATGAGGTAACTGAGGCACAGAGAAGTTAAATGACTTGCCCAAAGTCTTTCCACTGAGCCACACTGCTTCTTCAGCTTTGTGTAACGGTAATCGCATTATAATAATCACTGAGACAAAGGGAATTAATAGTTTGGGAAAAATGGTTTGAAGACACTACATTGACCGACATTTTCAATATGAATTCCTACCTTGTTATGCCCACCACTAGTAGTTCACCAACTTTTGTTATTATGCCATATTAAATGTTAGTTTAAAAACACAAGAAAACTCAAAGTATGGTATGGGAAACCAAAGGCAGAAGTGTTCCAATGGGCACCTTGGAAAATCAAAGATATTTATTGAGCATTTACTGTTTGCAGAGCACTGTACTAAGTTCTTAGGAGAGAGTACGGTTTAACAAAATTGGTAGACATTCCCCGACCACAGTGAAATTCATCTTTCCAGGGGTACAATCATTCTTTCTACAATGATCCCTCTTGCACCAATTTGTGTGTCATATTGTATCCAAAGTAAGACTTGTGCTGGAGGAATGAGTAGTCTCTCATACTTCCATCATATATCATCTCAAAATGATATCTGCACTTTGCATGTTTCTTCAAAGAAACCCAAGTAATCTACTTTTAATTCATTTTTCTCCTCCCAAATCTAGCTTCTACCAGTTTACCTCTCTTTCTTACCCCTGATTTCACTATTTGTAAAAGATCTGTTTGCTTGTCTCTTTGAAAATATATGTTTGTACATATTTATTACTCTATTTATTTATTTTTCTTCTACACAGCTATTCTATTTATTTTATTTTGTTAGTATATTTGGTTTTGTTCTCTGTCTCCCCCTTTTAGACTGTGAGCCCATTGTTGGGTAGGGACTGTCTCTATATGTTGCCAATTTGTACTTCCCAAGCGCTTAGTATAGTGCTCTGCACATAGTAAGCGCTCAATAAATACGATTGATGATGATGAGAACAAGTTCATTATTGGAGAAAAAAATGTGATATAGCAGAATGAGATATAGAATTTAATGAATTCCAACTGCAATGCCTGAGTCAAAAAATTACAGATTTCTTCCTTGTTCTTTCCTTGCACTTAGACCCTGACAGCATCTTCAGAATACCTAAGAAAGACACTGCAGAGTATCTCATTACACTTTAGTGCTATATTCTCTAAAGACTTGTCCAACCATGCTTTCCAGAAGCTGTAGCCCATATGTATCCTTGTGAATGTTCACATTTCTTCTGCAGCCAAAAACTTTACAAATACCTTTGAAAGAGCACCAAAATGATCTGTGATGAACAACAGAGGAGTTTATGGGAAGATTCAGACAGGATTTACCAAAGAACCACAAAGTGAAATCAATAAGGAATGCTAGAGCTGGGATGGCGGTATTGATAAGGATCGAGCGGGGCAAGGGGTGGGAGGGAATTTTTCATAGAGCAGATGAGTTTTTAATGTATTTTGGAAGATTGGAAGACGCTTGGACTAAGTGGAAGGAGGAAAATATCTGACTCAAATGTTTCCTGTTTGCATTAACGCAGTTTGAGTCCAATATTTTCAATCAGGCCACTAATTCAGCTGTCAGAATTTTTGTTAAGATGTTGGTCCTCAAGGTGAATAACAGTTTTGATAAGCTGATGGCTATCATGTTTAATACACCCATTTATTCTCTGTCCTTTCCGAGTCTTAGCTACAACACTGAATTAGTGTGTAGTTAAGACTTTAAGGAAATGTAAAATTATGGTAGCTGCTCTGCAGATTGCAGATTTCATTCTTACCTTACTACTTTCTAAGTAGTCATGGACTTAAGTCCTAAAAATGTCAACATAAAAAGGGAATTGGATTCTTTCTTTTAAATCCAAATGCAAAGCAATGAATTACATAACCTAAAACAAAACCCTCCAGAAAATATAACCCTATCCTTTTTGGGTCACAAATGATTGGAGAGCCTTTAAAAACTCTCTGAAAATTGGGAGCAATTATCTAAATATGCTTATTCAGATATGTTTCTAAGGAACTTTCTCCCAGGACTTCAAAGAATATTGCTTATGCTTCAAAGTGCATTAACACTTCGACATTCATTGTCTAAGAAAGCTTCAAAGTGCATTAACAATTCGACATTCATTGTCTAAGGCAGGAAAAACCACCATCAGCACATAAGGTATGTTAAAGTAAAATAAAATCCTGATGGCATTACTATCTATAGTCATAGAGCCTCCAGAATTGAGCCCCTGCTAGGTAAAACCAGAATGAATTTTCAGTAGGTAGGCTGGAGGAAGAAGTCACTTTTCTTCTTACATCCTTTCATTGTCACACTGGGAAATGTAGCTTCAATCCTGAGAGTCCTGGGCTACATAGCTCCAAGCTGGGGGAAAGAGAGATGCAAGAGGAAAGCCCACGGTTACAAGACCATTTTCAGTTGGACATCATTATGTAGTTATATGGAGATTGGGAGCAACTGCCATCAATCATATTCATTTCTAGACTGCAAGCCTGTTGTTGGGTGGGGATTGTCTCTATATGTTGCCGGATTGTACTTTCCAAGTACTTAGTACAATGCTCTGCACATAGTAAGCACTCAATAAATACAACTGAATGTGAAAGAATGAATTGCGTGCTTACTATGTACAGAACACGGTACTTACCGTTTGAGACAAGTACAATGTAGGAGTTGGTAGATATGTTCCCTGCTCACAGTGAGCTCTGTGTTTAAATAGAAGGAAGGTTGCACTGGGTTGATGTAAGTTTTGGGTAGAAAGTGAAAGGAAATCAAGTCTAAGAAAGATAGGTGCAGATCCTTTAAAGAGAGTGGAGTCAAGGTATAGACAATAGTATTTACTAATTATGCTCTTAGCTTCCCCAACCCCTTCCCCATTAGATATTTAATTCCTTCCTGAATGCCTACACCTCTGTGAAACATTTCCTGATTTCTTCCATCATTCCATCCTTTTAGTCAAAAATTAACAGATTTCAATGTGCATGCATCAGTAGGTTTCTTGGGTGAAAAAAGATGAGGTGGATAAGAGATTAGGTCAGAAAAACTTGCACAGATTAAATTTTAAAAATTTGAATTAAAAAAAAATGAGGTGCTTTATGGTGTAGTGAAAAGAGCATAGGCCTGGGAGACAGAGGACCTGTGTTCTAATCCCAGGTCTGTCAGTTGTTTGCTGTTTTATCTTGGGCAAAGTCACTTAACTTGTCTGTGCCTCAGTTATAAAATGGAGATTCAATGCATGCTTTTGCTCCTATTTGGACTGCGAACTCCACATTTGGCAGGTACTGTATCTGACTAGATTCACTTGTACCTCCCCCAGACCTTATAAGGGTGCTTGATATATAAGGGCTTACTATAATAGTAATGATAATATTTCAAAAGATCATGTGCAAATCCAGTTTCCGTGGAGAATGCAAAAAGGCTTGCTCCATGTTCACTTAGGATGAAAGGCCAATTCAAGAATGCACATTTGATCTGGAGGCCATTTTAGGCATTCCTATAACTATGAATGAATTACTTTTTTAAAAAATTCATTTGGACCATTGAATAGATTGTAAGTTTCTGGAGGGCAGGAATTTGGTCTGTCATTCATTCAATCATATTTACTGAGCACTTACTGTGTTCAGAGCACTGTACTAAGCACTCAGAAAGTACAATATAGTACTGAAGAGGGTCAATCCCTGCTCACAATGGGCTCACAGTCTTGAGGGTGGGAGACAGGCATCAATACAAGTAAACAGGCATCAATATAAATAAACATAATTATAGATATATACTTATATACATAAGTGCTGTGGGGCAGGGAAAGGGGGAAAGAGCAAAGGGGGTGAGTTGTGGGACACAGAAGGGAGGGGGAGCTGAGGAAAAGCAGGACTTAGTCTGGGAATTCACAAGGGCTCAGTATAGTCCTTTGCACACATAAGTGCTCAAACACCACTGATTTAACCACATGCACTATTATCTCCCAGCTAGATTGCAAGCTCCTGGTAGGCAGAGGATGTTTCTACCTGTACGTTGGGTAGGGGTTGTCTCTACTTGTTGCCGAACTGTACTTTCCAAGCACTTAGTACAGTGCTCTACACAGAGTAAGTGCTCAATAAATACGATTGAATGAATGAATGTTGAATTTTCCCAAGAATGTAGTACAGTGCTCTGCACACAGTAAGTATTCAATAAGTACCACTGATGGATTGCTGTTTATTGTATTTGCTAAGTACGTATAATGTGCCAAACATCTTACTAAATGTGAAAGGTAAGGCACAACCTAATTTCAACTTGTACTCTTCTATTCTTAATCATTATGTGTGTTGTCTTAACCAATAGACTGCAAGCTCTTAAAGAATAACATCTGATGTCTCATCTACATTTTACAGGTGCATAGTGTAGTTCTCTTTAGAAGTATGCAATAAATACTAGAATTAACAGGAAATCAAGAATGCAAAAAAAACCCAATTCTTTATAAAAAGCATTTGATTCTCTGATGGAAAAAAGATTATCCTTTAATGGGGTCTTCCATCAAGAATGGTAGAGAAACCTTGGTCCTAAGGACAGAAATGAGAAATTACACTACTCTTAATAATCCAGCCCCCGTTTTCTCCTAAATACTGGCCTCTTCAGGACCCAAGGATGACTCAACCATCTCCTCGGGGTATCCCTGGATTAAGTAGCTATTGCTATCTTTAACCTCTCCTATAATGCTTAAACTTCACTGACACCACCATGACCCTTCAATCCCCCTCCTCCAGTCAGCCCATTCCGTTGACTCATTTTTGAGAATTCTGGATGAATTGCCATAAAATTCATCTTACATTCTACACTGTGAGCCACATTATCCAAACTCGGCTTCACTCCTGGTTTTTTTTTTTTTGGCCTCTCATTCTCAGTATCATTCAAGGTATCCTCTTCTGCCTCCCAAGCCCTAACTGTGGATGTCCCTGAAGATTCAATTCTGGAAATCCTTCTATTCTCTATATACACCCAGTCTCACCTCCATAACATCACCAAGATCCGCTCTTTCCTCTCCATCCATACCGCTACCTTGCTGCTTCAAACTCTCATCTTATCTTGACTGGATTACTGCATCAGCCTCCTCTCTGATCTCCCATCCTCCTGTCTCTCCCCACTTCAGTCTATACTTCACGCTGCTGCCGGATCATCTTTGGGCAGAAACGCTCTGGGCATGTTACTCCCCTCTTCAAAAATCTCCAGTGGCTGCCTGTCAACCTACATATCAAGTAAAATCTCCTCCCTCTCGGCTTCAAGGCTCTCCATCACTTCTCCCCCGCCACATCCCTTTCCTCCTTCTAGAGCCCATCCCGCACCCCCTGCTCTTCTGCCGCTAACCTCCTCACTGTACCTCATTCTCACCTGTCCCACCGTCACCCCCCAGCCCACGTCCTCCTCCTGGCCTGGAATGCCTTCCCTCCACACATCCACCAAGCTAGCTCTCTTACTTCCTACAATGCCCTAATGAGAGCTCACCTCCTCCAAGAGGCCTTACCAGAGCCCCCTTTTTCCTCTCCTCCTCCCCATCCTCCCACCCTACCTCCTTCTCCTCCCCTTAACATCTGTATATATGTTTGTACAGATTTATTGGTTTATTTATTTTACTTGTACATATTTACTATTCTATTTATTTCATTAATGATGTGCATATAGCTATAATTCTATTTATTCTGATGGTATTGACACTTGTCTACTTGTTTTGTTGTTTGTCTCCCCCTTGTAGACTGTGAGTCCATTGTTGGGTAGGGGCCATCTCTATATGTTACCGACTTGTACTTTCCAAGTGCTTAGTACAGTGCTCTGCACACAGTAAGCACTCAATAAATACGATTGAATGAATGAATACACCCACTCCCTTAAAAAAAATATGTATTTACTCACATGTCTTCAACTACCACCTCTATGCAGATGATACCCAAATCTACATCTCCAGCCTTGATCTCTCTCCCTCTCTGCAGTCTCACATTTCCTCCTTCCTTCAAGACACCTCTACTTGGATGTCCTCCCGTCACCTCAAGCCTAATGCATCCAAAACAGAGCACCTTATCTTACCACCCAACCCTGTCTTCTCCCTGCTTTTCCCATTACTGTGGACAGCACCACCATTCTTCCTGTCTCACAAGCCCATAACTTTGGCCATTATCCTTGTCTCCTCTCTCTCAGTCAACCCACATATTAAATCCATCACTAAATCCTGTCAGTTCTATCTTCACAACATGACCAAAATTCACCCTTTTCTCCCCATCTAAACTTCTACCACATTAATCCAATTACTTATCCTATCCCACCTTGATTACTGTACTAGCCTCTTTGCTGACCTCCCTGCTTCCTGTCTTTCCCCACTCCAGTCCATACTTCACTCTGCTGCCCAGATCATTTTTCTACAAAAACGTTCAGGCTGTGTTTCCCCACTCCTCAAGAAATTCCAGTCTTTGCCCATTCACTTCCTCAAACAAAAACTCCTCACCATTGGATATGAAGCACGTTACCACCTTTCCCTTCCCTACCTCACCTTGCTACTCTATGCCTATAACCCAGCCCGCACACTTCACTCCACTAAAGCTAACCTTCTCATGGTACTTCAATCTCATCTATCTTGCCAGTGACCTCTTGCCCACATCCTGCCTCTGGTATGGAATGCCCTCCTTCCTCATATTCCAATAGACAATTACTCTCCCCTGCTTCAAAGGTATATTGAAGGCACATCTCCACCAAGAGGCCTTGCCTAAGCCCTCCTTTACTCTTCTCCTACTCCCTTCTGCATCATTCTCACTTTATTCATCCCCCTTCCAACCCCACACTTATGTAAATATATGAAATGTATCTATACCAATATCTGTCTCACCTTCTAGACTGTAAGCTCATCGTGGGTAGGGAATATGTCTGTTTATTGCAATATTGCACTCTCTCAAGTGCTTAGTATAGTGCTCTGTACACCATATGCATGCAAATACAACTGACTGTCTATTGTGCTAAGGGTTTCTGCAGCGTCATGGGGACCCTCTTGTTCCTGCTTATCTGGTTCCTGTTGGGCCAAGAAGTATAATGGATACATAGGTAGGTGGTGTGGGAAAGGAGCAGGTGCAGCTCATTGTGAACAACACAAAGGTTTTTTATGTATCTGATCTATTTATGGCAGAAATGGCAAATGTCATTATTATTACTGTATTTGTTAAGTGCTTACTAAGTGTCAATGACTGTTCTGTGTACTGGGGTAAATGCAAGTTAATAATAATAATGATAATAATGGCATTTATTAAGTGCTTACTGTGTGCAAAGCACTGGTCTAAGCGCTGGGGAGGTTACAAGGTGATCAGGTTGTCCCACAGGGGGCTCACAGTCTTAATCCCCATTTTACAGATAAGGGAACTGAGGCCCAGAGAAGTTAAGTGACTTGCCCAAAGTCACACAGTTGACAAGTGGCGGAGCCGGGGTTTGAACCCGTGACCTCTGACTCCAAAGCCCGTGTTCTTTCCATTGAACCACGCTGCTTCTCTTCATCAAACTTGGGGCTCACACTCTAAATAGGAGGAAGAACTGGCATGGAATCTCCATTTTAAAGATGAGAAAATTAAGGCGCAGAGAAGTCAGTGACCTGCCCAAGGTCAGAAAGTAGACAAGTGGCTGAACTCTAGACTCTAGACCCTCTGATTCTCAGACCCATTCTCTTACCGCAAGACTGCACTGCTCCTCACACTGGGCTACAGTGCCATGACCCATCAGGTGCTTGATGTCTTAGAAGCTGATGTGGTCTTCCTATTAGATTAGACTTCCTCTAGCGTCCAAGCAATGGGGGAGAAGAATGGGATGAGAAGAACCATGCAATTTTCATTCACTAAAGTTGGAAGGCAGAATCCAAAGTTACTTTCGCAAAGATTTGAAATTAGAAATTCCAGGCAGTAAACAATGTTTCCTTCTACGCTCCAACTTGCATAACTTATAAGTACTTAAACAGTGTTTGCACATAACATTGCCATTATTTGTGAGAAACAGAATATACTGATAATGAATTAAACAACTGTATTTTACTATCAGTAAACAAAATATTTTTGTAATAATGACCCCATTTCATATATATATTTGCTAAATATGTGACAGTTGGAAAATATTGAACTAAAATTACAGAAAACTAATCCTTGGTTCCAAAGTATCATGTTTCCTGTGTGTTTTAAATCCTTAAGTGAATTTTAAATGGGAAAACTAAGCTTATCTTTAAATAGTACTAGACAAAGGAGAAAGACTTTGAGGGTATGAATGGTTGCTTCACTGATCAAAAGGAAAATGAGTTTGCAGTTGTTGCTACCAGCAATAACAACAAAATTCAGCCAAAGTATCCCAGTGTGTTAATTTAGGTATTGCCAAATGACTGGTCATTGATTCCAGCACACAGAATAGTATTTTATTCCCTTCAGCAACAATTAATGAATTCAACTTTGTATCCTGATGGTCAGAAAGAGTCAGCACAACCAGAAGTGGACCTGTTTTACTAACGTGACAGGTAAGCAAGTGATGTGACATGGAAGAGATTCCATGATGTGTGTGTGTGTGTATACACACACACAGACACACACACACACACACACACACACACTCTTCAAGCAATAGAGCCTTAACATGAAATGTTACAAAGCTAGGAGATTGGTTAGCCTGACCCTTTGGAAACAGAGTTCTAATCCTAGGCTCTGCCACTTGTCTGCTATGTACCCTTGGACAAATCACTTAATTTATAAACTCACTATGGGTAGGGAATGTGACTACCCACTCTGTTATAATGTAGTCTCCAAAGCACTTAGTACAGTAAGGACTCAAATTTGACTGACTCTCTGTGCCACACTTACCTCATCTGTAAAATGGAGATTATAGAGATTATGCACAGGAGTCCCTTGTGGGACACGGACTATGGACTAAATTCCTAGGTGTAGAAGGAATGTCTTATCAAGGCATTTGAATAAATTTATAACAAACCTATGGTAAACCAAGGAAATATACTTCAACATTTGAGAAGCTCGATCACTTGTGGACCAGCTACTCTGAGAAAATATTATTTACATTTTGCTCCATCAGCAGTGGCTTTCGCTCTTACCCTGAAAGTCTGCTCACCACCTTGGCCAATTACTACTACCACCTTCTCTTTTTTTCTTTTTCTAATGGTAGTGGTTAATCAATCAATAAATCAATCATATATACTAAGCACCTACTGCGTACTAAGCATTTGGGAGAGTACAATATAACAGAGTTGGTAGAAATGTTCCCTGCTCATGTTAAGAGATTACTACATGTCAAGCGCTGTTCTTAGCACCGTGATTGATAAGTAGTTTATCATGGTAAACAGAGTCACTGTCCCATATGTTCAAACTGATTAGCTTGTATCTACCCCAGTGCTTATCACAGTGCCTGACATAGTGAGTACTTAAATACCATAAAATAAAACACAAAAACAAACAAAAACCCAAAGACATTCTGCAGTCTTTGGGAAAGAGACAGGTGGAACGTCAACTAGGGCTAAACAACCCTCTACAAGTGCCAGAGACAGATGATATTTTCAGTGCAAAGAGACCCACTAATTTTCTTTTCATTATCTGCCACTTTAAAAGTCTAGTAATGACTTTGAGCAGCATCCTTTTTATACAGCTACGCAGCTTCTCCAAATCACACCAACAAGGAAAGCTCGTTATTCGGCTTTTTCATTCAGCGGTATTTGAGTGCTGTATATCTCAAGTTTGGGGTTGGATCAATTATGTCAAATCATATGGACTGCTTGAGTTATAACACTACTGTAGCATGATTTATTGCTTCATGAACCATAGAATTTCACTACTATGTTATAGCTCGAAGCATGGAATGATGCACTACTTCCTAACAAGTGGCGGCGGCCTGGCTCAGTGGAAAGAGCACGGGCTTGGGAGTCAGAGGTCGTAGGTTCCAATCCCGGCTCCCTCACATCTGCTGTGTGACCTTAGGCAAGTCACTTAACGTCTCAGCCTCAGTTACCTCATCTGTAAAATGGGGATTAAGACTGTGAGCCCCACGTGGGACAACGTGATCACCTTATATCCCCCAGAATTTAGAACAGTGCTATGCACATAGTAAGTGCTTAACAAATGCCATCATTATTATTATTAAGTGGTGTTGAAATATATTTACTTATTTCCATGTTTAATTGGGGGGGGGGGGGGTTTGTTGTTTTTTTCCAGATTAAAGCCTGACTGACTGTGAGGCTGGGAAGGAGACAGAGGAACTGAGTGGGTGAGAGAAATGAGACAGTATCACTAAACAAACTGGTTCTGGGAACTGGCGACTGAAGTTTATAAGCAGCTTTCTGGTAACGGCAAGGCGGCTCATTAAGAAACCAACTTTTGCCGTGGTGCTTTCAGTACATGAAACTAATATTGCTTCATAGACCGTACTCCTCATGCTTGTCAAATTCTTCAAAACTGATCATTTTAGAGGTGGCCTTATAAAAGAGATTATTCCCTTTCTCAAATCTACTAAGCCTTGATTTTGGTCTTGATAGCAAAGAAAGTGGCCCAAAGTGGGTGGAGGGAAGGAGGCTGGTCTAACTGTGTGTCAGGGGTGATGGTAAAACCAAGGTACGAATGAAAATCCCAACAGCAATTATGTATGTGTACAAGTTGCCCTTGACATCATTTGTTAGATTATAAACTCCTTGAGAATTGTATCATTTTACTCTACTTTCCCCAACTCTTACAGCAGTGCTGTATATGTAGAAACCACTTAATAAGTACAAATTGTTTGATTTGTTATCCAAAATGTCTGGTACAATTTTCTTGACTCCATTGTGTAACATGTTTTCTGAAACCTACTCTAAAACCAGTCACCCTTTTTGTTGTAGGAATTGTGAAACGTGATGGGCTGTGTTCTCAAGCCATACGCAAAAGGGGACCTGGGCATTTTAAGCACAGGCTGCTTTGTTGAATGACTTATAATGGGGCCAGAAAGTTTCTCCCGGAAAGTAAAGGGCAGGTACATGGCAGGAATCTGTACTGCTAAACTAGTATATTCTCTATGATAGACAAGTTCTTTTAGACTGTGAACCCATGGTCGGGTAGGGACTGTCTCTATATGTTGCCAACTTGTACTTCCCAAGCACTTAGTACAGTGTTCTGCACACAGTAATCACTCAATAAATATGACTGAATGAATGAATGGAAGGTTTCTGGGAAACCCACCCCATTACTAATGCATTTCCCAAGGTAGACTCTGATTGATGGAAAAATCTGAACTACTTCCCCCTTCACATTTGACAGATCGTTACTCTCCCCACCTTCAAAGCCTTAATAAAAAAGCAGTTTTCCTTCAAGAGGTCTTCCCAAACTAAGCCCTCATTTTCTCTTCTCCCTCACACTCATATTTGTACCTTTTATTCACCTCATCCCCAGAGTACTTATGAACATATTCATAATTCATTTAAATTAATGCCTGTCTCTCCCTATGGACTGTAAACTCCTTGTGGGCTGGAGATTTGTCTACCAACTATCATGGCCTAATGGCTAGAGCATGGGTCTAGGAGTCAGAATAATAAATAATAATAATAATAATAATAATAATAATAATAATAATAATAATAATAATAATGGCATTTATTAAGTGCTATGTGCCAAGCACTGTTCTAGGTGCTGGGAAGGTTACAAGGTGATCAGGTTGTCCCATTTGGGGCTCACAGTCTTAATCCCCATTTTACCGATGAGGTAACTGAGGCGCAGAGAAGTTAAGTGACTTGCCCCAAGTCACACAGCTGACAAGTGGCGGAGCCGGGGTTTGAACCCATGACCCCTGACTCCAAAGTCCGTGCTCTTTCCACCTGGGTTCCAATTATGGCTCCACTGCTTGTCTGCTGTGTGACTTTAGGCAAGTCAGTTAACTTCTCTGTGTCCCAGTCGTTGCATCTGTTAAATAGGGATTAAGACCGAGCCCTACAGGGGATAATATGGACTGTGTCCAACCTCTCTCGCTTCGATCTGCCCCAGAACTTAATACAGTGTCTGGCACATAGAAGGTATTTAAATACCACAAAAAATGCTTAGCAGAATGTTCTGCACACAGAAAGGGATCAGTAAACATGATTGATTGATTCCATACCAGTGATGTAATTCCCTCTAGTGTGGCAGAGGGGAACTGATGGAACACCTTCACCCGAATCAACTGGCAGACAGATCCTTGCAGCTCATGTCTGCTCCCATAGAGTGCCCCCACAAACCCTGTCAGCCAAACATAATTTCTCACACATGGACACCAGGACCTTTTTGTCAATCTGCTCTCCACACTTGGCTTCTCATGCTAGCAGGGTGAGTTTAAGTTGAGTCACACTCACTAAGAGGCCAGGCTTCCAAACAAAGGAAAGTGTGGGGGTAAATGGGCTTTGGGTAGATGCATGTGTTGGGGATCTGTGAAGAGTCCTCTTGGAGACGTTACCACTCATTTCCCCCACATAATTCTTTCTTGATAAATGCTGGGGTCACAGTAGGGGTGGAAAAGTAGTCTTCCCAGGCTCTCAGCACCAGGGAAATCAGGAGTAAATGGATAGGCTCCAGGGAGGCTAGGTGAGACAGAGAGCTTCAGAGGAAAAAGAAGGTGAGAGAGGGAAGGGGTGAGTTGTTTTGTAAGCAGAATTCAGGGAAGGAGCAGAACTACTTCTATGAGTCAGCAGACATGCGAAAAACTGAAGTTCCCTAGGAAGAAAATGGCAGAAGAAGCTAAGGGTTAGGGAGAAGTCAAGGATGAAGGGAATTTGTCCACAATTCAGTGGGGATCAAACAGGTAGCATTTAATTTTAGGTTGTATTGTTGGGTATGGGATAGTGAACAGTGCATAAGACAGACTGTGAGCCCACTGTTGGGTAGGGACTGTCTCTATATGTTGCCAACTTGTACTTCCCAAGCACCTAGTACAGTGCTCTGCACACAGTAAGCGCTCAATAAATATGATTGATTGATTAAGGATTTTGCTTGCTCTCCTAGTTTTTATGGTATTTGTTAATAATAATGATGATAATGATAATAATGATATTTGTTAAGTGCTTACTTTGTGCCAGGCACTATACTAAACACTGGGGTGGCTACAAGCAAATCAGGTTGGACACAGTCCCTGTCCAAAAAGAGGCTCACAATCTCATTCCCCATTTCACAGAAGAGATAAGATTTTATTATGGGCCAGACACTGTAGATACAAGTTAATCAGGTTGGATACCATTTCTCTCCTAAATTGGGATCACTGCCAAAGTAGGAAGAAGTAGGATTTAATCCTATTTTCCAGAGAATCAGCATGGCCTAATGGGAAGAGCCTAAGCCTGGGAATCAGAGGACCTGGGTTCTAATTCTTATTTCACCACTTAGTTGCTGAGTGACCTTAGGAAAGTCACTTCAATGTACCAGAGTTACCTCATATGCAAAATGGAGATTCAATACCTGTTCTCCCTCCTATTTAGACTGTGAGCCCCATGTGGGACCTGATGATCTTTTATCTATCCCGGTGCTTAGTGTAGTACTTGACACATAGTATGCACTTAAAGACCACAATTATTATTGCAGTGGGCAAAGAATGTATCTGTTTATTGTTGTATTCTTGTTATATTGTACTCTTCCAAACACTTAAGTACAGTGCTTTGCACACAGTAAGTGCTCAATAGACACAATTGAATGAATCACCCCTTTTTTAATGAGTAAGCTGAGACACAGAGAAGTAATTTGCCCAAGATCACACAGCAGATAAGCAGTGGAGGCAGGATTAGAACCCAGGTCACCTGACTCAGAGGCCTGTATTTTTTCATCTAGGCCATTCTTGCTTCTGAGATAACACAAGTGTCCTGGCCAATCTCTTGTCACGTTGTCTGATCTCAGGGTACCTTTCTGATACTTTTATAACTGACATACCACAACAAAGCTGTGATTTGGAAATTCAGTTCACGTCACCTAAGTGAATCAGCTTAGTGCCTTCTCGAACTGTTACTTGTGTGGAGCTTGAAGGAATTCCACCCAAAAGGAAAACTGACCCCTAGCTCCTCTAAGTGACCAGCCTTTTTGGGCCAGGCTGAAAGCTTGGAACAGCTGGGATGTGGGGAAGCAGCGTGGCTCAGTGGAAAGAGCCCGGGCTTTGGAGTAAGAGACCATGGGTTCAAATCGCAGCTCTGCCAATTGTCAGCTGGGCAAGTCACTTAACTTCCCTGTGCCTCAGTTACCTCATCTGTAAAATGGGAATTAAGACTGTGATCCCCCTGTGGGACAACCTGATCACTTTTTTCTGTGGCATTTATTAAGTGCTTACTATGTGCAATGCACTGTCCTAAGTGCTGGGGAGGTTACAAGATGATCAGGTTGTCCCACGTGGGGCTCACGATCTTAATCCCCATATTACAGATGAGGTAACTTGAGGCCCAGAGAAGTGAAGTGACTTTGCCCAAAGTCACACAGCTGACAAATGGTGGAGCCGGGATTTGAACCCACATCCCCTGACTTCAAAGCCCAGGTTCTTTCCACAGAGCCATGTTACTTCACCTTGTAACCTCCCCAGCACTTAGAACAGTGCTTTGAACATAGGAAGCACTTAATGCCATTATTATTATTATATTCAGAGTCCTCTTCCCCACTCAGGCTGCTGTTAAATATTCTTAGTGGAAAAATCTATCATGTTTCTGAATGATTGATACATCTGACATTCAACTTTATAGTTAGGGATGTGCTAAACATCCCTATCATTTCTCCTGAATAACCCGTTATAGACATTTCATACATGACTGCATCCAGAAACATAATTGTTTAATGGGCAACTAGATGAAAATTGAGCTCATCTGTGTTACCTGGTTGGGAAGAGACATCTGGAGAGGAGCTCTGAAAGAGCTGGCCATGATATCCCCAAAAGCAGTGCTCTGAGTCATTGCTGCGATTGCCACCAGCACCTAATTTTTTTCAATTATCTCCTAAATTTAGGCAATGGAAAACCAATGTTGTATATGTTTGCTGTGGTAGTGCTCTAAAATTGCCTTGTATCACAAAATACCAGGAACTCGGGATAATCAACAGGAGGATGGCTTCAGTGAATGAGTCAGTGATTTCATCTGATTTGTCTTATAAATGTTATCTGAATTTCCACCGGGGACCTAAAGCTTACAGTTCATTTGACAGGTCAAGCTATTAAAAAAAATTGTCTTTCTGACTTTCAGCTCCTACACTAAGTTAGGTAACCCAGCGTACCGAACAATAAGAGCTATGGGTGAGGGTCTTTGAAAATGATCATCTTGCTTCTACTGCCTCCAACACCATGCATCTCTTTGGTGAGCTTAGAAGACACCCCAGTGAAGTTCTTCAAGTGCAGTGTATAAATAGTTTCCTCAACTGAACACTCACTGCACCTTCTCAGATTCATTCAATCATATTTATTGAGCGCTTACTGTGTGCAGAGCACCGTACTAAGTGCCTGGGAAGTACAAGTTGGCAACATATAGAGACGGTACGTACCCAACAACGGGCTCACAGTCTAGAAGACAGGCTCGCAGTCTAGAAGATCACTCTGGTTTAATAATGATGGTATTTGTTATGCCCTTACTATATGGCCAAGCACTGTTCTAAGCACTGAGCACTGTTCTAAGTGCTGACAAGGATATCAGGTTGTCCCACGTGTGGCTCACAGTCTTAATCCCCATTTTACAGATGAGATAACAGGATCAGAGAAGTGAAGTGACTTGCCCAAAGTCACATAGCTGACAAGTGGCAGAGCTGGGATTAAAACCCATGACCTCTGACACCCAAGCCCATGGTCTTTCCACTAAGGCATGCTGGTTTGTGAGGCAGTTGGGTGGGGAGGTTGAAGGTAATAATAATGATAATAATAATAATAATAGGCATTTGTTAAGCGCTTACTATGTGCAAAGCAATGTTCTAAGCACTGGGGAGGATACAGGGTGATCAGGTTGTCCCACGTGGGGCTCACAGTCTTAATCCCCATTTTACAGGTGAGGTAACTGAGGACCAGAGAAGTTAAGTGACCTGCCCAAGATTACACAGCAGACATGTGGCAGAGTCAGGATTCAAACCCATGACCTCTGACTCCAAATCCCGCACTCTTTCCACTGAGCCATGCTGAAGGTGTGACTCTGGACACTACTGACATTTCTTCAAGCAAGGGGTAGCCGTACACATATGTTATTCTCTGGGTAGTCACTTCGTAGAAGGAAGAACAATAAGGTGTTTCAGGGTTTATGCTTACAATAGCAGGAGAATAATAGTTACTCTATTTTACTTATACATATCTATTCTATTTATTTTATTTTGTTAATATGTTTGGTTTTGTTCTCTGTCTCCCCCTTCTAGACTGTGAGCCCACTGTTGGGTAAGGACTGTCTCTATATGTTGCCAACTTGTACTTCCCAAGCGCTTAGTACAGTGCTCTGCACATAGTAAGTGCTCAATAAATACAATTAATTGATTGACCTCCCCCCATCTTCAAAGCCTTATTAAAAGCACATCTCCTCTAAGAGGCCTTCCCTGATTAAGCCCTCATTTCAACTACTCCTTCACCCTCTCCATCACCTTTGCACTTGGATTTGTCCCTTTAGTCACCAAACCCTCAGCCTACAGTGCTTATGTACCTATCTGTAACATATTTATACTAATATATTGTTTTGCCCTCTACATTGTAAACTCTTTGTGGGTGGGGAATTTGTACTCCCTCAAACCCTTAGTCCAGTGCTCTATGCACAGTAAGTGCTCACTGAATACAACTGTTTGATTAGAATCAAGGAAAAGGCACTGCAACGTTAGGAAACTGAAATATAGTTATAAACCTATTGAAAAACTAAGTTTTTACATATATAGGCAATCTGCAAAACATGTCCCTTACCTTCTCTCTTAAAAAGCCGATTTGCTTCTAACCAAGAGATGATTTCAATAAAATTGCTAAACAAATGTTTTGTATAAATTCAGAGAAGTCCTGAGAAATATTCAGGAAAACCATCCCGTGGAATCCCACAGCTTTTTCAGAAATCAGTTCTAAGATTGAACTTTTGCCTTGGAAAAAACATGATCTGCTTTATAATGGCAACTGTTTATAGAACATTGTATATCATAATCATTATAGAGCACTATTTGCTTTGGTTGCCTTTCAATCAAACAAAGCACACTTGGTATGTCTCATGCAGGTTCATATCACTTGAATGAAAGCATTTGAGAGTCTAATGCTGTAGAAGCTCACCGGTGAGCTCAGTTGGATTTATTTTTCCAACCTCTGATTTATGAATACATAATTTTGGTTATTCATGAGTATTTCTGAAACAATAACACTGCTGAAAGGGCAAAGTTCACTAATTCTCTCTTTACAAAGCCTACTATTTTTACTCAGGATTTTCTCTGAAATGTTTGCAATCCACAGAACAAATGTTACAGTTCCAATACTGAACATTTGACCTCAAACACAATGGCAAAGAGTCATGGAGAGGACTTGAAGGAAAGTATGCAGATTTACTTGGAAAAAAGTTGGGAAGAAGGAAATGTTTTGGTTCAGACCAATTACACCATGACACAAAATCAGCCATAATATGAATATCAGAAGCCAGTTTCCACCCAGTGCCCTTTTACTAAGGTTCCTCAAAATCCAACACCAGGTCATTACAGAATTTGATTGAGTGACCCTTAACCTCAGGTGAGAAATCTTCTTACTAACCTTTAACCTTCCTTCTCCAATTATCCTTGCCCACACCACTCTACCCTTCACCTGCTGCCTGCAGAAGAGGGTGGTCTCCCCAATGCTGAGAAATTGTAAAGCAAAAAATAAATTATGTGATAATAATAATAATAATGATGGCACTTATTAAGTGCTTACTATGTGCAAAGCACTGTTCTAAGCACTAGGGAGGTTACAAGGTGATCAGGTTGTCCCACAGGGGGCTCATAGTCTCAATCCCCATTTTACAGTTGAGGTAACTGAGGCACAGAGAAGGTAAGTGACTTGCCCAAAGTCACACAGCTGACAAGTGGCGGAGTCGGGATTTGAACCCATGACCTCTGACTCCAAAGCCAAGGCTCTTTCCACTGAGCCACGCTGCTTCTCATGTGGTGATGATGATGATAATAATTATCATTATATTCGTTAAGCATTTTCTACATGCCGAGCACTGTAGTCAATCATATTTATTGACTACTTACTATGTGCAGAATAAAACACCTTGGGAGAGTACAACAATGGACAGACACATTCTCTGCCCACAACGAGCTAAGCACTGGAGTAGATACAAGATAATAGGTCAGACCCGGCCCCTGTTTCACATGGAGTTCACAGTCTAAATCAGAGGAAGGGCAGGGATTGAATCCCCTTCTGACAGATGAGGAGATTGAGGCTGAGTGAAGTGACTTGCCCAAGATCACACAGCAATCAAGCAGTGAAACTGGGATCAGAACCCATTTCTTCTGACTCCCAGCTCAGGCTCTTTGTAGTAGATCAGGCTGCTTCGAAGTATCATGCTGTGAAACTTGTGATAGCACAGCATGCAGAACAGCGAGGTGAGTCACCTGTCTATCCCCAGACCCCCTTCCATTTTGGCTGTATGGATCTGGGCCGGTAAGTGAAAAAAGCACCATCATACAGCTCTGGACCCCCTATCCATACTTCACGCCGCTGCCCGGATTCTCTCTGTCTAGGAACGCTCTGGGCATGTTACTCCCCTCCTCAAAAATCTCCAGTGGCTACCAATCAACCTACACATCAGACAAAAACTCCTCACCCTCGGCTTCAAGGCTCTCCATCACCTCTCCCCCTCCTACCTCACCTCCCTTCTCTCCTTCTACAGCCCAGCCTGCACCCTCCGCTCCTGTGCCGCTAATCTCCTCGCCGTGCCTCGGTCTCGCCTGTCCCGCCATCGACCCCCGGCCCACGTCATCCCCCTGGCCTGGAATGCCCTCCCTCTGCACATCCGCCAATCTAGCTCTCTTCCTCCCTTCAAGGCCCTACTGAGAGCTCACCTCCTCCAGGAGGCCTTCCCAGACTGAACCCCCTCCTTCCTCTCCCCCTCCTCCCTCTCCCCATCCCCCCTGCCTTACCTCCTTCCCCTCCCCACAGCACCTGTATATATGTATATATGTTTGTACGTATGTATTACTCTATTCATTTTATTTGTACATATTTATTCTATTTATTTTATTTTGTTAATATGTTTTGTTTTGTTCTCTGTCTCCCCCTTCTAGACTGTGAGCCCACTGTTGGGCAGGGACCATCTCTATATGTTGCCAACTTGTACTTCCCAAGCGCTTAGTACAGTGCTCTGCACACAGTAAGCGCTCAATAAATACGATTGAATGAATGAATGAATGAACATCAGGGAGACATTATCCACTCCCATAGCTATGGAGGAAATGGGGAAGACATTATTTACAGCTGCACCCACTGCTTTCTAGACAAGTAATCTGGCTGTACAATAATGCAAAGGTATTTCAAATCCAGAAAACATGAGTTCAATTTTAAAAAACATTTCTGAAATAACTACAAAAGTGTCATAGTAACTGGACAGCTGAGTCCCTCTTTATTCTCCAAACAATGTCATTAGAGAAGCAGTATTGCTCAGTGGAAAGAGCAGGGGCTTTGGAGTCAGGGGTCATGGGTTCAAATCCCGGCTCTGCCAATTGTCAGCTGTGTGACTTTGGGCAAGTCACTTAATTTATCTGTGCCTCATTTACCTCATCTGTAAAATGGGAATTAAGACTGTGAACCTCCCATGGGACAACCTGATCTCCTTGTAACCTCCCCAGTGCTTAGAACAGTGCTTTGCACATAGTAAGCACTTAATAAATGCCATCATCATCATTATTTTATTATTATTATTATTATTATTATTATTACTGTGGGCAGTGTTGTTCCCCCTCCTCATCTCCCCAACTCATTCTCCTTGCTCTACCCCCCACCCCACAGCACTCGTGTATATATGTACATATTAATAATTATAATTCTATTTATTTTATTATGTGTATATATATATAATTCTATGTATTTATAATGATGCTACTCAAGCCTGTTTAATTGTTTTGATGTCTGTCTCCCCCCTTTTAGTCTGTGAGCCCACTGTGGTCAGGGATTGTCTCTATTTCCTGCTGAATTTTACTTCCCAAGCGCTTAGTACAGTGCTTTGCACACAGTAGACTCTCAATAAATTCAATTGAATGAATGAATATTAAGCTCTGGGGAGAATGAAATGCAATAAAATGACCTCATCCCTGCCCTCAAGGATCTTACACTCTAGCAGAAAATATAAATGAAAAATTAGAAAGGAGAGAATGGAAAGATGCATAGAATAGAAAGATGCATAAAAAAGAATGGATGAATAAGCGCTAAGTTAAATATATAACTTAATATGTACACAAGTGTAACTGGTGATAGTGAGTGCGTACACACAGATATGGTATAAATGTAGGATTGGGAGGATATGAGCTGGGGAGGGGGAAAAAAGTTGAGAATATCTCCCAGAATAGGTGGAATTTCAGAAAGGATTTGAAATCAAGGAGAGTTGTTGTATGATGGATTTGGAAGGGAAGAGAGTTCCAGGTAGAAGGGAAGGCATTATTAGGAAATCTGAGGTGATATAGATGGGAATTATGCAAAGTGAGTGGGTTAGTTGGAGAGAAAGAAAAGTGCAACCTTGGTTGTAGTGGGGAATAGAAACAGCAACATGGCATAATCAATCAATCATATTTATTGAACACTTACTGTGTGCAGAGCACTGTACTAAGCGCTTGGGAAGTACAAGTATAGAGACGGTCCCTACCCAACAGTGAGCTCACAGTCTAAAAGGGGGTGTGGGGATAATGGATAGAGCATGGGCCTGGAGTCAGAAGGTCATAGGTTCTAATCCCAGCTCCACCACTTCTCTGTTATGTGATCCTGGGCATGTCACTTCCCATTTCTGTGCCTCAGTTACCTCATCTGTAAGATGAGGAGTGAGACTGTAAGCTCCACATGGAACAGAGACTATATCCCACTTCATTTGCTTGTACCCACCCCAGCTCTTGGTACAGTGTCTGGTACATAGTAAATGCTTAAATACCATCATTATCATTTTCATAGTGTGGGTAAACTAGAGAGAGAGAGATCACTTGGAGAACCTTAAGTTAATGATAAGGTGTTTCCCCTGAAATTCATTAAGGATTTTAGTGAAATCAATGGGTTTAACAAAAGCTGTTTTACCGCCATCTTTACCTGGGGAAGTAAACAGGTTGTGTTATTTTCCCCTTATGATCAGTGATGAATTACTGCACTTTCTCCTCTTGGAAATCTCCCTTATCTCTCTGTTCATAGCCCTATTTCTGGGGCAGCCTCTCCCTGCTTTCTTGTCTACTCCCAGAAACTCTTCCATGATTTATTTTCCATCCTATTCCAACAGTCTTATTTGCATGTCCCCCTCTTAAATTTTCTTCCTCATGCCTCTCATGTTCTCTTTTCAACCTTTTTGTCTCTCCAATATTCCATTTTGCTGTTTTTACCTTCCATGATCAGTACAGTTTATCTCCCCCTTCTACACTCTAAGCTCATTGTGCGCAGGTAATGTCACTGCTTACTGTTGCATTGTACTTTCCCAAGTGCTTCATACAGTACCCTGCACACTAAGTGCTCAATAAATATAACTGAATAAATGAATGGCATGGACTTCATCTAACCTGATTACTTGCATCTACCCCAGCATTTAGGACAGTGCCTGACATATTAAAGGCTTTATTACCATTAAAAAACAAAATTTAAGCTATCCACCTGATATGCATATTCTTCGTTGGATTCTGTTAGATGAAACTTTTATATTTCCATTAAATCAAAATTAAAGGAAAATAATTTCCATAGGAAAAGTTATCATTCTGCTGCTTTCCAAATAGCAGAATCTAAAAATTCTGCCTCCGAATCTTTACCCCTCCACCTTGAATCGTTACAGGTTACTTGTATCTATTCAGCACTTAGTACAGTGCCTGGCACATAGTAAGTGCTTAAATACCAGAATTACTACTATGAATAATCCATCTTCCATTGTTCCATCACTATTACCATTAGTGCAATAAGCTTCTAGATATAAAAAGTTAAATCACTTCATTATGCTTCCTTTTCTAGCTGCAGTTCTAATCTGAGAAACAGCATATGGCAACTCTTCCAAGCTACAACAAAATTTGGGGAACAAAAATCAAACTAGTACATAAAAAGTTTCCCAAGAAGTTTATACCTTAGAGGAAAATATATTTAATTTTAAAAAATAAAGTTGATAGTCTCAAAACTTTCCAAGGGGACTGTCTTCCTCAATATTTGCCCCAAGGAGCTACGAAAAAGGCAACATGGGCAGAGAAAAGCTCTTATTACCTTCCTGACCTCTTGTCTTTGGCCACCAATTATTCTAGAGTTTTTCTAGTACACCCAACCTTTTCACAGGACTAGAAACAAAGCGCTGATAGTCAAATTGGTATAGTAAATTTTCCTAGTACCTATTCTTTCACCTCATTATTTGCATGACAGAATTAGAGAATGTCTAACAGTGCATATAGTGTAATATTGGAAGAAATCGTTTCAAGTAGGGGCGTTAGATTGTATATGACTATCATAAACTTTCCTCAACACAGGTTTCGATCAAGAATGTAGTACTGTAATCCCAAATGTTGCACAGTCCTACCTATACAGGGGCCATGAGACCCTATATCCACTGTGAGTTCCTAGAATTGTTTACTCTTAAATGATGGGTTTTATTGAAACAGAAAACTTCAAAGTGAATGATTCCAGAGTTTAGTACAGACATTTCTCTCTATAGATGAAATGTAATTTATGAGAACAGCCAAAATAATTACATTTTAAAAGTCACCCTGCAGAAACTTCTCCTCTGCCTGAGAACTTTTAGCACCTGAAATTTGTATTGGATAAAGGCAGCAAGAAAGGTTTAAAATGTAAAGGATCTGGCCCAGAAAACCAGAGATTCAAAAATTAAGAAAGATTTTTTTTTTACATAAAGTTCTGTGACTAAGATATATCTTTTGTAATGTTTTCTAATTGGGTCATCATTAAACATGTTTGGTTGATATCCTCATTAACACACACCCTAGCAGCAATATGGTTTACTAACCCTATCAATCATATTTATTGAGCGCTTACTGTGTGCAGAGCACTGTACTAAGCACTTAGGAAGTACAAGTCAGCAACACATAGAGACAGTCCCTACCCAACAGCGGGCTCACAGTCTAGAAGGGGGAGACAGAGAACAAAACCAAACATACTAACAAAATAAAATAGAATAGATATGTACAAGATAGAGTAATAAATATGTACAAACATATATGCATATATACAGGTGTTTTCCACTTCTGAAAACCTTGATTTCTCTGAAATGTATTTTGCAAGCCTACATTTAGTCACTGCAAAAATCAAGCTCAAAATGAGGTACAATACTGGTCTTTGCTCAAAATATAAAGTAACACGGAATCATTAGGTTCTAGAAAATGGGAGGTTGCAACATTGTGACATTTCAAGCATTTGGGTATTTGCTGAGCAATTTCTCCAGGAGACAAGACTGCTCAGTACAATCCGTTTAGCAGTTTCACAAATAGTAAACACAAATCTCTACCCTCTCTACATAATTACAACTGTTGAAACTGACTTCTTTATACTGTATGTTAAATGTTTGATTCTCTAGACTACCTTCGAGCATAATTAAGAATCCTCATTTACAAATAAAATGGACAATAATATTCGAAGAGTTACATAAACAGATTAAATTCCTTTCAGATTGAATTTCCAAATTTAGCCTGATGATCCAAAGTACTATAGCACATATAGAAACAGCTTACATGGAGCTTAAACTCCTACAATAACTAGGAACAGCAGAATAGAGATACAAAAAGTCAAGGATAGGGGTTGGCCTTAGTTGTGAGTTTCATTGTTCAGAATGATAATCTTGTTATACCTGGTTTTGTCACTGACAATGAAAAAAATACAGTACAGAGATCTAATATTCCTAGTAAAGAGAGCATTGATGAGAAATATAACCCACTAGTATAACTAATAGAAAACAGAGCTTTTCTCAAAACCTAACCTCATCCAAAGGATACTTAAAACTTTACACCACAATGTTACCGCTGCCTGCTTTTTTGGCTAAAGCTATTACACCTGAATAAAGATGACACATGATGACAATACAATTATTCCAACAGTGATTTAGGACAAGAAAGAAAAAACTATAAAGCAGACACCAACTCTCAAAGGTTACTAGACCTGAGTGCTTACCGTTCAAGGGAACCACTGAGGCAGAATGAGGGGACTACCTTTCCCACCTCCACACATCATCCAACAGCTGAGATGAGTGCACCATCGTTAAGTGGCACCGGGCTCTCCCTGAATTGCACTCCGATTTCAGAGGACCATGACTACACAGCCAAGTGGATTAGGTTACTGAAACCTGAGCAGTCGCATGTATAGATAGATGCATTTGGCCAGAACTCAACCAAAAATAGAGCAGGGTAACAAAGGAAAGGAGCTACTGTACATAAAGCAGTAATTGCCTCAGTCTTTTCTAGTCAAGCACCTGTAAGCTCCCAGATGAAGGTAATGCTTCACATATTTTATTAGTGGGCACATCATTTGTCTTATTAAGGAACACAGCAACTCCCCACCTGACCTATTAGGTTACCAGATTTGACACTTAGCTGGCTTTATGGGAACCAAGGGAGAGTGGTCTAAAAGTTAACCTTACTCACATGCCAGACACCATACTCCAGTAAATAAAATAACTTTGTGTGCAGCAACACATTTCATTTATGACCATTTGTGCATTAGGTATTCTCTTAGAACACTGACATAAATCCCCACTTGTCCTTTATTTTCCACACCAGGTGGCCAGCTTCCAATACTGTAGTCTCTAGTTAAAAAAAAATGTTTCTTAAGGGGTACTATAAGTTGTAGTATTGTGCTGCTAATAAGAGGAAACAGAAAATGCATTTGAACTTCAGGTACTTAGTGCTGTTCAATACTGTAATAGCATAGGATTCTAAATGCTAAATATTCTGTAACAGACACTGAATGTCTTTAAACAAATTATATAAACATGAAAGTGCTATAAGTGTTCATGCAGAGCAACCCATTTCAACTTAAAACACTGAATACTCCAAATATCTAGATCATCCACAAAATTGCTTCTCACAAGCTCCCTTTATTTCCACACACTAAAAGCATCAGAAATCAATATTGATCTATTTGTTCATTCCACTTTTCTAAGTTACAACAATCACCTGAGATATAGAAACTAATAAAGCCAAGGAAGATAGAGTGAAAATGGAAAATACACTTCTCTTCAGAGAACGATAACTCACATTAAAGGATTAGATGTTGGCAGAGGTTAAGATGAGTGGTGGACTGAAATATTTGGCTTCAACAAAATAAATGGTTACTGCTACCTCATTACTATTCGTTCTTGCCATAAACACTAATGGAGATTGTCTTGTGGCAGAGACAAAGTCATACGCTTAGAATATTAACTTCATGGGCACTTCACTCTTCATTTCAATTAAAAAAAAATAAAGAACTTACTTGCCGGTTTAAAGTTTCCTGCTTAGCCGACGTAAGATTATGCAGCAAGTTTTTCTGCCGAACCTGTTTACTGCATCTCCTTTTTACGATGCCCCGAGCTCATAACCCAGCTCCAAAGCGATTCTTCACAGAATAGAGTTGTTGTTCCTGAGACATAAATATCCAACCTCAGCTCCCCAGAACATTATTAGGAATAAATTTTTTAAAAAATAAAATCTTAGCATACTAGCCCAGGAAGCATGCAATCATTCTCCACGTTCTGCTATGCATTTCAACTGCTTTAGTTATCACAAAAAACTAGCTGTACCACTGGAAGCAGGAATGTGTCTGCCCTCTATCTGCTGCTATTAGCTGAGCACGGTGATTCACTGGCACTGAAGCGACTGCAATTATTTCTCCTGCTTCCCCAGCAAATACTAAAGAGAGCTGAGTGGGCTGAAGCACACGCTGACCAGTGAGCTCTTCACACCAATAGATAGCAGGTGCTACCACCTAAAAGGCAAATTGCTGCCCCTGCTAATATTCAGCTCTGGTTGTTATTTTTTCAAGCACTATGCTCAGTCGTCCTCACCTGGTCCCTGTTAGCTTTTTCTAAGTTATCAGAGGTAACCCCGTAGTTTACATTCATTTCAGCGCGGCTCACTGGAAAGAGCCCGGGCTTTGCGGTCAGAGGTCATGGGTTCAAATCCCAGCTCCACCAACTGTCAGCTGTGTTGCCCCCGCTAATATTCAGCTCTGGTTGTTATTTTTTCAAGCACTACGCTCAGTCGGCCTCACCTGGTCCCTGTTAGCTTTTTCTAAGTTATCAGAGGTAACCCCGTAGTTTATTTCAGCGTGGCTCACTGGAAAGAGCCCGGGCTTTGGGGTCAGAGGTCATGGGTTCAAATCCCAGCTCCGCCAACTGTCAGCTGTGTGACTTGGGGCAAGTCACTTAACTTCTCTGCGCCTCAGTTACCTCATCTGTAAAATGGGGATTGACTGTGAGTCCCCCGTGGGACAACCTGATCACTTTGTAACCTCCTTAGTGCTTAGAACAGTGCTTTGCACATAGCGCTTAATAATGCTATCATTATTATTAATCTAGAACAGTGCTTTGCACATAGCACTTAATAATGCTATCATTATTATTAATCAATTGTATTGAGCGCTTACTGTGTGCAGAGCACTGTACTAAGCTCTTGGGAAGTACAAGTTGGCAACATATAGAGATGGTCCCTACCCAACAGTGGGCTCACAGTCTAGAAGGGGGAGACGGAGAACAAAACTAAACATATTAACAAAATAAAATAAATAGATTATTTATTATTAATAATAATTTATATTATTATAAATAATAACTCATTATTTATTTATCATTATTCATTTATCATTTATTATCAATCTATATATTATAGATTATTATTGTTATTATTTACAACACTATTTGACAAGAAAAAAGAATCACTTTAAACATTCCCTCACACAAAAGCACCAAAAAAATACTTTATTCTAAAGAAAGCCACCTCATAAAAGCAAAACACATCAAAAAAGGGCAATTGCTTTCTGTTTCACTTATTTTTTGATGGTTTCATTCCATGTCGTATGAGCAGCTGTGGATGTTTTCTGAGCAGTACAAAGATAGCATGTCTGTTAAATGTAAATTGTTTAATATTGGACAAAATGCCACATTCAAGCTTATTAAGATTCTAACAGTAAGCACATGAGGAAGTGGGACTGCACAGAAGGCACTGACCTCTTTTTCTACTGCCCGAAAGCGGGGCACATTTTCCAACATTGATGTGGAGGGAAATTTGCCTTACCTAAATTCCCTTCGGGTCCTTATTAAATAGTACCCATATATTCCACTGAACACCTGAGGGCTCAGGATTGGAGAATGGAATTTAATTACAGAATTGCAGTATGCAGCAAGAGAGCCTGAAGACTGTAAACTGAGGCTGGTTCTTCTGTGTAAAGTGAAAAATATGATTCACATAATCTCTGGAGAATGAATGCAGCATATTCTATCCAGGCACAGATTATCTGCCCATACTTCAGTGACTGGTAAGTAACCCACAGTGCCTGCGAGCAAATTACTCTATTCCCCAGCATTTTATTGATCAAAAATTGGTATTTTCTGAGTGTTTACTGTATGCAGAGTATTGTACTAAGTGTTTGGGAAAGTACAATACAACAGATTTTAGATATGTTTCCTGCCCACAAGCCGCTTACAGTCTATCAAAAATATTCTCCGTTTAGTAATTTGAGAAACAGCTAGAAGGTTGCAAGCATTAAAAGTGGGTGGTAGAACACATCTCACTTTTTAAATCCCCAGTTTAAAGTAAGAATAATAATAATAATAATAATAACGGCATTTATTAAGCGCTTATTATGTGCAAAGCACTGTTCTAAATGTTGGGGAGGTTACAAGGTGATCAGGTTGTCCCACGTGGAGCTCACAGTCTTAATCCCCATTTTACAGATGAGGCAACTGAGGCACAGAGTAGTTAAGTGACTTGACTAAAGTCACACAGCTGACAATTGGCAGAGCCAGGATTTGAACCCATGACCTCTGACTCCAAAGCCCATGCTCTTTCCATTGAGCCACGGGTGAACCCCACAAATTCCAACTACTTAGTGATAAAAGTGTAAGATAACATTATCATTCCTAGACATCCAAAGACAACACTACCATCATCATTTAGGCAAGAGTTGAGGCAAAAACAGATGTTAATTCTGATTCATTAGAATAACTGTCCAAATTCACCAGATTACTGGCAAAAACCTCTTCACTTTACTCTTTTGCTGCATATAGCCAAAACAGCAGGGGTTTGTATTTCAGGGAGCTAGAGAAGAACCACAGGCTCACACACTTTTTATGGCAGGCAGAGCATTTCTCATCTCTCCCCTTTTTGCCAGTACTATTGGGTGAAGAGTTTCCTCTTTGCCCCGCATCTCAGGTCCTTCCTTATACCTCCTCTCAATTTTGCAGATGCTTTTTTTTTTAGCAGCATCATGTGACTGAGGTTTCACTGAGAAGCAGGGAAAAAGGTAATGTTTCGCTCAGCGAGGAAGATCACACTGAAGGAAGAGGAGAAAAGGAACTGAGAAAAGAAGCTTTGCTCTCCCCATGTCCATTCCTAAAGCAGACTGCTTAGTCACACACAAGAGAGCATACTGGATTACGGGATATTTGGATCAGGAAGATAATCTGAACCAGTGTAAATCCTTAGAGTTATGGAGTAGGGCTACTATTTGAATCTAAAATGATTCTGTCAGTCAATCAATTACGATCAATTCCTTCTTCATTCAATCATATTTACTGAGTGCTTACTGTGTGCAGAGCACTGTACTAAGCACTTGGGAAGTACAAGTGGTAACATATAGAGATGGTTGCTACCTAACAATGGGCTCACAGTCTAGAAGGGGGAGACAGACAACAAAACTAAATATGTGGATAGGTGTCAAGTCATCAGAATAAGTAGAAATAAAGCTAGAGGCACATCATTAACAAAATAAATAGAATAATAAATATGTACAGAGAAGCAGCGTGGCTCAGTTGAAAGAGCCTGGGCTTTGGAGTCAGAGGTCATGGGTTCAAATCCTGGCTCTGTCACTTGTCAGCTGTGTGACTTTGGGCAAGTCACTTCACTTCTCTGGGCCTTAGTTTACCTCATCTGTAAAATGGGGATTAAGACTGTGACCCCCCGTGGGACAACCTGATCATCTCGTAACCTCCCCAACACTTAGAACAGTGCTTTGCACATAGTAAGCACTTAATAAGTGCCATCATTATTATTATTATTTCAAGTAAAATAAATAGAGCAATAAATCTGTACAAATGTATATACAGTTGCTGTGGAGAGGGGAAGGATGTAGGGCAGGGGGGATGGGGAGGAGGAGAGGAAAAAGGGGGCCCAGTTTGGGTAGGCCTCTTGTATTTGAGATGTTGGCGGACTATCCAAAAGCGATGTCCTGAAGGCAGGATGAAATAAGAGAGTTGTTGAAAAGACAGGTTGGGACTGGTCCTCAATATCTTAGTCCTAAGCCAGGAGTCCCCCTCTCAGGTTCACACCTGGAGAATTTCCAGTACTCTACCAGTCTTGGCTACAGGGGCAGAGTCAAGCAGCGGCCTATCCATTCCATTCGTAGCTTACACAGTGGCTAGCGAGCGGAAGGCAATCTGCTACAAGTCAAAACTCACCCATGCTGGGCAGCAGTGGCACAAGAGAGAGTCAAGGGCGGAGACTCAAGTTTACCGCGCGGAAGGAGGCAATGTAAACCACTTCTGTATTTTTAACAAAAAAACTCTGTGGATACACTACCAGCACGATTGTAGATGGAGAGTGGGGCATTCTGGCAGAGCTGTGTCCGTGGTGTCACTATGGGTCAGAAACGACTGGACGGCATAGGAAAAGACAGGACAAGTTAGGAGTCAAGGCTTGTTGCATTGACCTTATAAAAGAAGGCCATGGTGCAGGCCTTCAGTCTTCACTAGACCCACCTCCATAAACAACGAGGCAAATCAAATTTCTGCTGTAGTAATCTCTTTGTTATAGGTCAGGTGGGTGGGTGGAGTGGGGAGAGGAACTGAAGTTATAAAAGCTACCAAATGTTCAGGACAGAAAGGGGAGAAAATAAGGAAAAAACAAATTGGAGGAAAGATGAATACAGGAGGAAGGAGATAGATCAGTCTATCGTATTTACTGGGTGCTTACTATTTGCAGAGTGTACTAAGTGCTTGGGAGACTACAGGAGAACAAAATTAGCAGACACGTTCCATGTCCATAACAATCTTATGGTCTACAAGGGGAAAAAAAGAGACACCAAGAAGAGATGAAAAACAAAGGGAATTGAAAAGGATAAAGGGAAATGAAAAAAAAAAGGAATATGTTGTGCCTCAAGAAAAGACAACAGTAAACACAAAGAGGAAATAAAAAATCTTCCTGAAAGAACGGGTATTGAAGTGATGAGAAAAAACACAAAATAAGAAAGTATGATATATGTGATGGGTGGATGAGAGAACATAGAAGATAGGATCTGCCACACTCCATTTTAGCATTTTCTAAATTCTAAAGTTGCAAAATTGTATCTTAAGATTGCTTCCCTGTGGTCTGGATAATGAAAATTCCCAACTCTTTCTCCAACAATAGACACTGCATAGGATAATTACTGGACATTAGTGTCTAGTGATTCCCAATTGGTATGCCTTTTATACCATCCACTTTGATTTCAGATATTTCCACTGTTAACAAGACAGTTCCCTTCCACTTACTGAAAAGCAAGTGATGAGCCTGTATTTTCTTTGTCAAAACACTGCAAGCTGCACATCATTACTAAATTTCACCTTATCATTACTCTTAATGGCCATCATGGATTTGCTGTAGAAAACTAAAAAGAATCCAACCTCTCTGTATTGAATGAGTAATAAATTCTCTTTGAAAATATTGTATGAATAATAATAATAATGAAAATAATGGTATTTGTTAAGCACTTACTATGTGCCAGGCACTGTACTAAGTACTGGAGTGACAACAAGAAGCAGACATGGAGGGTCAGATTGCATCATTTGATTTCATGGTGCAGGAACAAATCAGAGGACGTGGCTCATTAGCTGATCGCTAATAAACCCCTTAAACTGGGTGGAGAATACCCGAAAGGAGCACCCAGGCTTGGCTGACATCCAATCAAAAACATCTTAGGTAACTTGCACCTGTGTCATGTACACGGAAGGGACCCTACAAGGTCACTTCAGAGATGTCGATATTTCCTTACCAAATCCAATAGGATCCACAGTATCCTAATTCATCTCTCCAATCTGGCTTCCTTTGACGACTCCCTTGTACTGGAAACACTACTGAATCTTAGTTCTGCTGACAAGGTCTCTTGCCTTACCACTCTGGGCTCTTCCTTTCATGGTCTTCTGCTGTCAATTCCTCTGCCTCTCACCCCTAACTCAGGGTGGCTCTCCGTTCTCAGTGGTTCTGGGTCATCTTCATTTGTCACTTAACATTTTCTCCCTTCCGGAGGTTATTCACCCCCATAGCTTCAACTTCAATCATCTATGTGGATGATTCCCAAATCTACTTTGCTAACCCCAACATCTCACCTTCTGCCTTTTAGAACAACTCATTCCAAACTGAAATGATTATTTGCCACACTAAATCCTCTCCTCCAACTAACTTGTCCATCACCTTTGACAAACAACACTATCCTCCCTGTCTCTGAAGCCCATTGCCTTGGAATCATCTTTGACTCCTTTTTCTCTTTAAACTTCCATATTCGATATAATGGTAGTCTCTGGTCTGCAGGACTGACAGAGAATGGATGGGAGAGACCTGGTTTACCTCGACTCCAGTGTGTAGCTGTCATAAAAGACTGACAGAGAGAGGGGCCTGCTTTCTCTCACCATTGGGGGAGTAGAGAAGGTTGGAAAGACTTCTGGCTGGGCCACTACAAGGTACTTACTATGCTGGTCAAGGCTTTGTCATTTCCTAGTTGATTATCTGTTGCCAAAAAGAAGAAGAGAGAATATGGGCAGGGATTGGGGAACCTGAGGACTGTGGTCCTGGTCTCAGGGATGCTATAGATCAGCTACTCTGACTATGGGAACCTCAACAATTTTACCAACTGTGTCAACAGCCTCTTGTAATTTTAGCACCATCCCGTTACCATTCTTTTTGAGAGGGACTGTGGGCTAGGAATATTATGAGCACATCATAAAGCAATTATTTCATAAATTTGGCTCTCATGTTGCATTAGTTAATTAAAAAAAGAGGGCATATAAATATTCCTTGTGTTAGGAATCTTCACCAAAATGACAATTAGCAAAATAGTTCATAAACTTTAAACGCTCAAGAACTAAATGGAATGTAGTATAATGTTTTTCAGGTGGTTATTGTCATATTTCTATTGAAATAAAACAATAATAATGCTAGGTAGTTGATTTCCTTTAAAAGTCCTGAATAGTTGACTATCTAAATCAAAATCTATGATAAATAACAGTAATAATAACAATAATAATAATAATAATAATAATTGTGGTATTTAAGCAATTACTGTACTAAGTGCTGGGGTGAATACAAGCAAATAGGGTTTGCCATAGTCCTGGTCCTATTGTGGGGCTCACAGTCTTACTCCCCAATTTACAGATGAGGTAACTGAGGTACAGAGAAGTAAAATGATTTGCTCAAGGTCACACAGGGGACAAGTGGCAGAGCTGGTATTAGAATTAGGTCCTTCTGAACCCCAGGCCCGTTCTCTAGCCACTAGGCCATGCTGCTTCTCTAAAGTAATTCCCGACAAAATAATTCCTCATAGTTATTGGCAATGTGTATGACTATATTCATTTGTAAATAAAATGCAAGAAAATTGCCCTCTCCAATATTACACCTGGCATGATATAAGCCTTATATCCGTTCCTTTCTTTTAGACTGTGAGCCCACTGTTGGGTAGGGACTGTCTCTATATGTTGCCAATTTGTACTTCCCAAGTGCTTAGTACCGTGCTGTGCACATAGTAAGCGCTCAATAAATACGATTGATTGATTGATTGATTTCCCTTAGAAACAACTGCTAAGAACACATTTTTTAAACTATCATCAGGGCTTGCGATAA
This sequence comes from Tachyglossus aculeatus, assembly GCF_015852505.1. Classification (NCBI taxonomy): domain Eukaryota; kingdom Metazoa; phylum Chordata; class Mammalia; order Monotremata; family Tachyglossidae; genus Tachyglossus; species Tachyglossus aculeatus. The sequence goes on from NC_052068.1 coordinate 42,667,430, forward strand.
TGTAACTTGCATGCTGTCAGAGGAGTGACCCTATGGTAGGATCCTAATAAATGATGATGATGATCTTTGATGATATTCAATCTGTCACCAAACCCATTCAGTTCTGCCTTCACAACAGGACTAAAATCTGCCTTTCCTCTCTGTCCAAAATGCCACCACACTGACCCAAGCACTTATTCTATCCAACCATGACTACAGCTTCTGCCTTCTTGCTGACGTCCCTATCTCCTTTCTCTCCCCACTCCAGCCCTACTTCACTCTGCTGTCTGGATCATTTTTCTACAAAAACGTTCAGTGTATGTCTCCCCAATCCTTAAGAACCTCCAGCAGTTGCCCATCCTCCTCCGTATTATGCAGAAACTTTTTTAGCATCACGTTTAAAGCAATAAGCTTGCCCCTCCTACTTACCTAGCTGACCTCCTATTTCAGTCCAGCTGGCACACTTTGCTCCTCTGGCACTAGCTTGTTCACTGTGCCCCGATCTTCTCACCACTGACCCATTTCTCACATGCTCTTTCTGGCCTGCAACTCCTTCCCCTTCCATATACATCAAGGCCACCACTCTCTCCGCCTTCAAAGCCTTATTAAAGCCACATCTCTTTCAAGAGGCCTTCCCTGATTAAGGCCTTTCTTCCTCAGCACTCTCGCTCCCTTCTCAGTCATCTATGCACTTGGATCGGGGTCTTTGGACATTTGTTATTTGCCTCACTCTCAGAACGACAGCACCTAGTCCTATATATAAAATATGTTATGAATTATTTATTCATATTAATGTCTGTCTCCCTCTCTAGACTGCAAGCTAGTTTTGGGCAGGGTACATGTCTACCAACTCTATGGTATTGGACTTTCCCAAGCACTTAATTCAATGTACTTTCACTTTCTTTCACTTTCAATCGTATTTATTGAGCGCTTACTGTGTGCAGAGCACTGTACTAAGCGCTTGGGGAGTACAAGTTGGCAACATATAGAGACGGTCCCTACCCAACAGCAGACTCACAGTCTAGAAGGGGGAGACAGACAACAGAACAAAATGTATTAACAAAATAAAATAAATAGAATAAATATGTACAAACAAAATAAATATAGTAATAAATATGTACAAACATATATACATATATACAGGTGCTGTGGGGAGGGGAAGGAGGTAAGGCCGGGGGGATGGGGAACGCTTTACATAGTATGCACTCAATAAGTACCATTGATTGATTGATCTTTGCAAAGACAGAAAAATGAAGCTGGAGGAGAAAGCTAGAAGAGAAAGAGAGCATCAGAATCAGACAGAAAGATATTTACCATGATGGAGGAGAAATACAACATGAACAGTTTTGTTCTAGGCATTTGGGTTTATTCCAGGTCTGGAATGCAGTGAAAAGGGAAGAGGCAGAGAGAGAAGGGAGCAAAATCATGGGTCCCACTATGGCTGAGGTGGAAGCTTACCAATTGGCCTTTTATGACACTTGAAACAATTAAAATGGAAAACTACATCTGATAAATATGGTAGGTGAAATTCATTTAACCCATTTGGTCAGTTATATACATACAAAGGAGTTTAAAGTTAGCCTGATAAACACAGTCGTCTCATTTCATATGTGTTTTTCAATGCTGCATCACCAAAAAAATTTTGATCCACAACAGTGCCAGTATGTTAAGGCATAGTGCACTATATAGATGGAGCCAAAATGGGATCTTTAAGTATGTGCAGATCTATTAATTTAGATGTTTTACAATGTTTAAAAATTTAATATCTCCCATAATTGATTTACTAGATCTTGTGGGCAAGGAACATGTCTCCCATCTCTGTTATATCATACTCTCCCAGGCACTTAATACAGCACTGATTTAATTTTGAACAGTGTAGTACAGATTGAAATTTGAATTTTGAGGTCTTGGCAAGACATCCAAGTGGAGTTGTCCTGAAGGTAAGAGGAAATGTGAGACTGCACAGGAGAGAGATCAGAGCTGGAGATGTAGATTTGGTTGTTAAAGCCATGGGTGTAAATGAGTTCTCTAAGGGAGTGGGTGTAGATGGAGAATTAGAAGGGAATCTCAAACTGAACACTGAGGGACTATCACAGTTAGGGGATTGGAGGCAGAGGAGGAGCCTGTTAAAGAGACAGAATGAGTGGCCAGAAAGATAGGAGGAATCAGTGAAGCCAAGGTTGGAAAATATTTCCAAGAGAAAGGGGTGGTTGACCATGTCATAGACAGCTGGCATAGTGTTATATGATTACAAAACTCAAAACCTAGGAATCTATAAATTATGTTACATCACTTCTTAAGTACTGAAATACCAATGGACTCATCAAGGCTCACCATTAAGCATTCCAGGCAAAATCTCTTTCATGAGCATGTCTTCCCCAAGCAACGAAGTACAGTGTAGGAAGAAAATCAAAATGAAATCTAGGATGCTTCTCTGGAAAAAGGATGCTGTAGTAGAAAAAGCACAGAACTGGTGTCAAGAGACCCTGGTCTACTCTCAAACTGCTGTGTGACCTTGCACAAGTCACTTGACCATTTTGAGTGTCAGTTTCCTCATCTGCAAAATGGGACAAATTCAATTATAATTCCTGTGTGGGACAGGGACTGTATTCAATCTGATAACCTTGTAAATGCTCTATTGCTTAGTACATAAGTAGGCACTTTATAAATGGTATAATTAAGATGGTGTTCTCAGGAAATGTGGGCTATAATTCAGACCTGATGCTGGAGGAAGTGAGGAACGACTGCATAAAAACCTGCCAAGTGTCCATCTGCTCACAGAGAGGGATTAAATTAATTTCCTTTGAGCTTCTGAATTCACAAATCCCCAGAATTATTGTGATTGGTCCCTTTCTATTTTCAGGTCTATGTTCAATTATTTGATGCAAGTGGAACACTGCGTAGCATTGTTCAAGTTATTTTCCTCAACTCTTTTTTTTGTGAATAAATGGCACTTGGATGAAACTCAGAGGAAATTGTTATTTTGTATTTTAATGCTTTGGACTCTGTTTTTCTTAAAAAAAATGTACACCTAATTGTATTGGCATTGGGGCAGCATTTTTCATAATAAATGCATCTTAGTAGCTTCAGAGAGCAATGAATTACAAATGCATATTGCTCTAATTGTATGCCAACGATCAGCTACATCCTACGTACAGCTGTGAAGATTGCCATAAACATTTATATTTATGCCAATTCATCTGAGCTAGGATTAACTGAGGGAGAAAATACTAGTCAAGGACAGAAAAGTGATTCTATGTTTGGGCTTCTGTGAAAAATCATGAAAAGAAAACATCAGTGGAAGGAGATCTTGATGTAATGCCAAACCGTCTCTTAATTGGGGACAACGTGATGCTGCATGCTACAGCAATTATGTTGATGTAACCTAACAGAATATATCTTTTCTAGCAGTCTGAAAGCCTCAGACTCTAGATTCAGACTTCACAGGATATGGTTTAGCTTGAGCAAGCCAATATTAGCACATAAATTCAGATGTTCATTCTATAACAAGTCTAATGGAGAAAGTGATAGTAAGAGGCTTTTGTTCATCCTTCTGGAATAAGGGCTGTGCTTCTAAGAGGATCATTCCAGTAGAAAACAAACAAAAACAAAGACACAATAAGCAAAATGCTGCAGACCATTTAATAAAACATATTCAGATTGAAATGAAGTGTATGGTACCCGACAGAGTTATTTACTTCTTTGATTTCTTAAATTGATAAAATAAGAGGAAAATGTGGTTTATAATTAGACCGGCTCACAAATCCCAAGAGATTTAAGTAACCCTGAGTAGGTGAGCTTTATCTTGCTATTTATTACTAAGGGATAATGCAATACTGAGTTCAGAAGACCCATGCTGTTCTAAATAAGGGGTGGAGAGGCAGGGACATGGTCAAGAACAATTTAGAAAAACACAAGTCAACCAAGATTTATTTTCTACAACTAATGTACAGTTCCAGTAGTCCTGAGATGGAACACATCCAGCTCAGCTATCTGCATACCCAAAAACCTCTTTCCCTGCCACCTGTCCCTTCTGTCAGATAGGACTCCTATGAGGATAAGGAGACCATACAACCTTGATTTAATCCTTAGTCCCTTTATTCATATTTTCAGCAAATATAATAGCAGTTTGGGAGCTAGAAAGTGAACTGGTATAAAAGCAAGATTAAAATTCAAAATTATTTTAAAAGATATCTGAAGTGTGTGTGTTTCTATGTGTGAGTGTGAGTTGGTGTGAGAGAGATTATATGCCTAGGATGGCATCTCCAAACTAGAGGTAAACTGAGTTGAACTGTTGAAGAAAGGCCACAGATTTTGATATATTTCTGAGTAAGGTGGGACCAAACTGCTAATGCTAATGTCCCCATGCCTTTAACAATCAAATCTGACATAACATTAACGGACACTGTTATAATCTTAGGTTACTGGCCATGAAAGTGTATGACTTAACACCTGACCTCTCTAAACAGTAATGTGTTGAAAAGCGCACTGGTCTAGTGGAAATAGCACAACCCTGTAAGGCAGAGAATCTGGGTTTTAATCTTGGCTGTCACTTGCCTGCTGTATGACTTTTGGAAAGTTACTTAGCTCCTCTGTGCCTCAATTGCCTCAACTCTACTTAGACTGTGACACAGGGACTGTGTCTGTCTTGATTATTATATTATAACTAATTCAGTGCTTAATGCAGTGCTTGCCACAGAGTAAGCATTTAACAAACACTACAATTACTATTATTAGGTTTATTAGGTTTTCTATGACTGCAGTATTCAAAATGACAGCCGCACGGTTTAGTGGATAAAAGCACAGGTCTGGGAACTAGGCGTCCTGTGTTCTAATCAATCAACCAATCAAGCATATTTATTGAGGGCTTATCGTGTGCAGTGCACTTGGGAGAGTACAAACAACAATAAAACAGACATATTCCCTGCCCACAACAATCTTGTAGTCTACAAGAGGAGAAAGACATTTATATAAATGAATGAATTATGAATATGTACATGAGTGCTGTGGGGCTGGGAAAATGGATAAAGGGACCAAGTCAGGGTGATGCAGAAGGGAGTGGAAGGAAAGGAAAAGATGGCCTAGTCAGGGAAGGTTTCTTGGAGGAGATGTGCCTTCAAGTGGGAAGCAGTGTGGCTCAGTGGAAAGAGCACGGGCTTTGGAGTCAGAGGTCATGGGTTCGAATCCCGACTCAGCCACATGTCTGCTGCGTGAATTTGGGCAAGTCACTTAACTTCTTTGAGCCTCAGTTACCTCATCTGTAAAACGGGGATTAAGATTGTAAGCCCCACGTGGGACAACTTGATCACCTTGTATCCCCCCCAGCGCTTAGAACAGTGCTGTGCACACAGTAAGCGCTTAACAAATGCTATCATTACTATTATTATTATTATTATTCAAGAAGGCTTGGAAGGCGGGGAGAGAAATTGTATGTCAGATATGAGGAGGGAGGGTGTTCCGTACCAGAGGCAGAACAGGTCAGCTGTGGGATGCACATGATCAAGGTACAGCGAGAAGGTTGACAAAGTGTGCTGGCTGGGTTGTACTAGGAGAGAAGTGAGGTGAGGTGTGAGGGGGCAAGATGATTGAGTGCTTTGAAGCTGAAGGTAAAGAATTTCCATCTGATGGTGGGGTGGATGGGCCACCACTAGAGATTCTGGAACAGTGGAGAAACATGGACTGAATATTTTTGTAGAAAAAAGGTCTGGGCAAGCAGATTAAAGTATGGACTGGAATCGGGAGAGACAGGAGGTAGGGAGGTCAGAAAGGAGGATGGCAATCAAGATGGGGGTAGGATAAGTGATTGGATGAAGCAGTGTGGCTCAGTGGAAAGAGCACGGGCTTTGGAGTCAGAGGTCATGGGTTTGAATCCCGGCTCCACCACATGTCTGTTGTGTGACCTTGGGCAAGTCACTTAACTTCTCTGAGCCTCTGTTACCTCATCTCTAAAATGGGGATTAAGACTGTGAGCCCCACGTGGGGCAACTTGATCACCTTGTATCCCCCCCAGCGCTTAGAACAGTTCTTTGCACATAGTAAGCGCTTAACGAATGCCATCATCATTATTCTTATTATGAAGGTGATAATAATTAGGATGAAGAGAAAATGATGAATTTTAGCGATGTTGTGGAGGTTGAACCGACAGGATTTAATGATAGATATAATATGTGGGTTGAATGAGAAAGAGGAGTCAAAGATAATGTCAATATTACAGGGTTGTGAACAGGGAGGATGGTGGTGCTGTCTATAGTGATGGGAAAGTCAGGTGAAGAACAGGGTTTGGGTAGGAAGATGAGAAGTTCTGTTTTTCACATGTTAAGTTTGAGGTGACAGGAGGACATCCAAGTAGAGATGTCATGAAGGCAGGAGGAAATATGAGACTACAGAGATGGAGAGAGATCAGAACCATCTGCAAACATGTAATAATTCAAGCCATGTGAATGAATGAGTTCTCCAAGGGAGTGGGTGTAATGGAAAATGGAAGGGAAGCCAGAACTGAACCCTGAGGACACCCGCTGTTTGGGGGTTGGAGACAGAGGAAGAACCTGTGGAAGAGACTGAGAGTGAGTGGCCAGAGAGACAGGAGGAGAACCAGGAGAGGAAAGTGTCAGTGAAGTCAAGGTTGGATAATATTTCCAGAAGGTGTGGTAGACACTGTCAAAGGCAACTGAGAGGTCGAGGAGGATTAGGCTGTAGTAGAAGCCACTGGAGTTGACAATAATAATGATGGCATTTGTTAAGCACTTACTATGTGCAAGGCACTCTTCTAAGCACTGGGGAAGGTACAGGGTGATCAGGTTGTCAAAAGTGGGGCTCACAGTCTTAATCCCCATTTTACAGAAGAGGTAACTGAGGCCCAGAGAAGTTAAAAGACTTGCCCAAAGTCACACAGCTGAGAAGTGGTGGAGCCGGGATTAGAACCCATGACCTCTGACTGCCAAGCCTGTGCTCTTTCCATTGAGCCACACTGCTTCCCCTGGCTATGCACTGAATGAGATGGATGTCAGATTGGATGGGGTCAGAGAAAGAAGTAGCATGGCTCAGTGGAAAGAGCATGGCCTTAGGAGTCAGAGGTCATGGGTTCAAATCCCATCTCCACCGCTTGTCAGCAGTGTGACTTTGGGCAAGTCACTTAACTTCTCTGTGCCTCAGTTACCTCATCTGTAAAATGGGGATTAAGTTTGTGAGCCCCACATGGGACAACCTGATCATCTTGTATCCTCCCCAGTGCTTAGAACAGTGCTTTGCACATAGTAAGTGCTTAACAAATACCAAAATTATTATAATTATTAAGTGGAGGAGGAGAACTTCAGACTACAGGCATACACAACTTACTCAGGGAATTTGGAGAGGACTGGTAGGAGAGAGATGGAGGGAGCTGTGGGGTCAAGGGAGAGATTTTTATTTTAGGGTAGGGGAGACCTCTGCCCTTTCCTCTCCATCCAAACTGCTATCACATTACTGTAATCAATCATCCTATTTCACCTGAATTACTGCATCAGCTTCCTTGATGCCCTCCCAGCCTCCTGCCTCTCCCCACTGCAGTCCATACTTCATTCTGCTGCCCGTATCACTTTTCTAAAAATACATTCAGGATATGTCACCCCACTCTTCATAAAACAAAACTCCAGCAGTTGCTTATCCATCTCCGTATAACAAAAGACCCCCAAAAATTCACCATTGGCTTTGAAGCCCTCAATCTCTTTGTCCCCTCCTACCTCACCCGACTGCTCTCCTACAACAGCCCAGCCCTCACACTTCACTCCTCTAACGCTAAGATTACTGTGCCTCAATCTTATCTATCTCACTATCGACCGCTCACCCATGTCCTGCCTCTGGCCTGGAATGCCCTCCTTCCTCAAATCTGACAGACAATTACTCTCCCTGCCTTCAGAGCCTTATTGAAGGGACTTCTCTTCCAAGAGGCCTTCCCAGCCTTAGCTCCACTTTTCCTCATCTCCCACTCCCTTCTGCTTCACCTTGACTTGCTTCCTTTGCTCTGCCCCCCACAGCACCAGCTCCACAGCACTTATTCATTCATTCAATCGTATTTATTGAGTGCTTACTGTGTGCAGAGCACTGTACTAAGTGCTTGGGAAGTACAAGTTGGCAACATATAGAGACGGTCCCTAATGTACATATCTGTAATTTATTTATTTATATTAATGTCTGTCTACCCACCTCTAGACTGTAAGCTCATTGTGGGCAGGGAATGTGTTTGATTATTGTTCTCTCGTACTCTTCCAAGCTATTAGTACAAGTATTCTGCATACACTAAGCACTCAATAAATATGACTGACTGACTGAATGGGCATGTTTGAAAGCAGTGGTGAGAAGACATAGGAGAGCAAACAGTTGAAGATGATGGTGAGGGAGGAAAGAGGGAAGTGGCAAGTGTTTTGATAAGGTGCAAAGGGATGGAGCTGGATGTACAGGTGTGGATTTTGAAAGAAGGCAGGAGATCTCCAACAGCTCCCAGCTCCACTTCTTTCCTGCTCTGTGACCTATTCACTTAATTTTCTGTGGCTCACTTCCATCAATTACAAAAATGGGGATTCACCTGCTCTCCCTTACTTAGATTCTGAGCTCCATGTGGAACAGGTATTTCATCGGGCCTGATTAACTTAACTCATGAACTTGCATCTACCCCAGTGCTTAGAAGAGTTAATAATAATAATAATAATGGCATTTGTTAAGCTCTTACTATGTGCAGAGCACTGTTCTTGACACATTGTGTTTAACAAATACCATTGTGATACCAATTAGAAAATGAAAGTACCCCTGCATTGACAGGCAAAATTAGATTTTATACAGGTTTTGAGGTTCACTAGTATCAATGAATTAATTGTTTTTTCATGCATTCCTATTTCTTTAAACTTTTTGCATGACTTCCATCTTGGTCCAGGGCATAGGTAACCTACTGGTGCTATTTTTGTAATCCCCGGAAATTCTACTTTGCTCTTGTAAGAAATGATCTTTCATTTAAAGTTTCCTTTTATCGACAGTTCCTCATAGTATCTTTAGACCAATTAACTTGCATGTGAATTCAGGGATCCAATTATGTGGCTGAGCATAAGCATCAAAAATGCATACTTCAAAGAGTTTTGGTCCTTTGACTTTGAAAATATTGTTCTTTTCTAAAGAGTTGAAAATCTGATGTGGTCCTTGAAGAAAAAAAAAAGCACCAATGAAAAACATAGAGCACACCCAGCAGTCCTTTACAGTACGAAGACCTGAGTTATGGAAGGAGTAGAGACTCTGAATTACTTTCCTTATCTAAGAGAGTTTATTCTTCACAGCATTGAGGGAGATTGAGATGAGCTAAGAAAAGTAGTAGGAATACAGTCATTCAATTCACTCCCACTGAATCAAGCAAGTCAATAGTCTCAATTTCCAGTTTTTGCTGGCAGTTTTTCATGTCATCACCAGCACCTGGTTCTTAAAGTATTATGCACAGATGATTTACTTTCTGGCAGTAATTCAGATCACTCTATAATTTATACAATCTTTTTCCTCTTCTAAATTCATGTCCTGCTGGAAGGTGGAAATGTGTAACTGTCCAAGTAGTTTTATTAAAAGCACCATCAGAACTGGGGAAGGGTGGGAAGAGTTCCATTTTTCATGGCTTTTGACTGTGTATTTTTTTCACTCAGAAAGTCAGAACTGAGTATGTGCTTTCACAATTTGGCCTGTCTTGAAGATTTTATATTTAAGTGGTGGAAGGGATGTTACAAAGTTCGTTATTATGTTCTTGCCATCAGTGGGAGATTCCTTCCTAGACTCTGATTTAGGATGTCTCCATTGCTAATTCTTTCGTGATGCCGTAGTAATGGGAATAATACCATGAAATGTCTTTAGTGATGATTAAAATCAGTCAACTAATGGTAATGATTGAGAGCTTACAGTGTGAACAGCTCTAAACTAAGCACTTTGTATGGTATTTGTTAAAAACATGTTATGTGCCAGACAGTGTAGTAAACACTGGGGTTGATTCAAGTTATTCTATCTCCTGGAAATGTTATCCAACCTTGGCTTCACTGACTCTGTCCTTTCCTAGTTCTCCTCTTTTCTCTCCAGTCATTCATTCTCAGTCTCCTTTGCAGGCTCCTCCTCTTCATCCCCCCTCTAACTGTGGGGTTCCATTCCCAGTCCCCTTCTATTCTCCATCTACACGCACTCCCTTGGAGAATTCATTTGCTCCCATGGCTTCAACTATCATCCCTTTTCAGATGATACCCAAGTCTACATCTCCTCCCCTGACTTCTCTCCCTCTCTCCAAGCTCTCATCTCCTCCCACCTTTGAGATATCTCTATTTGGATATCCTCTCGTCACCTCAAACTTGAGGTTTGGATTGGATATCCTCTTGTCACCTCAAACTTAACCTTTCCAAAACAGAGCTCCTTTTCTTCCTACCCAAACTCTGTTCTCTTCCTGACTTTTCCATCACTATAGATGGTACCACCAGTCCTTCCTGTCTCACAAGCCCGTAACCTTTGTGTTATCCTTGACTCCTCTCTCTCATTCAACCCACATATTCAATCCGTCACCAAATCTTGTCTGTCCCACCTTCACAACATCGTTAAAATCTGCCCTTTCCTATCTATCCAAACTGCTACCACATTAATACTCATCCTATCCCACTGAGATTACCACATCAGCCTCCTTGCTGAATCCCAACCTCCTGTCTTTCTCCAATCCAGTCCATACTTCACTCCACAGCCTGGATCGTCTTTCTATAAAAACATTCAGGACATGTCACCTCTGCTCCTTAAAAATATCCAGTGGTTGCCCACCCATCTCCATGTTAAACAAAAACTACTCACCATTGGCATTAAACCATTCCATCACCTCACCCCCTCCTACCTCACCTCACTTCTCTCCTTCTACAACCCAGCCTAGGTGCTTTGCTACTCTAGTGCTAACATTTTCACTGTGCCCCTATCTTGCCTGTCTCACTGCTGAGCCCTGGCTCATCCTGCCTCTGGCCTGGAATGCCCTCCCTTCTCAAATCCATTAGACAGTTACTCTCCCCCTCCCTTTTGAAGGCACATCTTCTCCAAGAGGCCTCCATAGACTAAGCCCCACTTTTCCTCAACCTCCAGTCCCTTCTGTATCACCCTGACTTGCTCTCTTTGCTCTTCCTCCTACCCCGGCAAAAAGCCCCACAGTACTTATGTATGTATCTGTAATTGTATTGATTTGTATTGATGTCTGTCTCTCCACCTCTAGATTGTGAGCTTGTTATGGGCAGGGAATGTCACTGTGTATTCTTGCTCTGGACTTTCCCAAGCACTTAGTACATTGCTCTGCACACAGTAAGCATTTAATAAATATGACTGACTGAATGAATGAATGAATGAATGAAGCTAATCTGGGCAGACACAGCCCATGTCCCACAATGGGGTTCAAAGTCTTAATCCCTATTTTAGAGAGACATAGAGCAGTTAAGTGACTTGTCCAAGGTCAGCAGCAGCAAAGAGCATGGGCTTTGGAGTCAGAGATCATGGGTTCAAATCCCGGCTCTGCCAATTGTCAGCTTTGTGACTTTTGGTCAGTCACTTAACTTCTCTGGGCCTCAGTTTCCTCATGTGTAAAATGGGAATTAAGAATGTAAGCCCCTGATGGGACAACCGGATCACTTTGTAACCTTCCCAGCGCTTAGAACAGTGCTTTGCACATAGTAAGCGCTTAATAAATGCTATTCTTATTATTATTATTATTATTATTATTATTATTAAGTGGCAGAGCCAGGATTGGAACCCAGGTCCTCTGACTCCGAGACCGATAGCACTATCCACTAGACCATGCTGCTTCTCCCATATGGGAGAGTACAGTACAACAGATTTGGCAGACATTTTCCTGCCCACAAGGAGTTTACAATCTAGAGTAAAAGTAATTTTCATTGGTGATATAAAGCATAACCGTGGTTCTCTTCAGCTCTGGCCGTCTTGATGTCCTTCTCTTATTTGGGACACAAAAGATGGCATTGATGATTATGTTGGGGGTTAAAATAGTGAATACTGAGGTGCTCCAAATGGTTTGTATCTCAAGGTAATCAGGTTTCCAAGATAAGTGCAGCAATGTATAGTGCTTTGTATGTAGTAGGCCCTCAATAAATACCATACAGATGGATGATTAAAACAGACTGTATGCAAAGTACTAAGCATATCTCAAGATAACTGATTAGAAGCCCTTCCAAGATGTAAGTGAAACTATCTAGAAGCTGACCCGGGCCTCACCAGGATAACCGGACACGAACAGAAGCAAAACTGACAATTATTTACATTGTACTGGAATGGATATGTCAAGGATAGATAACAACAAGCAGAGCCTAAGCTGATTCAGTAGACTTTGTGGGCAGGTAAGGAAGTGAACAGCGAACCATGGACAATTGTAAGCCAGGCAATGGGCTTAGGGCTGCAGGGGTCTTTAGAGAGTGGTCTTCAGCTGGGTCCAGGCAGTAAACTCAACTCCATTCTCATGATGAATGTTTCTAGCTGTTGGATAACTCAGGAAGGATATGTTGGATATGAATGAACAAATTGATTTGCTCCATGCTAGTACTGGAGCCACAGGTGTCGCAAGTTGAGGGGCAGTGGGGACATGGGGGTGCAGGGAAGCTGCTGGCAGTTTTTGATTAACAGATTACAATTCGATGCTTGGCATTTTCCACAGACATCTGAATCAATGAATTCTCAACAAACAATGTACAGAGAAAATGACAAAGACTACAAGCATGGACCCATAATCGCCATCTTCTTTGAGAAAAGAGAGAAAGTTGAGTGTGAAATTTATCAGGAAATTTCTGTGTTTCCATTGGCAGTATGATCATAGGCAAAATTTTTATGGCTATACTAACTGAAGGAAATAGTCTATTTGATACCACCTTAAATGAAATATGATTTCAAACCAAAATAATGACAGTAGTCATCTTTGCAGCATAAAGGATAAAAGAATAGCGCTGCTGAGAAGCAGAGCGGCTTACTGGTTAGAGAAGAGGACCGGGAGCTATTCCCAGCACTTGTCTTCAATGTGACTTTAGAAACATCACTTAATGTATCTGGGAATTAGTTTCCTTATCTGGAAAATAGGAATTAAATATCTGTTTTCCTTCCCCATTTAAACAGTGAGCCCCATGAGAGATAGGGGCTGTGTCTGATTAGACTGTATTGTATCTACTCCACCATTTAGCACAGTGGTTGGCACAGAGTATACACTTAAAAATCCATTATTCTCGTTATTATTATTATTATTATATTAGAGAAAGCAACAAAATGACCTATGCTATGTTCATTGACTTTATAAAAACATTTGACACCAAAAGGAGACCCCATGACTGTGGCAATTTGGTTTTCTGAGAAACCTACCAAGATTCTTAGGCTAATCCATTACAGTACATTCAGTTGAGTAGCCAGAGTTGAACTTCCCTGTTTTACTCTTTCCCCACCACATTCAGGTGAAGCGAGGTTATGTGGTAGATCCAGTACTGTTCTCCTAAAGGCATGTTGGCCTTTTTAAATTTTTTTTTAATTCATTCACTTTCTTCAATCACTTTCTAGGTCTACAGGATTGGCTCTATAAAATGGCTGGAATAAGACTGATTGCCAACATCACAACTCTCCTTTACTCTGCTACTTACTGGAAATGTTTTAAAGAAGGCATTTGCATTTCTGTTTGCCTAACAATATCATCATGGAGCATGATAAGAGCATGATAAAATTACTATGGAAGTCAAATTATGTAATCTAGGGCAACTCTTTTCTATAAGAACCTTTGGCAAGGTCTACAAAACCCACAATATTAAAAATAAGTATATTAATCTTGCTGCTTGTTACATACTTACTATGAGCTAAGCACTGTACTAACCACTAGAGCAGATACAATTTAATTGGGTTACCCAAGGTTACACAGCAGACAAGTGGTGGAACCAGTATTAGATCCCATGACCTCCTTAGTCCTAAGCCTGTGTTCTATCCACTATGTCATGCTGCTTCTCATACTTTAGGATGAATACTTCAAAACCGCAGAGTGTCCATTTGGAATAATCATTTTTTTTAAGTATCGAAACTGATTGCACATTCAATGTATTTGGGAAAATGTATTCTAGTGCTCACTGTTTTCAGGACAATATTTGGAAACTGTGCTTTAAAAGGAACTGCCATTTTGTTTTCTTTTTAAGACAATCGTTAATTTTTAAAAAGGAACTCATTGCATGTTTCCTACTGAGTTCATATAGAATTTTCTAATTAACCAATCTGTGAACTTGGTCTTCAAGCTATAACCTCAGCATTGTCATTTGTGAAGATGTGAAATTGGAAAATACAATTTAAAGTAAATACAAAATGGCTTTATGATCTACATATACCAGTAACAGTAGAAGATTAGAATAGGACTGTAAAGACATTCTAAATAGTAGTCTTCAGATTTTGCTTTTCTGTGCTTTAATAGTGCTGTGTTCCAATAACATTGATTGAAATGACTTAGTCAGTCCCCTGACCCACCATAATCCTTAATAGTCCTTGAAGTAGACTATCTGAATAATCATTTCTAAAAAAGGATTATGATTTATAGGATAACAAAGAAACAAACATTGAAGGGGGCAGGAACACAGTTAACAGAAGCAAATTTTTCCTAATCTGTATTCATTTCTATAATAGATTTTTCTCTTTTTTTCCCCCATAACTGTTCCCTTTTCAAGCAGGTCCTATTGGTTAAAAATTCCTGAACATATTGGGAATATTAACCTAAAAAATATAATAGTAGTGAGAATTTAATCTCAATATGCCAAGTAGATACATATCAATCTATCAATCACTGGTATTTATTTGTGAGCCATTTGAATGCAGAGCAGAGTACTATGCACTTATGGGAATAGAATATAAGCAAAAGAAACAGTCTCTCAGCAACTAATATCCTTAATTAGTGCTTTTTGTGTTCAGAGCATACAGAGAGTAGAAAAGATACCTGCCAACAATGACCTTCCACAACTAACAGTAATAATAATAATAGTAACTGCGGTATTTGTTAAGTGCTTAACTATGTGCCAAGCAATTTACTAAGTGCTAGTGTAGATAAAAGCAAATCAGGTTGGACACAATTCCTGTTCCATGTGTGAAATCAATCAATCACAGTATCAATCCCCATTTTACAGATGAGGTAACTGAGGATCAGAAAAGTCAAGTGACTCTCCCAAGGTCACACAGCAGAGACATAAATTCATAAATTATGTATACAGTAAGGGACAGGAGTAAGAGGTTGTAGCAAAATAAAAGAAGATGAAAAACTCTGAATTTACATAAGTGAGTAAATTGATGGTATATACATATGTCTGTACATATCATCAATCAATATATCCATAGAAACATATTTGCTCATGATGGGTATAACTAGAGAGAAATTCCTGGATGAACTGAGATTTTAGGAGAGTTTTGAATATGAAGAGTGCTTTAGTTTTTTCATATTTGATACGAGAGGAAGATAAAGGCAGCGGGAATGATATAACTAAGGGATCCAAGGCAAGAAAAAGAAGCAATTAAAAGATATGCTGGGGAGAATTGAAGAATGCAACCCGGGAAATAGTAGGTGAAGAGAAGCGATATGCCAAACTGACAAAGTGAGTAGAAGCCTTGAGCAATGAGAATGAAATGTTCCATTAAATACATATTCTGCACTCAAAAAAAAATTATGTCTTAAAGGGAGTCCTGTTTATCTCTTTCTTAACAGAAGTCTTTGCTTGATGGATCTTTAGAACTCAGACATCCTGAATTAGTCATTCACTTAAAATTACAGAAGTTAATATGTTGCTCGTTTACCAATGAAAATAGTAACTTAATTGGTAATGAATTGCCAAAATATATCACATATAGTTTAAAGGGTTTTTTTAGTGAACTAGATACATTCTAGAATATGTTCCATTCTAACTTCAAATCCGTATTCTACAATCTGGATATTGTGCAACCCAAATTACTCAAAATGCAACTAAAACTAGAAATAATTTGATCTCTTCACAGACTGATAATATAATAGTTGGGCTCTTCAAGTCAGTCAATGTGGCACATTCACAATCTTTTATCTTTTAGGATACTGAAAGCCAAAGTAAATTCTTGGTACATTCCCTCTCCTTTAACAAAATAAAGTTTCATATTTTGATGGTATTGACACCTGTCTACTTGTTCTGTTTTGCTATCTGTCTCTGCCTTCTAGACTGTGAGCCCATTGTTGGGTAGTGACTGTCTCTATATGTTGTCAAATTGGACATTCCAAGCAATTAGTACAGTGCTCTGCACACCGTAAGCGCTCAATAAATGATTGAATGAATGAATGAATCTTTGTTTCTCCCATTTCAGAAAGAGTCGGGTTCTCATCTGCATTGTGCAGTGACCTCAGTGAAGTTCGGTTAGGTGGGACAAAAGGTTTTTTCAAAATGGGGAGAATAGAGAGTGTGATTCTAACAAACAGGAGGTTGGTGGGAGACATGATGAATTTGAGGGATGAATTGGTCAGCAAAATGATAAAATAGGTGACCTGAAGGGAGGAAGACAAGGTAGATATTATTAAAGAGAAGCAGAGAAGCAGCTTGGCTTAGTGGAAAGAGCACAGGCTTTGGAATCAGAGGTCATGGGTTCAAATCCCAGCTCCGCCAATAGTCAGCTGTGTGACTTTGGGCAAGTCACTTAACTTCTCTGTGCCGCAGTTGCCTCATCTGTAAAATGGGGATGAAGACTGTGAGCCCCCCGTGGGACAACCTGATAACCTTGTAACCTCCCAGGTGCTTAGAACAGTGCTTTGCACATAGTAAGTGCTTAATTAATGCTATCATTATTATTATTATTATTATTATTATTAAAGAGGTCAAGGGTCATGAGCCCTGTCCAATTCTTTGGAGTCATAAACACCCAGTTCAAGAATTCCTGTTTGCAAGGAATTCTCAACTAATCTATTGGTATTTATTAGATAATGTGAATTTATTTTAAGCACAACTTACTTCAGAACCTATAAGAGTTTCTTGTTAGAAACACTTCATGCTGCTGATGTAGCACAGGTGCAATTATTAAGTACAATGCTACTTGTTTGTTTACGAAATGAATTCTCACTATGCTCATTCAGGAGTAGGAAAAAGGAATCATCAATTACGGTGGCAATGGTTGAAAAAAGTAATAAATTTGGACAAAAAATGATAATCTATGAAGCATTCAACAGAAAAATTGAACACCAGCCCAGTAAATTATTTTATATCCTTTGTATTGTAAAGATACTAAAATAAATTTCTTCTCAAAAGTGTACATTATCACTCTTCAAAGTGTAAATTTTATGACACTAATTTCCTAATTTTTCCAAATTATAAGGTAAACACTTTTAATTTACTTTCCCACCCCCAACTAAAAATACAGCCAAAAATACATCCCATAAATGTCAATCAAATTAACTGTACAGGCATTAATAGTAATACACCATTCAATGAGATATCATGTTATTAAAACCAAAATGCATGCCCTTTCAGTGTCGAAAGAAATACAATTAGTAATAATAGTCTCTGCTCTTATAGCACTAATCTTTCTCCTTTCATCCAAACTGACCTGTACAATGCATTTAAAAACTGCAACCGACATGAAGGAGTCTAAGCCCTAGAGGTAGTAATTATTTTGAAATAAAGCTGGGAATGCTTTCTAAAGAAAATCCCAAACATACTTATTGGTACCTATAAAACTTGTCTGAATATGTGAATCCATATATGTGTGCGTGTATGTATGTGCACACATTTGTGTGTGTGCTCACAAACACAAGCTCCTGCACACGTCTGCAAACAAACACAAAGGTGCTGAGCTTGGGGTACACAAACCTAAGTGCTATAAGGCTAATGAGATATGGGTTGTTGCAAATTAATCAGGTAGTATGTCTTGAAGGAGGTAGAATATCATGTTTTTAATCATTTCCAGTCAACACATCCATAATAGATTAATCAGTTCCCTAGTTCTGTAAGGACCTCTGAGAGAGTAATTTAGATTTTTAACAGGAATAGGTGTGTTTGGTACATTTCTAATAATAGTCTATAATTTTGTAAGTAACCATATATATTGCTTGATATTTCATGTTCCATACTTCATTCCTAATCTCTGGCATGCTCAGGTTTTCAGGGGACAACACCGCTTATCCTTATCTTGACCTCCATGTATGGTCCCAGCTATAATTATAACCCTCTGAAAATAAAACACCTCAGATGTAATGGCATCATCAGCACCATCATATATATATGTACGATGGGGAATTATTGTTGATGGATAAAATTGCCCAACAAATCACTGCTAACTGGACTGGGATTCTGCTATTTAAGGAATGAGATCCTTTGCTTTCTTTGAAATCAACCTGGACACTACCAAGGAGAACTGCTCTAAGATAGCCAGAAAATAGTTAGTAGTTGTGTTGATCTAATGAGCAGTATTGGTCACCACATGCCCCTGTAGATATCTATACTACTCACTTCTAAATTAATCAGATTTGCTTTTACTAGGTTACTTTATAAACTTATAGACCATCAGGCGAAACATGTCAGAGATTCAATCGTCAGGCTGAAGAATCAGTACTAGTTTTTGTGTCCTGGAAGGTAATAATAACATTTTGCTTTTCAAAGGTTGTGACATCCCCATTTTTTTTCTCTGAAGGAAAATGAAATTATACTGTTCAAAAAAGAAGTTGAGTGTTTTCAAGAAGCAGATTCTCCACAAGAAAGCAATATCATCCCAAACTCCTAAAGAAGGGATTCGCAAAGTTGCAGGTGAAAATGGCTCCTTAAAAAGTAAGACTCTGGTTGATAGGCTGAAAAATGAAAATGTGTCATAAAAAAATGTGAGCAATAAATATCCCATAGGTATATATATGCTCCCATGAAACACATGGCTCTCTACAAATATTATCTAAATTTATTAGCATTTTCTCCCATTCAAGTATATTAACCCATTTTGTAATTATTGTCATTAAGTTTTATAAATGTCCATATCCCCACAGAGAGAATCACGGACCTCACTTTGGGAGCATCTGTAATAAAGGCCAGGTATATAAACCCCTTTCTAAACATATTTTTTGTATAAAGTGCCACTCAACATTTGTTTTATATAAAAGAAGGTCTAAATCTCTATTTTTTTGGACAACTCTGAAACCGGACTTCATTTAGCATATATTTTGAAAACAAAAACCATGCCATGATAAATCTGGAAGGAAGAACATTGTGTACAGGTAAGTTGAGATTTCTCAATATGTGAATCAACAGCTACTCATCTTTTTCCTCTGAAGATGGAGATCAGGCTGAAGTAAACCTGCATATGGCGTGATGAACTTTGGATTTATGTCAGGGTGGCAAAGGAGACAAACACATTTTTCTCCTGTTCCCTCTACCAGTATTCTCTGTGGTCTAGCTGTTTGGTCCGATGATCTGGGAAGCAACATGGTCTAGTGGAAAGAACACAGGCCTAAGTGTCCAAGGACAAGGTTCCTATCCTATCTGTCACTTGTGTGACGTTGTGAAACTCACTTCACTTCTCTGTGTCTCAATTTCAGCTGTAAAATTATGATCCGATGCTCTAGTCTTGTGAGCGGTGATCACCTATACCTAATCCTTTGTACTGAACTCTTCCAAGCACTTAGTACAGTGCTCTGCACATCTTAAGTGCTCAACAAATTTCACTGATTAAGTGTTTTCCTTCCTGCTTAAATAATGAGCCCCTTATGGGACTTGTATTTACCCAGTGCTTAGTACAGGTTTTGGCACACATTAAGTTCTTAATAAACACCGCAATTATCATTAATCATGGTGGGGCACCAGAATTAAAGATCACTGAGAGCAGAGATTATGCTACAGACTCAATCATATTGTACTCTCCCCAAAGCTTAGTAAAGTGCTCAATAAATACAATTGATTGATTAATTAACAGGCATGTTCAAGGGCAAGATGGGGTGCAGGGAGTGGTGATTCTGCCATAGTCTTGACCATTATGATGTCATTCCCCTGCCTATCACTAACAATGTGAATCCAAATGTCACACAGTTAAGCTGATGAGGACACGCAATATCACTGCTTTTGTCAACAGTCATCCTCCTTCAAGAGGGGAAATAGGGAGGACATCCTGGGAGCTCAATGCCCCTCTTTGTGTCCCTAAAGAGGATATTGGTGCCACTTACAGGAGAACACTAATAGAATATTTATCATCCAAGTTATCCAGGATTGAAAAGGACTATTTTACAATTTTGTGCCAAAATTGGAGCTCCTTCTAATACTGGAAGAAGAATCCTGTTTCCCTAGCTGGCAAAATGTAAACTTACCATAAAAACAATGAACATACACGGACAGCACCCCCATGGAGTTCAGACTACTGATTTATACTCCTACAGCAGATTAATTTGTCTCTGAATACTTGGCAAACATTAATCAAATCCAAAACACTCTGGTAAGGTACCTAAGTGCTGTACAATTATCCCATGCTTTTCAGTTGATGAAACGCAGAACTCAAGCGCCTTTTTCAAAGACACACTGTGAGTTTCTGACATCTGGAACAAACTTTACAAATTTAATGTGACAAATCAGCCATCTTTGAAGGTCCCAACTAAGGGACTGCATGAAAATTACAAAAAGGAAATGTCAACACTTCCGTCTGCTTTCCTGTGTCTGAGAATTTGATTCCATGAAGTATGATTTAGTCTATTTATAGATTTGGAGGATGCAATAAGTTGAGAATTTTTACCCTGGAAATTAAGATATTAAAATTGAGTCTTGGCCTAATTGTGTTTGCCAATCCCTAAAATTCCTTGAAATTAGGAGGCCTGAGAGTCCAGTTAAGTAAAATTCTTATATAGAGAGATAGTATCTCCTGTACTCATCAAGGTTTTCCTTTCAAATTAATTAAACAATCAGTAGTATCAATCACTGACAATTGACTGTGCATAACACTGTACTACATGCTAGGAAAAGTGCAATAAAGTTAGTAGATATGCGGAGGCATCACCCCGCCCTCAGGGAACTTACAATCTAGTGGAGGCAACAGACACTAAAATAAATTTCAGGTTGGGAGAAGTACAGGGTTAATGATATATAAATAAGTGATGTGGGGGGGAGAGAGTGGGGTGAATACCTAATGCTTAGGCAGAGTAATTTGGAGACAAATTTCTCCTAATGAAAAGTAGAGGTGGAAGAGGACTATTATCTCCTTGATTTCCAATCTGCTTTCTGCCCCCGGCACTGCATGGAAACAACATTCTCTAAGGTAACCCACTGACCTTTTTGTCACCAAATCTTATGCCCTCTATCCTATCCTAGACCTCTCCACTGATGTTTACACTGTAGACCACGCCACTTCTCCTTGAAAATTTATTCAAGCTTGAGTTCACTGAAACTCTCCTCTCTTGGTTCTCCTCCTTTCTCTCTGACCACTTCTTCTCAGTCACTTTTGCAGGTTCCTCCTCTGCCTCCCACCCTCTGATAGTAGGGGGTCCCTCAAGACTCAGTTCTAGGTCCCCTTCTATTCTAAATCAACACCCATTCCCTTGGAGAACTCATTCACTTCCATGACTCGGACAACATCTTTATATAGACTTCCATGCCCTGCTACTAGCCTGGAACGTCCTCCATCTTCATATCTGAATGACAATTACTTTCCTCACCTTCTCTAAGAGGTCTTCCCTAAATCATCATTTCCTTTTCTCCCACTCCATTCTGCATCACCCTTGCACTTGAATTTTCTCCTTTTTCACCCCTCCCTCAGCCCCACAGCACATAGGTACATATCCGTAATTATTCGTATTAATGTCTCTTTCCCCCTCTAGACTGTAAGCTTGTTGAGGGCAGGGAATGGATCTACCAACTCTGTTACACTGTACTCTTCCAAACACTTAATACAGTGCTCTTCACACAGTAAGTGCTCAATAAATAACAATTAATTAATTGATCGATTGATGATTCCCAAATCTACATCCCCAGCTCTAACCTCTCTCCTCTGCACTCTCATATTTCCTCCTGCCTTCAGGACATCTCTACCTGGATGTCCTACTCCACCTCAAACTTAATTTGTCCAAACCTGAACTCCTCATTTTCCCACCCAAAGCCTGTTCTCCTCCAGTCTTCCCCACACTGTAAACAATACCACTATCCTCCCTATCTCAGAGGCTGGTAACTTTGGCTTTGTCCTTGACTCGTCTTTCTCATTCCACCCACGTATTCAATCTATCTTCACAACATTGCTAAAATCCACCATTTTCTCTCCATCCAAAGTGCTACCATGCTAATCCACTCGGGAAATGACTGGACAGCATTTGATGATAATAGATTTTTGGGGGTGCTTTTTGAATTTTTTTTCTCCCTCAAAGAAATGATGCTAGGCTAACTGCTTTCATAAGCCTCTTGGACTGAAATTCCTCTACTCCTGCATCAACCAGGTTGCACTTTAAAAGGAATTTATTTTAAATATCTGTAAACCATATCTTGCCCATAGCTACAAAGCACCATTCATGCTTCTATGATCATACAGTATGAAATTGGCACTGATGCTTATTATTCCTAAGCTTCCACTGAAACTACTTCAAGATTCAAAAGTATTTTCATAATATAATGAACTTACTCAAAGACCTTCCAAGTTATATCAGAATACTAAAGTTGATTTTTTTTTGCTTTTACTAGCTGGCTCACTTGGATCCCTGTATTCTATGTTGCCACTAGAACAAATTACTTTGTTTTGTGGGGAAAATGGTGTGATGATTTGGAGCATTACATGGGAAGCATCCATGCACCTTAGGGTTTTTATTTTTGTTTTGTTGGGTTTTTTTTTCATTGTCTGCTTGTCAGCTATTCTTTGAAGAGTAGCAAATAATGATACCTAGAGAAAAAGAGGAACAGTAGGTCATGGTCCTTGGCAGCTGCTAGCTGGATAGATTCAGGGCTAGAGTAGTCCCCTCTTGACCTACAACTCTAACAGTTTCCCTGAAATCTAGTTTAATTAGCAACCTGTTATTTTTTTATTCTTTTGTAATGGTATTTGTCAGTGCTTACTATATGCCAAGCACTGTTCTAAGTACTAGATAAAGTTAAGCAGGCTGGATACAGTTCCTGTCCCATAGTGGGCTTGCCTTCTAAGTAAGAGGGGGAACAGGTATTGAAGCCCCATTTTGTGGTTAAGGAAACTGAGGAAATTAAGGGACTTGCCCAAGGTCACACAGCAGACAAGTGGTTGAGCCAGTATTCAAATCCAAGTCCTCTGGCTCTCATGACTATGCCTTTACACTAGGCGAGTTGCTAAAGAAATGACCAATGAATGAGTGGCACCATTCTCTTTAGCATTACTAGGTGATTCCTGGCCCCAGTCCATAATGGATAAACATAGACAAGCAAGGGAGCCCTAAATCAATCCAGGAGCCAACTCTGAACTATCACATTTATGTCCTAAACCTAACCCATAAGGCAAGCAGCCAATAAAACCACCAGGGTGCCGTCTCCTATTCAAGAACTGAATTCCAAATTATCAATACATAATATGGCTAAGAATATACCTCTACCACGAACCTTTCCTTTTTTCCCCACAAAAGGGGCACCTCACGTTTTATCTTCCCTCAGTCATAATGTGTCGGATTACCGAGGCCAACCTGAGCTTCCCACCCAGTTCTACCCTTTCACCTTGAAGGTTTTAAACAGTTGAACAGTAGTACGTTGATGACGTTGGCCTATCCTATCAAATGTAAGTGAATAAAGCTATAGAGTTGCTATAAACAAATGACTCATTTTTCCCATAATCTACGTGTTCTCTCTGCATTTTGGATAGAGCATTGTCGAGGAATGAAGGATCCAGGAGGGTAGTGGGATGCTGGGCAGGGTGAGGCGATCTGTGCTTGTCAGGATCCATGAGGGGGTTTGCTGCATGGGGTTGTTGCACCATGTACACCTGTTTCCAGGAAACCATATTGTTTTGGGCTTCCTGGAATATTGGGACATTCATTGGGTAACTGCAGTGGGATGCTGGGAAGGGTTGTGGCTTTTGTGGATTCTCCTTCAGAGACCCACGGAATTATATGCTGTCAACAGAGGGTGGTCATCAACATTGTACGCATGTGAAAGACCCAAAACCAATCAACAGTCTTTGATTAAAGAAAAGATGAAATTGTTATTAATGCAGCATCCAAAAAACAGTGAAACTATTGAAAAAAAACACAATGTTATCAAATCATGTAGAAGCCCAGTATGTAATTTTAAGTATGGTAGTAATGATGATGGTATTTGTTAAGCGCTTACTATGTGCAAAGCACACAAGGAGACTATTTACTATGGAATTTCCACCTAGTTTTAGTTCACAAGAGCCCATTGGCTGTAGGACATTTCATCTGCACTACCAATGTAAGTACATTTGAAAAATCCTTGGGCCTGCAAAAACGTTTATTGAATTTTGCCAGCGTTTCCAAGGCTGAGATTATGACTTATGATGTGTCAGCTGGCATTAAGCATCAACAGCATAACTTAGTTTCGCTCTACTTTTGTGGACCTCTTTTCCAATTTTGCTCACAATCAAGATATTTTGGGCTAGTCTAATTTCTTGTTGAACCTAATTTTGTCCAATCACTGCTAAAATACTCAGACTGCATCTGTGAAAGGAATCAGAATGATTGGGTTAATGGCGTTAAGGAACAGACTTTCCTAGAGACTTCTCTTGAACAGAACTACCTGAAAAACTTACATGCAGGGAACATTTCGACAAGGCATTTGGAAAACTACGAATAATGATTTAGAGTCAACATCCTCACACTTCTTTCTTTTGGACAATCATATTGCTGGTATACAATGAAATCCAACCAACTTCACCTCCTTCTTTTTGGTCTTTAATAAATGTGTTAATAGCTATGTTCTTTATTGAATTCTTACATTCTGGCAATAAGGGCAGGCAAAAAGAACACAAGTTTGTCATTTGGAAAACAGAGTGAGGTATAAATATGATATTAAGTATTAAAATATACACTGAGGTTTGTTACCCTTAGATATTCATCCTAACCCCACCTACACCTTACCTTTGTATATGTACATATAATGTATCTGAAATTTATTTTACTGTGTCTCACATTCTACTTTGTAAGCAACTCATAGACTAGAATCATCTATACCTACCTAACTCTTTTTTAATGTATTCTCCCAAGTGCTTAGTACAGAGCTTTTTGCATACTAAGTGCTCAATAAATAGCATTGGTCAACTGATAGATTGAAATTTAGTTTTGGGGGCAGTCGTGGCATCTAACCTGTGGAAAAGTAAAATTTTTTGTTTGTTTTTATGGTGTATATACTGTAATGGTAAATAGCACTAACTACTGTTTCATCTTAAAGTAATTCAAAGTGTGACATCACAGTATTAAACAAATGAGGAGTTATCCATCAATGATCATTTTACCAATCCTTTGACATAGCCTTTGTTAGGGAACATTATCCTATAGAGTTACCTCAGTTTCTTAAGTTCTTCTACCTTATTTGCTATTAATAGAGAAGCAGTGTGGCTGTGGAGAAGCAGCATGGCTCAGTGGAAAAAGCCCGGGCTTTGGAGTCAGAGGTCATGGGTTCAAATCCCGGATCAACCAATTGTCAGCTGTGTGATTTTGGGCAAGTCACTTAACTTCTCTGGGCCTCAGTTCCCTCATCTGTAAAATGGGGATGAAGACTGCGAGCTCCCCGTGGGACAACCTGATCACCTTGTAACCTCCCCAGCGCTTAGAACAGTGCTTTGCACATAGTAAGCGCTTAATAAATGCCATCATTATTATTATTAAAAGAAAATCCTTTTGGATGTTGAAATCTCTCTAATATCTTCTTCAGGATAGACAGAACTGAAAAATGCATTAAAGCTCTCAGATAAAACCTTTTTGTCACTGAGTGTATCTTTCCCTGCTAACCATCAAGTGGTTCCACTGATTCTCCAGCTAGAGTTGGAACCAAGGTATTTCTTGATTGGCCTGGAACACTTCTTGTTTGGCAACTTGTCATTTAATAAGAGGCAGGAGGTCAGGGAACCTCTGCTGGAAGCCATTCCAGCTCTGTACTAGCCTCAATCCTAAAGGGTTCAAGTCCCTGATCCCTCCTTTCCAGAAATCCATCCCAACTCTGAGCCCTTCACGCTCATCCACGAATTTCAATCCAGAAACTTCCCCAGGTGTGTTGCCCTTATTACTAACATTCTTTAGCACTTTCATTGGTTCCAGGATGGGGTGGAGACTTTGACTCCACATAACATTTATCGGGCAAAGTCTGTCTCTCAAAAACTAAATCAAACAAGAATTTTTTAATGGCTATTGAACGCTCCATTTCATAGCTTTAATTACTAGTTTGCCAAATATGATGAATGCTTCATTTCATAATTTGAATTACAAGGTTACCCAATCTCGTGAGAAGAAGGAGTGGCTCTGGGGAAGAGGGAGGCAGGACTTTCCATGAAACTGAAGAGGAAGGAACCCAGGCTGCCCAAATTGTCCCAGTTTGTTTCTGGGGTTCAAGTCAGGGAAACAGGAAAATACATTTTCTTCTGCTGTCCTGGATCATTCTCCCAAGTTCAGGAGTGGGGAAGCAGCAGGGGAAGTTGTCCTGGTTCATCTTCTTAATAATAATAATCATCATCATCATCATTATTGTGGTATTTAAGTGCTTACTATGTGCCAGGCACTGTACTAAGTGCTAGGGTAGACACAAGCAAATCAGGATGGACACAGTCCTTGTCCCATGTGGGGCTCCCAATCTCAATCCCCATTTTACAGATGAGGTAACTGAGGCACAGAGCATTTAAGTGACTTGCCCAAAGTTACACAGTAGACAAGTGGCAGAGCTAGGATTAGAACCCATAACCTTCTGACTCTCAGGACTATGCTCTATCCACTATACCATTCTGCTTCTTGAGCTGAGTTCCATGACAGGGAATTAAAGATGTCACCATCACCACCTTGCCAACACCACCCTCCGTCACTGTCGTGCTCAGAACTACAGAAGGGGAAGGACCTGTGCTGGGCTATGCCGGTGGCAGCGGGAGGGAGAATTAAAAGAGCTCAGGAGGAGTCATACCACCTCAAGTCCATCTCCGCAAGTTGGGGAAGCAGAGGAGACAAAAAAGGAAGCCCCATCTTTGTTTCCTGTTAATTTAATAACTGACAAAAAAAAAGAAACCTCTCCTGGGGCCAGGAACTAGGCCAGGCTTTCCCAGTGTGATGGACGGTTCAGAAGGATTTTTACTACCCAAGGGCCCTCCCACTGTTGGGTGGGCAGAGGAGATGAAATGAGGAATAAGCAGTTTTATGTTTGTTTTCTTTTCATTGAACAAATGCAAACTGAAGAAAAAGTGTTATCTTTATAATGAAAAAACAACAAAAAGTAACACGAGACATGCACAAGGAAAGAGCTACAGTGGGGCAGTGCTTGAGGGGCAGATACCAGTTTGTTGTTAGATTGTACCATAGGACTAGAAGGGGGAGGCCATACCATTTTCCACCATAGTTAAACTCTGTAACACAGGACCGGCAGATTTGACAGATGTCCAGACAACTTCAGAAGCCAACCTAACGCCTCTATGCTAATCACACTTCCTTCATTGTGTCAAGCTTAGCGTAGAGTACTTGGTAATTCCTCAAAAATAAAGACACTGACCGACAATAAACTCATAATCAATAGTAGGGGAAGGCAGACATATACTGGCTAAATGAAAATGTAAGTCTATTATAGATATCCTCTCCCACTCCCTTCTGCATCACCCTGACTGGCTCCCTTTGCTCTTCTCCTTACTCCTGGCCTCACAGCACTTATGTATATATCTGTAATTTTATTTATTTGCACTGATGTCTATTTGTATTGATGTCTGTCTTCCCTCCGACCCCTAGATTGTGAGCTCGTTGAGGTCAGGGATTGTCACTGTTTATTGTTGTATTATACAACAGCAAGCGCTTGAGAAGCAACATGGCTTAGTGTAAAGAGCACGGCTGTGGGACTCAGAGGTCGTGGGTTCTAATCCCGACTCCGCCACTTGTCAGCTGTGTGACTTTAGGTCAATCACTTCACTTCTCTGTGCCTCAGTTACGTCATCAGTAAAATGGGGATTAAGACTGTGAACCCCACATGGGACAACCTGATCACCTTATTTCTACAACAGTGCTTGGAACATAGCAAATACTTAACAAATACCATTATTACTATTACAGCTCTCTGCACACAAAAAGTGCTTAATAAATATGATTGAATGAATGAATGATATGTTGCATGTTTTGAGGAAAGGCAGCCAATTTCAAGGACTTCATATTTTTGCCACAAAAAATAAATTTTTTTGAGAAATATTTAGGGTCACATAGAATCATGAAGCATGAAAACAAATCATTCCAGATAATGAATAAATATATTAAGCCCAATGATCTTTACTTTTTTAAAGAGTTACTATTTTAAAAAGAAAATTTGATGTATAAAAGATAATTTTGAAAAGGGAAAGGCTTTTTCAAAAGTGCTCAGAAAACAGATAAACAATGATGGAAGGAATGGTATTATATTGTAAGTAACTATTTGGTGGTACTAATACTATGCACAATAAATCATTGTGATTGCTGCTGAAAAGAGCTTTCAGAGTACTTTTCTAGATTAATCTTTTCATGGCCTTTTAAATTGGTGTCATAGACATGCTGTTTGACTTTGAATTTAACACTGAACCTGAAATTAGGATAAGCCTTAAATTCATCATTATCACCATGTGGTATTTATTGAGGGCTTACTGTCTATGGCAGACTAATAATAATAATGGCATTTGTTAAGCACTTACTATGTGCAGAGCACTGCTCTAAGTGCTGGGGGAGATACAAGGTGATCAGGTTGTCCCACATGGGGCGCACAGTCTTAATCCCCATTTTACAGATGAGGTAACTGAGGCTTAGAGAAGTTAAGTGACTTGCCCAAGGTCACACAGCAGACATGTGGTGGAGCTGGGATTTGAACCCATGACCTCTGACTCCAAAGCCCATGCTCTTTCCACTGAGCCATGCTGCTTCTTTGAGCCATGCTGCTTTTGCTACAATATAACAGAGTTAGCACCCATGTTCCCTACCCATAATGGAGCTTACAATCTAGAGGGAGAGGCAGACATTAATATAAATCAATAATTTATAATATAATTTATTGATCTGTAGATAAGTAGCATGGATTCAGAGGTCATGGGTTCAAATCCCAGCTCTGCCAATTGTCAGCTGTGTGACTTTGGGCAAGTCACTTAACTTCTCTGTACCTCAGTTACCTCATCTGTAAAATGGGGATTAAAACTGTGAGCCCCCTGTCGGACAAACTGATCACCCTGTAACCTCCCCAGTGCTTAGAACAGTGCTTTGCACATAGTAAGCATTTAATAAATGCCATCATTATTATTGTTATTATAAGTGCTGTGGTGTTGATGTTGGGGTGAATATCATTCATTCATTCATTCAATCATATCTATTGAGTGCTTACTGTGTGCAGGGCACAGTACTAAGCACTTGGGAGAGTACAAGTTGGCAACATATAGAGACGGTCCCTACCCAACAACAGGCTTACAGTCTAGAAGGGGGAGACAGACAACACAACAAAACACGTAGACAGGTGTCAAAACTGGCAGAATAAATAGAATCATAGCTATATTCACATCATTAATAAAATTGAGTAGTAAATATGTACAAATAAAATAGAGTAATAAATATGTACAAATACATATAAGTGCTGTGGGGAGGGGAAGGAGGTAGGGTGGGGGGGCGATGAGGAGGGGAGGAGGAGACAGAAAAGGGGGTTCAGTCTAGGAAGGCCTCCTGGAAGAGGTGAGCTCTTAGTAGGGATTTGAATGTCTAAAGATCACAAATCCAAGTGCATAGGTGATGCAGAAAAAGAGGGAGCCAGAGACAAGGGGGCTTAATCAGGGAAGGCCTCCTGGAAGAAATAGGACCTTAATCATCATCAATCATATTTATTGAGCACTTACTGTGTGCAGAGCACTGTACTAAGCGCTTGACCTTAATAACTTTGAAGGTGGGGATAGTGGTGGCCGGGTGTTTATAGAGGGGAAAGGAGTTCCAGGCTTGGGGTAGGATATGAGAAAGGGGTCAGCAGTGAAAAGAGATTGGGGTCCAGGGAATAAGCTGGCAGAGGAGCAAAGTGTGTGTGCTGTGCTACAGAAGAAGATCAGGAGGTAAGGAAGGAGTGGGCAAGCAGATTGAGTGATTTAAAGCCAAAGGTAAGGTGTTTGATGCAGAGGTGGATGGGCAACAATTAGGGGTTCTTGAGGATTAGGGAGACATGGACTGAATTTTTTTTTTTTTTAAGGAAAAAGGATCCATCCAGTAGAGTGAAGTATGGGCTGGAATAGGGACACTACCTGAATAGGCAGTCTGTGCATGATCATGCAGTCTGACACAGGGATCACATGTTCCCTTACAGACGTCTGAAATGTTGATCTGGAAATCCCCTGTGAAAGGATGCCTCCTTTTAACACCTGACACCAAGAAACAAGATATGTAGGGGCTACTAATGCGTTAGTCCCCAAAGATTAAAAAATAGTACCTGTTCTCCTCAAGAGTTAGCCCAAGCTAAAGCCTTTTGAAAGGACATGGTTTTGAATCATCCCCAGAAAATGTACTGAGTTGTTAAATAGATATTCCCTTTACACTAATATTTTTTTTCAAATATTTCCTTTCACTTCAAGATGGATGCAATACATTTTCAGGGAATAAAATGGGATGAGGCGCTATTGTAGTGAAGGACATAAGAAAGGCTTATGCGATATGTTTCTAATCTCTAATTTCACGCAAATTCCACCAGAAAATAAAACATTCACAAACTGAGTGCATTTTGATTCACTGACAAGATTTTTTGAATATTTCACGAAAATTCATAGAAGGTATAATAGCCGATTACACACAAAACTCTACCAAGAATAATAGAGATACAGTATTTAGAAACAATTGGAACAATTCAAACAATTGGAAACTGGTACACACATTTGCCTTTTGATCTGAGCACAATTTTTTCCTACTGATCATGTGAACAGGTGTTATGTGATTTGAAAGCAGTATTTGAGGACTGTTACCACTGATGAATTGTAAATTGAATAATAGATATTAACAGAAGTATCCAATGGAAATACAGAATGATTAAATAAGTCAGTCTCAGGGAAAACATGATCTGAAAAGCTATATCTGACCTGGACAAGAGGCCTTCACTGCCTAAACCCTCCTTTCCTATTCTCTGACTCCCTTCTGCGTCATCTGACTTGCTCCTTTTCTCCCTTTTTTCATCCCACCTCCCAGCTCCACAGCACTTATGTATGTATCTAATTTATTTATTTATATTAATGTCTGTCTTCCCCTCTAGACTGTAAGCTTATTGTGGGCAGGGAATATGCCTGTGATATTGTACTCTTCCAAGTGCTTAATAAATACAATTGACTGGCTGACAAACCTAATTAAAAAAAAAAGATACGACTGAATTTGTATCTGTATTGAATTATCTAAGTGGTAGTATACTAATTTAAGAGTATCCTCTTGTCATTTTTACAGGAATTGGTAAAAGGGATCACAACCAGTTCTTCTAGACTGTGGGCCCGTTGTTGGGTAGGGACCGTCTCTATATGTTGCCAACTTGTACTTCCCAAGCGCTTAGTACAGTGCTCTGCACACAGTAAGTGCTCAATAAATACGATTGAATGAATGAATTAACCAGTTGACTAGCCTGTAAACAATACTATACAGACTGTCTGATCACACACTCCTAAACATCATTAAAGAGCCTATGTGTATCTATAAAAATACACATACATACACATACGCACACAAAATCACAATCACAATCTTGCTGAAAAGTGTGAATGGCTCCACTCATCACAAAAAGGATAGTTGTTGTTGCACAGCTAGTAACAAAATCTCAGTGATCCTCAGAACAATCTGTATAAATAATAATAATAATCATGGTTTGTTAAGTGCTTACTATGTGCCAAGCACTGTTCTAAGGCTGGGGTGGACACAAGCTAATCAGGGTGTCCCACATAGGGCTCACAGTCTTAATCTCTATTTTACAGATGAGGTAACTGAGGCACAGGGAATTTAAGTGACTTGCCCAAAGTCACCTAGCTGATAAGTGGCAGAACTGGGATTAGAACCCATGACCTCTGACTCCCAAGCCCAGGCTCTTTCCACTAAGCCATGCTGCTTCTCTAGTATAAGAATTCTACTCTTGAAGATCAGCAGTGGTATTTAATAAGAGCTCACTGTGTGCAGAGCACTGTACTAAGCTCTTGAGATAGTACAATACAACAGAGTTGGGAGACATATTCTCTTCTTATAATGAACTTACAGTGAAGATAAGGCCCTGAAGAGGGGATCTACAATCCTAACCTATGAGGAAATGACCTGAATTCTAGCTATTTAAAAAATCATTGTTGCAATCCCCCAATTGTATCACTGCAATCATTGCAATCCCTCTCTAAAAAGTGGTAAGGCTTCCACTTTGATTGTGTGTCCCTTGAGAAATTCCTAGGTGTGGAAGGAATGTCTTATCAAGACATTTGAAGAAATTTATGACAAACCTATGGTAAACCAAGGAAATATATTTCAGCCTTTGAGAAGCTCGACCAGTTCTGGACCAGCTATACTGGAAAAATATTATTTGCATTTTGTTCCATCAGCAGTGGCTTTCCCTCTTACCCTGAAATTTTGCTCACCACCTTGGTCAGTAACTACTACCACCTTCGCTTTTTTTCCTTTTTTAAATGGTAGTGGTTAATCAATCAATAAATCAATAAATCAATCATATTTACTAAGCACCTACTGTGAACTAAGCATTTGGGAGGGTACAATATAACAGAGTCGGTAGAAATGTTCCCTGCCCATGTTAAGAGCTTACTACATAATAATAGTATAATAATGGCATTTGTTAAGCACTTACTATGTGCCAAGCACTGTTCTAAGCACTGGAGAGGATACAAGGTGATCAGGTTGTCCCACGGGGGGCTCAAAGTCTTAATCCCCATTTTACAGATGTGGTAACTGAGGCACAGAGAAGTTAAGTGACTTGCCCAAAGTCACTCAGTTTACAGGCATCGGAGATGGGATTAGAACCCATGACCTCTGACTCCCAAGTCTGTGTTCTTTCCACTGAGCCACACTGCTTCCCGTACATGTTGAGCACTGTTCTAAGCACTGTGATAGATAATGGTATATCACGGTAAACAGGGCCCCTGTCCCATATGGGGCCCACAGTCTAAGTAGGAGGGAGATTAGGTATTGAATCCCCATTTTTAGACTTCTAGACTGTGAGCCCACTGTTGGGTAGGGACTGTCTCTATATGTTGCCAACTTGTACTTCCCAACCGCTTAGTACAGTGCTCTGCACACAGTAAGCGCTCAATAAATATGATTGATTGATTGATTTTACAGTTGAGGAAATTGAGGCACAGAGAAGTTAAGTGATATGCCCAAGGTCCCAGAGCAGGCAAGTGGGAGAGCCTGGGATTAGTGCCAGAACCATGCTCTTTCCATTAGGACACACCATTTCTATGCTTTCTTTCCCAAAGGAAAGCCAGCTAACCACCAAAATCCAGGAAGAACCTTTAACTTTTTCAGGCCAGCCACTGCCATCTCTTGAGTCAATATAAACCTGAATGAAATCTAGTATCCTGAACCATATATTGTACCCTCCCAAGATCGTGATACAGATCGTGTTCCTGAGTGCAGTCAAGCACTCCATATTCATTCAATCGTATTTATTGAGCACTTACTGTGTGCAGAGCACTGTACTAAGCGCTTGGGAAGTACACGTTGGCAACATATAGAGACGGTCCCTACTCAACAGTGGGCTCACAGTCTAGAAGGGGGAGACAGAGAACAAAACATATTAACAAAATAAAATAAATAGAATAAATATGTACAAATAGAATAAATACGTAATGATGGTATTTGTTAAGCGCTTACTATGTGCGAAGCACTGTTCTAAGCTCTGGGGGGGATACAAGGTGATCAGTTTGTCCCACGGAGGGGCTCACCGTCTTCCTCCCCATTTTCCTTCTAGACTGTGAGCCATACAGTAGGTGCTCATTAAATACTACTGATTAACAGTTACATGTGTAGGATAATTTGCTATAACACTGTCTACTGCAGTTGAACATGGTATCAGTTAGAAACATGAAAGCAGATAGTATTTTCTGTGAGATGACATGCCCAAATAAACCTGCTTGGTGGCCTAAGAATATATTCCATTGGCAGCTACTTCACGGGAGGCCTGACAGCTCTATGGAATAGCTCACCTACCTTTTACCCTGTTGCAACAGAGGGCCACTATAATCCCTTTTCTCTGGCTTTCTCTCTTCCTCCTACTACCAAGAAATTATTATTTTGGAGAAATAAGTCTCAGGGAAAACAGAAAATTCAGTTAGGCCATCAGGTGAGTATGTAGATGGGAATTCCTGAGATACACTCTGATATAGGAATGGTAGTATGATATCTAATATATATCTAATATGATATTCTAATATGATATTCACATTAGATAGTCACATATTAGGTATTAGATATTCACATATCTAATATGATAATCCTGTCTTCCAGCAATTTCTGCTAATGATAGGTTGTTATGTAATAGCTTTGTTACTTGCCGATTTGGGAAAAAAAAACCCAACCCACATTTTTTTCCATAAGGAAATCTCATTCAATAGAAACACCTGCCCTATGAAGATGATACAATGCACACATATACACACAAACAGAACTGTGAAGAATATTTAGATTCACGCCCAATCCTCGAACATTTGACCATTTTACTGTAGATGTGCAATCTTTTATTAGGAAAATGTATCTACTGGCTTGTTGATATACAGCCTTTGATTTCTGATTATCTAGTTTCCCAGGTATTATTCCATTGTCTTTTTAGAGAACTGTGTTCATTTACCAGTTTTAAAGTGTAACTTGATAAGCCAGCCTCACAGTTAATGTCCCTGTAGACTGCCCCACCCAAAGATACAATGGAAAAATACAGGACAAGATCCATAGTGACTTCAAGTACAGTCAACTTTCTAGGATTGAAGCTGACTGGAGTTTCCTGCCGTTGGATACAGTGAGTGCTGATTGTTCAATGTATATACAGTTTCCAGTTCAGAATCCCGAAGAATCCCGTAGAATTCAACAGGAAGATTTTCCCACAGATCACATTCCTGATGGGGGAACTAATCAAAGGAGGGCGTGCAAGGGCAGATTGTAAACCAGTGTTTTAATTAGAAAAATATGAACCACAAAATTTGCCTGGTAGTCTTTCATTTGTCATGGGAATCAGAGATTAGCAAGGCACAAAAATATGTATCTGTCCAAAGCCCTAAGACACCTATTCAAAGTGTTTTCACCATCAGTCGTATTTACTGAGCATTTACTGTGTGTGTAGAACAGTTTACTAAATGCTTGGGAGAGCAAATGCAATAGCATTAGAGCACCAGTCCCCGCACTCAAGGAGTTCAGTGCTTTAATTTTTATTATTATTAATAATAATAATAATGGTAATCTAGCATTTATTAACTGCTTACTATGTGCAAAGCACTGTTCTAAGCTCTAGAGAGGTTACAAGTTGACCTCAGGATGCCGCACAGGGGGCTCACAGTCTTAATCCCCATTGTACAGTTGAGGGAACTGAGGCACAGAGAAGTTAAGTGACCTGCCCAAAGTCACACAGCTGACAATTGGCAGAGCCAGGATTCAAACTCATGACCTCTGACTCCAAAGCCTGTGCTTTTTCCACTGAGCCATGCTGCTTCTCTAGGAATTTTTGCTTGGAATTTTGCTTGGAATTTTTATTCCAAGCAATGCTAGCTTGCAAGGAGAATCCACATTCTTTAGTCAATATCCCCTATAAACAGTGATACACACTACAAGATTTAAGAATTTTGCATGCCTTTGAGCCTGGCAACAGAATTTCTAGGTATCTTCTCAGAAGCCAGCACTGCTCTGCTGTCTTCTGCCTCTAATGTCAGTGTTGAAGATAGTTTGCATTTTCGTGTGAGCTGTTGGGGTCCTGACATTTTTGTACAGCACTATGATTCATAAAGAACAGGAAGAAATGTCCTGAAGAACGTGCAATGAACATATTCATTTATTTATTCATTGATTAATTTATTCTTTTGGTTTGTTGTATTTAAGGAAATCCAGAATCTGAAAATATGAAAATCCAGGGAACAGATAGGCATTCTACACACACACACACACACACACACACACACACTGTAGACTTTGTGCCTCTTCTATAGCCAACAGAAAAAAAAAGTCACCTTTCTATTAGATTACAAATACCACTTTGAGGTCAGTTAAGAAATTAGTAGAGTACTTTGTAGTGTTCTAATAATAATAATAATAATGGTATTTGTTAAGCGCTTACTATGTGCCATGCACTGTTTTAAGCGCTGAGGTAGTTACAAGGTTATTAGGTTGCCCCATGTGGGGCTCACAGACTTAATCCCCATTTTACAGATGAGGTAACTGAGGCACAGAGAAGTTAATTGACTTGCCCAAAGTCACACAGCTGATAAGTGGCAGAGCTAGGATTCGAACCCACAACCTCTGACTCCCAAGCCCCTGCTCTTGCCACTAAGCCACACTATCATACACCACTGATTGGTCAACTGATTGACTGAGTTAAACCACCCACCTTGGACCAAGGGGCCAAGTGTAGAGGCTTTCCAGCCTTGAGTCGCTTTCCGTCCAATCTTGTCCCCTCACAACCTAAACTACAAACTATCTTCCTGGCCTCAGGAAATAAGATCCCATCCTGTTTTCTGACTCAGCTACTTATTAGCAGACTATCTCATTCCAGAAATGCTGATCGACACTGAATTTACATTAATAACTAAGAGTAACAAGGAAAGGAGACACTCTATAAAAACAAATACACCATAAATGTATATTCAATGTAGTTTCCATTTGATTTTGGAAGGTAATACTTTTGATGCAGGGTATGTGTCTACCAACTCAGTAAGTGCCTAACAAATACCATCATTATTATTATTCTCAATCATATTTATGGAGTACTTTGTGCAGCACACTGTACTAAGAGCTTTGGGAGAGTACAATATAACAGAGTTGGTAAACACATTTTCTGACCACAATGAGTAGGGGGAAAAAGACATTAATAAGAATAAATGAATTATGGATAAATACTTAAGTATTGTGGGGTTTAGGGGGCAGGGCAA
Source organism: Tachyglossus aculeatus (assembly GCF_015852505.1). Taxonomy (NCBI): domain Eukaryota; kingdom Metazoa; phylum Chordata; class Mammalia; order Monotremata; family Tachyglossidae; genus Tachyglossus; species Tachyglossus aculeatus. Next base: position 42,704,612 of record NC_052068.1, read on the forward strand.
CGAATAAAGGGAGCAAATCAGGGTAACACAGGATGGAGTGGGAAAAGAGGACTTAGGTAGTGAAGGACTCTTGGAGGAGATGTACTTTGAATGTGAGGAGAGTAATTTCTGTCAGATATGATAATAATAATAATACTGGTACTTCTTAAGTGCTTACTATGTGTCAGACACTGTACTAAGTGCTGGGGTGGATACAAGCAGATACACAGTCCCTTTCCCACATGGGGCTCACAATCATAATCCCCATTTTACAAACGAGATAAGTGAGACACAGAGATGTGAAATGACTTCCCCAAGGTCACACAGCAGACAAGTTGCAGATGCAGGATTAGGATCCATGTCCTTCTGACTCCCAGGATTGTACTCCGTCTATTAGGACTCATTTTTCTTTGCTGAAGAGGGAGGTTGTTCCAAGCCAGAGGCAGGACATGGGCGAGAGGTCATCAGCAAGATAGATGAGATCAAGGTATAGTGAGTAGGAAGGCATTACTGGGTTGGCAAGCTAGGTTGTAGTAGGAGTGCAGTAAGGTGAGGTAGGAGGGGACAAGGTGATTGAGTGCTTTAAAACTGATGGTAAGGAATTTCTGTTTGATATGGAGGTGGATAGGCAACCATGGGAGATTCTTGAGGATTGGGGAATCTTGGACTGAACGTTTTTGTAGAAAATTGATCTGGCAGCACTGTGCCTTGATCTCATCTATATCACCACCGACTCCTAGCCCACATCTTGCCTCTGGCCTGGAATGAGCTCTTTCCTCTGGATAGTTACTCTCTCCACCCCCCATCCAAAGTCTTATTGAAGGCACATTTCCTACTAGAGGCCTTCCCAGATTAAGCTCCACTTTTCCTCATCTCCCTTTCCCTGACTCCCTCCCTTTGCTCTTCCCCGCTCCCAACCCCACGGCACTTATGTACGTATCTGTAATTTTACTGATTTGTATTGATGTCTGTTTCCCTCTATCTAGACTGTAAACTCAATATGGGCAGGGAATGTGTCTGTTTATTGTTTTATTGTTCTCTTCCTAGCTCTGCACACAGTAAGTGCTAAATAAGTATGACTGAATGAATGAATGAAAGGTCAGGAAAAGTTAAGGGTCATATCAGCAGCAATGACTCTTAATCCGGTGGTATCCTGAGAATACTGTTGAATTGTGTGCAGGTCCTTGGGTCCTTGAGAGTGAAGAGGTGAAAGTTGAGGAGTAAACCTAAGGCTGGATTGATATGAAGGTAGGTAGCTGTTCATATGTAAAAATCCTGGTTACTGGCACCAGGCAGTCAGGTAGCCACACCTGTTCCAAGGACTTAGGTAGGGCTGCAGGGAGGGGGAAGATAAAGGAATGGCCACTTTTCAGCTGCAGCAGCACAGGAACTAAATGTCAGTGTTCTAGCAGGTAGACAGTAGGCAGTGGTTCCAATATTTTTATTCCAATATAGTTTGAGGTCACTCAGTAGAGGATGTCTGTGTTTTCAGCCAGGTCTCTGTCCCGACACTGTTAGATGATCTCAAGTGATTTCTGGTAGCTTGGTGAGGGGATCTCAGTGTCCTCTGGCGCAATTCTTTACCAGGCAATGTTGGATGGTTCACAATGGCTTGTGGCCAAGCCCTTAATACAGTTCTCTTCACCCCATAAGTGCTTAAAAAACGAGGACGGTTGATGGATTGAAAGCAGGGAATTCCAAAACAAAAAACCCAAACAAATCTGTAATTGCCTAAAATACTATTCTATAACAGAGAATGAGAAAGACTTATTCCTTTCCAAATATTTTAAAAATATGACGCCTAAAGGACATCTCTGCATTGAAGTCCCTTATATTTATCTGAAAGCATCATTTTAATAATTTGTCTTTCTTTTTTTGTGTATCGTTTGGTTTAATGAATTTTCTGAGGAAATTTCAAAGTAGCTCACCCTGCCAGTTGACAGCTTGGCAGGAAGTTAATTGGTACCGTACTTTTAGGGACACGGATTCTGAGGCAAACCGAAGTATATCATGTATTAATATGGAAGTCCAGAAATCAGGAAAACCTTAAGGTCACAATACTATTATTTCTTACTAAAATGTTAGAACTGGAGTTGAATACCAATTATAGCATTATCATGCAAAAATAAAATAAGGTGAGCTAGAGTCAGTGCTTGGTAGTGTGACACGATATTTATTTCCATATTTTTATGGATTCAATGTCTCCATGTCTGGAGAAATTTCATATGGAGATGATTATAATAATAATAATAATAATTGTGGTATTTGGTAAGGGCTTACTAAGTCCAGGCACTGTACTAAGCACTGGGGTAATTGGGTTAATACCCAAGATAATTGGATTGGACCCAGTTCCTGTCCCACATAGGGCTCATGGTCTTAATGCCCATTTTACAAATTAGGTAACTGAGGCACAGATAGGTGAAATGACCTGCCCAAGGACACAGAGCAGACAAGTGGAGGAACTGGCACTAGAACACAGGTCCTCTGATTTACAGACCGATGACCTTTCCAATAGTTTACGCAGCTTCTCAAAAGTGTTAAAATGAAACAGTATTTACTTGCCAAGAATCTATCAGCTTCCCAATCTATGCACTTTACTTGTATCCACTTGGCCTTTTTTTTCCCCACAAAATAGTGTAATCATTACTGTTTACTGACAGACATATTTGCATCCTGATGGTTCTTAAAGGGCAAGTAGAGTTGGGGCTATGCATTCCAAACTCTTCTTATTAAAAAAATATTATAAGCCATATCTCTGCATTATATACTATATTTGCACTTCTATTGGGAAAAGAGGTAAAATATATTTAATCAAACCATGACCAGTTCCTCAGTTCATAAGTATTAGGAAGTAGGTTAGTTCATGTTTTACAGGTAAGTTGTATTTCATGATCATTAAGCTAATATAAATAGGCAGAAATGAAAATCCTCCTGAAATGGAACAAGAAAAATCTTTACTACTTGTCATTAAGATGATACAAGATAAATATACCTATGACAGTTAATTAGTTTGTTCAGGTGAAATAGATTTTAATCTCTGCCCATTTGCTCTTATTTTACTTTTGCTGCCAAGAAACCCATAATGATCTGGCTACAAATCTTGATTTTGTGAAATGTGTAATAAAAATAAAGACAAAAGCAAGATAACCAGATCAAAGAAAATTGCTTATGAGGAAACTTGGATTATATATGTGCTGAAGATATGAGTAACTAGTCCAAGCCCAGGAAGATTCTATAACACAAACCCAGACACTCACTTGAAGTCACTGTGAAACTTTATAGAGCACTATTTGATGTCTCAGATAGAGAGACCACATTTAACAGTCAGTTTTTGCATAGTTTGCTAAACATTGACCATCCATTTACTTATAGCAATAAATTAATTTTAACAGTGAGCCTCTTCCATGCCCTCTGAAACTTTTCAGCCCTTCTTTGGAACTTCTTTTCTTGAAAGTATATGCAGAAACATTAATTGACTGGCTACTTTCAAGAAGAAAGAAAAAAGATCAGACTGCAGCAACTTTAATGATAATTTACCTTTCATTACTGGCCAGCACCTAGCCACAGCTTTTCTAGGCTGTCTCCTGAAAAATATTATTGCCAACACAATTTCATAATTTCAAAGTGATTTCTGACCAGGTCATGGTAGAACAGATCTGATCTTTGGAGCATGTTGAATACAAGAAAATTCTAGATAGCAATACTCAGACCATGTATTCTGTTTTCATAGATCTTACATAATCATTTGACATCAAGTATCTGGATTTTGGTGATTTCTCAGTAGGTTTGCCTGCCTAAAGAAGCTCATGAAAATTCTGAATCTTCTCCACTGTAGCATGATTTTTGAGCTAGGGATGGTGCTATGTCATGTGATGGAGTAAAGCATTTCTTCTTAATAGCTCCAATCCTGTTCAATTTATTCTACACTATCATGATAGAAGATTCAATGAGAGACTTGCATACTAAGACAAGAAGGCACTTAAGGTACTCCAGGAAACTGCCCATTTGATGGAGAAGGCTTAGTGGGAAGAGCACAGGCCTGGAGTCATAGGTCGTGGGTTCTAATCCCAGCTCCGCCAGTTGTCAGCTGTGTGACATTGGGCAAGTCACTTCACTTCTCTGGGCCTCAGTTACCTCATCTGTAAAATGGGGACCAAGACTGTGAGCCCCACGTGGGACAATCTGCAAACCTTGTATCTAACCTAGAGCTTAGAACAGTGCTTGCATATAGTAAGCGCTTAACAAAAATCATTATTATTATTATTATTATTATTATTATCATTCTGAGCTACAAAAACAATGCAAATTCCTAGAATAAGATATTCAAGTGTTGCTACATGCATATAAACGTTCCCTTGAGGACCAGACCTAAAAAACAAACAAATGATTGTAAATTGCTTTGCAGAGTCAGCTAGGTGGTGTGAACTGACACTAATATGAAGATAATAAAACAGTTTATCAGTCTACACCAAGGAAACTCTACACTCACTCAGAGATTTTCATTGGGAACAGGATAGAAAATGTAGTTGTAGAAAGTGGCAATAAAATTCTGTTACCCTAACAACATACTATTTTACAATGATAAATTAAAGATAAGCAATTAGAAAAATGAATAAGGAATGGCACTATATTTTTAGGGGGTTGCCAAAATGTGGCAGCAGCAGGGCAGCTGACTTCAGGTTGAATTCTTCAGTATTCAGAAGTCGGGAGCAGGTAAATGATTTACTGAAAGAATTAGACTCCACTAAATCTCTTTAATTAACATCAATATCACCCTTCTGATATTTAATGCTACTAAAAAAAATGATGGAATTAGGAACTCTATTCAGAATCCAATTCATTGCTAGATCTATGGAAGCCCCAGTAGCCACAGATGTAAGAATAAGATTTTCAACAAGAATGAATCAGTACCACAGACTGGAAAAAAATACAACTGAAAATACAAAACTCGAGATTTTCAAGTAATAGTTGAAGGTAATGAAATACAAGTCTGTCAAGACCAAGCTCATGATTTATAAGAATGAGAGTTTTGCATGGAGAAAAAAACTCGGTAATATCGTTCAGTCTAAAATAACTCCCTAATTTCATAAATGTTAATCCATGAACTATATCAGTCTTAAGTTAATGGCAATAGTTCACTTCTTTTGGAGTATCTAGCACTCCATTTTGTCCTCTTCTACTTGACTTGCTTATGAGATATATAGGTCAGAACTGGCTGAAAAATTATTTGTAAATGATATTCCCACTCACTAAATTGATTTCATTCATTCAATCATATTTATTGAGTGATTAGTGTGCAAAGCACTGTACTAAGTACTCAATTTGTTTGCCTTTTGATATGCTTTATCTAATAATGTCCTCCTTAATACACTTGGACCGATACCAATAGCAATTCAGATGCCTGTTTTCAGGGTGCCTGCAAAGAGACAGGAGAGCTTCCTATTATGTATTTGATTACCTGACCAACCGTTGGCATGGAGCTATGATTAGCTGTTTCCGATCCCTAGGCAGGAACAAACTTGGGTCAAGTGTTCTATAGTTTTCCCAAATTTCTTTCTGAATATGAATTTTATTGTCAGAGATTTTCCCAATAAAACTGTACCAATGTATGGATAATTCTCAAAAGGTTTATGCAAAATGAAGAAAAACACCCTACAAAATTCCTTGACCTCACCCTCACCCCCGACCACACATTGAGTGTGCTGATGTTTTAAAAAAGTGGAGTGGAGGTGGCCACTTCCAATACAACAATCTGTCAAGGTCACTACCCTCTAAATAAAGCAGGCATTACTTTCTTTACAAAAATAAAGAACATCTAGGAGAAATTCATGTAATTTTTCATGTGCTTAAATTGTCACTGCATGTATGCACACATCTTTTCCTTCTGGCATTGCATCATGCCAGGCATTTGACATTAGAAGGGTTTTCTCTAATTCTGCAATGGAATTCTATTTCAAATATATATTGAAAACATCCACTAGGGAAGATTTGATCATCATATCTGCCTATCTGCCCATACTCTCTTTGTACTACTATTATCAAAAAAGAGCTTTTAATTTGTTTTCCAGGATTCTCTGAAGTGTTTGGTTAAACTTCAATTCATATTATAGACTATGTTCTATTAGGCTAATATCACTTATCATACTTCCCTAAATTGACCTGCATAAACTAAGAGTTAGCTCAACATCATAGTTTCATCACAGCTTTTCTCCCTAGCATTATTATGCCAACAAAAACGTACATTTTTCAGGAATTGCTATGACTATTTATCAAGTACAAAATCAGTACTCATGTTATAAACCTCCTTCTCAAGCACGTTACCTATTTCTTCTATGTCTTCTTCTTGACCTCTTTCATTTCCAAAGTATTTCAAAGTAATGTTTCTTCCCTAGGTATACTTTGTATATAAATGAGTTTTGCTCCACAAAAATGAACTACAAGTTTTCTGGAGCTAAGATAATGCGCATAAAACCAATGATTCCTGCCTACAAATCTGGTAATGTATTCACAATATTAAAACAAATGTATCAAGAATAATTTCATTTTAATAGAACTGCTTGCTTATTGCAAAGCATGGTGTATCTATATGCATACTTGTATTTCACATAAGGTATAAACATGTGGAATATATATTTGTATACATATTTATAGATTGATAGACACAGGGAGCTATCTGTATAACTAGCTATATATTCCAAGGAAGAAGTCAGAGTAAGGCAGCTTGGACTGTATCACCTAGTTAAGCACTCAATAAAAACCATAGATGCTGCTGCTGCTGCTAATTATCTAGCCATATAACTAGCTATATCTGTCTATCCATCTCTATCCATCTACCTAGCAAGCTATCAAAAGCCAAGGTTTGAAATTCAATATTTACTTCAGGATTTTTCTTCAAATCCCTGAGAGGAACTACATTACAAATGACATTTTAATCCAGGCTGTCTGGCTCTGACTTTTAGTTGGATTTCAGTAAAATATTCAGGTAAACAATAAGGTTCATCCTTGGATTTGGAGAAGTATGGCACCATTTGCCTAAGCAGTGGCTGCTAAGCACTGGCTCTGTTGACAGTATTAGCTCTATGTTTTTATGTCAGCCTGGGGTCCTTGGAGCCTCAGTAATGTTAGTGGGCAGTTGGCAGTTGAATGTGGGAGAAGAACATATACCATAGCCTCTCCATGGTGTTTTTGGACGTCAGGGCTTCTGAGGTTCAGGTCCATGGGTTTGTGTGAGGATGAGTGCCCAAACACGTGTTAGCATGAATCAGTACATGATTGTGCATGAGCGAGGGTAAATGTATGTCTGAAACCATACCGCGTTTCTGTGTCCGTTTCTGTGAATTCATTCATTCAATTGTATTTATTGAGCGGCTACTGTGTGCAGAGCTCTGTACTAAGAATGAGTCTGTGTTTATGACTGGGTTCCTTTTGAGGGTATGCGTTTGTATGACACAAGTTGAGAGGGTAGTGAGAATGAATAATTTTTCCATCTGTAATTTATTCTGTTTGTAATATACTTTAATAACTGTCTCTCCCTCCAGTTTTTAAACTCCTAATGGGCAGGGGTAATTCATTCATTCATTCAATCGTATTTATTGAGCACTTACTGCATGCAGATCACTGTACTAAGCTCTTGGGAAGTACAAGTTGGGTAATCTATACCTACTTTTTTTCATCATACCCTCCATAAACTTAGTACTGTACTCTGTGCACGGTAAATGCTCTATAAATATCATTAACTAATTGACTGATGGATTGGATATGAGTGTTTCTCTATGTTTGGGAATTTATCTGTGTGCAGAGAGGGTGAAGAAAAGGAAGATAAACTTTTTCAACGGGAAAAGCTAGAACAGCAATTAAAAAATGGAGTATACACTCACAGTCAAAATAATGATATCAATCAATAAAAAGCAGTTATTGAGAACCTACTTATTCTTGTAGTATGCTATAATCAATATTATCCTTACTTCAACTATAATGTGTAGTGGTGCTGAACAGACCATATGCTTCTTGATGGTAAAAAAAAAATAGACCAAGTTGACTTCTGACTTAGTTTTGTCCTCAACAAGCTATTAAAACATTCGCCAAAGTCTTTTCTGAATCTCTTACCTCTGTTAGAATTCTGGTATCTAAACTCTTTCATACTAGCGCTTTGTTAGAAATGATGACTTAATTACTTCATCTGATTTCTTCTTTACATACTCCTTCTTTCTCAACTACATGGCCCTTCTTTTCAGCTAGAAAAATGATGACAATTACTTCATCTGATCTCTTCTTTACGTACTTCTTCTTCCTTCTTAACTACATGGTTCTTCTTTTCAGTTTCCATTGTAACTCTAAGTGGGGAGTAGTAATTTAGATGATTATTAGTATAATCCTCACCCAATGCTGTTTCAACTTGTGCCACTTGATAGTTCTGCTCTTTCTTCTGTTTTCTATTGGGTTCTTTGAAAAGTGACAATTCAATCATGTATCAGCTCTGGCTTTCCAAATTAATATTAATTGTGGCTTTGAACATTTTTCCCTTAAGTGCCATAGAGTTTTAACTTGATAGATTCAAGCTTAAGTCTATTCAGAGGACAAGAACTATGTCAGTATAAGCAAAATCTTGTGATGCCTAATTTCAATTAATATTATCTGATCCAATTTTTAAAGATAATTCATGGAAAGAAGTATGGTACAATATACCTTCTTTTAGAGAGGGATAATAATAATAATAATAATTGTGGTATTTGTTAAACACTTATTATGTGACAGGCACTATACTAAGTGCTGGGGTAAATACAAGAAAATTGGGTTGAACACAACCCCTGTCCCACATGGGGCTCACGGTGTCAATCACTATTTTACAGGTGAGGAAACTGAGGCAAAGAGAAGTGAAGTGACTTGCCCAAGGTCACACAGCAGACAAGTGGTAGTGCCAGGATAACACACAAGTAGAGATGACTATAATTATTATGGTATATGTTAAGTATTAAGTGCTGGCATAGATACAATAGAATCAAATCACTTACTTCAAGATCTCTCAACCTTTCAGATGAGTTACTGATAAATCAATTCTTCTTCTAAGACAAAAATGCTAATATACAATAATTATTGATGCATATAAATGACAAAAATGATCTATCAATAGCATTAGTTCAGGGCCTATGGTGTGTAAAAAATCAGTAAATCAATAGTATTTATTGAGCATATACTATGTGCAGAGCACTGTACTAAGTTCTTAGGAAAACACTTGTGGAAGTACCTTAGAATTAGTAAGCATGATCTCAGCCCTCCTGGATTTTACCATCTAGTGGGAAGACAAAACACACTTGCTCATTTTTTGTTCCAGTTGAAGGTGGGTAATTGTTTGTAGAAACTGGTGTGAGGATGTTGCATTCCCCACAAATCAAGCCACACCCCATGGACTCTGGAGTATGGTGGGATGTTGCATTCCCCACAAATCAAGGGAAAGGGAACGTATGGCTCCCTGCTGCCCACTTTCTGTCAACCCTCTGCTCTTGGAGGAGGCTGGCGTTTTCTCTCACAGTGGCTGACAGAAGGCATGAGGGACTGTATTGGACTTTACCTATTTGCCACAGTTTCCTCATTTCTAAAATGGAGATTTAAATACTTGTCTTTCTTCTCCCTTAAACTGTGAACTCCATGTTGGAAAGGGATTGTGTCGTCTGATTATTGTGTATCTATCAATCTAATATGCGTGGCACATATTAAGCACTCAACCTACACCACAATTCCTATTATGAATTTTACTTTTAGGCATTTGTTAATTTGCTCAAATCATGTCACTGTTCAGCTGTGATTCTCCCAACCCCCTATGGAAACAAAGTCTAGCAAATATTTCAGAGTAAATGTTTACTATCAATGTTAATTAAGGCTGTCTAAGTACATTGATTTTTTTTCCTTTTGGCTCCAAGACATTACTATAATGTGATAACTTCCCTTTTTGGATTCCATTCAGTTTTTCAAACAAAAGTCACACATTTCTTTGACTATAGAGCCAGGATGAATAGGGACCCCAGAAAACACAGCTACAAGGTAGGATCATTCCTTGTGGTAGGAGCCTCCTTTAATTATCTTCCAGCTAGGTCTCAGTTGAATTCTTCTCACAGCATTTTCTTTATGTGACCATCTCCTGCTTGCCTATTTCTTTCCCAGGGAAAGAAATAAAAATTTTCTATATTTATAAAGACACATTAATAATCCTCATTTATATATCTTACTTCCCTCAAGATTAATATTTATAAATCCCAAATCAAACTTGAAATAGCTCATTTCCATTACAATAGACCTGATCCTTTCATATTTGTCCTTCTCAGCTCTACTTTTATACATCTTCTCTCTCCTTTCCACTCCCTTGGTGCACTTGTCCCTGGGAACATCATTTAAACTCCTTCTTGAAGATTTTCTAATCTTTCTGAAAACTTTTTAGTTAAAATTCAATTCATTCCACTTGTATGAACTTTACTAAGAAATGATTTCCAGTGTCTACAAAAATTAGTGCTCTTCCTCCATTCATTATTTATCCTGCTTTAAGGTTTGGTGATCTCTTTATACCTTTTCTGATTTAAATACATACAAGTAGAAGCCAGGAACTCAGTGTCTCAGATTTCTACATACTTACTTTAAATAGCCTATAGAAGTTGTAATAGGCTACATATCCTATCCATATACCTGTACCTTCCAGTAGAGAAGCAGCATGGCTCAGTGGAAAGAGTATGGGCTTTGGAGTCAGAGGTCATGGGTTCAAATCCCAGCTCTGCCAATTGTCAACTGTGTGAGTTTGGGCAAGTCACTTAACTTCTCTGTGCCTCAGTTACTTCATCTGTAAAGTGGGGATTAAGACTGTGAGCCCCCCGTGGGACAACCTGATCACCTTGAAACCTCCCCAGTGCTTAGAACAGTGCTTTGCACATAGTAAGTGCTTAATACATATTTATTATTATTATCATTATTATTATTATTATTATTATTATTATTATTATCTGAACAGGTATATCAAGTTAAACCAAGAGAAGCTCTGGGTCTTAACCACAGATACTTTGCCCAGAATTCCTCAGCCAAGGAATTGAATAATGCTGCCTCTCAGTAGAACCTAATTGTAGATGTGGTTAGGTGGATAAATGAACCTAGTATGTGAATATGTTGCCAATTTGTACTTCCCTAGCACTTAGTACAGTTCTCTGCACACAGTAAGTGCTCAATAAATATGATTAAATGAACCAGTCCTGAGCTCATGCCAGATGAGGATGAATTTCATTGCTGACCCCTTTTTCTTCATGATACATAAAAGATCACTTTCGATAAAATAGTAATGAGCTAGTTAGACGTCAATCACATTAAATAGGGAGTAGGACAGGAAATTATTTTTCTTTCCTGTCTAGAATTCAGAAAAGGGCTAAAGTTGTAGTATCAGGTACACATTCTGTGGGAAGAACATGAAAAGATTTAAGGCCAGATTAGTCAGTCTCATTATTTTTGATGTGGTGTGATATATCCAGGGTTAGAGGTTCTGGTAAACAATGTAGTCAGAAGGCAGGCAGTGAGCATTCTTGGGGAGGCAATGTAACGGGATGTTATTAAAAACCCTCAGGAAAATTTGAAGAAGTAAACCATAATTTTAGCAATGTCAGAATTATGATACATTCATCTTGTAGTTTTTCCTAATTCAAAGTAATCAGTGAAATAGGCTTTATCATGCTTAATGCATTTGGGCAGACCTCTATGTGAATCTCTAACATATTTCTGCCATACCCTGGTTAGTACCCTGTATGAATTCCATTAAAATAGAGTATTATGTGAGCAAGTGGCTAAAGTTTTTTTTCCCCACAGGAAATCATACAAACTGCATTAACTTAGTCCCAAGATAAAAAAAAGTTGACTGAAATTGTAAATGATTTTTGTCAGTCTATTCACCAAATTAGATGGTAAATGCCTGAGTTTTCTTTCTGTTATATTGTTGTGAGTACTTTAGTATAAGGTATTTCACACTCAATAGTTTCTCAATAATTTCCACTGATCACAATGATTGACCGGGTTCAACAATCATAATTTCCTATGCTGTTATGTCAAGAAAGACAACTGGACAGCAGTGTTGATAACTGAGTACCCTGGTCCCAGTTCCAAAACACCAATTACTCTGAAGACTGGACTAGGAGTTACATTTGCTTCAGCTGTCCACCTTTCTCACCCCTTAACAGCACAGTGTCCTAATAAAAAAACAGCAACACCATAGATCAGAAGTCCTGATCCACCCCCAACTGATCTCTTGGCTCATACTCTCTCCTGCTAGGAACTCTCTCCCCATTCACATTTGGTACACCCCTGTTCTCCCCATCATCAAAACCCTTCTGAAATTACATCCCCTCCAGGTGACTTCCCTGATTTGTCCCTCACCTCAACATCCTATATTCAACCAATTCCTACACAAGTACTTGGGTACTCCCCCTTCTATCCCCCTATCTGTAATGTATTTTAGTGTCTGATTCCCCTAATATATTGTAAGTTCCTCGGGAACTTCATGTCTATTAAATCTATCGTACTCTCCCAGTGTTCTGCCAGCAGTAGACACTCAATAAATACTATTGATCACTCAGGGATTTGCCTGTCAAATTCACGTATCAGAATGTCATGGCATTCAAGCAAGCTATTATTTGTTCTGGCTGTCATATTCAATTGTGAGATATATGGCATTTCTCTGTCAAATAACATAACATTCTTTAAAATCGTTAGCCACTTTGCTTAATTCAAAAAGGCTCAGTCATTAGAATGCATTCCTTTTCCTGTCATACATGTTGACATTTTCTTTTAATCCATAAAGAACTTTAATGAGCATTATTGAAGTGACGACAAAACCATATGAGAGCTCTTTGAAATGAAAATATTCCTGAATTCTAAGAAATAAAGTTGAATTTTCAAACGCAGATAATGAATTGTTCTTTTTGTCAATAAGGTATTACAAGTAGGTGCTGATCTTTAGTAAGAGTAACATAGATACAGCAAGTATTTCCTGATATTTTGACTTTTTCAAAAATCTTTTCTGTACATTCATGCTTATCTAGTGTTGTGTTACTGCTAATGATGGTGTGACTTTCCAATAATAACAATAATGATAATAACAATAATAATAACCATGTATGTTAAAGTCTAGGTTTCTACCAAGCACTGTAAGTTTTAGGGTAGATAGAAGATAATCTAGCCAGATACAGGTGCTCAGAGTCTTATAAATTGGGAAAACAGGTATTTATTCCCCATTTTGCTGATGAGGAAACTGAGTCACTGATTAAGCGACCTGTAGTCAGTAAGTCACATGTTGGTGAACTAAGCTCCAGGACCTAATTCTTTGTGATTCTACCTTGTCATTTGGTGTCGATTTTGGTACTTTACTGGAATTAGTGGAAATGTCCAAAAAATGGAGGGTGGGGTGAGTCCGGATCTCACACCCATAAAGGCTACAAACTGTCGTTGACCTTTACTTCATCTGACTCTTGATGCCAAGTTGGTACTATATTTTATCTCAAACCTGAATCCTAAAAAGTGAAATCAAAATGACCAGTATATCCTTCATTTTTTTATCTCTTTGCTTATAATTTTGTCATTGCAGAGCAGGCTGTAGAGATGGCAATGTCCAATTATACCGTAAATAGAAAATTTTGACTGTATATAGTAATAATAATACCAACACAATAATTGTGGTATTCATTAAGTGTTTACTATGTGCTAAGCACAGTGCTCAATATCAGCGAAGATACAAGATCATTAGATCCCACATGGGGCTCACAGTCTAAGTAGGAGGAAGAACAGGCATTGAATCACCATTTTACAGATGAGGGAATTGAGCACCAGAGAAGTTAAGCAACTTGCCCAAGGTCACACAGGAGTCAAGTGGTAGAGGTGGGATCTCTGACCCCCATGCCCAGAATATATCCATCAGACCAAACTGCTTCTCTATGGAGTTTTCTAGGTGCAGGTATGTATATAACTTTCCAACTATTGTCAGTCTAGAGCACTTTATTCAATCAATCAGTCAGGTGTTTACTGAGTGTTATCTGTGTGCAGACCATTGTGTTAAGTACACTATGACAGAGTTAGTACTGTTCCCTGCCCTCAACCTTACAATCTGAAAAGCACTCAGAGTTTAAAAAGCTAATTTTCCTTGCTTGTCCTCTTGCTCAAATTGCTCACTCTGACTTTATCATTTAAAGTAACGTTGGAAAACCAAATGCAAATTTACAGTGAGCTGTGGAGGAAATGTTTAGTTCTGTGACATGATCTCGTGCATGAACCACAAAGTAAGACTGAATGTGAGTCATGCAGGCTTTGTGTATCTTATCTTGTCTTATGCTGTCGAGTCATCTTTGTCCCATAGCAACACCATGGACACTTCCCTCCTAGAACGCCCCGCCTCCATGTGTAATTGTTCTGGTAGTGAATCCATAGAGTTTTCTTGATAAAAATTCAGAGGTGGTTTATGATTGCCTCCTTCCATGCAGTAAACTTGACTCATCCCTCTTGATTCTCTCTCATGCTGCTGCTGCCCAGCAAAGGGGAGTCTTGACTTGTAGCAGATTGCCTTCCACTCTCTAGGCACCGCCCAAACTAGGAATGGAATGGGCATGCCTCTGCTGGACTCTCCCTCCCATAGTTGAGACTGGTAGAGTACTGGAAACTCTCCAGGTGCGACCCTGAGAGGGGGCTTGTGATGGGAGTACCATGGGTAGTAAGCGAGAGTTTATTAACCTTATATCGTATATGCTAAAGGGGTGCGAATAATGCTAGGTAGATGCTCAGAAGCTTGGTTGGAAAAGTCACGGTTGATAAGGAAGTACTGTCTTTCCTTCTGAAAGACTAAATCCAGTTAAGTATCAAACTGTCCAGTGTGATATAAGATGAGAGCCAAAGGAATGCTGTAATCCTGAAGGCTCCGGCAAATAAGAAAAATTGACTGACATACTCTAACAAGAAAATCAATAAAATTACAAAATATGTATTGGAGGGAAGAGATATCCCATCTCAAGCTCTTTCATGGGCATAAAAGGGCCAAGGAGTATGAGGGACATTAGATAGATAAAAAACAGTATAAGGAAATTGAGACTGGGAAATTAGAAGTCCAGTCATGCATATGAGAAACTGTAGCTTGAAAATGATCAAATAAATAGAAGAAGAAAATCAGTGGTATTTACTGTGTGTTTACTGGGACTGCTTACTGTGTGCAGAGCACTGCTCTTAGCCCTTGGGAAAGCGCAATACAAAAAATTTGGTATAGGTCATCCCTTGCCCACAGAAAGCTTACAGGTGATGACTGCTAGTAAAAATGTGCATAGTGTTAAAGAAGTTTTTGTGGTTCAAAATGAAGAATATTTGGGGGGTGAGCAGGCAGGTACTGCAATAAAAACACTACTAAATTGCTCATCCTCTCTGCTGAGGCTGCGGATAAGAGTTCAATTGAAAAGGCTTCCCTTCTAACAATATTGGCCATACATGCTATGTCTCAGGCTTATTTAGAGTGCCAGGTCATTATCAAAATGGACGAGATCTGAACTTAAGGCAAGGAGTTCCATACATTATACCTTCATACTCAATAAATGGTTACTCTGACTTTCCAGTTGTCATTAAATACAGTTAACACAGAAATAACTTGATTTCTTTTTTCCAAAGGTAGTCTTTTCAGTAGAGGTAGGCTTTTCAATAGTCAACTGTCAAGACTACAGATATTTCATCAGTTATATTTCAAACTCATTTTTAATAAATTGGAAAATGTGGAAAATAATTATGACTATCACTTGAAGAAGCCATTCCTATGTATAAATGTCCAACAGATACGCCTGTGGAGGAGTTGTGCATTAATGAAAACTACTCACCAAAATTTCAATATACTGAGTTGCATGAACTTCCAGAAAAAAGTAGGCTTAGTTGGCTTGAAAAAATATATGGCCTTCTCAAATGCCCTTTGAAACGGTATTCAGATTGCCATTACAATGAAAGTGTCGGGAAGATGTTTGTAATTTTTTTTCTAAGCTCTAGAGTCTAAGCGCCTTTATGGGTAGGGAACATGACTACTAATTCTATTGTACTGGCACTCCCCAAGAATTTACTAAGCACTCAATAAATACCATTGACTGATTGGTTTATTGACTTTGAGCTCCTGGTAGAAAGAATGATGGTTAATGTTCACTGGTACACAAATATTTGGTTATCCACAGGATAGTGGGAGGAGCTGGGTGCTTCTTTAGTGAAAAAGCAATACATAGGAGGAAAAAGCTTTATACTCTGTATTACAAATTGATACTTTTGAGTGGAACCAAATTCTAATAAATATAATTGATAATATAGTTCATATAGAAATGAAATACTAAAAATATCTCAGTTAATGGAAGAAAATGGTATTTTAAGAGTTGTACCTAATGACTTTCATTATATGTAATGTGATATAACCCAACTGTTAAAAATGTCAAAACTACATAATAGCTCTAGACTCTAAGGTTGTTATGGGAGGAAACCTGTCTACTGACTCTGTTTCACTGTACTCTCCAAAGCACTTAGTAAAATGCTCTTCACATACAAAGCATTTAATACATACTATTGATTGATGGAATAGCTTTTAATCGAATTAAAAAAATATTGATGAATTCTTACTGGGTACTTTGAACCTTAATTCTATTTTTTTTCCATCGCAAATTGTAAACTGTCCTATTGAAGTCTGAGCTCTAAGAATCATTACAGTGAATGGGGAAAAGCTAATAAGTATCTGGACATGATTTGTACTGGGTAGAATGTAACCAAACATCTAATATACTACCTACTAGGCATGAGACTGGTTCACTTTCCATCCATTCTGAATCACAAATATTAGCACTAAAATGAAACAACACTTAAAACGGGGGCGGTGGTGGGGCATCATATGTTCCTGTGAAATTGTTTCAGTGAAAAATATTACAAAACATGAATTGTTGTTTGTGTCGGAGCAGAAGCTGCAACACACCTGCCTAGAAATCTACGTCACAGCTATTATTGTCTCATTTGGTTCTGTGTCTAATTTTACCTTCCAACATCTTTAACTACTGAAGCCAATATGATAAAATAGTGGGCAAATACCATAAATACTGTTTACATTATAATGTTCATAATAATACACTATGTATAATTTAACAATATCAATAAACGATGTTGATTAATTCATATGTGAATAAATTACTATTCAGATATTCAATAAAACAGATTTAATTTTTGAGATTATCTACAACAAACTAAGATTCTTCCCCAGGAACCCTATTTGACCTCTACTTTACTGCATCATAATCACTGCCATCATCAGTGAAAGCCGCACTTTACTAGGCCTTTTGGGGACCCTCAAAAGAATTAGCACATGGCAAGCAGGAAGGCATAGTTGGTTTTTTTCCTCTTTCACTCTTAGAAATGAACACTTCCTTTGAAATGAAGGACCATCTGGGCCTGCTCTGGAATTATGTTTCAGTGGTAACAATATTTAATCAGGCAAATTTGCTTTCTACCTCAGTGTTTAAACTGGGACTGACCTAATATTTTGCCTATTCATTTTGTGCCAATTACTGTTTTTTTCTGATGGAATTGGTTTCTTCAATTATGGACACAGCCAATGGCTCTTTATAGCCTCTGTTGAAGTGCACTTGTTCTTATAAACCTTGTTTTTAGATAGAATTCTTTAATCAGTAGTTGCCTTGACATAGGAAACATCATAGCCTAATGGAAAGAGCCTGGGCCATTCAGTCATAGTACCTTGGTTTTAATCTCAGCTCAGCCACTCTTCTGCTGAATGACCTTGGGCAAGTCACTTAACTTCTCTGTGCCACAGTTAGCTCATCTGTAAAATGGGGATCTAATCCTCCTCCCTCTTATT
Organism: Tachyglossus aculeatus; assembly: GCF_015852505.1. Taxonomy (NCBI): domain Eukaryota; kingdom Metazoa; phylum Chordata; class Mammalia; order Monotremata; family Tachyglossidae; genus Tachyglossus; species Tachyglossus aculeatus. The sequence continues at coordinate 42,722,466 of NC_052068.1, forward strand.
TAGACTATGAGCACTATTCAAGCCCTATGTGAGACACTATTTTGTCTAACCTGTCTCTTACTAGAGTGCTTGGCACAGATTAATGAATACCATTAAAAAATGTGATCAATTTACATAGCATAGTTGAAAGAATGAATGAATGATGTGATCACATCCATGAATGAGAGTATGATTGGAACATAGGTGCTCATTCTCCAGGTTCCAGGGCTATATTCTCCTATAGCTTTCTGCACAGAAAACTCTGTCTCACTCATTACTGATCCCTGAGAAGACCAGAAGGCCAGAGAGTTTTCAATCAGGGATAAAAAGACCCAAAATAAGGGGCTCCCTGCTACTCTCAATTAATTTCACATTATATGCAGGCAAAGATTGATCTTTTCTGGTGTGGGTCTGACTGTTTCTGAAACTAAGTACTAGCAATGCACCAAAAGGTTTGGCTCCAACAGAGATGTTCCTCTTCTCATTATTGCCTAACAGACTGGTAACTCTACTATGTGAGTCTCTCAACAGTCCCATGTTATTATATTCTTTTTTTAAAATGGCATTTGTTAAGCACTAACTACGTGTCAAGCACTGCTCTAATTTTGGGGTAGATTCAAGGTAATCAGATCAGACACAGGTACCTGTACCACAGGGGACTCACAGACCAAGTACTGGATCCCCAATTTACAGTTAAGAAAGCTGAAGCACAATGAAGGGGCTTGCCCAAGGTTATACAGCAGGCAAGTGGCAGAAGTGGAAATAGAACTCAGGTCCTGTGACTCCTGGGTCTGTGTTCTTTCCACTGTGCCAGGCTGCTTCTCGCATATTGGATGCAAGTGTGCTTCACTACATTTTTCAAACATTTGTTCTGCTCTCCCTGCTTGTGTACACCCCCTTTCATGGGGCTTGGAATCCAGCTATTGTTCAATCTTTAAGACCCAAAGTGACATGGCTAAGAAGGTACCCCAATTTAAGTTTCAAAATCCAGAATTCAAATCATGTCCATCTTGACAATCATATGACTACCCCCTGCATAAGAAATACATGAACTTAAGCATTGCTTCTAGTTTTATTAGAAAAACTTACAAGAGAGATGAAATGAGTTCCATCAGTGTGATTGTGATGTAGAATGAAGTTGGTAAATTCTGTCCCAGGATTAGGGTTAAATGCAAACTCGTGAAATTCTGAAAGCAATTGCCCTTAGCAATGGGAGTGGTCAGTCTGGGTAATAAACTGTCTTGCACCTAAAGCAATTAACCTTGGATGGAGGGAGGAAAGGAAGAAAAAATTGTTCCTCTGAAAATACATCGCTTTGTGAATCCGGATGTCCTTACCCAAATCCAGTTAGCTCCTCATACTTTGCTCCCATCAATTGCTTTATCTGTGATAGAACACAAATTTCATCCTGATCCACCAAAGTGATCAATGCAATATTTTAAAACTAGGAAAACTCACTGATTTTAAATTATGAATTTATTTTATAAACGAGGCTAGCAGTAAGTTAAAATTGGCTGCTCGTCCTGAACCATTTTTATACCTGAAAATTAGTCAGCTGGTTCTAGAAGATAGAATTCAATGCCTACTGAACTTGTCCTCACAAATGATATCATAGGATGTCAACATGTAATTTTGACATCAAATCAAAGGTCTGGATGAGGGGTTTGATCATTTTTTTTCTGAAGTTTATAGAATGTTTTATGAATTGGAAAAGAACAAATGGGAACAAACCTAAATGTCATCTGACAAATTAGGAAGAGAATCAAGCCAAATCAAAATGAAGTTCAGTAGCACCAAGGGTCAGGTAATGAGGAATCAAGATAGGACAGGCAGTTGGGAGGAAGGAGACTAGGTTGAGTTGGGGGATTTTGGAGTAGCTATCCTCTGGAATTTTTATATTATTATCCTCTGGAATCTTTAGACTGTGAGCCCACTGTTGGGTAGGGACTGTCTCTATATGTTGCCAATTTGTACTTCCCAAGCGCTTAGTACAGTGCTCTGCACATAGTAAGCGCTCAATAAATACGATTGATGATGATGATGATGATGATGGAATTGACTCGCAGTTTTCAGCTGGGATGCAGCAATGTCTGAGGCTTGGTTTTACTGTATCCTTAAGATCCAGGTAAGAGCAGCTGTAGAAGCAAATGCTGAAATGATTCCAAGTTTTTCTACCTTACTACATCTGGAAATTTAATGGTGAACCAATGATGAATAGTGAGAAATAGCTCTAGTTTGTTCATTTCTTTCTTTGTCATAGTAGCTACCTTTGTCATATAAATAATAATAATAATAATGATGGCCTTTGTTAAGCACTTACTATGTGCAATGCACTGTTCTAAGCGCTGGGGAGGATACAAGGTGATCAGATTGTCCCACGTGGGACTCACAGTCTTCATCCCCATTTTACAGATGAGGTAACTGAGACCCAGAAAAGTTCAGTGACTTGCCCAAAGTCACACAGCTGACAATTGGCGGAGCCGGGATTTGTAAATGAAGTGTGAATTCTTGTACTGGATTTTTCACTTAGGTACCAAACTGATGAGTCACTACTTTAATATTCTAACATACAGCATTCCTTAAAAAGTACCTTTGTGGCAAAAATATAAATCCATAAATAGTATTTAGTGAACTTTACTGTGTGCAGAAAGTACAGTACTAAGTGCTTAGAATATAACGGAGTTGGTAGTTATGACAGCTGCCCTTGAAAAACTTGCAATGTAACACACAGTATTTCCCCTTACATTTGCATTTTTAAACACCAGAGAACTATCTTCTATATTTACGCAGCAAAGATCATGCAGCTCCTGAATATACATCAGGTTTTCAGTGAATCAGTACTTTATTTTATGGTATTTTTTTAAGTGCTTACTATGTGCCAGACACTGGGATAAGTACCAGCTAACCAGGTTGAACACAACCCACATCTCACATGGAGTTCACAAAGTCTTAATCCCCACTTTTCTATTTGCGGAAAATGGGGCACAGAGAAGTTAAGTGACTTGCCCGAGGTCACACCGCAGACCAGTCGCAGAGCTTGGATTAGAACCCAGGTCTTTCTGACTCCCATGCTCATGTTCTATCTATTAAGCCACACTGCTTCTCCTTTGAGTACTGAGGATAAAAACAAGTCTAGTTGATCTGGTGGAAGAACAGCAGTGAGGTCAGTCCCTCCCTGACTTTCCAGAAAGTCTGGTAAAAGATCATCAGAGATATATTCTCTTTGATTGAACCCTTCATTAGCCGTCTGTTTACCTGTCCATCTCCAGTATTTCCAAGGCTGGTTCTTCAGTCACTCTCTCCCCTTCCTGGTCACCATCTTACTGTATCTCCCACTGTCACTGTTCTTAGTCCCTTTTTCTCCAAATCGCTGTTACATATTCTCTGTAAGCATCTTATGGGTGGGAAACATATCTATCTACTAACTCTGTTGCACTCCTCCAAGCACTTAGAACAATGCTCTGCATACAGTAAGTGCTCAATAAATATCACTGTGACAGATTTAGTATTGCTCTTAGAAGTCAGCTTTTTAGATTTTTAATATTCCACTTTTCACTCAGCAATTAGTCAGAACACGAATATTGAAAAATGCATTAGTTACACATAAATAATGGACTGAATCTAGTTCAAACGTTTTGGCTTTCGATTACAAAGAGTTCACAAAATCGATACATTCTCAAAGAGAAATATCTAAAGTGCTAATGCAAGAACATAGACTTTCCAGAAAATACAGTTCCATACATGAAATTGGGAATCAGAAAGAAGATTTAAAATATAAAGAGTATTATTCAGAGGCTGGATTTATGTACCAAAGCTCATTTAGAAGTTCAAAGAACTTTCACAACCATTATTTTTGTAAGGTGTCCAGTAATTAGCCAGCTGAGTTGGACAGAATAATATTAACTTGTATTTGCATCTGCATATGATTGAAAAAAATGTAAATACACAGTACCTTATCCAAAATTCTTGGTTATAATTTCTAATGCATTTTTGGTGAAACCCTGAAAAATAAGAAAAATATTGTATCAATCATTTGTAAATAACCTTAACAGTCATCAATCAAAAATTGTTAAGAATATGCATTACTACAACAAGGTATTCATAATTTAATTTAGAATTTTTTTTTCCAAGATTTATTACAGTATAGAAAATATAAATGATTCTCTCTGGAAGTACAAGTACAATTCAAAAATTAAGCCTGAGGCATTATCAATGTTTTGATATTCTCGGACTTTGGCAACTGGAAGCTAAAGCAGCATGACAGACTAGAGGGCAAGAGAAAATTTTTGAAAACACAGTTTCCTGGAACATCAGAAAGAACTGAATTTCTAATCAAAGCAATTCCTACCAATGTTTTTTATTTAAATCAATTTACTCCTGAAGTACTCAAACTAAAACTGACATAAATGTGAGCAAAACTTTGGATTCATGGGCTGCTTGTCTACTTTTGGCTCCAGAAACAGGGAAGAGACTTTATCATTATTATTATTATTATTACTATCATTATTATTATTATTATTATTTAGGCTACATCTGTATTTCTCCTTTCAAGTCACTGGCTGTGACTGAAATGCAAGCAATTTGTTCTCTGCATCTTGAGTGCATCACTATAAAATAATTTTCCTACTAGGGCTGACGGTGAATTAAATGGGCTTTCCTATCATCTTCTTCCATTTCTGCTAGTGGTATTGAATCACCCTTGAAAAATAGATCATAGTCTCAGAATTTGGTACAGAAATACAGTTTTCTTCGTAAAAACAGTAAAACATCCCTTACTATATGTAAAAATGGGGACCCTAAAGCCACATCATGCTGGCCATAACAGGGGTTTCTCCACACCAGATTTTGCCTAAAACAAAAAAATGCTATGAGGAACAATGGCTTTTGTTGCTCTATCCTTTTTAGTTCTGTACATATCTCCTAAAATCCCTTTTCTTTTTTTTTTCTTTCTAGTAACCATTATGGACCCATCAGCCATGGAAAAATAATAATCTGCAAGAATAATTTGCATGGGAAAATGCATAAAAGGGAGAAGGTGATTATTATTTTTGAAACATATTGTTTTCCAAATGAAATAAAAAAGTGAAGGAAAGAGTAACATAAACTTAAAAGCAAGGCATTACTTTCATGATTGAATCAGGAAGTCCAAATATCTGTAAATCACGGGAGTTGATTAGAAAATTAGTTTGTTTTTACCAGAATTAAAATAGTCAGAACTGAATATTCATCCAGTCACTACTAAGAGAAATATTTACTCCACCTTTATCAAAATCATACATTATACATTGATTTGCATCACATTTATGGGGTCCCACTACTTGGTGATAATGTTACACAATGCTTATCTTGAAATAAGTATCTTCAAATAAATTTACATATGCTGTTGAAATTTTCTTCTTATAGGAAATAGGCAAATCCTGAGGTAAAAAATCTAAAGGACTTGTTAAAATCCTCCTTAGGAGGGCTGATCATGGTTTTATCTTTTCCATATGAAGCTCACTTCATAAATATTTACTTTTTGAGCCCACAAAACTACTATAAAAATTATTCTTCAGCTTTCCGTGTCTTGCCAGTTCTATTTTGCATTCTTATCAAATATATTCTCCTGAAAATTTCCATTTGAAAAAATGGAAATGAAAGTCTATCTTTGTCTAAGTACTAAGTCATTTACTTTTTCCCATGTTTAAGAAAATTAATTTTCAAGGAGAGACTGTTATCATTAGAAACATTTTTTTCTTGTCCCATGACTAAAGACAACATAATGCTGGTTCCATGTAAACTCTTGGCACGGGGCAGAATATTTTCAGGTTTGTCTAGGGTATTATTTACTCAAGTCCTGGATTATACATATTTTTGGCATTCTGTCTAAAATATCGATAGATGAAATTTTAACCTTTAAAAAATGCCAAGAGTAAAGAATGACTTCACATCCATAGCTTTTTTTTTAGACTAGTATTGGGGTACTCTGAACTTCCAACCCCTCTTCAGTATTGACTTCGATTTTATAATCATCATTTCAACCTTCTCTTCTCTAAACATGTCAGTGGAGTACATCATAATTTACTTTAACAAAAGACCCACGTTTTTCAGTCAATAAAAGTGACAAAAATTAGTGAGTGATGGGATTGGAACATTGATACTTAGGAGAATGCTTTGAATGAATTTGAAGTGGTTCAGTTCACAACCTTCAGTATCAGCAGAGTTAACTCCTCCTCACAAATAATTTTGATTTCAGTATAACCAAGTCAAGTTTCTGAAATACTGCTTCCCTAGAACCTTTAATGAAGAAATAAAATATGTCTTCAGGTTATCTGGTAGCATGTCTGCTTCACAAGGACATAACAATTAAGAACCTATGAATGCAGTGCTCTCTGTTTTGAAGACTGATTTTCAAAAACTCTTCTATCACCCTTGAAAATCTTAGAAGAAGAATTCAGAATTTAATGATTTTTTTCTCAAAGAACAAGTGCCCACTTGTAACTGAGTTTCTCTTACATGAAGAGCACTGTTTGGATCACCTGCCTGTGTGGATATTTGGAAATTTGGCTATGAATGATAGGTATAGCCCATAATAATAATAACAATGATATCTGTTAAGGACATACTTGGTGCCAAGCATTCTACTAAGTGCTGGGGTCTTATCATATGCCGTCGAGTCATTTCCGACCATAGCGACACATCTCTTCCAGAATGCTCCGTTCTCCATCTGAAATCGTTCTGGTAGTGTATCTTTATAGTTTTCTTGGTAAAAATACAGAAGTGGTTTACAACTGCCGCCTTCTGCGCAGTAAACTCGAGTCTCCATCCTCAAATCTCTCCCCCGCTGCTGCTGCCCAGCATGGGGTGAGTTTTGACTTGTAGCAGATTGCTTTCCACTAGATAGCCACTACGCAAGCTAGGAATGGAATGGATAGGCCTCTCCTTGACTCTACCTCCCATAGCATAGACTGGTAGAGTACCGGAAAGTCTCCAGGTGTGACCCTGAGAGGGGAAGTACTGGGGTAGATATAAGATAATCTGGTCAAACACAGCCTGGTCCACATGGAACCTACACCGGGATGACAGACATGTATATAAATAAATAGGTTCCAGATATATAACTAAGTGCTAAGGTGCTGAGGGTGGGGTGAACATCAAATGTTACAGGGTACAGATCTAAAGGAGGGAGAACAGGTATTTAATACCCATTTTACAGATGTTAAGGCTACACAGCAATTGAGTGATTCACAGGTCCATGCTTTTTCCATTAGGCCATGATGAATGCTTTGCACGTTCGAAAGAGCCTATACAAAAATAAAGAAGATGCTTCTGAAATTATTTTTCATCTGTAAAAACTAATGAATTGAGGATTTGTAAAGCACAGCATCTTAAACAGGTTGAATTTTTACCTCATTTCTCAGATATATCTAGAGAGAATCTCTTTCTCCCTCTATAAATATATATATATATATATATGTATATATTATATAATAACCCTCAAACTCAAACCCTCCTCAAGCATTTCTCCTACCTTCCAAATGCCCAACATTTAACATCTAAATCAAAATAAGTGAGAGACTGTTTTAAAAAAATAAACGTGATCTGACTGTGACTTTCTCAGAAATGATTGCAATTACATTTGCAGCAGCAATCTTGCTGGAGATACCTAGATAATGGTAGATAGTATTATTTGACTGTACCTCCCTGGTATAAAATGTTTTTATAGTTTCCCTAAGAGAAAAATACCAAGAGGCAAAGGGTTACAGACTTTCATGTTTTGAGGTCAGTGTACCTATTGGATTGAATAGAAATTACCTATTCTCCCCCTTCTAGACTGTGAGCCCGTTGTTGGTTAGGGACTGTCTCTATATTTTGCCAACTTGTACTTTCCAAGCGCTTAGTACAGTGCTCTGCACACAGTAAGCGTCAATAAATACGATTGAGTGAATGAATGAATGAATGAAAGAACTTTCTGACAACCAAGTCTACTGTCCCTTTCCTAAAATGTCTCTCTAATAACCTTATAATTAAGAGAATACTACTGAATTTCTAACATGAATTCTAAAACCCTTGCCTCAGCTCGGGATTCATGACAGAGCCCAGTGCTTCTCCTACCATGAATCATTGTGTGGCAAGTGCTTAGTATAATGCTCTGCACATAGTAAAGGCTCAGTAAATACTATTTATTAATAGAGCCTCTGCATATTTTTCCCACTTTCCAAACTGGAGTCTGATTGAGCTGTACATTGTGGGGAGGGAGATTAGAGCCACATTTTCATTATCTCCCAGCACTGGCCCTGCAGTGCGCACAGGGGGTTCAGAGCTAACGGCATCTTGGAACAGATGCCACCTCCAACAGTGGTGGGAACCCTGTTCTCTCTCACCTGGGGTACACCCTGAGGATTTGAGCTGCTGTGGCATCGGAGCACTTCTGTGGCGTGCAGGTGCCTCTATGCCTGTGCAAAGCACCCCCCCTACCCACCTCTCCCAACAGTCCAGGGACCCAGTTCCACTATCAGACAACCTCGGTAGCCCAGGACCGCCACCCCCTAACAGCACCATGGTTGCCATCATCATCATCATCATCATCAATCGTATTTATTGAGCACTTACTATGTGCAGAGCACTGTACTAAGCGCTTGGGAAGTACAAATTGGCAACATATGGAGACAGTCCCTACCCAACAGTGGGCTCACAGTCTAAAAGGGAGAGACAGAGAACAAAACCAAACATACTAACAAAATAAAATAAATAGACTAGATATGTACAAATAAAATAAATAAATAAATAGAGTAATAAATATGTACAAACATATATACATATATACATGTATATGGCTTGTTGCCAACCCCCTGCCTCTGAGCACAGCCAAAAGGATTTCCTGGAGCCACTGCTGCTGCAAGACACCTCCAACCTCTGCCCCATCACAGCTTGGGATTGACTCTATTGCCCCAAATTTCCCCAGTGCCTTAGTATTGGGGAGTGTCTGCTGCCTCGCAACAGGCTCCAAGATGTCCCATCAGGTGATGACATGGAGATCAACCGACTGTTGGAGGAGGGACTAAGAGTGATAAACGGGTATCGTTGGAGAACAAGAGATGCCAACTTCCCCATCAACTGACAATGAGAAGCCATGGAATCCAATGGACAGTACTGGGTCTCATGATGGTTCGCTCCTGAGGAAGCATCTTTGGGAAAGGCAGGGAGGCTGACTGTTGGCTATGGGCAGCTTCATGTAAATGGATGAATGTGGTAAAACTCCAAGTGGAGTTCCTGGTCCAGCGGGAGAATGCTGGGACCTCCTGAAAAGGAGTGGAATTAAAGGGGCTTGATTTGGAGCCAGGTGTCTCTGTATTCACTGTGTTACACCTTTTAGGGAATGTAGCACATTCCATTTTAAATTTGCTCAATCTCATGTCACTTAGCAAAGTGGAAATTTATTTGCCTTACTGATCACTTTCTGATTAAATTATGTAAATATCTCCTCCCTTCATATTTGAAAATGACTCTACCAACACCCAATCAATTATAGTCAGAAATATTGCCTTCC